>NC_090266.1:1093629199-1094829199 GCF_040414725.1 Anabrus simplex
CAATCAGTGCCTCAGAGTAGGAATTGAATAGCTGGAATGCTATGATGAACCAGTTTGTTACGTATCAGTGGTATCAGAAATTTATCTAACTCCCCAACTACTTCCCGCCAATTTTCAGGCAGGCTGTTATACTCGGTACGAACGGGTGAGTTGGCTGTGCGGTTATGGGCGCATAGCTGTGAGCTTGGATCCGGGAGGTTCGAACTCCACTGTCGACAGCCCTGAATATAGTTTTCCGTGGTCTCCAATTTTCACACCAGAAAAATACTGGGGATGTAACGTAATTAACGTAGGGGCTGCTTCCTTCCCACTCCTTGTCTTTTCGTATCCCATCGTCGCCATGAGTTCTATCTGTGTCGGCACGACGTAGAGCAAATTAAAAAAAACTCGTTATACAGCGGTAATCCCATCTATCGGAGATGAATTGCAACAGAGACACAAAGCAAATCACAACGAACAATGGTCAATGTAGTCTTATTGTTGATCAATATTATGAGCTTTATGTACTGTAGGCCTTCACATTCAGTTTTCTTTCGACTCTGTAATATAAGGCCGTCTTATAAAATTAATTATAGCGTAGAGTGTAGTTCCTTATTCCCCGACTTCACATACCGATATTCATTAAATTCTGTTAAACCCCATTTCTCGTGACGGCGCTGGTATGATCTTAGCAACAAAAATCCATATTCATGAATATCTCCGTTATCATAGCCGGTAAGGTCAAAATGTACAAGACATAAATGATCGTAAATTTTATACTATGTAACTTTATTTATATAGTAATTGTCAATAAGACCACTAATGACACAAATATTCGAGAATTAAATTTTGGGCCTTCCCCTAAACTACCATTTCGCTCAGCGTGAATGAAGTTATTTATGGCCTAGATTGTAGCGACTTGTAGCCTTTGCATACCGATTTTATCTACGATGGGACAACTAATAACAAATATTTGAGAATTAAATTTCAGGCCTCCCACTAAACTACCATTTTTCTCAGCGTGCGTAAGATTATTTATGGCGTAGATTTTAGCAACTTATTCGCCGACTTTGCATACCTATTTCAATTAAGATAGGACCACTTATAACATAAATATTGGCGAATACAATTTTAGGCCTTCCCCTAAACTACCATTTATTTTAGAGTGAATAAGATTATTTATAGTTAATATTGTAGCGACTTATTTTAGAACTTTACATACCGGTTTTCATGAAGATAGGACCACTAATAACATAAATATTTGAGAATTAATGTTTAGGCCTTCCCCTAAACTACCGTTTCTCTTAGTGTGAAAAAATATTATTTATGGCCTAGATTATAGCGACTTATTCTCGGACTTTACATACCGATTTTTATTAAATTCTCTTCACCCGTTTTCTCGTGATGCGTGTACATACATACAGACAGACAGACAGACAGACAGACAGACAGACAGACAGACAGACAGACATTACGGAAAATTAAAAAATGCATTTCCTTGTTACTATGGACATGACTGATAAACAAATACCATTCTTTTTAAATTTTGAGCAATGTACAGACAAAACTGTTGCTTTATATATATAGATTGGTCCTATCGATAAATACTACATAACTAAAGTTGTATATAATTAAATTTCCGAACGCTTATATCATACATTGTTACCGTACCAGTTTTGATAACACAGATATTCATGAATATGCATTTTTGTTGAAAAGTTCATATCAACGCCGAGTCACGAGAAAATGGGTTAACAGAATTTATTGAAAGTCGGTATATAGAGTTGGGAAATAAGAAACTACCGTCTATGTTATGAGCAATTTTATTCGCCTTGTATGAAAATGCAGTTTTAGGAAAAAGGTGCCTAATATGTAATTTTTAAATACCTATGTTATTGGTCCTATCGAAAAGTACTATATAACAAAAGTTATAGAGAACACAATTTCCGACCATTTATGTTTTATTCAATTTTACCGTACCGACTATAAAAAGAGTGGTATTTCAGAGTAGGAAGAAAACTAAATGTGAAGGCCTACAATATTGAAAGCGCATAACATTGTCACCAAGAACATTAGTTTGACCATTGTTTGTGGTGATGTTCTTTGTCTCTTATGCTGCCGCTACACTCCGAAAGATGGGATTACTGCTATGTACCGAGTATAACAGCCTGACTGAATATTGGCGGGAACTCTCTGGGAAGTTAGGAATCTTTCTTCTTTAGTATGTCATTCCTCGGGTTCATACATTTTCTGATACCGAACTGCTGGTACGTAACTCACTGGTTCATCATACTATTCCAGCTATTCCATCCCTATTCTGACGCGCCGTTTTGAATGAGCAGTGTGCACCTTAAGGCAGAGGCTATCTTAGTAGTAGTAGTAGTAGTAGTAGTAGTAGTAGTAGTAGTAGTAGTAGTAGTAGTAGTAGTACCTCGTCTAGTATTACAATTTAGGCATATTCCAAATTATAGCACCAGAATTCACTAAATAACTCAAAATTCAACCCTGAAAAGAGCCGTTTCTTAAAAAGAGCTTCTTCCTCTTCACTTCTATTAAATTCTACGGCCATTTTATTAAAAATTAGCAGTGAAGAGGGGGTTTCTCCTTTGGCTTGGAGAAAAAAATTGCCTCCAAGTCAGATTTTTCCGCTGTCAGTGCAGTAAATTGAGATTTTCCGACTCATTGGGTACTCCTAGGAAACAGATTAGTAATTTTTTTTTGCTAGGGGCTTTACGTCGCACCGACACAGATAGGTCTTATGGCGACGATGGGATAGGAAAGGCCTAGGAGTTGGAAGGAAGCGGCCGTGGCCTTAATTAAGGTACAGCCCCAGCATTTGCCTGGTGTGAAAATGGGAAACCACGGAAAACCATCTTCAGGGCTGCCGATAGTGGGATACGACAGATTAGTAAAAGGGCATAGTTTTAACCTGGGACTCTCCACTATTCGACCCCACCCCCTCTCCGAAAAAAGTCTAAGTGTGTTCACGGATCATGGCTGTCTGCAGCCTGGTCATTCCATCCCTGGAACTTTGGACTGTTACATCGGCAGCGTAGTATTGTTCGTTCGTTAAAAGTGAGAAAATGTGTGATTTTTTAATTTGATCGAGTATTTAATGTGAAATCATTGCTTTTACTCGCGCCATTCCTACTGACGTCATTGTAATAACCTATGTTCATTTCAGTTGGGAAAACAACTAAGAAATTCTTTCTGAGGATGTAAAGAGGCAGGTGGAGAGTGAGTGTCTGCCTACCTGATTGTGACTGATAGTAGGCAAGCGGGCCTACCATTACAATGACAATTCTCTAACGCAGTCTCCATGTGAGAAAATACGTTTGGTGATTTCTCCGTCGGGTTTCCAGGGTAACGTTAAGGGCTTTGCAATTTAATACAGTCTTGCTCACAACGTGTACTCTACCTAACCTACAATTCTGTATACAATGTAGAATTCCGTAGCGAAGCACGGGTAAATCAGCTAGTCTATAATAAATTAGGAATTAAACCTTCAACGTGAGTAATATTATAACAAGGGCCCGGATGTTAATGCAGTAATAGGTTAGAATGCAAACTAATTTGTTTAGTAGGCAGTGTCGGCCACCCGCTCTTCCATAGTGTAGCAATAGTAACATAAATTATAGGGGTTCTGATGGGCCGTACCCCTAAAATTTATGCAAATCCCATAGCATAATCGTTGTGAAGGTAGACTCTACTTGTCACTCGCTTCAGTACGTTTGCAATCTAACCTATTACTGCATAAACATCCGGGCCCTAATTATAAGTATTTCGTAAAATCATAATCGATTTTTCTCTCCTTCGAAGAAGTGCAATTGCAATTTTTTTGAAATTGCAGGACTTAAGGGGAGTCATGGCTGAAATGTAGCACTTTTTACCAAAAAATCTAATTTCTACCTTAAACAATTCCCCAATTATTCCTCTTCTTCATCTGTTTACCCTTCAAGGTCGGTTTTTCCCTCAATGGCAATGTCCTGGAGCTTCAGACTCTGAGTCGGGGGATACAACTGGGGAGATTGAGCAGTACCTCGCCCACGTGGCCTCATCTTTTATGATGAACAGGGGCCTTGTGGAGGGATGGGAAGATTGAAAGGGATAGACAAGGAAGAGGGAAGGAAGCGGCCGTGGCCTTAAGTTAGGTAACATCCCGGTATTTGCCTGGGGGAGAAGTGGGAAATCACGGAAAACCACGTCGAGGATGGCTGAGGTGGGAATCGAACCCATCTCTAATTAGTTGACCTCCCGAGGCTGAGTGGTCCTCGTTCCATCCCTCGTAACACTTTTCAAATTTTCGTGGCAGAGCCCGGAATCGAACCCGGGCCTCCGGGGGTGGCAGCTAAGTTTTCCCTAACACCATATTTAAAGCTCTAAATGCCGGATTTAAAGGGTTTTGTTACGGCGTATATAGAGCAAACCCACGACCCTTTCTCTCACGCTATCGAACGAAACCAAATTCGTTCCGACCACAATTTCAATAATACCGCTGGAATATATTTACAGTGCACCCCCTGTATTCTGAAGTGAACAGTAGGATAGGCCCATATAACATTAGCAGCATACAAAACATTTGTCGTTATTTAATTTACCGGGCGAGTTGGCCGAGCAGATAGGGGCGCGTACTTCTTGCATGCGGGAGACATTGGGTTCGAATCCCACCGTTGGCAGCCCTGAAGATGGTTTTCCGTAGTTTCCCATTTTCACACTAGGCAAATTCTTGGGCTGTACTTTAATGCTACATCTGTTTCCTTTCCACTCCTAGGCCTTTCCTATCCCATCGTCGCCATAAGACCTATGTGTGTCGGTGTGACTCAAAACAAATAATTGTAAAAGAAAAGTTATTCAATTTCGGTCAACTGCCCTAGCCTGGCGAGCTATTTGTGAATTACCACGTTTTGGCCGTATGTATCTTAGTGCTGTCCATTTTCTCTTAGTAGCTATACATTGCAACACTGCTTATACGTACCATTGTCAATTAGCTCTGAAAAGATGCAGTAGTTTTATCTGAAGTAGAAAGAGGAAATGCAGTACTTTCCTTTCCTTTCTTTAGTCATAAGGTCAGAACAAAGTGAAACCTTTTTTTGACGTTTGTATATTGTGTACCGAGTATCAATGTTCACTACATCAGACTTAACAGTTTCAAAGAAATATGCTCCTCAGAGATTTGACCGCTAAAGTGAAATACACTGCCGGAAAAAAAAAAAAAAAAAATTGTACACCTGGAAAGACGACATCGATTTTGATCCGATGACGGCAGATGCCACCTGGGGAATAATTGATGTACTGATAATGGTTTCGACGTCGTCCACCAACAGACAGCATAGTGAGATAGCTTCCAGAGCGCCATCTTCGTGTACCCGTTAGTAGGGAATTTTTACAGCCATAAGGCTCAGTGTGATGTAAACGTGTGAAGCAAGCAGGTGCCATGCCACGGAGACAAACTCGTGCTTCCTACAGCCAACGGAGGAAGTTTGACAGGGGTCAAATTGTGTCCTTCCGAGTGGCGGAATGGTCCTTTCGGAGAAGTATTACACAAGTTGGACGTGCTGCGATAGTTGTGCAACGATACTAGTTGCAATGGTCACGTGAATATTCTCACACCCGTAGACGAGGTTCTGGACATCCACACAGCACAGACCTCCGCCAGGATCGTCGTATTGTAAGAACAGCAGTGGCAGATCGTACAGCTACCACAGCACAGATAAGAGGGCTTCTGAGTCCAGAAGTGTCAAAACGAACTGTTGCCATCCGGTTACTAGCAGTGGTATTACGGGCACGCACACCTCTAGCCCGTCTTCCACTCACGCTGAATGGCGGGTCGTGGTCCTCAGCGATGAAAGGAAATTATGCCTGCACGCAAGTGATGGTCGTTTGCGCGTACGACGTAGACCTGGTGAGCGCTGTCTTGTAGAGTGCATTCGTCCAAGACACACTGGCCCCACCCCAGGCCTTATGGTCTCGGGTGCAATAAGCTACAACTGTCGTTCACCTCAGGTGTTTGTGGAGGGAACGCTGACCAGCGCTCGATACTCGCAGAATGTTGTAAGACCCGTTCTTTTGCCATTCTTGCAACAGGAAGGTGATGTATTGTTCCAACAGAATAATGCTCGCCCACACACTACTCGTGAATCTCAACGTGCTCTGCAAGACGTGCAGCAACTTCCCTGGCCAGCACGATCTCTGGACTTGTCACCTATCGAGCACGTGTGGGATATGATGCGACGACACAGCTGTCGTGACTCATCAACCCATATATCTTGCAGAACTACGTGAAAAGGTCGAACAGGCTTGGAATAATGTATCCCAAGACGGTATTCGCCATCTATATGATTAAATGAATGCCAGAATCAGCGCCTGCATTGCCGCCCGTGGAAGAAAAAACCACGTACTAATATGGTTGTTTCAGCTTGGATTGACAACTGGTACCTCAGTACTCCTCGAGCTATTGATCTTTAAATGTTACCATTTCATGTGCTCCATATGCACTGTATCACCAATAAATTATGAGTGAACTGGAAAACTCTAAGAGGGTGTACTAATTCTTTCTTTTTTCGGCAGTGTATAAGGTATATAGCATATATTATATTTGATGCTGACTAGTTGAATAACTTTCATGCATTCTGTAAATGCAAACGCTCCATTCAACACTCTCTAATGCCATCAATGAATATTAAAAAATATATGCATTCATTCTATTTTATTATAAACGCACTTTAAACATTACTTATGTACAGAGGAATATTAGAATTTCCGTGCCATATATCTGTCAGATTTAATTTGTGGATGATGTGTGATTTAAAAGACGTATGGTAAATACGTTATTAAAATAATGTGCAACTACCTATTCATATCTGTATATTGATAACGTGATTATCACTACACTTTAAAAATGCAGGCTACTCTAAATCAGAAACACGATTAAATGTTCCATAAGGGAATGCAATAAACGATGAAAATAAAAATATTCCAACTTTAACATCATATATACTCCCCAAAAACACAAACGCGCGACATAATTTATGCATTGTACTTTAGTGGGTAGACGAATAATGTATCGCTCATTTGAAGTGAATGGACCGGCCACTGCCCCAGGATAATGTTGAGCAATACCACGAACCACATGTATTCATTCCTACACTCCTGTTCTGGGAAAGTTGTTCCTAATTTCATTTGTATTCTTTTATAACAGTGCACGTATTTCCTGAGCACCATGTTACCATAACCATAATATAGCCTACTGCACAGTATTATGTTTTCTTTAGTTCATTACATATTTCGTTTAACATCAATTTTTGTATACTACTTTGTTTATGTCGTTCCAGAAATAATAATAATAATAATAATAATAATAATAATAATAATAATAATAATAATAATAATAATAATAATAATAATAATAATAATAATACACTATTGCATAGGTTTTTTGCTAGTGGCTTTACGTCGCACCGACACACATAGGTCTCATGGCGACGATGGGACAGGAAAGGGCTAGGAGTGGGAAGAAAGCGGCCGTGGCCTTAATTAAGGTACAGCCCCAGCATTTGCCTGGTGTGAAAATGGGAAACCACGGAAAACCATTTTCAGTGCTGCCGACAGTGGGGTTCGAACCTACTATCTCCCGAATACTGGATACCGGCCGCAATTAAGCGACTGCAGCTATCGAGCTCGGTAGAGGAAGTTGTTGAACTCTTATAGAGCGAAACTGTTTTCAAGTATTTCAATGAAATTATAACGAATTCATAATTGGCTATAGGAAGTATGAAATAATTCACAACAATCCTTAAACAGTAAAATATTTTAGCACATTAAAAGTGAAATGTTCGTATTGTACGTCTAGTAGCGTGTAATGTGAGAAAATACATGAACTCAATGAGATATACAGAATTTTAGCGACTATTTTTTCTATTGGTTTAACACTCGCACTATCTCATTGGGAGTTTTCGGCATCGAAAGGATGGAAAATGGCTACGATTGGAAAGGAAATGGCCGTGGCCTTAATTAAGATACATCCCCAGCATTTGTGTGGTATGAAAATGAAAAATCACGTAAAACCACTTTCAGAGCTGTCCACGGTGAAATTCGGTCCCACAATCTCCCGAATACAAGCTCATAGTTACGAGACACTAACCGCACGGCAATCTCACTCGGTTTTAACGACTAAGTATTACCTACTGTTAGAAATAAGAACACGTTAGAGCTCAGAGGGACTAGAACTGGCTCTTCTGATCAATGAGCCACATCCAATATGATACATGAATATTCGAGATGAAGATAAATCCTATTAGTACTGGTGAGCCCATAAATGAAGACGTACGGATGTAAACGTAACGGTCACGAGGTGCAAGTCTGATAGACACTGAAGGACAAATAATTTAGTCTGTGTTGAACTATCAAGAAAATTCTATTAGTTGGTAGAAGGTATTTATTAACAGAGAATATTTGGTACATACTATAATTCTTCTCCTTCTTCCACTGTATTTGTCGGGACCCTGTTGGAGCCGGGGCTGCTTTGTGAATTTGTCCCTGTGTTTTAAGGCCGCATGTCCTCCTTAATATCAATCTTATATGGAGGGCGCAAGCATAGCTGTCGCTAGTCATGGCATGGCCCACATTATGTAGTAACGTCGCACAAGAAGTTGTTTGACGTATTTCACAGACACAGCTGGGATAAGACATGATAAATTCAGTGCCCAGTTACTTATATTGCAAAATAGTGATGAATGATTGTTGAACTACATTACAAGCTTAAACTTAATATTTAAGTAGTTTAGTCAATAAAAGAAACACACGTGTTGTCATTAAACACTACATTATTCATAATACACGTTATTTGCTTGCCCAATGACCTTATACACGATGACAATATCTGCAGTTTCTTTTTGTGATTACATTTGTGTAAGAATTCTTTCCTAGCCTTGGAACAATTGTTTTGCAGAATATTGCTGACAGTGGATATGATATTCTAATTATTCCTTCGTTCAAATGATCACAGAATAATTATTTTCTTTTAAAATCTCTATCCATCTGTCATCTGTTACAACTGCAATTTTGCCGAGCTCGATAGCTGCAGTCGCTTAAGTGCGGCCAGTATCCAGTATTCGGGAGATTGTAGGTTCGAACCCCACTGTCGACAGCCGTGAAAATGGTTTTCCGTGGTTTCCCATTTTCACACCAGGCAAATGCTGGGGCTGTACATTATTTTTTTTTGCTAGGGGCTTTACGTCGCACCGACACAGATAGGTCTTATGGCGACGATGGGATAGGAAAGGCCTAGGAGTTGGAAGGAAGTGGCCGTGGCCTTAATTAAGGTACAGCCCTAGCATTTGCCTGGTAAGAAAATGGGAAACCACGGAAAACCATTTTCAGGGCTGCCGATAGTGGGATTCGAACCGACTATCTCCCGGATGCAAGCTCACAGCCGCGCGCCTCTACGCGCACGGCCAACTCGCCCTGTACCTTAATTAAGGTCACGGCCGTTTCCTTCCCACTCCTAGCCCTTTCCTCTCCCATCGTCGCCATAAGACCTATCTGTGTCGGTGCGACGTAAAGCAAATAGCAAAGAAAAACCACGGTTACTAGACTAGACGGTAGGGGTCACGCGCAGGCTGGCTTTGGCTGATGACGTCATTGGGTCTCCTCTGGCCGGCTTGCAGTCAACGCGACCCATTGTATTTGTGCGTTTCTGTTAATGATTTGCTTGTTTTTATTTAACCATTTGCTTAATATTTTTCAATTTTGTCAAATGTAATTGCCGGTTGTTATGTGTAGATAATTATGTTGTAATTTATTTGAGTATTTTTCAGAAGATTACAAGTAATATAATGACCCTGTGCTTAACGAACTATTCCAGTAGCTTTCTCAGTATTAAATTATCTTTTGTCTCGCAAATAAAGTATTTACTGTTCGGTTTTCGTATTTTCTATCCATCCAGTGATTTTAGAACGATTTTATACATAGATTTATTTCTAAAACTCGTTACTAAAATTAAAGAAACATGACCAATCGCACGGGATGTTTTTTACCGTTGTTTTGGCGGATTGCTGGTGTTAAGTAGTGTTGTAAACACCTAATATTATATTTATGTATAAGTAACTATTTATAAATGTGTATTGGCCGATGTAATGTTGGTAAAAAGCCCCTGAAGAAACGTCAACCTCTTCCACCATATCGGGGGTCACTCTTTTTTGGGGAGAAAGAGGCCTCCACAGGTTTTAGGGCCATATAGACCTGTGGTACGGAGAAAACGCTCACAGTCAGAAAATGCGATCAAAAGTTCAATATTTAAAAGCACCTAATAAATACACCTAACTTTTATGATGGTGCTAAAACTGCATAGGCCTACATATTTACATTATATAGATACCACACAAAATATTTACATCTATATGTTATTTCGTTGTTTTACATTATTTAAAATCAGTCTATCCAACAACTTTCTTAACTTTTTTCACACTTTTCCTTTTTTCATTAGGAGTTCGTTTACACCCCTTGTAAGAATTCATGTGCCTAAGTTTGTTTATGTTTTTCATCCTTATGAAGGTTCTGGTTCTAACAAAACATGAAATAACAAAATCTTCAAGATCAGGATATTTTTTCTTAACTTTTTCATTTAACAATCTAAAAACTCCTGGACATTTCATAATGTAGTTTCCATGGAAGGCACTAAATTCATTTTCCAATTTAATGATAGAATTAATGCACTCATCCGTGGGTTTCATTAAGTACCCTCTCGAAATGTTTTCTAGCCAATTCCTAGGTGAAGGAGAAATGTTCACGGTTTGGATCCCGTACATATTAGCTTTCTGGGGGTACTTTTTCTTCACCCTATAAGCTACATAGCCAGCAATCATTTCTAGTAGCTCGTTCTTCTCTCTAACTACTTCGACAGACACGTTTGCATTATTTTCATCTTGAAAATGTTCCAGAAGTCCATTGAATGCTGAAGTGAAATCATCATCCTCATCCTCAACATTACAATTTTTGTCGCAAGCTTCTCGATTTTGGTTGGACACTGCCTGGCAATGTTCGTCATTATCAAGTATGAATTATTGAGGCACCTCATCTTGCTCAGACAAAACGTCTGCGCTCAGAGATTGGACATTTTTTCATCTGGACACTTTTTGCTGTTTATCACTTCACCTGCATTCCGGCTTAAAATTAATGATTTAATTCTCTGCGATACAATGGTAGTGAGAGGATGATCATAAAAGCGACCAAGTCCTCGGATCTGGGAAAAGTAGCTCTCAATTATGTCCTGGTTGCATTTGGCCGCAATTACGTAAGTATAGCCTTCTGATTTTAAGTCCTTATATAGACCACGAAGGCTACTTATAGACATTAGAAAACCTTCTTGAAAAGGAAGGAGTTTGTTTTTTTGTCAGTTATTCTTATGGTGAAAATTAATTCGAATAATTTGTCAAGAGCATGATTTTGTTGCTCTGTACAATTCCCATAGGCACTTTTTAAGCTGTTTGTGCCACACACGTGGACACGGGAGTTTAGGACGTCAAAGCCATTATTAATCGTGATTACAGTCTCTCCTACATAGCTGAGCTCTGGGAAGTTATGGCATATTGCTTTCCCCACAGTCAGTGATAACAGTTCAGCGGCTTACCGTACATTTTGCCTCTTCGTTCCAGTCACAAGGATATGCTTCATTGAAAGCTTGTGAGCATATTGTAGGTCTTCGCCCTCACTTTGCATTTCAATTAATTTTGTAAATGCTTCTTTTGTGAAACATTGCCCACTTTCCAGTTTATATCCTTCATCAAGAAGGTGATTCCGCAGTAATTTAAGTACATGAGGCACATCACAAAAAAACCACATGTTACGTTCTTTACTTGATGGGTTTTCCAGCGACGGTTTTTGCCACGAAATATTCAGATCCGTCATACATTTGCTATTTGAAGGTCCCATGTCACATACAACTGCCCTAACTTTAAATCCGGTGATTTCTGCGACATGGATTACTTCTATTAACAGTTCTCTTAACATCGCTGTATCAAAGTTGTTGTAGATAGGTTGCATCCACTTTTGAACTAAACTTCTTATTACAATGACTTGGACATTATCATGAGGTCCTCTTATCATTTCTTCATTTTGATCAAAGCACAAGTCGTTGTTAACCTTCATTTCATCAAAGCTGAGAACAACATCTCTTTCTAAATTTGTAAAAAGACTTGATTGTGTTTTTAAGATATTAATGCTCAACTCAATGAATCCAGGAGAAATAGAAAACTGTCTTAGCCGTCGTTTGATTGTAACTTCGCTAGGAAGAGGGTAATTAATCACGTCTCTAACAAAACACAATGCTTTATATGATATAGACCGTAGGTTACCGCCTTATCAATGTCCTCAGATGACCAAATTGAGCATCTGCCTTTTACTAAAGCTTGCTGTTGACTTTTAGAAAAAGTACCCTCAAAAACTTGAACATTATTTTTTAATTTTATTATTTCGGTATTAGCTGCACTAAGACGGTCCTGAAGATCCTTATTTTGCTGTTTTAAGTCATAATTTTCTAGTCTAATTAACTCCAATTCTGCAGTCAGTTCAGCAATTTTCTTATTACAGAAACACTGATGTTTACTTCTGTCATCTAATTCCTTCCTCAAGATTGCATTATTAATATTTTCTGCTTCAATTGGCGCCTGCGATTGTAAAATTTACCGTATCTCCTTACGATGATTTAGCTTTTGTGCCCTTATTTCACGATCTTTACAGGACTGACTCACTAAATTATTACTACTCAGTGGTAAATTTAAATGTGGTACTGCGTCAGTCCTTAATTTACATTTAATTGGAAGGTTTAACAACTTGGTTTTTTGCTATTTGCTTTACGTCGCATCGACACATATGTCTTACGGCGATTATGGGATAGGAATTGCCTAGGAAATGGAAGGAGGCGGCCGTGGCCTTAATTAAGGTACAGCCCCGGCATTTGACTGGTGTGAAAATGGGAAACCACGGAAAACCATCTTCAGGGCTGCCGACAGTGGGGCTCGAACCCACTATCTCCCGATTACTGGATACTGGCCGCACTTAAGCGACTGCAGCTATCGAGCTCGGTGGTTTAACAACTCACCCTTCAAGTCCCTTCTGTAGTCCGAATTGTCGAAGTGTGCAGAGCACACACGAGCATTCTCAATAGTAAAGGAGTCAGCCCCTTTACAGGCATTAATCCACTTCAATGTAATGTCTCTGTTCTTTGGAAAACGATGAAATTTAATGTCTAAATCCTTCTGGTGTCTATCGTGGTTAGAGCAACCGGCGACAGCACAACACACCATGGCACACCACAGCACAGAAAAATTAAATTCTCACACTGTTGACAAGGTAAACACCATAGCACTCTGCTTCGTTTAGCGAACAAGGGTGCGTTGTGACGTCAGGAGGCGTGGCTTACTATTGCGCACCCAACTGATGACCCCTACCGTCTAGTCTAGCAACCGTGAGAAAAACTGCAATTTTAGCGAGTACTCGATTAATACGTTTATGGTGACTCCTAAACATAGTATAATGTTCATACTAACTAAAGCCTGTACAATTCCAAAAATGGGTCTGCATACACTTAACAAAAAATCAGATGGTGGAGCCATTTACCTTTATTTATGTCATTAACATAAGCAGCATTACACACAATTGTGTTCATCACTACGTAGTTTAAGGTCTTCATTTCAGTTTTGCGTTTACTGTGAATGCGACATACAAACAAATGTGCAGAAATCCTGACTCATCAAGTATGATATTTTTAAGTAGCCACTCTTCAAAATGCTATCTTTTACTACATCAATTTCGTCAATGTTATCATTTTCCTCAAATATTTCGCTGGAAAACTTAACTTGAGCGTACCAAACTGAATGAAGCCCCAAAACATTGTTAACGCTAACTTTTGTTCAAATTCTAGTAGTCTGTGTGTGTCACACTTACATTATAATTTAAAAACCCCACGGCGCAACAGCCCCGGAGGGCCTTGGCTTACCAAGTGACCGCTGCTCAGCTCAAAGGACTACAGATTATGAGGTGTAGTGTGGTCAGCACGACGAATCTTCTCGGCTGTTATTCTTGGCTTTCTAGACCGAGGTTGCTAACTCGCCGTCAGATAGCTCCTAAACTGTAATAACGTAGGCTCAGTGGACTTCAGATCAGCCCAGATCTAGGTAAAAATCTCTGACCTATCCGGAAATCGAGCCCGGTTCCTCCGGGTAGGAGGAAAGCACGTTACCCCTATAACGCGTGGCCAGCTTTATATTATAATTACCGACTTGTAGTTGGCTGTACTGGCCAAATCTGGACTCCAGATTTCCTGTTTGAAATTTACCAGGTAGGACATACACTCATGATCATAAAAAGCAGAACACCTTGAAAGACTTGAGATAGGAAGTTCATATTCATATGGCATGTGCATTATTATGTTCTGAAGAAAGAATTAGCATTTGAACCATCTCAGCCCTCAGGTTCAATGTCCACATCGATATTTCTGCGCACCGCCACCGACGGGTAAAATTTTGCCTGCGACTCTCGTTGTCGCTATAAACCGAAGATAATTGATCAGTGTGACTTGAGAAGACTTGCAGGATGCCTCGCAGACGTATGCGAGAACTGTACCGTGAAATAGGTGTGTTTAAAAAAGGCGCTTTTTTGGCATGAGAGGACTTGATGCAACCATCCGGGAAATTTCCGCTCGTGTGGGACGAAGTCTGTCGGCAATGCAACGGGTGTGTACAGAATTGTTCACAGAAGGCCGTAGAACACGACTAGATGGGTCTGGTCGCACCACCAAGACCACCCTCCGAGAAGATCGACACCTCATCCGAATGGCATTTCAGGACTGATCTATGTCCTCCTCGGCTCTGGCGAAACATTGCAACAGTGTTACAAATTGTACACTACTAGGAGTGACAGTCAACCGCCGTTTATTACTGTCTGGGTTACCGACGGGTCGTCTACTTCTTCGCCTACCTTTGACTAATGTGCATAAACATGCCAGAGTGCAATGGTGTATGGAACGACGTCACTGGGAGCAGAAATGGCAGCAGATAGTGTTTTCGGACGAATCTAGGTTCGGTTTGTTTGAAAATGATGGCCACATTTTGCTTCGCCGCAGACAGGGGGAGAGGCATGACGTTGACTGCATTCGCACTAAACATACAGCGCCAACTCAAGGCTTATGGTGTGGAGTGCTACTGGGTTCAACCACAAATCACAGTTGGTGCGTGTCCAGGGCACTGCGACCAGTTTGACCTACGTGAATGATATCCTGCGACCCGTCACCATACCCTTTCTGAATGATTAGAAAAATGAAAATAACAAAGGAAAGCGGCTTGAATAATCCTTTTTGATTTCCGGGAAAAGAGTATCGTTACGAAAGGGTTCCAAAAATTGTGCTGGGAAGACTTGAGTGAAAGGAGACGAGCTGCTCGATTAAACGATAAGTTCTGAGCGGTCATTGGAGAGATGGCTTGGAATAACATCAGTGTACGAATAAGTGTGAGTGTCGTTTCTAAAAGTAGGAAAGATGGTAATATGCAGATAAATGTGGAATTCAAGAAAATAAAATTGGGGAAAATATTATTTTATAGGAAGATGAGCCATGGATTAGAATAATTTACTTAGGAAGATGTATGACATTTTTCTAAATGCTTTGAAATTATTTAAGAAAAGAATAGGTAAAATCAGATAGGGAGGCTTCCACCTGGGGGATTGCCCTAAATACAGATCAGTGGTGATTGATTGATTGATTGATTGATTGATTGATTGATTGATTGATTGATTGATTGATTGATTGATTGATTGATTGATTGATTGATTGATTGATTGATTGATTGACTTAGTTTAGAGATTCTATTTCCATTACGGCGTGTTCGATATGTACTCTACAAAAGATTTTGCATTTCATGAAACTCATTCAATACATAATTCTATAAATCACCTTAATGACATTGAAACTTATGAAGTCCTATCAGGGCCGATGACCTTAGATGTTAGGCCCCTTTGAACGACAAACATCGAAGTCCTCTCAAAAATATAGGAAGTAGTTATAATACGTCAAGAGTAGAAATGCCAAATGCACATGGACAAATAACTATTAACATTCCTCCTCCTCCTAAAACACATCTCTACTTAGTTGAGCACCTATACCAGAGTTGACTCCGTTACAGGCCTTGTACCACTTTTCAAATTGTGTAACAGAGCCGCGAATCCAACACATTGTACATACTTTATGCGAAGTTCTATAATAGCAGGACTGAGCATATGCCATACTAAGGTCATAATGTTTTAATATGCTGCGATCACGTCGACATGGTTATACATGTTTAGACTTATTCGTTATCAAGGTTAATCTCTAGTATACTCAAGTCTTTATTGATGTTGTAAGTGAGAATATTTTCGATAGATGTGAGGAGGCAAAGGAAATGCAACAAGATGAACAGTTCAATGTTAATGAAATATTTATTGTGCAATTATTTACAAAATTAAACAAACTACTACCGGTTATACTACAGTATTTGTTATGCTGCCCACAAAGTTGCTGTACTCCTTATCATCTGACTGTTAAGAGGTAGCTTGCTTCCAAAATTGTTATGCCCCCTTTAACATTCAATTTACACAAAATATTTATTGTACATGAAATTAAGTTTTCAAAATATATTATATTATGCATGTTATGCTTCGCAAAGAGGTTGATGCACTTCTTACCTTGATGTCATCCGTGTGTTTAGTTCCTTTCTGAATCAATATCAGGTACTGTAAAGAAGGGGAAAAGTTCATCCATACACTGTCTACTGTTAAACTTCGGATTAGATCCATCGCAATCGGATTCGATGTGGTTTTAACTTGTATGCTTGTAATGTCGTCGACAGCGTCTGCATGAAGCTACATCGATTGACGTCTTACTGTGGAGAGGAAGGATGTCCCAAAAAGCATCTACGAAAGGAGCAGCGTACGCAGATAAAAGTCCTGGTGGTTAACACTGAATCAGATGTTTTGGCATCTGATATAAGGTTCCATGTTTGTAGAACATCGTAATAGCCTCACTTACTTGAGTGAGGTAAGTAGGATGTAGCATATTAGTTTCACTGGTAGTCGTACAGGATGCACATTCACAGTTTTGTTTGTTATCAGTTCGGTTGTCTGTAACCGTGTAGACTTTTTCTTCTTTCTGTTCCATAGCGTACGGTGAAGAAGCACACACTAATGATCATGATGAAGGGCTATCCTTATTTATTGTCTTGTAACAATATTCGTTATTAGATGGTAAGTGACATCACTCATATGACTAATAAGACAATAGGCTGTTGTGTTGTCAGGAATATTTTCAGATATTTCAAATTCTAAACGAATATCGACAGGAGATTCTTTTATAGATTCTTCGTGATAAGAGCAGTCTATAACTGCAATCGGTGCTTTATTTTTAAATTCATGAAGATTATAAAGCAACAAGACACACTACCTGTTAACGACATAGTTCCACATCTTTTACCTAGTTCTGGTAGAACGACAAAAAGACGTCCAGGAAAGTTGTTTCCTTTTACTATTCGATTCGATGTATCGAAACTGGCCCATCGGGATGCTGAAAGACAAATCTTTTACTCACACTCATTACGTATTTAAATAGCATACGCTTCGCGAAGTCACTCTACCAACCATTATATACTATTCTACAAACTATAATGCACGATCTGGTTCAAGATGGTTTGAAATATTTTTGATTTAATGTACATGAGCAAGTACCATCACCGGATGATATATTTCCCAAATCTCTTATGATCTTCGGCGAAACACTATTCGTGCATACTTTAGTATGGGATGACATAAATATGTAGATTGCATCTATTTATGTCACACATATTCTTGTGTGCCTAAGCAGTTGATACGTGACAATGCAAATATTATTGTACATTTTCGGCAAGATGAGCGCAACATGCGACATGTGTATGATGAATATGTTAACACTGATATGGCATTCAATGAATTTAAACTTATGCGCTACATGCTGGTCATCACATCGTCACGGTTTTTTAGTTATTGATAAAGAAAGTGATGTTCATTATGGACGGTATCGCATGGGTTTTGATTATTTTACACTGACTGACAGAGCAAATGCAACACCAAGAAGGAGTGGTTCTAAAGGGATGGAAGTTGGGGAAAAAACAGAGACGGCACGGACGAATAATTGATGTTTATTTCAAACCGATATGCAGGTTACACAATGCGCACGGCATCGACTTAGTAGGATGTAGGACCACCGCGAGCGGCGATGCACGCAGAAACACGTCGAGGTACAGAGTCAATAAGAGTGCGGATGGTGTCCTGAGGGATGGTTCTCCATTCTCTGTCAACCATTTGCCACAGTTGGTCGTCCGTACGAGGCTGGGGCAGAGTTTGCAAACGGCGTCCAATGAGATCCCACACGTGTTCGATTGGTGAGAGATCCGGAGAGTACGCTGGCCACGGAAGCATCTGTACACCTCGTAGAGCCTGTTGGGAGATGCGAGCAGTGTGTGGGCGGGCATTATCCTGCTGAAACAGAGCATTGGGCAGCCCCTGAAGGTACGGGAGTGCCACCGGCCGCAGCACATGCTGCACGTAGCGGTGGGCATTTAACGTGCCTTGAATACGCACTAGAGGTGACGTGGAATCATACGCAATAGCGCCCCAAACCATGATGCCGCGTTGTCTAGAGGTAGGGCGCTCCACAGTTACTGCCGGATTTGACCTTTCTCCACGCCGACGCCACACTCGTCTGCGGTGACTATCACTGACAGAACAGAAGCGTGACTCATCGGAGAACACGACGTTCCGCCATTCCCTCATCCAAGTCGCTCTAGCCCGGCACCATGCCAGGCGTGCACGTCTATGCTGTGGAGTCAATGGTAGTCTTCTGAGCGGACGCCGGGAGTGCAGGCCTCCTTCAACCAATCGACGGGAAATTGTTCTGGTCGATATTGGAACAGCCAGGGTGTCTTGCACATGCTGAAGAATGGCGGTTGACGTGGCGTGCGGGGCTGCCACCGCTTGGCGGCGGATGCGCCGATCCTCGCGTGCTGACGTCACTCGGGCTGCGCCTGGACCCCTCGCACGTGCCACATGTCCCTGCGCAAACCATCTTCGCCACAGGCGCTGCACCCTGGACACATCCCTATGGGTATCGGCTGCGATTTGACGAAGCGACCAACCTGCCCTTCTCAGCCCGATCACCATACCCCTCGTAAAGTCGTCTGTCTGCTGGAAATGCCTCCGTTGACGGCGGCCTGGCATTCTTAGCTATACACGTGTCCTGTGGCACACGACAACACGTTCTACAATGACTGTCGGCTGAAAAATCACGGTACGAAGTGGGCCATTCGCCAACGCCGTGTCCCATTTATCGTTCGCTACGTGCGCAGCAAAGCGGCGCATTTCACATCATGAGCATACCTCAGTGACGTCAGTCTACCCTGCAATTGGCATAAAGTTCTGACCACTCCTTCTTGGTGTTGCATTTGCTCTGTCAGTCAGTGTATATTCTCCAACACAGAGTTACAGACTCCACTTGATCAAAAACCGTCATCATGACATCTAGCAAAGAGATTACACAACATATAATTCGTGCTCGAAACAATATTTGACGAAAATTGAACGAGTATAAACGAATTCAGGCAGACACTGATATATTTTTGAAAACGACTGGGTACAACACTGAAAGAAATGTTTTATCTATTTCACTGCCCAAGTCTACTACATGTTCTGTTTCTATACAAACATCACATAATAAAGAGAAGCAATAGCAAGAAAAGCCTAACGAACTATAAGAAGAGAAGCAGGATGAGGAAGAGGAGGATCAAGATAGGAATGAAGAAGAGGATGACGAAGAAGAACTTAACCGTACTTCACCATCTAAGCGAGTTAAGTTTTTAACTACAGCTGTTATTGCTGAAACACCTATTACACTAACACAAGATCCACCTTCTTTGTCTGAGGTTATGATCACACCACAGTTTCGTAATTAGTTTAAGACTTTTTTCAAAATATCTATGGATTATTCTTTGCTCCTTATATAGAAAAACTCCTTACAGGACAAACTGATACAACCTACGGTATTCGCTATGGTAACGACTGTTTCTGGATAGGTAATGCAAATGTTAAGATCTATGGCAACTGTCTCATCGTAAAAGGTGTTACCTATAAAACTACTAAAGTTTTCTTAGAACTTCTTTTCTCACGAATACCTGACAAGGATATAATTTGAAAGGATTAACTTAAAAATATAAAGCAAAACTTTTCGCTACTGACGCAACACGACCTAATTACAAGAGGAGAGAAGCTCTAAATGCAAATAAGTGTCGCTAGTATCGAGAGTTTATTTCTAAGCTGTTTCCGTCACATCAAACGACTACACGTGGTCTTTATGTTATCTACAAGCCTTTGTTGCCATATGTAGGCGTAAAATACTGAAATCACTCTAAATTACTCGTAGAACGGTTACAAATTCTAAGATCTTCGCAGGATACTGGTCACACAGGTCGCAAATCAGAAATTCTAGAAATAGAGAGGGAAATACATCATGCGGGTATTACTTAGTAATGGCTCTTCAAGATTAGACTTCACCCGTAAAGATAAGCATCGCACAAGTTGCATAAGCCACCTCGTCGCACCTACTATAACAGATGCGTTATTAAACGCTGAAAAGATGATCTCTGGCAAGCAGACTTAGTAGAAATTGTTCCATATGCCTCTAGTAATAAGGGGTATAAGTATCTACTTACCGTAATCAATGTGTACTCTAAGTTTGCTTTTTCACAACCTGCGCGTTCTAAGACACAGCTCAAGTCAAAGACGCCTCCAAACATATCGTTGAACAATCAAAACGCTGCCCAAGGCTTCTTGAATCCGATCAAGGTAAAGAGTTTTAAACAAGTATTTTTCTTCTTACCTCAAGTTACTTAGCATTCATCACTACTCTACGTACAGCAATCTCGATTCAAGTGCTGTAGAACGCTTTAATCGTACACTCAAGACAATGATGTCGCGAGAATTTACAGCTCATGGTTCTCATCGTTGGACTGAACTGCTACCTAGACTCGTGTCTACCTACAATGATACACCTCATCGCACTATCGGAACAAAACCACTTCTTGTTCCTAAGAACACGCCACGCTTAAATGCTATTCATCTTGTAATCAAAATGGCTGATACACGCCGCCATCGATTCAAAAATGGTGATTTCTTTCGCCAGCAAACACAAGTTTATCTTTGCAAAAGGATACACACCTAACTGGAGCACAGGAATTTTTCAGATCTGGAGTGTTAGGCTTTCTAATCCAGTTACGTATTTACTTCACAGTCTTTCAGGACAGCGTATTGAAGGAGGATTCTACATCAAAGAAATGCAGAAAAAATATCCTGATCACTATTTAACCAAATGTGTTATTCGTTGTTGTGGAAATAAACTGTATGTCAAATGGCTTGGTTTTAACAGCAACTTCAATTCATGGATTAATAAAGAAGATGTACTTTAATTGTGTCCTTAAATGTTTTAAAAAATTCTGTAACCTCTACCTATCTTTCTTCTACTGCATAATACAAGTTTAAACTTGCAATTCAACATTATTACTACTAGTAAATTTAGGATATGGTGTAGGTAGGATTAATATTAAAACATCAAACAACACCTGCATTGTCTGTCTGTCTGTCTGTCTGTCTGTCTGTTTGTCTGTCTGTCTGGTCATCAGCCCAGAGGCTGGTTGGATCCTCAAATAGCATCAGCAAAGGCTATGCATTTATAGGGAAACCACAAAAACCAATGGCAGTACCAAAGTGAGGCGCACTAGGCAAGATGAGGTGTGAGGTAGTTACACCTGCATTATGTTTCACAAATCGTATTTTAGTATTATATACCTTTTTCTTTCTTCAAATAAATCTGTTCTGTCCTTTCTTATATATAGTATTTCTACCATCTTCGCTGTTTAATGCCACCACCCAGTGACATTTTCCCTTTCCTTGCACCGGCAACGACAAGTTCTGCTATCTTCTCAGAAACTGTGGCACTAGGTGTCGTCACAAGCTGCATAGATTCACGAAGCAGATTTTCATCAGCTACACGTCTTAGTTCAGGTGTGTTTTGAAGATAAGCAATGCCATGCTCTTTGCAGGCAGCATCTAACATATTATTACCAGGATCACCACGTGCCAAGCGTACGTGAAGTCGAGTTCCAAAGCCGCAGTACTGGTAACTAGGAAGGTGAAGCTCAAAAGGAAGAAGATCAATCACCTTATTGATGAGTCCATGCACAGCATGCTGCCTCACTTTTCTCCCAACATGTTTCTTCACCTTTTTCGGCGACAGCTTGTTTACTCTTTTCGCAGCGATGGCAAATGTTTATAAGCGAAGACAACTCGTTAGTTTTAGGTCAATGATACAGTTAAATGAGTTGACATATAAGGCACTATCTCACTGAAGGTCTCTTAGCTAAACTCACTAGTTCATGATGTAAACTACACGTTTAAAGCTCTGACAAAACAGAATATTGAGTCCACTCAAGTGGCACCTTATCCCAGATCTTCTTTACTGTATTCGCAGCTACACTGACCAAAATTGCCTTTGGTAATGCATTCAACACTTCTTCAGTAAAAGTGTTTAGTTTCTGTTTGCAAACATAAAACTTTACGATTGCATTTTCAACTGCGTTACACTTAGTATCAGATAGAATTGGCATGATGTCTTTGCTCTACAAATGTTTCTTTGACACTGTTGTCATTCCGTCACGGCAATTTACATATGTTGTTCACCTCCCGACATGCACTGCGACACAATCAATCAAAGAGCATGCATACATGGCGTGAATACTGTTTGATTGTTTCTCCACTATGCTGCTTGAGAAGACTTTTAAATGGCGGATATTCTAAATCATGCTTGACGATAAGTTCACATGTTGATGGTAGATACGTAACCATTCCCGCTTTTCAAAATCGTTTAAAAAACAAGATCTGCTCATGACGAGTGAGCGTTCGTGATCATAGCCACAAAGAGATAAGGTACTCCTTTTCCTTCCCACTGCAGACATAACTTTTTTCTATCCATTGTATCTGCTTTTTGTCTTAAGGGAAATGTGGATTAAATACTAAACTGACGAGTTCTTGCACCCACAGCAGAGTGCAATCCAACACAGCCACCTCTTTGAACACAAATATGTTGCCATTCACTTTAAAGCCTTGTACATCAACTTCTTCTTATTTCTTCTCGTGATGACGTAAAGCGCTCTACTCTGTTTCACAGTATCTTAGTGACTAAATAAAATATTCTCACTTATAGCATCGACAAAGTCTTGAGTTTACTAGAGAGTGCGCTTGATAACGAACAAGTCTAAACATGCATAACCACGTCGATTTGGGGCTCAGTCGCGCTATTATAGAACTACACATGAAGTATGTACAATGTGTTTGATTCGCAGTTCTGTTACGAAAGTTGAAAAGTGGTACTAGGCTTGAAACGGAGTCAACTCTGGCACAGGTGCTCAACAAAGTAGAGATGCGTTTTAGGAGGAGGAGCAGAAAGTAGAGGAGGGGTGTTGATAGTCATTTGTCCGTCGGATGGAGACGTAAATCCTTAAGCAGACCTCTCGATGCTACTCGACAGGGGAAGGCTATGTGTCACTAACTGGTTTTACCCTCTCCCTTCCTACTATAATGTATCATGTCATTTATTTGATATTATTATCTTCCCTGATGAGGTTGACGTCAGGAAGGGCATCCGGTTAGAAAATACATCTTGACAGATTCATCTCACCACAAACCCAACACCGTAGAGAAACGGGACAAGGAATGGACACACGTTAGGTTATAACGTCATGCACCCATAGCCAGCACTCAGCATTTCAAATCACCCACGCTGTGACGTCACAGCTCTGTCTAGGGCTCTCTAAAAACTAGGAATGCTCGCCCGCCATTATGGTTCATTTCTGCACTACGTTGGTAAGGCAGTTGACCGCCACAGCCTTGTATATCCCTCTTTTTTACTGTTCTCCGCGCTAGGAAATAATGCTTAACTAACATACTGTAAAAATACTCATTCTCAGTATTTTTCAAACGGTTACTCAACCCGAATATTAGTATATTTCGTACATTATTGTGTAATATTTACTCGAGACGGTGATTGTAAAAGCAAGGTCGTTGATAATTTGCCTTTTAACAAATAAACAAACTGGAAAAATATTAGAAAAAATAGGTACCGTCAAATGAAATGAGAGACACCGTGGTATTGATGTATGCTACTGTCATTCTTAAATCGTGGAATTGGACGTGATAATCTGTCAGTGTCGAAGATATGTAAATTGTAGTAGAATATTTTGATACCATATTATCTCAGTCGGTATTTCATACTTACGTGAAATTGATACAGCACTATTTTCAATTTTGTCGAAATAATAAGAAAAATATTCTTCGAACAAAAATACCGCTGAAATGTACGAAGACGAACACACCCAAGTAACTGGGATTCTTTAAGTTTATTTCTTGATGATGCTTGTTATTTAAAGGGGCCTAACATCAAAGGTCATCTGCCCCTAGTTTATTTCTTTCTTCTAAAATTTATTCCTTCTTTTATTCACCGGTACTTTAAAAAAGGCTATTCTATGTGCAAAATAAACTTAATTTTTGGTGAGTGTTATGAATCTCATCAGCTTATGCAGTTGTAATGAACAGAGGATTTTAGTTTATTAAACCTAATGTGCATGAGCCAAATGTTATGTTATTATAAATTGCATTCACGAAGAAAATAGAAATAGAGTAACTACCTCTATAGCTGAATATTCTCTCCCAACCTGAAGTACATCACTGATATCAGTTAATAGTGACTTGTAAGGGGAGTGACCCACGAGCTGTGGAGAATTTTAAAATTTTTTGACCTTGGCAAATTTAACAGTACGGTTTTTTTACAGAGATTCCTCTGGTTTGAGAAGTATTAGTATGATTTCTCAACATGACTCACGTTATTAAACTTGAAAGGGTTGCAACATTGGTTAACTTACTCAGGCATCACATTTAAAAAATATTATATTTAAATAATATTTTACAATTCACTGTCTCCTTTTATTACAGTATCTACAAAACAATAATATTCCATTCCTTGTTTACATTTTTCTCTTCTTTTCCGAAGCAGTCCCATACATTTTACCCCGTCTCCGTACATTCTTGTTATAGTCCACAACATCATAAGATAAAATTTTGAGGAAGTATCTGACATTTTTTTAAATTTGGAGAACATATTCAAAATATTCGCCATTACAAGATTTGCACCATTTTGCATTATACTGCATTATAATGCTTATTGACCCTATAGAAGACCTCACAGTTACAAATTAATTACGTAACTTCACAATTTGGTTTCTTTTGACCACCCAAATTTTAAAAAAACGAATGTTTCAGAGCTTGAGTCAGAAACCTCATAGTTTGAAACCTGTCTGCATATAGGCCTACCACAGATCTTGGTTTTCAATAATGCATTTGTTGTTTTACCACCAATGTTAAGCAAATGATTTTTTTCATATGAAGTTAGTTTTGACAAATATTGTAACTGTGGTGTTTGGATGTTCAACTCCAGTTACCGGACTTTGGGGGCAGAACTGAATGTTGAATGATCAATGTGACTAAATTAAGGGGTGTAGTAATGCCAGTGGGAGCTGGATGCAGGTTTAAGTCAGCAGTTGAAGTAGAACGTGTAGCAGAGGCAGTAGGGGCATAATGCATATCAGAAGGGAATCTAAACAACCTGTATCCCGCAGTAGAAACATTACTACAATTAGGTGGAGAACAACCTACCATCATGTAATAAATATCTACACAAATATAGCACTATTCTGTCCATGCACGCGGTGATTAAAGTAGCACGTTGAATGTGGCGTAGCGAGAGCCCGTAGGAGAAGCTAGAGTTTGATCTCATGGTGAATTGCGCATGTATGAACCAAAATGGTGGCTAAGCATACCCATCTTATAGAGCCTTAGCTCTGTCAGGAGAAGTCCAGCGCGTTCGGTTGTGTAAATATAGGCATGCATTTTTAAATCGCACGATATCGCACAAAGTCGTCGCGAGAGCGCACTGAGATGTCTGTAACGGGATCTGATAGTCAGTTATTAGGCTGTGACGTCACAGCTTTGTCAGGAGAAGGGATGTGCGTTCAGTTATGTAAATATAAGAATGCATTTTTTAAATCCTCCGCACTTATTACGTCACAGCTCTCCCACTACTCCAAGGGGGGAGACGACAAAGAGTCTGTGTGAGGTTAGGTTACCGTTCATGGCCAAGGTTAGGTTAACACACGTGCTAACTACACCTACAAGTCACCTCACTAGTTCGGCTCCTCCAAGAAGAAACCGTCTGTGGTTAGGTTACTGTTCCTCGTAGCGACGATAGGTTAACACGTCATAACCTGAACTACCGATTGGACTCCTCCAAGGGGAGCCCGTGTGTGAGGTTAGGTTAGCGTTCGTGCGCAAGGTTAGATAACACGTCATAATGATACCTTAACCTCATCTGCAGCTCGCCTAACCGATTTGTTGCTCCTTCATTGGCGCCCGTTCGATTCGGCTCTTCTAAAGCGGTCCATGAGGTTAGCATTGCCCTCGTACGTAAGGGGTCCGTAACCTTTCCGACTCAGCTCCTCCTATGGGGGCCCGTCCGTTTCGGCTCCTTCAACGTGGCCTGTGAGAACAGCATTGCCCTCGTACGTAAAGGTATGACGTCATTACCTCATCCAGCGGTAAAAAACACTCCAGGTTTGCCAGTGAGGTACGTATGCGTATGACGTCATAACCTCACTTGGGGGTCTAAAAGCACCCCAGATCTTTCCCTGACTAATTAAGCCCCTCCAATGGAGTCTGTGAAGTTAGGCTTGCTCTCGCTGCATTGCCTTACTGCTCAACTGGGGGTCAATGACCTCGTTGCGGGATCGGCATAGCCTTACTATTCAACTAGGGGTCAATGACCTCGTGGGAAAATGCTGACTCAGCACCCATTGCTTTAGAACATACCTTGCCCTACTACTTGTATGTATGTATGTATGCATGTATGTATGCTTTTCGTTTTTAATAATTGTTAGGTTTATCAGTCTGTCGAAACCAAAAGGTATAATTTCTTGAGATTGAGGAACTTAAAGGTTACAAATTAACTGATTCGGAACTGAACAGAGATATCTTCAGATATCACAAAAAAAAAAAAAAATAGTATGCATGTATGTCTGGCCAACCCTTATCCCGTTTCTCTACGGGGTCAAGAATGAAGTTAGATGATTCTTCGTAACGGTATGAAATGAATGACGTGATAGTTGATAGTAGGAAGGGAGAGAGTGAATCCAGGTGCCGAGACAAAGCCTACTCTTATCGAACAACACCAAGGGGTCTTCTCAAGGCTTTACGTCCCCATCCGACGGACGAATCACCATCAACAGCGTCACATACACTCACTCCATATGGGCACTATGCAGAGGTTTTGAATGAAATCCAGTCTCATTACACGAAATTGAGTGATTTAGAAATTGCCGACCAACATTCTGAGCGTCAACACTTTTCTCGCCAATGGGATTGGAATCGGCTAACCACGGTTTCAGACCATGTAGACTTCACGACTTAACGATCACGGCCACCAAGCGGGCTTATGGAAGGTTATGAATACGTATAGGAAATAAACTATTTTACTAAAACTATTAGATGTACTTAGATATATTGTAAATTTAATCTGAAGATCGTCAAGAAAATTCAATCAACCTACCGAAATTGTTCAGACTCGCGTCGAAATGTTATTTATACCACACAATATGAGCAGTTATCGTACAGGAAATACTGATGATGCTTGTTGTTTGAAAAGGCCTAACATCTAAGGTCATCGGCCCATTGGAAATACTACCCAGCATCTAATACAATATTCTCGCTTTGCCAAGGAAAGTGTGGAATAAATGGATTTTACCAGCATGTGGAATCAATGTATTTATATTAGTATTTAGGGCCAATAATTCTAACTATAGATTAAAATAAACAAACCGAAAATTTGATATGAAATTATAAATATCTCTTTTTATGTAATTAAATAATGCATTAACTACGTAATAACCGACTTTTTAATTTTGTAACTTTTGCAGTATTTTGTAATACTGTAAGCCGGGCTGAGTGGCTCAGACGGTTAAGGCGCTGGCCTTCTAACCCCAACTTGGCAGGTTCGATCCTGGCTCAGTCTAGTGGTATTTGAAGGTACGACAGCCCCGTGTCGGTAGATTTACTGGCACGTAAAAGAACTTTTGCGGGACCAAATTCCGGCACCTCGGCGTCTCCGAAGACCTTAAAAAGTAGTTAGTGGGACGTAAAACAAATAACATTATTATTATTAGTAGTAATACTGTAATACTGTGTAGAGTGTAATAGTTTTATGTAACTTGTGTATTCGGTAGATTTGAAAGCATTTAAGTTACATTTAACACCTGACCGAGGAAGTGGTTGCATATTTTGGGTCACGTACATATCAGCTTGCATTTGAGAGATAGTGGGTTCGAACCCCACTGTCGGCAGACCTGAAGATGGTTTTCGGTGTTTTCCCACTTCTGCATCGGGCAAACGAAAGAAACCTATATAACTAGTTGTACTTCAGAGATGATAAAATAGATGCACTCTTTGACTTTTCTTCAGATAGGCCTATTCGAAAATAACAAGTATTAAATCGGAAAGTAATACATCAATTTAGTCCACGTTCTCTTCCTTCCCACTCCTGGTTCTTCCCTGTCGCATCGTCGCCGTAAACCTATCAGTGACAGTGCGATATAAAGCAAATTGTTAAAACAGGTTAAAAACTTATAACTGATATGTTGCGCAATCATTACAATCTACTTGTATAATTAAGCTTCTTAAAATCTCAGTTGCATTGGTTTGGAGGACAACTGTAGCGTGAACTTCACATTCTATTTTAATTTGGCATTAATAAATTGTTAGATTTTGCATTTTTGCTTTGTCCACTTTTGTGAGGTAACGTTACTGTAACTAAGTTGTATAATTATCTAATATTTTGTTCTTCATTTACAGATCATAGAAAGAAAACTGGTGCCGGGTGTGAAGCTATTCTTTTAAGGTAAGAATGACTTCGGTGACTTCACAAAATGGCTAAGCAAAATTATTTAGGTACACATCTCCTTTTAAGACATCCTTCCCGAGTTATTACTTATCTGCAATTCATTCCAATGACGTTTAATATAATAATAATATGCAGAATGGTGGCAATTGCCTGCGGGGTAGTATGACAACCATCAGACGAAAGAAACCCTTATAACTAGTTGTACTTCAGAGATGACAAAATAGGTGCACTCTTTGACTTTTCTTCAGATAGGCCTATTCGAAAATAACAAGTATTAAATCGGAAAGTAATTATTTTCTCTTTAGTGTATTACGTAGTACTATTATATCCTAAACTTTTAAACCACTGTTAGTGTACAGAAACTGTAAGTAACTACATAATGAAACTCTAAATATATCAATGTACTTTTCTCGCAACATCTATCTGCAAAACCCACAGACGGTGAGTTCCAATCGACAGACTAGTACGAAAGGAAATATGTATTCTGAAATTGCCTCCGTTCATTCTTCCAGAACTTACGTCGAATAGTAATATATGCACTATATAATATTAATTTTGAACTAGATTCTCTAGTAGCTAACTCTTGTCCCAATTACACTTTGATCTGAGACTCCTAATGCCTGGAATTCCATTTATTGTACAATTACACTTCGATCTCTGGGTATTTTCCTTAAATATATTTTTCATTTCAGAGAAGATAACAACCACGAACGCTATTGTTCCTCAGACCAACAAAGTCTTTATAATTCTATATTGCGATTTCTAAATTACTCAACGGCATTTATTGTATACTTATAACATTTCTATGTAAGTGAATAAGGTCACCCGAAGTTTCCATTCGATATTCGCAACATCTTACGTTATTCGTAATGAAATTTGTACTAACCCGTTTTCATAAACTATAAAAATTATAGTTTCCATTGCTCAGAAGATTCTCATTGCTATGTAAAAATAGAATGTCCAAGTAAGAACGAAAGTATTTTTTGAGCCCAAGTTGGCAGGTCCGATACTGGCTCAGTCCTGTGATACTTGAAGGTGCTCTGTTACATCAGCGCCATGTCGGTAGTTTTACGTACACGAAAAATAAATCCCGTGGAACAAAATTCCGGCACCTCGGCTTCTCCGAAGACCGTAAGAATTTAATTAGTGGAACGTAAAGCCGTTATTATTATTATTATTATTATTATTATTATTATTATTATTATTATTATTATTATTATTATTATTATTATTATTATTATTATTATTATTATTATTAAGACTGTTATTAAGATAATATTGTTAGTTTTATATCCCACTGAATATTTTTACGATTTTCGGATATGCCGATGTGCTAGAAATTTGTCCTGCAGGACAGGACGTCCCGGAAAAACTTCGTAAGTCTTATGCATTTGAGCAATTTGAAATACCACCAGACAGAGTCGGGATCGAACCTGCCAATTTACCAACTGTACCGTTCGAGCCACTCATCCCGGCTGAATCTCTAAGTACATATAACAGTACAGACCAAGAGGTCAAGGAAGGCAAGAGCAACCCTTTAGGAAATGTGATAAATGAACTCCGAATAAGCGAATTATTAATATGTACAGTGCAGAGGAAGAAGAAATATTTATAATTTTCCGCGTTCAGAGTAAGACACACGAAATTTCTACACAGTTTGAATATAAGGCCACTTTGAGAATATGTTTACCTGGAAAATATATTTACCCGTCACTGTTGAAAGTTCCTCGCAGCTAACTCGCTAGGACTATATAGTGAGATCTTTAAACTTGAACAGGTAATATTCCCAACTATACATTTTTAAATTTCAGGGGCGTTGGAGGACAACTGTAGCGTGAACTTCTCATTCTATTTTAATGTTCGACACTTAACGCGAATCATCTGATGAAGCCCCGATTGGCCTGTGGAGTGGCAATCATGAGAGAGTCAATATTTATTCAACAGTCCATGCCAAAGTAGTAGATAATAGGCCGACATGGTGGTACATAATTCAGGCTAGACCAGTCTGTGGCCGCGGTATCGCGCGTATGGGTGTCACCATCATTCTCCTGTAGACACAAACGGCATTCGGCAGAGAAGACGTCATGGTGTATTTCTCTTGGTGAACGAAGTTCTAGGCAACATTACAATTACAGGCGCCTATGGTATGAAGTCAAATTCAGACAAGCTAAACAATGGAAGTCTTAGGATCTAACCTGATGCTACAGATGTCGAGTGTTTGAGATGTGACTACTCGACCCGTCCCATAATCTGATATTCGTAATAAAGAAAATGGTCTAACAGATATGGTGGAGCGTGAAAAAGCTGGCCTGTATTACTATTACTATTATTATTATTATTATTATTATTATTATTATTATTATTATTATTATTATTATTATTATTATTGTACCGGGAGGTACACCTCAACGCCGCGTATTCAAAATCAGCGCCTTAAAAATCTCCTCTATTGATCAATAGGTGAAACTGATACTACACGAACTTGAACATTAATCAGATGATGTCACCACTGAAATATTAAGTAATTGTTTTGTTGTGAAGTTTCTTAAACTGACTGAATTTCTCCTTGTTTTGTTTTGCTATACATCAAGAAGTTTGGACATTTTTCTAGAGATGACACTACTAAAAACTACGATCATGCACTCTGGTGCATAGTGAAAGAATTTATAATTTAAAGAAGTTTTGTATTTCTAGGTTGTCCATAACTGAATCTATATTCATTTAGTTTTGGATTGACTACACTTCCTTTTCTTTCCGCCAGTTTTGAATCGGACCAATCATAAATTTTGGTAAATAATTTTCCACCATTCCCGCATTTCTTGTTCACTTTGCATCTGCCAATAAAAATTAAGAGGGTGTGTCCTGATTAGTCTTGAATGATCTCGAACCTTCAATGAGGGTATATAAACTGCGGCTTTCCATGTTTCCTTGCCAGTTGATCACCGTCTTCATAAGTGTGTGTGTTAAGGCAGGAGGCGGGGCCGCCTCTTTCTTTGGTCAGCAGAACATCTGTAAGGTAATGGCCACGTAACTTCATTCTTTCTTGCTACCTCCGCAGCTTTATTCGAGGGGAAGGTCCGAATATTTAATTACGTAACAGTACTTCTCTAAAATGTAACTTTTCTTTCGGCTAATGTAAAAACTTAATAAAATCTTTAACTGTAAGTCGGGGATAGAGAGTGAGTTACACTCTCGAGCTCCCCTTCATCTTGGTTTGAGGTGACTACGTTTTGTAACGGTGTTCTCCTGTAATGTGTTAAAGTAATTTCCATGCGAGCCACCTCAGTAGTTTGGGAATAGCCCCTGCTTCATCGGCCGAGAGCCCTATAAGTTTTAATATTTCATTATCTCGGAGCGCAGATTTCGCCTCCATTAAGTTTGTGTTCGGGCCGTTTATTTAACCTGCTCTTTTTCGCAAAGGCCCTGTAGGTTGGGTACTAGATACCCCTGTATAAAATTATTTTCAATATGTAAGTAGTGCCTTGAGAGGTCAGAGATTGTAAGTTTTGATGCTGCCTTGAGTAGGCTTGAGAAACTGAGAGCCTGTTAGCTCTTTTCAAAGTTTTATAAGAGTGAAGTGTGCCTCTGAAAGGCTAGATATTGTATTTTGTGAGCAAGTGCTCTTGGATTAGGGGATTTCTGCCCTTAACTAAACAATACCACTGTTAATTGTAAATTTGTATTTTATGGGCTTGTAGCCCAGAATTATTAAATTGAATTTTCCAATTTTTGAAATTGTCATTGTACCTGATGTTTCATTGTTATGTTCATTCGGTGCAAAATTGTTAAGTTTGAAGTTCTAAAAGAAATATAACCTTTTACAATTTTAATTCAATTCTTGATGTTGTAGTTAGACCCATTCAAGCCCGCACTTTCTTTCACCATATCTGCGTTCCCCACAAACCCCGAAACAATTATTATTGTTATTCTTATTCTTCTTCTTATTATTATTATTATTAACAAATACATTGCAGCTGGGAAATATCCGGCGGCAACCAATACTTACAGTACAGTGATAATAAAGTAAATTTAAAACATAATTACCCAACTACTACTACTACTACTACTACTACTACTACTACTACTACTACTACTACTACTACTACTACTACTACTACTACTACTACTACTACTACCACCACTACTACAAGAGTACAACAAAACTTTCATTGAAATAATGTATTGCAAGAAATACTACTAGTTTAACATTCTAAATATTAACATTGGTAAATTGAATCAGCTGACTTGAGAGCCATTGTTTCCATGCGTTTGCCGCAACGCGAAAATATTTTGATGGACAACCTGTGACAGTAAAGTTCGATGAATGAAGTCATAACAGTCGATCCGGCAACAGTGGCGACACACAACGCTGCACCTGCGTAGCAGCAGGTTTTGACCACCTGCTTCCAATGTTGTTCAGTTGAGCATCGTGTGTGTGCCGTGTAGGACCTGTTTGACACAGTGCGTGTTTAGTGCGAACAGGAACATTAACGACCAAAAGATCAATGTACAGTTTTGTTTTAAGCTTGGCAAGACACCGAAAGAAACACATGCGATGCTGATACGTGTTTATGAAGATCAAGCACTTTCCTTTAAGTGTGTGTACGAGTGGTTCGCCGGTTTTCGAGGAGGCCGGGAAAGTATTTCTTACAACCCCCGTAGCGGAAGATCGGCGACCGCCGTCAGTGACGAAAACACTGAGAAGGTGAGGACATTAATCATGACCAATCGGCGATTAACTGTGCGCAGAGTCGAAAAGTCACGAATCAAAACGATGCTCATCACATTTTCCGGTAGTCAAGGCATTATCCACAAGGAAATTCTACCTGAGTGAACGACGTTGAATGCTGCACGGAACATTGAAATTTTCATGCGTTTCATGAAACGTCTACTCAAGGTAGACCCCAGTACGCACAACAAGGTTCATGGTTTTTTGTCCACGACAACGTTCGCTTACACAAAGGCAATATCGTCAAACAGTTCATGGCGAAAAAGGGGATGATGCAACGTAAACATCCCCCATACTCGCCAGATATCAATTTTCCAGACATCTTCCTGTTCCTATGACTCAAACTCGCTTTGAAAGGAAAGAGATTTGACGATATTCCTGACCGCCAACGAAACGCGACGAGGCTTTTGAACACCATTCCAAAGGTAGCCTTTATGCAAAGTTTCCAGCACATGTATCGCCTATCTCAGCAGTGCATAGTTATGGGAGGGGACTACTTCGAAGGACAGTAAGGTCACTGTCGTGCATTGTCCATCTATTTTGATAGTACAGGACTATTCACTGAACTTTATTGTCACAGGTTGTACATATTGTTTCAATTAATAATCTTCACTCACGGTTATCCAAGCACACATATTGAAAATGTTTGCAACATATGTGTATTTAATAAATAGAACTGTGGATAGATAATCTGCACTATACAAGCTCGATCTAGATATAAGAATCACTCATCACAAATGTGTAAGAAGGTAGGCAAACTGAATAGCCAATTACGTTTCTTGAATAATGAAGATCAGACACTGTTTAACGCTGGATGACTTAGCGTTTTGTAAGACAACTTGAGTTAGCATAATTCTCCAGGCCTTGACACCTGCCAAATGTAATTCAATCGTACGTCATTACGTAATCGAAGGGGAACATGTAACATGTGTTTTTATTTAATAGTAACGCCAAGATCAGAGCTACCCTACAGTGCACATTATTTTGTAATCAAGCTCGCATCAAAATAGAAACAGCCTGTGCAAAGAAGCAGCGAGTGAAGCAGAATGAAGGAACAAAGAGTGTTAAAAAACGCTATTAGTGCTGCCGTGAGTGATCAGCCGCGGGCACACTTAGGGTAAAAACGTACAAAGGCAGCGGTGTTCACTTTCATGCCATCCCTAAGTCCAAGTGGTAAACAAACTTAGGTTTCCCTTTCTTTCTCGTGTTTCTGCTTTGTCAGTAAGCTTGTCAACAATTTCATGATTTCACAACGGGTCACCCCTTAGTGATTCATCTACGGATTATTACAATTGAGGATTAGACTTTGAGAAGTATCATTTCTTCTTGATTGAATTCCTCATTCGTGAATATTAACGTACATTTGCCATTGATGAAATTAAAACAAAATTTCCTCTGTCATATTTTCTGGACTGGATGTTATTTCTCTAATGGGAGTAGCCCCAGTGCCCACAGTATACTCTAAAATTGTGCACCAAGTGCTCTAATTCGTGTAATATTGTATGTACAAATGACTTGAATATTCGTATAAACTGAGTTTTATGGTAGGATATCTACCTCAGCGGTGATAATTATATTGATACATAGAAATATTTCCCTAGTAATTTGAAGTAAAATAGTTTTGTACTCTAGAAATCTATTACAACGTTTATAGTTAATTCACACTATTTAAATTGTAAAGGGATAAGGTGTGGAAAACTGCATCATGACAGGAATTCGCAGTTTAATTTCATTCGAACCTATTTTATTATAACTCAAGTCTTTATGGTGTATGTCACATAATTTACACGTATTTCGTAATGTATCCTATTCAGTAAAATTTTCATCGAATATTTTGTTGTCCCAGACTCCCCGTCTCTACAATCTCTAGAAAATGAACGTTGTACTTCATTTATAATGTAATTTATTGAATGCTTGACACATCTTATATAGGATTACTACCGTAAAAATTTTTAACTTTGGAATATTTAGAGGAAATGTAAGTAGTAGAGCTGTGACAGTTCTAAGCCAACTCGACAGCATCTTTTCTGCTGAGTCAACATCCTTGGTCATTGACCCCATGACGCAATGACCACGTGACCGTGATGTTACTTTACATTGTTTGTAAACAAGGTCACATGATTTGACAGCTGTCAGCTTGACAGCTGATATCTTGACGGACCCTAGTCTCACTTTTGAGGACAACAGAACATCGCTAACCTCACTGCAGCCATCGTGACGGGGATAAACCTCATTGCTGCCACCTTATGCACGTAGTGGCGCGGAATTTAAAGTCCATGTCCTTTTTGATAGCTGTTAAGGTGACAGGTCCAAACCACGTGGGCGCTGCTAATCTCAGTGCTACCATCTTGACAGGGCCTAACCTCATTGTTGCCACCTTAAGCACGTAGAGGCGCGGAATTTAAATCGACATGCTTTTTGACGTCTGTCAGGTCCTAACCACGTGCACTTGTTTAGCTGCGGAGTTTAAACAAGTGAACAGGGCCAACCTCATTTCTGCTATATCAAGCATATAAAGGGGCGCGGAATTTAAATTCCAAATGCTTTTTGACAGCTGTAAATTCCTTAGATTAAGTGGACGCGGATTTTAAATAAATGAACGTGTCTAACTTCAGTGCTACCATCTTGACTGCGCCAAACCTCATTGCTACCATCTTAACCATGTAGGGAGCGCGAAATTTAAATGATCTCTACAGGACTTAGCCACGCTGCGGAATTTTCTTTTGAATGATCCTAAAGCATCTACCCTCAGAGTATTAAGGCAAGCTGACCTTCTCGACATGGCACTAACTTAGAGAGGGCTGGATTAAGGCTAGCTACCCTTCTCAACATCCCCCTTCGCCAACACCATCTTAGAGGAGGTTCTAACCTTAGTTGATTATAGTTTTAAGGCTAGCTGCCCTTCCCGACACCATCTTGGAGGGGACCTAACGTCAGGGGATTAAGGGTAGCTGCCCTTCTCGACAGCGTAACCTTACGGAGGTCACGTAAATACCTCCTCCTCCTCCTCTGAACGGACACATCTGCGTACCTCCTCCTTCTCTGACGGGGCTTACCTATCCTCCTCCGACGTGGCATAGCCGCGTTCCATCTCCTCCGACGGTACATAGCCACGTTCCTCCTCCTCCTCCTCCTCCTCCTCCTCCTCTAACGGGCTTAGCCGCGATCCTCCCTTTCCTCCTTATCTTTACTGAGGTTAGCTCAATCTCTCCTCCTTTTCACAGTTATCGAGGTCAGCTCAATCCCTCTTCCTCCTCCACAGCGATGACGTCAACATGGTTATGCATATTTAGTCGTGTTCGTTATCAAGGTTACTCTCCAGTAATCTCATCCAATTACGAAAGGTGTAAAGGGAATGCAATAAGTAGAACATTTTAAATTTAAAGAAATATTTATTTACAAACTACTACTAGTTGTTTATCCTATTTCTACATGTAATATTACAATAAGATCGTTGTTAACTAGTGTGCGTCTTCACACAATAATACGCCTACGACGTAAATCGTCTTCTATTTCTTGAATCTCTCGATGATATACTGTGTATCCAGCATCTTGGTAAGCTCTTAGGAGTTATAATCGTTCAACGAGTAAGTTAGTGTCTTTACAGTATGTTACATATACATAGGGTAACAGAGTTTTGCTAATACATGTAGAAAGCTGATGCGTAGGAAACGGAAGAACTTGTTTTGATGTAGTATGTTCTTCAGCAATGTTATCAGTAGAAAAAACATAACACTGTTTGATTGAAAAAAGGAGTGGTAAAATCTTCTTTTTTCTTCTACTACATCTTCCCTTTCTTCTCGAGTTGATTGCACAGCAACGGAACGTTTAGTCGGCTTAGAAAGTAAACTAGAATAAAAAAGCTCCGATGGAAAAGAAACGTGAGTTCTTATTTTTCTTCCTTATGCATCTCCTCTTTATCTCGTGGTGAGAGGTTAGTAACAGAACTTGTATTAAGGTGAGATGATGTCATATCGATTCGATCACGCTTCTTTATATCGCACTTTCGATATTTAGTCAATGTTTCTATGCGTTCTACTGGTAGATTACTTAAACAAATGTGTTTAGAATTTACGTGTCGTGTGAGATAATTACGTCTGTTGAATATAGCAGTACATTGTTTGTATGCATATATTCCGAAGTTATGCTTTACAGCTTTATGTCGTTGAAGATTGTCAAGTCTTGAAAAACTAACACTACAAAGATCATATGTAAACATAATAGATGTTTTACAGGTTGATATGATGTATAGTTTTACATTGCAACCGGCAAATAGCATCTGTCTATCTATCCGTAAAACTGCGCCAAATTAGGAGGAGGAGGAAAGGGGTATCTGATAATAAAACTAGATAAGGAGGAGGAGTATAGCCACGTTCCTCCTCCTACAGTTTTACGGTTAGATTCTCCTTCCCTCCTCCTCATCCTTATTAGGCTCAATTTTACGGATAGATGCTCCTTCTCTCGTCCTCATCTGCCGCAGTTTTACGGTCAGATCTCCCTTCCCTCCTCCCCTTATCTGCTCTAGTTTTACGGACATTTGGCTCCTCCCTCCTCCTCTAGCTAGTGCTAGGAAGCCTTCCAACTTACGAGCGAATGCTTGAGACCGGGTTCCATCCTATAAATCACGTAGCACTTAGTCTACCAAAATTACGAGGTGTCATGTGGTCAGCACGAAGAACGCGGGACGCTAACGGGTAGCGCAAAAACCTCCCGAAGGGGTCGTTGGCCTACGAAGCGACTGCTGTCTAGCCGGATAACCTGCAGTAACATATCCTCTTGCCCCATAGCAACAAGTCCCTTCCTGCTAAGGGACCTAAGCAGGTTCGATCCTATCTCAGTCCAGTAGTATTTAAACGTGATAAAATATAACAGAATTCGGTACATCGGCATCCACCAAAATCCGTTAAATGTAGATAGTAGAATGAAAAGCCGATAACATTATTATTAAATATTAAATTACATGTTCGTTGTACTAGTTACATAGTCAGGTACGAAAGCTCTATCTAAGAGTAAAGATAAGAATTTTGCTATTCTGGCAACAATAGGATAGGAGATAAAAACAAGCGACCGTGCTCATAATTAAGGTATAGCCCCTATCATTTGCAGTGGCTCAGACGCTTGCTGCCTCCATAATCATCCCACCATTTGCCTGGTGTGATAATAGGAAACCATCTTTAGGGATGAGATAAAAGAACACTTGTAGAGGAGCAAAGCCGGTCCCACACCCATAGAGGGTCTGCCCACAAGGACTGCGCAATCGCCCTACAGCGCTTAATTTTACGGCGAGGTGCCCTTCCCGACGTGGACAGTCGCTATCTTGGAGGGGCCTAGCTTTAGTTTTACAGCCAGTTACCCTTTCCGACCGACCTGGATAGCCGCCATCATGGAGGGAGGTAACCTCAATTTTACGGTCAGATGCCCTTCCCGACGCTATCTTGAGTAGTAGGCTAATTGGGATTCTCGCGACGCCGTTTTAAATAGTACGGCAATGAGGATTCACATAAGAGAGAACACCTAACCATATGGAGGAGCCCTTCCCGACTTCAATTGCACAAGATGGCAGCTATACACAGGTTCTTATAAGACTAATTCCTGGAACCTGGGTCAGGGGTTACTATGTAAGATGGCGGCTATACATGGGCTCTTATGAGACTGCCTAGGGGAGATTGCGCTAGATAGCGGCTATATACAGGCTCTTATTGAGAATGCAAGCCTAGAGGCTACTGCACAAGATGGCGTCTATACATAGGCTCTTACGGGGAAAGCTTTCTCAGGGGAGACATAAAACTTGAGACGATCTAGGGGCGCTTGCGTAAGATGGCGGCTATACACAGACTCTTGTGGAGAAAGCTAGCCTAGAAGCTACTGTGCAAGATGGCGGCTATACATAGTCTCTTATGGAGAAAGATGGCTCAGGGGAGACATAGGACTTAAAGAGACGGCCTAAGGACGATTACGCAAGATGATGGCTATACACAGGCTCTTATGGAGAAAGCCAGCCAGGGGCTACTGCGCAAGATGGTGGCTATACATAGGCTCTTATGACCTTCCCCTCGTCCTCCGACGGGACACAGTCGCCCTCTTCCTCCTGCTCCTCCTCCTCCGACGGGGCGTAAGACGTCAGCTTATAGCTTTATGTCTCTATCCAACAAGTCTAAACGTGCATAACTATGACGACGCTATCTTATGCTTAAGGCTTTACGCATCACAGGAGTGAGCACGTGCTATTATTCTGCTTTTAACTTTCAAAGATGACGTTATCATGGTTATGCATATTTAGACTTGCCCGTTATCAAGGTCACTCACTCAAGACTTTATAGATGGCAATGGGTAGGTGTAAAGAGGCCAAGAAGTGCAATAAGTACAACATTTTAAATTTAATAAAATATGTATTTACAAAATTAAAAATCTACAACAACAGTCTTGGTTTTGCTGCCGACAAGGTTGATATGCTCCTTAACAGCTTTCTGCGAAAAGGTGCTGTAACACGCTTCCGAAATTTTAACGCCTCCTTCAACATTCAAATTAACCAAAACATTTATTGATTAAAAAATATATCGTTCGCTATCGGCTGTGCAGAAAATTTTAAAGGCAGGAATAGATGAAGGACTAGCGACAAATGAAAGGAAACTAAAATAGGTTTACACATTTATTAAAAACTAACACTCTTTCAATAAAACAATTAAATTTACAAAATCTGGGATTGATTCTTGGAAATCTCTTCTCCTCGTGCTATCGTCTATAAGGAATCTTGATCAAATTAAAGCTCAACGAATGTTCTTGTCTGTAATAATAAATATAAGGATCATTAATTTACTGTAAAATGTATTGAAAATCAAAATAATATCTGGTATCACTCTCTCCTATAATGATAATTAAATTGCTTAAATTAAAATATTCCGTCTGGATTTCATTTTATCTTACAAGAAAATGATCATTTTCTCTTCCTTATTAAAATTATTGAAAATTATTTAATTCAAGAAATTGTGGTTAATAAGTCTTCCTTAGACTTTCCCTTCATCAATTAATTCATTTTTATAATTATTAAGTGACTAAACTTCTTTTAATTAATTCTTATTTGAACTCATATCGACCTAAACTTTACTCGTTTTTATGCAATAAGTGACTGTACAATAACTAATAATTCAGTCTCGTGACATCAATCCACGGACGTTGCCTTCACTTATTCACTTTATTTTAGTGAATTAGACCCTAATCTACCTTAAATTATAATAAAATCCTTTAAAGATTCAAAATTCATCAAATCACGGACACGCGAAAATAACGTAAATCGGTCAAAATTTGACGCGCACAGTGGAGAATATCATCACAAAATCATTCAAGAAATATTCACAAAACACAGAATATAATCAAACCACACAACATACATTCACACGTAGGTACACGACCATATTATAATATTATTTACACGAACACTAACCCATTATTATTAAATTTTGGATTTATTCCAAATTAGGGAAATCATTCTCTAGATGACAATATCACGTATATCCCAGGTATCAATTTAGAATGTGATAGAGTTGAGGTTATCACTTTTATGCAGAAATTAATTATACAACGATGTTCAAGGGAATATTTTATACAGAAATCATCCAAAATAAGCAAGTAAAATACCTACAACACAGGTCAAAATATTAGAATACGCGCTTACGGTACATGAGTGGCGGCATTTATTTTTATTCACCTATAATGTCGTGGCTCTCGATTAATCTACACTCAAGCTCGAAGAAATCATGTCCAATGACACATTCCTTTCAAAATGACTCTAATGGATGCATAAATTATCACACACAATATAATGTCCATCTGCAAGTCATATTCAAATTCATAGCACAGTAAAATATACATATAATTCATCATTACTCCGTCCGGAGGATTGCCATGTTCCAGGCCTACTTTACATAAAGTGAGCACACGATAATTCTTTCCAAGAACAAACCAATATTAAACCCATGACCTTACTCAAATTTTAGCCCGTAATTAGGTTTAATTATTTTTACTTATTATTATTAGTATATTATATTATTGACCGTGCTTAATCTCACTTGCAAAGCTATCGTACGAAATTATTCAGATGACTCTAAACGAACTAAAGCCCACAGCAATGTCGTATAATCGTAGAATGAAATTTTACACTAAGAAAAACACTGGAACACTGTCCTAATCTGTCTCAATTAATTTTCAAATGATTTCAAAATCATTCAAGATTAACGCGGGGTTCATTTACTTTTATTTCTCCTGCCTTCTAAATTTTTGGGACAGTTGAGGTCTCTCTCGATGACATTCACTCTCATCTCTAACTAATAGAACCAAATACACATTCATTCCAGAGCACAAACTACCTCCCACCGAAGAAAGAAGAATGAAAAGTCAAACTACTGCTAAACTAATAGAAATCTAAATGAATAAGGTAAGGCTACGTTTTACAAACATTTTACAGAAAGATAGAAAGATAAATTCTTAAAGAATACTCATGTGGCTGGTGTTAACTGGATTCTGGCTGATGACCTAGTACGTGGACACATCACCTTCCATCGAACAAAGACTTGCCCATGTCCGACGCCTTACATAATTAGTGACTCAAGGAGGAGCTAATGGTGCACAGGAAACAGCAGTATTCATCTCGGGAATGGATAGCCATCTTGAAGCGAGCTCGAACCAACGACCTTCCTTCTTCTGAGTTCTCGTAGAAAAGCTGAAACTAACAAAAGTCTTAGCAATAGTCCAGGATACACACGCGATGTTTTATAATTTGGAGATGGACACTTATCTTATGACAATCCTAAATCAATCGTAGAGAATTTTTCCAAATGTCTGAATTGCAGTTTATTCAGTCCTCAGTGCCTTCTCTAATGCAAAGTCTCCCAGTAAAGCAAACGACGTCCAGTCTCGACCGTAGCTGCATTCAGATTAACCCTCAAATCAAGTGTTCAGAAGTAAAAACCCTCTATAAAATTTCCTTTGGAATTACCATTAATTCACTGTCTTAAGACGTAGGTGTGCCCCTTAATTATATCTGATTGGTGGATCTGTTGCATTCCTGTAAAGGTTGTCATTTTTATTGGCTGCTCTAGTTTCACGTCACTCGACCTTGCATTTATTGATCGATCGAAATCACGCTGCTCGCCCGATCACGTGGTACACACACATGTGTTTGAAGGACACCTAACAGGTATTTCACCCTGCTTCCTCGTTCTCTTGGTAGGTCGGGAAAACCGGTTCGCAAGCGGCTGGTTCATGCTAGCACGGGAGTGTAAAATATCACCCTCCTGGCGATTAAATAATGTTACAACTCGCTGATGAAATAAATCATTCTTCCTTAATAAATTATTTCCACTTTTGAAAGGGACATATTGTTATGCTTTATAAATAAGCTAATGCCGTTCATACCTTGTTGTTATTCATGTGGTTTGTGCTTTTTCTGAATCATCGTCATCATGTACTGAAATGAATGAAAAAAATTCATCCATACACTGTGTACAGTGTTCAATCCTCGGATTTGGTCCATCCCAATCATCAACACCATTTTCACTGTTTTGTGGTGGTTAAAGTTATATTTTCGGCATGAAGCATTTCTTTGGAAACTCTAGAACCAAATTTCCAGTTGCCTTCTGTAGTACAATGAATAATTTCGCGAAAGGAATACCAGCCATACCAACAGTAACCATAATTGTGTACGAATGGGTGAATGCACTAACTGATTGAGCAACTGCCTCTGTATGTTTCTCGTGCACGAAACCACTCTTGCCCGTATTTTATACTGAAGAAAGGCTGTAATAAAGAAATTGCTCTGTTGCTGCTTCCACAAATTTTCTTTGCGAATTTACTTTCTTCCTCTTCTTCTTCCAGATAAGCACGGGATAGAAATTTCGTGATATTTATACTTTTGATTCTGTATATTTTGTTGAAGCAACACAACCAACCAGTGGTGGCGCTGAAATTACTTTTACCCATTGAAATGTCTTGGAATATCCAAGACTCACAGTCGCGGGTCATCACCGCAAACATTCTGATTCAACCTTCTTGCTTCTGTAATGCGAGAAAATATTTTTAAAAATCAATTTCCCGTGTTCAACGGGATTTACCGACATAGATTATAACTGGTTCTTCCACATGTACGATTGTCGTTGTGACGTTACCATACAATTTCTGCGAACAATGGTCAATGAAAGCTAATTTTTACCCCCGCCCCTCTTTAACCGTAAATACATAGCTTTCTTCTTTTACGCAAGTTCTACAGTGCATTTCAACTTATTCTGTGGATTGGAAGCATATGTTGAACTGGTAGATGTGTCGGGTGACCGCAGTGTCGCTTCATCTGATTGACGGGAATGAGACTCGGGGCTCAAACTCGGATTCGTAACATCTCTCGTACCTGGCAATGGTGTGCTGCCTTCTCTTTCAGATAATGCAGATGCAGTGTCGATGAAACCACTATCACTTAATTATTTTTCCCCCAGGCACGAGTCCGAGGTTTACAATTAGTTCGCTCAATGTCGACACATCACCCTTTCTTCCCAAGTTATTTCACGAAAAGAAGAGAAAAATTTTCACGCAAATAACGTAATACATATTGCTGAAAATTAACCGAATTCATGGCTGTTCTTTCAAAGGGACTTGTGTTAACTGCCTGGCACAGAAGGCTCATGGTAATGCCCTCGCCTCAGATGGTCACCAGCACTGTCACTAGGTTACCAGGGCTCTCCACGTCCAGCTATATGCTAATACGTGCAATCATTTTAGATATTTCCGTGTGATTTTAAGATCTTACAGATCGAAATGTCAGTAAATACTAGTACATTGATTTCTTATGGTCCCCTCATCCTCTCAGCGAAATTTCATTGTCGGTTTAGATATCGCCGTATTGACAGTTCCACTATGAGTTTGCAAAGACAGGATGCAATTTGCAGGAAATATCGGCAGTGTCTAGTTCGTGATTCAAATCAAAAGCGCACAGTAGCAACAGGTTTCTAGTGCAGGCACTATTGATTCCTTTTGTGACTTCTTCTTATCTCGACAATCTCATGTGATATAATTACTTATATTGAATATGAAAATTGGAGATTTATGTGGATAATTTTTCTAAAATTTTTACTCATTTCACGTCTTAAAATCTGCACAGGTACATACATCAAATCAACCATAAATACCGATTGTAGATCAACCTATACGAATTAGTCTCTCGCTCATAACAGTCCATCTCCTTAATTATCTGGAATGTAATTGGCATGGATGGCTTACTGAAAATCTATTCCTCTCCGGGCCTTAATCCGCATTTGTGGTGAGCTAATTCCCGTTGAAACTTCATTGTAACTAGGAACTCAAAGTCAAATGATTAATTAGGCAGGGCACTTCACGAGGCGCTTTATTAAAGCGTAATATTTACGGCTAAATACCTCTATCATCTCTAATTACAACTAACAGCGTGTGTGCCTTACAAATAGACCCTGGCCGCAGTGCTTTCTTTGATGATAACCACTGGGACGTATTCAAAGACAATGGATGTGAGGAAGCTCGCGCTGTGTTATAAATTGTCTAAATGGAAACGGTTATCTTACCGCGCGTGTAATAGCAGAGTTGGCTTATCTTCTGGCCTCACAAGCGAGCCAAGATCTGCTCGAATCCCTGTAACTGCAAGTGAGATTTTCCAACATGAAAATCATGTCCGGTCATAAAGTGTGCATTCTTATTCTAAAAGGTCCATGGTCACGTGAAGATTAGGCTTAAATATGGGCGGTACTGAGGATCAAGAAGAAACGGATATGTATATTTTCTTCTGCGATTCGTATTGAAAATCTCTTAGACACGTTCCACGTAGAGACTTGGAAACTCGTGTGAAGTACATCCATTTGAACCAGGTATTTCTTAAGGATTACACTTTGTACGTCTAATCTCAGAAATCTTCGACAATATTACTTACTTTGAAAGAAATCACACCACCACCTCAACAGTGTTATTGCTTTTGTAATTGTTGTTGGTTCCATGCGCCAGAGAAATCGATCAAACCTTCCATGTGTTAATGTGTAAATCCCTATTAAGAAAGAATACGATTATTTATTTACATGAACGTCATTAATTTGGCAAACCAATGGTGTATGATTACTATCTTTCACTGAAGTCGTATAGTGTTATGAAGGTTTGAAGTTACTGGTATTTTTTTTCGAATCCCGAGGATGACATCACTACAATTGCTCAACGCGTTATCAGGTGTTTGTGAGACGCCATCTTCTCTGCTAACATAACTAAATTGGAGAAATTCTTCTTATTTATGGTCATGATATGTCATCTCACTTACTTGTACATAATATTATGATTATTATTATTATTATTATTATTATTATTATTATTATTATTATTATTATTATTATTACAGCAGGTGAGTGGGTGTACCATTCGGTGGTGCCTCCGGGGATGGTCAGGAAATTCCTGTTGTGAGAGCGAGTATTTAGTTGATGACTGTCCGAGAGCTTTGTAAACCTCGATTCTAGGAACTAAGTACTGAGTGTTGTGCATCGGGCAGGGGGCATGAGGTTTCTTTCTCATTTGTAGGTTGAGCAGAGTCAAATTTGTGGACGCGGTTTCAAACTGGGGATTAAACGAATGCATGAATATTGTCCTTTTGTCGTAGCTTATTAAGTAATTGTGAGGTAAGGTCGTTATACCTAACATCACAGTAGTCAAATGGGGACATTATTGAGAGTGCTGATTAAGTTACTTTTTGTTGCTAGAGGTAGGAATTTTTTGGCTCTTTGCAATGGATGGAGGGACCAATACAACTGATAAATACTTCACTACAGTTCTTGCGGTGAACTGATACTGCTACGCCGTACCATTTTCATCATAAAACCTATCCTTACCTTTCAGTGTCATATTTGTCCAGCTCCATGGCTAAATGTTAGCATGCTGTCATTTGGTCCAAGGGGGTTTTATCTTAAATTGGTTAACTCGACTGACTTAGAGGCTGGGTGCTTGTGATGTCTGCAACATTAGAGATCATCTTAGGTAGAGCGCCATGCATTCTCACAGACATGTGGGTCGCTTATAGGCCGTCTACTAAAAAAAGACCTTCACCAGACCTCTCCGGCGGCCAAACGCCATTATTATTATTATTATGATTGTTATTATTATTATTATTATTATTATGAGAAATCTTACTAGAACTACATAATGGCTGTTAAAGTTCAAAATAAATGAATAAACAAATAAATAAATAAATCGTCGAGCCAATGAACTATTCTCATGCAAAGGAAGAACAATATGTTTAGATTACACTGAAAATCGAGCTCACGGCCGATTATTCACTAAGAGAATACGATGGTATCATACTCGTAAAACATTATCATCGGACACTGTAATAATAATAATAATAATAATAATAATAATAATAATAATAATAATAATAATAATAATAATAATAAGAGAATGTATCAGCAATCGTTTATAAGCATTGAAATTTGACATCATTTGGGCTGCCTGCGTGTAAGTTTCAACGTTTCGTTTTATTCTACCAGAAGGCAGAATGAACCGAATCGTGTTGGGCGTTGTATTTCTGAGCTTTTAAATTCATTTATTCGTATGACGTGAAATATGTGTCCAGAAATCATTCACATGCCGACATCTTAAGGACATGGCGTGTCGAATGAACTTTCTTCCACCCTTCTAAAATATGTCTTACACTCTGTTTGAATCCACGATCTGGGAATTCGGAGGCAACACTAATTGACATGGGCAGTTACCGGACACTAATCAGCCGGTATATTCTAATTTTGACTATTTCAAAGTGGCATAAATATGAGGTACTAATTTTATTTGAATAAGGGAAATCTGATACGTCAGAAATATGGAAGGTGAGGCATTGCTTAACGTGTGTGGCAGTGTTCGTTGTAGCTATTTACTCCAGTAATATCTGCCACAAATGACATATCCGTGTTCACATTCATTGCGAATGCATTAGATCTGGCATGCCACTCAATTGTCAATTGCCTGCATGTGTTTGATTGATCAGGAACTGGTCAAACACGATTTCCTCTAATGATATTGAGGGTTAAACGTTTGCATTATAATTTCTGAGGGCTCCTGTATTGGTTCAGTAATTGCACACACACAATTGATGTAAGTTCAGTTCCGTTGAAATTATATAGGCTCAGTGTCTATTATTTAATGAAAATTTGAATCCCCCATTACATTACCTCCCCATGATGGAAATTGTTTCTAAAAATCATATCATTGAAATGAAATGGCGTATAGCATTTAATGCCTATAGTGTCCGAAGACATGTTCGGTTCGCCAAGTGTAGGTCTTCTGATTTGTAGCTCGTAGGCGATCTGCGCATCGTGATGAGGATGAAATGATGATGAAGATAACACAAAAACCCAGCCCCTGGGCCATCGAAATTAACCAATGAAGGTTAAAATTCACGACCCTGCTGGAAATCGAACCCGGCACCCCTCTGACCAAAGGCCAGAACACTAACCATTTAGACATGGAGCCGGACATCATATCAGTTATTACTACTGATATTATAAAACAATTCCCTCCGAGATATTGGAGAACTATGAAAAAACTTGGCGGTAAGCTGTCACTATTGTAACGGTCGCAGGGTTTTGTGGGTTCAGTTCTAAAACCGTTCAATACCACGTCATAAGTATGTCATGAGGTCCAGCTAGCGATATATGCCGTTTTCCGCGATATTCTACGACATATAGTGTCAGAATAAGCATTTTTCACCCAGACCGGGATACGAATGGCACCATGCCAGCTCCGAGAACCGAGGTCTCGTTACGAGCAGTGAGGAAAAGAGATCCATGTACAGCTCGCCCTTGGAATTACGCTCTCACTTCGCAGACTGAGAAGAGAGACAGCACAGCAAGCGCAGGAGAGCGTGTAGGACAGAAGGCGGGGTTTATCGCAGCATGCTAACATGAGAAATAGAATTTCTTAGCGATTTCCCGCAAATTCACTGGTGCCAACCCACCGTATTCAGTTCTTAATAATAATAATAATAATAATAATAACAACCTCTTGGATATAACCTATGGAAATTTATGAGTAACGATTCATTTGAACCGGCGTATTTTATGTACATTAATGATGTAAGAAAGGGTAATACTTTATGAATGGAGCGGTAATGACGCACGTTAGGCAGGAGTGCGTAAATTGTACCAGATGTTAGGGTCTGACCGTGCCAGAGGAGAGTGGGATTCACCAGGACGTAATAAAGGACGCGTTAGTTTACGAAAGAAATCTTTTGAGATTACGAGCGACCCAGCGATCTGATCTACATGGGATTAGATCAGTATAAAGCGGGAGTCAACAGCTAAAATTTCACCCGTCCCAAGACTCAGAAAGATGATTTTTAGCGGAGCAAAATTTCGCCTGTGGGCGTGGCTATCCACTTCCCCCGCAGCCAAGCCAAACCGCTATGGAAAGAAATGCAGTATCAGCTGGAGATTCCATTGTGATCTGTGCCACCGAAGTATTTACGTGTCGGTGTGAAACGCTGTGAACCAGAGTGTTTAATCACTGTGATGCGGTGCATATCGAAAATAGTGTGTGATGTTTAGTGCCGAGTAAAATGTATCAGATTGGTACTGGAACTGGGAGATCAGGTCGTATGGTGTGAAACAATTACGGTGGTGTTTGAGTAAGGTAGTTTAAATTCCCAGAGGTATTTGCTAAGGGAATGCCTATTCGTAATTTCAGTGACGGCTCATAGAAATAATGTTTAATGAACGGGCAAATGCTTGAGGCCGCTCAGAGTTAGTGAGACGCCGAATACATTAAAGTGATAATTAGTGGCCGACTTTAAGATAACCGAGCCGTGATAGGCGGCCAATGAACTAATAGAAAAGTCTTAGCAAGAGAAGAACGTCTGCATAATCCAGGGAAATTCACGTTAAGAAAAAGTAACCATTAATCAGGTCGTGTGACAAAAGGGAATAAATCGTGATTTACAGAGACTCACTGCTATTCGGGTTAGTCCACTTGAGTCAATGAATGGATCTAACCAAAAGTAGGTTATTTGAAAACGCATAAACAGTATTCAGTAACCATTTCCCATTTTTGGCTGTAAGTCTGTGAGTGGTCGTCGAAGCCGTGACTGGAATCAACTAGTGTCGCGCCAAAAAGTGCCTGCTTTCATCTATCCAGGGAACATCCCGAGTTTCAACTGTACGAGACCATAGTTCGAGACATCATGAACGGGATCAAGCAGATGATGAACCAGGGACTTCTCGCTAACAAGGCTGCAGTGATGGCCACCTAAACACTTCAGATGTGACCTCCGATAAATATAGACTACAAGCAGAAGTGTTGAGTACATTCCAATTACTTAGCATGAATTTTCTCTCCCGTAATTTGTTTAAACTTATGTACATACATGTTTTTAGTGCATGCAAATACTTAAAAGATATGTGAGCGTCGTAGGCGTATTTTGAAGGGATGGAAACTTTTTATTAATAGGGTTTTAAATCAATTTTTGTCCTCTATGATCGAGATGATCAAAATTTTATTCCCGTGCAAAACCATACATGGATTAGTTATAAGGACCTTAGCATTGTAAAATGTGAAGCATTATACGATTGGAGTTCTATTTCAAGATATATTTTAAATCACTCAAAGTCATCGTCGTTATCAGTCGTCATAAGATTTTAAGTTCGATTTGTTTCAATGCTTCACAAGTAATTTAGAGACTATTCCCCCGTCATAATTTTAAGACTGCTGCCCAGAAGAAGGTGAAGATCCAGCACGGGGAGCGATCGATGATTTATATAGATTACGCGAGTGATGTGGTGTTAAGCAAACTATCTGATCTAATAGAGTCTTCTAGATCAAGGTGCAATGTGGTTTCATGTACTAGTGTACAAGGGAAGGAGAGTTAATTCGTGTGAAAATAAGTGAAATGACAGACCGAGGATACGAGGGAATAATACGATTAATATAATTAATGGGGCCAGGTCATTGACAAATTTGAGATTCGAAATATTATTATTATTATTATTATTATTATTATTATTATTATTATTATTATTATTATTATTATTATTTATATATATATATATAATTCGCCGGGGCCACCGAGGACCACGTTAAGTCTTGTTGCATTTGACACTGAACTTGGCCTTCTTTAGAGCCCAAATTTCCCTCATTCTTTGTGAGTGGGCCTGCTTACGCTCCTCTGTCCAAGGGGCACCGTGTCTTCTCTTCGGTTGCTCGTCTCGGTTTAGCCCGTTCGTCAATATTTTCTTGCGGACGAGATCTCAGTTAAGGGCGTCTTCAGCTGAGATATGTAGCATTTGCAGGTCTTCTTTGGTATTTCTAATCCAGGGAATTGTGGTTTTGGGGTTTGAATCAAAAAAGTGTAAGATATCTTTAGTTAAGTTTCTTCCGTCCATTCTTTTCAGATGACCATAAAATCGTGCCCGTCTTTTTCTGATTGTGTCTGTAATTTTCTCTATTTTGGTGTAGACTTCATTGTTCGATCTCTTTTGATGGATTCCATTTCTGTACTTTGATCCCAAGATTCCTCTCACAATTTTGCGTTCTCTTTTCTCCAGTTCTTCAAGGAGTCCTTTGTTGGCATTTAGAGATAGGGTTTAGGCTGCATATAGAACTACTGGCTTCAGAACTGTTTCATAGTGACGTATCTTGGTGTTTTGGGAAAGGCATTTTTGTTGTAGATTGTGCGGGATGTTTGGTAGGTTATTTCCAGTTTGCGTACTCGCTCCTGAAGTGCTTCTTTGTCCAGTCCATTTTTCATGATGATCTCACCCAGGTATTTGAATTTGCCTACTCGGGTGATGTTCCCGTATTTTGTATGGAGTTTTGGTGGAGCCTCTTTGATGTTAGTCATTACTTGTGTTTTCTCAAACGATATCTGCAAACCAGTTTGTTCGGCAATTTCCTTTACAATTTCAACTTGAGCTCTAGCGGTTTCTATGTCGTTTGAGAGAACAGCAATATCATCGGCAAATGCTAAGCAGTCTGTTGTGATCCCCTTGGATTTGGTTCCTATTCTCAATGGACTGTAGTTGGTTTCCTGTAGTCTCACCCGCCAGGTTCTGATGATCTTTTCAAGAACACAGTTGAAGAGTATCGGGGATAGCCCATCACCTTGTCGGACTCCTGTTTTGATGTCAAAGGAATGCGAGAGATATCCGTGGAACTTCACCTTGGATTTTGTATCGGTCAGGGTGGCTCTAATTAATGCCAGCAGTTTCAAATCAACTCCAAATTCATTTAAGATGTTTAGCAGGACTTCCCGGTCAATGGAGTCGTACGCTTTCTTAAAGTCCACAAAGACAGACACATACTGCTTGGACCTTAGTGTACAATAGCTGATGATCGTTTTGAGATTTTGGATCTGTTTAGCTGTTGAGCGACCTTTTCTGAACCCTCCTTGGTATTCACCTATTTGATGTTCGACTTGTGCTTCCAAACGCTCCAGGATGGCAAGTGATAGAATTTTGTAAGTCACGGGTAGCAAAGATATTCCTCTGTAGTTGTTGATGTTCTTCATGCTGCCTTTTTTGTGTAGTGGATGGATCAAAGCTATTTTCCAATCTTCGGGTAGGGTCTCCTTGTTCCAAATTTCTTCTATTTGCTTTTGCAAGATATCAAGTGATTCTTCTGGGGCATATTTCCATAGTTCTGCTACTACTGAGTCTTCACCCGGCGCTTTTTTATTTTTGAGACGCGCAATGTGGCGCTTGATTTCATCTCTGTCGGGTGGTCTGGAATCTGGGTACCTGAGTAAGGGTTCCTTGGTCTCAATGGCGCTTTGCGGTTTAGAGCAATTAAGTAAATTCTTGAAGTAATCTGCCAGAATGCTGCAATTTTCTTCATTTGACGTCGCCACTGTGCCGTCCTTTTGCTCAAAGCATAGAGATGGTGGTTTATAGCCAGTGAGTTTGCGTTTGAAGGCTCTGTACTACTCTCTGCTTTCATTCTTCCTAAAGTTTTGTTCTATCTTTTCAATGAGAGATTTTTCGTATTTACGTTTCTAAGTTCTGAACACCCTAGATGCTTGGGCACGTTGGGTTTTGTAGGTTTCCCAATCATTTTCTGATTTCGTAGAGTAGTACTGTTTCCATGTATTTAGTCTTTCTTGGAGGACTGATTCGCAGGTACCATTCCACCAGGCATGCTTTTTGCTTCTCTTGATTTCTGCAACGTCTTTGGCGGCCTCAACAAGGAGACTTTTGGCGTTGTTAAAGTCACAGTCATTTGGTCTAGCCTTCTCCTGGAACTCCTCGACCCTTTGCCGAAGTTTATCATTGTCGAAGCGTGTGACCTGTTTGGTTTTCTTCCTTGTGTTTGCGGGAATTGGTTTGAATTTGATAAGAGACATATAATGATCTGAGGCCACATTGATGCCTTCCTTTACCTTGACATTCATAATCTCAGGGCTGTTTCTCCTGGAGATTGCAACGTGATCAATTTGGAACTCTTCGAGAGCTTGGACGTGAGAACGCCAAGTCATTTGCTTTCTGGGTAGATGGCGAAAGTGGGTCGACATGACCTGCAGGTTGTGATTTTCGCAAATGGACACCAGTCTTTTGCCGTTGGGATTGGTTCTTTTGTGAGCAGGGTAATTTCCTATAACTTTCTTGTACTTCTGTTCACGACCTAGTTGGGCATTGAAGTCACCCAAAAGAAGCTTGTCATGGTGTTTGGGGATTTTGTTTAATTTTTCACCTAGTAGGTCCCAGAAATTATCAACTTCGTCTGGATCAGACTTGTTCTTATCGTTTGTAGGAGCATGAGCGTTATAACTAGGGCGTAGGTTTTGTTCGCGCATTTAATTGTGAGTATATACAATCTGTCATTCACAGGTTCAAAATTTGCAACCGATTTAAGGATCTTGGTTCTAACAGCAAACGCGGTTCCAAGCATCACAGCTCCATTGAGGATTCCTCTTTGCGCTTTGCTCTTGAAAAATCGGTAGCCTTCGGATTCAAAAATCTCTTCATCTGGGTACCTTGTTTCCTGTAGGGCCATTATGGATATCTGATTTTGGTGAAGAGCTTTGGTGAGGGTTTTCAGCTTGCCAGTTTGTGTAAGTGAACTTATGTTGAAAGTTGCTAGAAAGGTTTTAGATTTTGGCCTGAGTTTTTGACTCTTCGTGGTACACCGAGACGCTCCGACTCGTCTCTTGCGTGATGTCGAGTCTCCCCCAGAATCCGAACGAGACTCGTGCGCCGTGGCATTCACGACGAGGGATTTATCCGATGATTTACCCCCTGGGGTATGTTTCTTGAAATGTTGTGCCATCATGCTTTTTGACTTGACTTTGCTTTGGACGGGTACCCATCCTTTTACAACTATGGTTGTTAGCCCTAGAGGTAGCCTCAAGAAGTTTTCTGGCTTCTGGTCATTTACCAGTCTACGCCGTAACCCTGGCAAGGGACCATTTTTTTCACGGTGGTATTTTATTTCCCTACTACCCTCTGACTCTGCTGGCGGCAGAGCCAGCGAGCTTCCCCAATTCCAATGGGACGCGCCCGATGGAGGTAACCGGTAAATCCCCACACGGGATTATTATTATTATTATTATTATTATTATTATTATTATTATTATTATTATTATTATGAAGTGTCTGGATTAGGCAGAATGATATGTGAAGAAAATGCCACGCGTGGTTTGAATAATAATAATAATACCTTGCGAGTTGGCCGTGCGCTTAGGAGCGTACAGTTGTAAGCTCGTATCCGGGAGACAGTGGGTTCGAACCCCACTGTCAGCAGGCCCGAATATGGTTTTCCGTGGTTTCCCATTTTCACAAAGGGAAATGCTGGGGCTGCAGCGTAATTAAGGCCACGGCCGCTTCCTTCCAATTCCTAGGCCTTTCCTGTCCCATCGTCTCCATAAGACCTATCTGTGTCGTTGCGACGTAAAACAAATAGCAAAGAAATATAATAATGAAGTGCCAGGACCGGGCCGCATGACGTGTGAATTAAAGTAACGCACAGGGTTTGAAAGTGAAAGGAAGATTGGTCTCACAGCTGACGGGACAGCCTACGGTCAGAAGGTTATTTATGACTATGACCCATAGTGCGAGAGAAAGGAGCAGAGATGGTCCGCCCGGCTCTCAAAGACTTGTAACATTCATACGATAAGCTCGCTCTCCGGAACAGTGTATGGAAGTCATACGCAACTCTTACCTTGTAACCAACGTTGTATGTTCAACGTGTCATTAGATGCTTGTTTGTTGGTTACAGGGGCCTAACATCTAGGTCATCGGCCCCGTGTCATTAGATGAAGTGACACCACCCGCATTTTCTTTTATTAAATCGGATCTGTGGATTTCAGGCATGTACCCCGAAATCTGACGATGCATGGGTTCGACCCCCATGTAATGGTGACAACCATGGATCTCTGTCAGAAGACCTGGAAGGTTCATAACTCTTCTTTATATATCTTGTATGTGAAGTGTGATATTTATTGTTATCATTTCAGGTGATGGTTCATTATTTCTTATACACATGCCCTTATACGTATTATTGTGTTTGGGACGTCTCACAGGCAACCAGCGTTGTTCGGTCCGCCTTGTGAGGTGTTAGGATAGGACAGCCCGGATAAATATGCTAAAGGCGATATTGTGAATATATTAAGATAATTATGTGAATCTAAAATGCAAATTACGGTGATGTGATATTCATCAGTATAGGCACGTGCTTAACCGAATTTCGTTAAAAACCTCACAGCCATGATAGACAACTGATAAGTGTGTCATTCCGCGAGTATTGCCATCTAAATGTAAATATTTAATCCTGTGTTAATTGTACCTTATTGTAAGGGATACCGGCGGGTATGGCTCGGATATAAAGGGGACGCCCTCATTCAGAGATATGTAAATCCTTAAGAGGAGTGTTTGTAATATGTGTTAAAAGTGAAATGCGAGTCAGATATAATACAGACTGACAGGACATAAAGATCTTCGTAAAATAATTCATTTTAATTTCATGTAACCACATGGCATTATCTCATGTATATTACTCACCCTGTGACTCCATCAGATAATTAATTCCTTATGGTTTTATTTGGTAACAAAAATCTTCTCCTTTCAATAGATAAAGTATTCCTCTCATATCATAGATTACCCTACTTTCAATATATTTAAATAAAGTGCCCATTTTCCTTTAGCGAACAGACGATCATCCCAGAAATTCTTGAGCTTAGCCGTTGAAACAGTGAAAGTAGGGAAGATGGGACTTCGACGCACGGGAAGTGATTTCCGAAGTTTATCATTCAATGAATTCCATTTCAATATTTACTTGTGAGAATGAATAAATTAAATGATGCCCTGATAAGCCCGGGACAGGTGCAGTACATTTACTTATTAGTCTTCTAACAAAGTCGTAGTTGATGCACATTCACCTTCATTTACTTCAAAGTAGTTATTTATTGTAATTTTTTTCGGTGCATCAATTTCTCATAGTAACGCCTGTTACGCTCTTTCCGTTTCACTTCTTTTATTCATTCATCATTCACTTTTCTCGTTTCCACTCCTTCTTTTGCTCCTTTTTGCCGAATCCTTACCACATCCTTCTTTTCCATGATTAAATTTCTTATCTATACAACTCTGCACGATGTATTCACAACGACAGGTAACCCGCAACTGAGTGGGCGAGTCAACACAGCGCCATCTTATAACAAAATATACGTGTGACGTCACATATTCCTATAATCATATAGATTACCCTACTTTCAATATATTTAAATTGAGTGCCCATTTTTCTTTAGCGAACAAACCATCAACCCATATGCTCTTGAGCTTAGCCGTTGAAACAGTGAAAGTAGGGAAGATGGGACTTCGGCGCCCGAGAAGTGATTTTCGAAGCGCTATTTAATACAAGGTACGTTTCGGATTTTCATTTTGTTCTTTGCAACAGATAGCCTTCCTTCTTGTCTGTCAGATCATATATTACATATAATCGAATGTTAAATACTGTCGGCGATATACGCGTTCTACTCAAACACTGAAAACGTCTTAAACCTTTTATTTCCATGTACCCGTAGGCAAGAAACGTAAGTCTACGTTAAAATTAGGCTATTCCAGGTTCCGAGACCATTTTCCAGTGGGAGGAAACTTTCAACATGAATGGAAGCGAATTCAAAGCATACTACGTCATCAGATTTCTCAGATAGGTGTGAGGCAAGTATGATAGAACTAGCTGTAGAGTTGTTCGGTTTGTACGCTGACCATTCCACTCTAATAGCCACCTCATCTATAAATGTGATGCTACCTAGCCGGAGGTGTTCACACGAAAGAACCTAGGTTCGTTTCCGCGTCTGAAAGCCAACCATTTTAGAAACGAGAGGAGTACTAGAAACTTGAGTTCACTCAGACTACTGTATCCCACTTTATGCTGTGGTTGCGAATAAGAGGACTTTATCGTCCTCCCCTCTTTTCACTTGTGTTGCCAGTACGTAGATGGCTTAGATTTGATTTGCTCTGCTTTTCCGCCATCAACTACACCGAATCAATTATCACAGTAACAAGACTACTTATTAATTACATATTATTTTGTAAATAGCACATTCATGCACATTCCTTATTAATATACCGGTATATATCATTTTAAAGTTGTGTCTACATACCCATGTAAGCATTTGTTCCAACCATACACTGAGGCATCATTCATGGCATAAAATAAATCAGTATCAAGTGCGGATAACCAGGGCATGGAGGCTAGTTGAACTTTACAGTTGTTTGCGAATCAGTTTCCATTCATGTGATCTATCAATAATCCTAGGAGTTAGAAGTCATTCGTTATCAGGCCAGGGTTGTAGGAAAAATGGATAGTGCCGCTCTCTGATATCGTTCACTTACAGCTGGCTGAACGAGGCCTAAAATTATCGTGCAGCAAAACAACTGCCTCATCTCTATAACCAACCATTGAAGGAATTGGCTAAGCTGTGAAGGACACGTTATCATTGGTTTACAATCGGGAGATGGTGGCTTAAAATTCCACTGTTAGCAGCTCTGAGGATTTTTTATATTGTTTTCCACACTAGGGTTTTTTCAATTAACACATCGGCTTCTTCCTCGCTATTTCTAGCCTCTTTCTACTTCAGTGTCAACGGAGACTCATACGAGAAAATGTGACATTAAGCATATTGCAAAAGCAATAATGTGGTCGGCCACCGTTTACTTCGCGTCAAAATTCGTATTATGACTGTTAACCGGATATATAGGTTGCAGATAATGGGGTGATACGCGACTAGCGTCGCGTCTACTTCAGCTGTATTTGCTTGGGCTTCTCGAATAGATCCCTTAAATCTCACATAAGAAAACTTTCAGGCCTTCGTAAATTTCATTCCTATCATTACATCTAGGTTGCAATTTTTGGACGAGCATAGATCACCTATTAACAGGCAGAGACTTCACCTCCACACCGAGATTTTGCTTTTATGTCTCACTAACTACATTATTGTGATTCTTGGAGACGCCGAAGTTCTCGAATTTTATTCCTCAGGAGTTGTTTTGGGTGTCAGTAAACCTAACGACACGAGGCTGGCTTAGCCTATTTGAGCACGTTCAAGTATCACCGGACTGAGCTAGGATGGAAACCACCATATCAGGATCAGGATGCCAAAACTCCTAACGCCTGAGGCACTCAAGTCGCCACTTTAAATAGTACATTTTATGTAATTCAATACAAATCAAAACCAAACCCCATGGCACTACAGCCCTTGAAGGGCATTGGCCTACCAAGCGACCGTTGCTCAGCTCGAAGTTCTGCAGATTACGAGGTGTCGTATGGTCAGCACGACGAATTCTCTCGGCCGTTATTCTTGGCTTTCTAGACCGGGGCCGCTATCTCACCGTCAGATAGCTCCTCAATTCTAATCACGTAGGCTGAGTGGACCTCGAACCAATCCTCAGGTCCAGGTAAAATTCCCTGACCTGGCCGGGAATCGAACCCGGGGCCTCCGGGTGAAAAGCAGGCACGCTACCCCTACACCACGGGGCCGCCCCAATTCAATACAAATAATTCAATGAAATTATTAGCAACTATACATGATCTGTAACGCCGGCCATGAAAGCCTCATTGCTATACATTTATATATTCCTTAACTTAGGAGCCGTTAAAATACAGGGACCCAAAAGCCCGTTCACATTTCACGAGGCAATACTTCCCGAAATATTGGAGGTGAAATGATGAAAGGGTATTAAACACAATTAATTCCTAAGACCGAAATATCAATTAATGAAACTAGTTCATTACAGTGACAATCCAATTGATTCGAATTAGTAACGTAACCTAGCATTGCAGACTGTTAACCCTGCGAAAACCATTTCGCCCATGAACACACACTCTTATCTCTACAACATAATATCCTGATGCTGTTATTTTTCTCACATACTGTTATACTCTGGCTTATTGTTCCCTTCCATGGCTGCCTTTAAAATTTATACCATGAGAAATAAAAAATTATCAGCCATGAAAAATATAAAGTTACTCACTGTGGCATTCATTGGACAGTTCAACATTTACAAATACATTCTGTTCTGCCACTGATCAATTGAACTGCCTTTCTACACATACGGAAATTATACCGCTTATCGCTCTTAGCAACCCTTCTAATATACAGCCTATTAGGTAATCAACAGTAGCGGCAGGATTCCGTACTCTTAATCAACAACTTCCGGCATTTATTTTGACATTGGGTTAATTTATCAAGGTCGCTTAACTGACATGACATAAAATCTCTGTTAGATTTATTGGTTGTGATGGTTTATTTTTGCTTGCGATATCTTTAAATAAGATAAAGAGAAATGTCTCAATTTAATGACTATGACCACAGGGCTGTCCTTCCTTAATATTACTAAAACTGAGGGATCAAATCACCCTTCAAATTATATACAAATATACACAACACTCTCGAAAGTAGGGTTAATGAAAATAAAATAATAAAAGCACATAATCCTGAAATACAATATCTACATTGAATTTACAACATCATTTGACATTCACGCACCTTCCTACATTGATTCGAACACAAATATCAGTGCCTCTTTTAAGATCACCGTCTCACATACAATCATGTCGGTATGTTGACTGGCATCTTTTGTGACTCTGTTCTTTATCTCACAAAATATACCGGTAACTAATGCCTCCGTCATATTTTCATGAATATGTTAATCTAAGTCGCTTGATTAAATATTTATTTTTATGGCCACGGATGAATTGCACAAGTTACCACATCAAATTAAATTTAAAATTAGATCACAGTTTATAATATAGTCACTCACACGGTTATAAAATTACTATTGCATATTTATTCACATTGAGGTTCTACTGTTGGCAATCAGTCCATAAACTATCCTCCTATATTCGTCCCATACTTTAATTATTTAATCAGCATCACATAATTCCTATCACAATGCTATCTTGCTTATTGATCTCCTCATTGGTTCATTTTGCTTCACGAAAATATCTACGAGCATCTTCGTCTCAGAAATAATGACTTAATCTGTCATTCCTCCTTTTTATACCTTGTCATCCTTGCTAATTACTGGCGTATTCAACACCTCTTATTATTTCCATTTCATATCTATCCACGTAGATTTGAGCTCCGATTAATCGAGCTAATTATTTTTATATTAACATGTCTTCTATACATTAAAGACGAATATCACTTATTTTCTTCACGACACGGCCATTCCAACCTCTATTCTCGCATTTCACCTATTAATTACACAAGGCATATCATTTTTTAATGTGATCGTATCTTCCATCTCTCACTTGGACCACTTTATCGTATACTTCTCATTTATTTCATCTCTTGCAAGCTAGCAATGGAGTCCATCTTATCGAATACAGCATTACTATTTCATATCATCAAACTATGTTTGCCTACAAAATAGGTTTTTGCTTTTACATCTCAAACTCGCGCACAAATACAAGTCTGTCCTTATAAATTCCTTATAAATTTCGTATATTTGATAAATTTTATCTGACATTTTCTTCTTATTATTATCATTATTTTTATTATTATTATTGTTGTAACTCTCGTTCAAACCAAATTAATTTTTTACTCTGATTGGCGTCGGATATCTCAGATTATTAGAACAAATATCTAAATGACACTGATGCACTGAACTTTTAACTCATCCATCAAGCTAGATTAAAACATTCAAATCCCGATCGTTAAACCTGACTGTTCCAATCTCTCAAATGGACTATAATCATTACTGTTATTAATTGATTATTATTGTTATTATTATTATCATTATTATTATTATTATTATTATTAGTTACGTTAATTCAATTTTTGCTCTATAACTAATCACATAATCCTCCACATGGGGATTCTACATTATTCTAACATACATGGACGACGCTTTGCTCACCGTCACATTAAACATAAAAATTGTAAATTTGACATTTTATTTACCTTTTACTGGATCATCGGTTGTTACTGCATTCATTCGGTCCACGTTTCCATAACGAAGTTACTCCACGACGAAGGTCGTGATCATGGTATAGTAACAGTAGAATACACCGATGGAATATATTTTTAATTCACTGACCACACTCATCAATTTATCACACGTTATTCTTGAAGCTTATACTATATTACACATTCATTACACAATATTTTTACAATTAGATTATAAACCACGTTTGTCTCTGGAATATACAACTCATATCACTGAAATCGTCTTTTACCGATCAGCTGTTCAGACCTTTCCTCCCTCTGCATCTCCCGGTTTCCGTTATCTGTTTGTAAACAGAACAGTGGTCATTACGCCTTTCTCTCGAACTAGACTCTCCTCTGGAATGCGTCCTTGACCACCTTCCATTCATCGACGTGAATAACTGGCTACCGTCTACCTTTCTGCTCGTACGAAACTGTGACGTTAATGAGTCTATTTTACCCGTACTGTCTTTCAACTGCTTCCTTCTCTGCTTCTTTTTATCAATCACTAGAGTATTATAGCCACTTTTCTGACAATGAGCTACCTTAAATTTTCATCATTTTAGCTTGTTAAATTACTTATGCGACTTCATCCCACATTACTTTTCTAACGATGCAAGTCTGATTACAGTTTATAAATTACAACTTACAAATGTTTGTTGAGTCGGATACATCGAACGGCACTGCTCTGCGGAAATTCTGACATATTTCTAACTCTCTTCCTAGACAAAGTTATCTCTGCGACGCGACTGATATCAAATGACGAGCATGTCCCGCTGATATAAAAATCATAACTGAGTTCTAACTGACTGGAAGACGTAAGACCGAGTGTACTACCCACTGCTTGTAAGACGTAAGAATTACTGTTGACTGACTGTCAGACGTAGGAATGAATATACCACACTGATGACTGACTGCTTCACGGTGTTCTCGGTTTATTTTGTAAAATTCTCAGACCACGCCAAGGAACTAATTTTTGGAGAGGGGGGTGGCGGAATGATACGGTTAATTCATGTTTATATCTCTGTTGTCTGTGGCTTAATTAATCAACTAAATATTGTCCATGACTCTAAAAATTGGTGTCATTGCACTGCTGTAAAGTATTACAAAAAAATTTCGTGCACATTTAAATAAACTGATCAGCGTCGCTTCTTGTAGTGAATTTGTAATTAATTACCGACATTCGGCGTTTTCTCTTGAACGAGTCCACTTTACGCATTTTTACGACGTATTTGCACCTAATTAATTATCCATGTTATAGTTTAGCACTTAAATTATCACAAAAATATTCATAATTATATGAAGACAAGAGCACTCTATTTCGTCCTTAATTGACCTCTCAGTATCGAAAACCAACTAACTGATATTATCAATTCCGTTGTTCGGTTGAAATTTTCGATGCTATGATTGGTTGAATAATCTCTACGGCCCTTATGACGTCGAGCAAGTTGGATCAAACCAAATTAGCAAAGAGTGTAGGGTGTATCTCTGTCCTCCTTTGCCATCTCCTATCCTCGTCTTTCTTCTAGGTGTGACTCATTTGTTCCGACTTCCGCTTTCTCGCGGGAAGCTTTCGGTTGAAGTTGTCAACAGTCGGCTCATTAATTTTTATTGGAGGCATTCATGGTTTTAGTGTGTAACCGAAACGTGACAATAACCCAGTACGGGGGATATACTTAGGCAATGGGAAGTCTCTTTGTGGTCGTCTAGTGAAATACCTGTACTGAATTCACTGCATGCAGTATTACATATCCAAATCTATTAAACTGATTAATTTTCCATGAGCCTAATTCGCTTTATGGGTACAATACATCCACATGCTGGAATTTTCCACTGAGTTATCTGTTGATAATTATCTGATTTGGATTTCGCATCATACATAAGAAATGCATTCTTCTTCTTCTACCGCTTTTCCCACACTTGTGGGGTCGCGGGTGTGAACTGTGTCGCGAATGTATTTTGGCCCTGTTTTACAATCGGATGCCATATCTTATATATCTTATATATCTTATATATCCTACATGGAGGGATGTAATCACTATTGCGTGTTTCTGTGGTGGTTGGTAGTGTGGTATGATGTCTGAATATGAAGAGGAAAGTGTTGGGACAAACACAAACCCCCAGTCCCCAATCCAGAATAATTAATCAGACGTAATTAAAATCCCCGAACCGGTCGGTAATCGAACCCGGGAACCTCTGAACCTAAGGACTCAACGCTGATCATTCAGCCAAGGAGTCGAACATATAAGAAATGCATTACAGCACAAAAATCCACATCTACGCATAGCAGGAGCTGTTATTTTGATTTTGACTCATGTTTTAGCCTTATACCCTCATAATACGTACCGATATATGCTTTTCCTTTATTAATAAAGTGCTGGCCCCGAGGTGAACGCATGGCGAGCTTACTGGTTATCCGGAGACTCCGGATTCGATTCCCGGCCAGGTCAAGGATATTTACCTGGATCTGAGAGCTCGTTTAAAGCCCACTTCGCCTACGCTAGAATACTTAAAGTAGTAATCTGACGATGAGCTAACGGCCCCGGTCTAGAGAGCCAAGAATCACAGCCGAGATTAATCGTGGCGTTGAGCACGCTTCACCTCGTAAATTATTATTTGTTATTAACAATTATGAACTAAGAGTTATTTTGGTTTAACAGAAAATTTGTATCTTGTCTTATTATGCATGATGTGACTATTGTGATGTAACTGGAAAGAAAATCTGCTTTTATGCAAATACACTAACAATTTCCAGTTGATCCTTAGCAATCACCAAGGAATATGATTTTGATCTAAATCACCAAGATCATTGGCCGAGGTCTCTAGATATAAACGCTCAGCAAAGTCTCTCAAAGGAGCGTGTACTTTCTCCCTTGCTGCTGTCAACGAATGACATTTAGACGTACATTTTGAATCGATTGTACAAGAGCTGCCAGCTCCTGCTACGAGAACCCTGATTTCATTTCAACGTTTTTATTCAGGGGAGAGCAAAGGATTAGTCACTTGTCTGGGTAACCACTGCATTCCTTAATATTGTAGAAATTTATTGGAGGATGGTTCTTTCACGAATTTAGTGCAATAATTTACCTAAAATTTTATCGAAAGAAAATGTACATATTATCCTACTGCAAACGATACTCTTCGTGTCAATGCAATGCGTCTATAAAGGTACGTATTAGAATCGTTTTTCCCATGATGGAAAGAAATAAGATACTTCTGACATCTACGACTCCCGTTTCCCTAAACTGTCTCTTCTGTCCCATTGTTATATTCTGTAGACTACCTTAATCTACCATGTGAGTTAGGCGTGCTGTTAGGGGTGCGCAGCTGTGAGCTTTCATTCGGAAGACATTGAGTTAGAACCCCACTGTCGGCAGCGCTCAAGATGGTTTTCCGTGGTTTCCCACTTTCACGCCAGACTGTACATTAATTAGGCCACGGCCGCTTCCTTCCCACTCCTAGCACTTTTCTATCCCACCGTCGCCATCGTCCCATCGTCGGTGTGACATAAAGCCAATTGCAATAAAGAAAAGAAAACAGGAAGGACTTCTTTAATATCAGTTTTCTCCTGATTCAGGTTAGACTTCTGTTACGACGAAGGCAAAAACTATCTCCTGGTCGTGATGGACCATCGCTGTCTCTTGAACATTTGTGCCATCGTCAGTTGGTTGCGTGACGTAGACGTGAATGAGGTTAAACTTTCCAACCTTCTGTGGAGAGATATTTTCATTATTGCGTGTTTCTGTGGTGGTTGGTAGTGTGGTGTTTCGTGTCTATATGATGAAGCGTGTATTACGCTAAAATTTAGTTCCCGAGCCAGAGGAATTAAGCGGACAAGACTAAAATCCCCGGCCCAGCTTGTATCGAACCACGGATATCCAGAATCGGAGACCACTGCGCTAACAATTCAACCACTCTCCTCATATTAATACTTTGAGATAATAAACATCCTCTATAGACCGGCGTCGTACTCGTGACATATTATTGTGAACTCATCATAGAAGCTACGCTTCAGTGACACTCTCCGGGACACGCTTAAAGAAAAGAGAACAATCTCGCATTCTTGACTGTTGACATTATAACTACAGACATGGGTCCTGCTATCTTATGTGAATCCCAACTACAGGGACGTGATATTTTACCTAAAAAGTACTAGACGTATTGGGCGGGATATGAACCACGACCCCTTTTTAGAGAACGCTGTGACGATGACACTCGTCTATTACGTACCAATACATAACACACTTTAAAATGCATTCTACTCTCAAGAGCTGTGCGTGTAATTGGGGTAATTAAAAGCTTGTCTTTCTCTTTAAACCTCTTTTAACTCATCCGACTGTGTAGTTTTCTTGACAGCGTTAATGCATATAGATTTGCTGTCTCTGAGTGTTAAAGTAAGAAATACACCAGCTCTCTCCGAACATCAATCTAACTTGTAAGAGTTTTGTAGTGTTCATGATTTATATCTCTATATATACAGAATAAAAACGTGTGCATATACTCGAGTTTTTTTACAATTTGTTTTACGTCGCATCGACAGGGATAGGTCTTATGGCGATGATGGGATAGGAACGGCCTAGGAGTGGGAAGGAAGCGGCCGTTGCCTTAATTGAGGTACAACCTAAGCATTTGCCTGGTGTGAAAGTAGGAAGCCACGGAAAACCACATTCAGGGCTGCCGACAGTGGGGCTCGAACCCGCTATCTCCCGGATGCAAGCTCACAGCTGTACGCCCATAACTGCATGGCCAACTCACCCGGATATACTCGTATTGTCAAGTTCGACGCCGTATTATTGGTGGTAACATAGTAGCTTATCGTTTGGCTTCCACTCGTTCGACTCCTGGGTTTCGTGGAATTAACGAGTGTCTGACAGGAAGTGCGTTCTGTCTTACATGATATAGGAGACCACCAAAGTGAGTTAATATTCTATTCATGGCCACTCTACAAGTATTATTTATGTTATTTGGCTTTACATTCCACTAACTACTCTTACGATTTTCTGGGACACCTACTTGCCAGAATTGTATCCCGCAGGGGTACCTTATGTGCTGATAAATATATCAACATGTGTGTGGCGTGTTTGGGTACGTTCCAATACCAAAACACTGTGAAGGAATTGAACCCTTCATATTTTTTAAAAATGTTTTCTGCCAGATTCTTGAAAGTAGCAGCGGATGGTCTTACGTAAATAATAATAATAACAATAATGATAATAATAATATTAATAATAATAATAATAATAATAATAATAATAATGTGAATTTACTAAACGTCGCCACAATCCTCTATTTGCAACTTGTGTTGTGGCCTCATTTAGTTCTATACCTCTTATCTTTATTTCGATAGAAACTGAGTCTAACTATCGTCGTCTTGATCTCCCTTTACTTCTCTTACCCTCCATAACAGAGTGCATTATTCTAATAGGTAACCTATCCTCCTCCATTCGCCTCACATGCCCCCACCACCGAAACCGGTTTATGCTTACAGCTTAATCCACCGAGTTCATTCCTAACTTAGCCTTCATTTTCTCCTTTCGAGTACCCTTCTGCCATTGTTCCCACCTGATTATACCAGAATTCAATCTCGCTACTTTCATGTCTGTTACTTCTAACACATGAATAAAATATCCTGAGACCATCCACCTTTTGCTCCCGTAAAGCAAAGTTGATCTGAAAACAGACCGATGTAAAGATAGTTTCGCCCGGGTGCTGATTTCCTTCTTACAGAATACTGCTGATCGCAACTACGAGCTCACTGCATTAGCTTTACTGCATCTTTATTCAATCTCACTTACTATATTACCATCCTGGGAGAACACACAAACTAAATACTTGAAATTATCGACTTGTTCCAGCTTTGCGTCATCAATCTGACATTCAATTCCCTTGGATTTCTTACCTACTGACATCAATTTAGTCTATTTTAAGTTCCAAGGTATCAGACTGCAGGCTTTCGGCACAATCTGCCATTGAGGCCAAGTCGTCAGCACAGGCCGGACTGCTTATTACATTTCCACCGAACTGAATGCGTCCTTGCTACTTTATACATCTCAGCTGATGATTCATGTTAACTGCGAATAACAAAGGTAAATGATTACAGCCTTGTCTAACCCATGTAAGTACCCTGAACCAAGAACTCATTCTACCATGAATTCTCACTGCAGCTCAATTGTCAACATAAATGACTTGGATTGATCTTAATAATAATCTACACTTAATCCCATAGTCACCTACTATGTCGAACATCTTTTCCCTCGGTACCCGTTCATATGCATTCTCTAGGTCTACGAAACGTAATTGTTTATTCTTCTCGTAGCATTTTTCAATTACTTGGCACATATTGAAAATCTAATCCTGAAAGCCCCTCTGTGGTCTGAAACCACACTGGTTTTCATCCAACTTCTTTTACACCACTGATCGCAACCTCCCTTCCAAGATGCCAGTGAATACTTTGCCTGTTTTTTTTGCTAGGGGCTTTACGTCGCACCGACACAGATAGGTCTTATGGCGACGATGGGATAGGAAAGGCCTAGGAGTTGGAAGGAAGCGGCCGTGGCCTTAATTAAGGTGTGCCTGGTGTGAAAATGGGAAACCACGGAAAACCATCTTCAGGGCTGCCGATAGTGGGATTCGAACCTACTATCTCCCGGATGCAAGCTCACAGCCGCGCGCCTCTACGCGCACGGCCAACTCGCCCGGTACTTTGCCTGTTATACTAGTCAATGAGATACCTCGATTTTTGTTGAAATCCTTCCAGTTCCCTTGTTATAGATAGGTGCAATTACTGCTTTTGCAAATCTGAAGGTACATTATGTACCGGGAAATGATTAGGGACCTGGGCATGAGAATCTTCACGTAGGGGTGGACGGCTCTTATGGAGCAGGTACAGAGAGGCGTACGCCGAGCAAAATAATAGTTCGGCTTAAAGCTCAATTTATTTACCATCATGTACTTATGGGCAATGTTTCCTACTGTATTATTCCTGCTCCTTTTGACGAAATATTTGTTTCGTTGGCAAATAATTTAAACATTAAAGCAAGTTATTTAACAAAATTTTCGTAATGCAATGTTTACCTGATTTAAAAACATGATATCCACAAAGGATTGCCTTTATCTTGAGTTTTTAAAAATAATTTGTTTTTACGTAAGTCACCATAAACTAACCGAAATGATTGTCTTCCACCAGAATATCAAATTCCAAATTCCAAATACTGAATTGTTTCCCTACAGTCTTTTTAAAATAATAAATTTCACTTGTTTCCTAAAGTCTTTTTAAATAATAAATATCACTTGTTTCCTAATGTATTTTTAAATAATAAATATCGCTTGTTTCGTAAAGTCTTGTTAAATAATAAATATCACTTTAAAATAAATACTCTTTCATTTTCAATGTTCGTGAAGTTCTACCTAAAAGTGTTTATACGTATGAAAAATTTTACACTTCGAAAATAACGCAAACTAGAATTTCGTAAAAGTCTAGTTTCCAATGAGCGTTGTAATAATTGTTCGTAAAGCTGCTAAACGAAGTCACTGATTTTACTACTCCACTTGGCAAGAAGAAAGTTTGTTCTGTGGAATTTTATGCACTTGTTTTAAAGTGGTTTAAAATACAATTCATATCACCTGTTTTTACTGGAACTCAGGACTGGAATGTAGACAGCTGCTGATCAGCGAACGGCAAGTTGTCACCATAGGCAGCCGGTGTCGTGAACCCATCACCATAGCACCACGCTCCATATCCCATGTTGATACCGCAGTTCCATTCCCTTGTTGACACGTCCCACGTCGACTCGAGATTCAGCTTGTGTAGCGGCAGGCAGATATGATAATTACGAGAAATAGGCACTCGTCAGGATTTCGAGCGTCACTGTGTAGTGTAGCGAACACGAGAAAGTTTAACTGACTGTGATTGCTAGGTAGTGTCCCATTCAAAATAAGTCGTATTTGCACTTCATAAATGTATGCACGGTATTTTGTTATGTGCACTTGTTCACTGTTCTTAACACTAGCAGCAAAATTACGAAAGCTCATTTATCGGAATAAATGTTCAGAGGAAAAACACAGTTCTAATATAATCATTGGTATGACACACGAAGGAAAGATATATTTACAACAGTAGAAATGTTCTAAACACATGCATGTTTGTATGTTCAAATAGCTACAGTGTTTCGAAGAAGTCGTTTAATGCGGCACTGTCTTGTTCACCCGAGACGAATGCTTTAATGCTGTTTAGAGTTAATCACACTTGTATTAAATACCAATCTTTAAACACTTTCATTGCGTTACTTGCTTTAAAAGACTAAGTATTTATGTATTTCACTGGAAAATTGCGTTAATATGCACCCGCTTTTAAATTACAAATGTTCCAAGTTAAAGATAAATCTGGTGTGAGTACAAATTCTATACACTCGCTTTCGACTGAGTTGAAGTTTAAAAACATTATACCAAAGTTTAAGTTACTGTCACACATTCTCGAAATAGTCCTAGTAGTTCGTGAAAATTAAGTTCGTATTTATTTTTCGAAAAATTTGTAAGTCCAAAAGTCTTTTGACGACAATTACGGCAGAGTTCTTACCGGCGAACCTCACTCGTGGCGGCTATGTTCGAACCTCGGCGTAGTCACTCGCGTAAAACATCGTGTTGTTCCTTCAGCTGCGAGTTATGAACTGACTTTTACTTGGCGATTCCCTGTCCTTTTATACCATTCCTTTCCATGCAATCACGCGCTGTATACGTGATCGGTGCCTCATAGCAATGTCACTTCCTTGCGTGAAGCTCGTGACGTAGTTACTCGCTCTCATTCGAAAGTTCCAGCTGTGACTTTGTTTACTTCGCAGTACCTCACGCTGAAATAAATTATGTTCCAGACCGCTGGCGGTTCCTGGTACAATTACTAACACTCCAAGCTAAAAATTACCACTCCATGAAGCCATTTCATCCCAACCTTCCCACTACATTTCATCATTTCGGGTCTAATTTAATCTATTCTTGCTGCTTTTTGGCAACTGATTTTATTTACCACCTTTACCGCTTTCTCAAGCGTAATTTCACCAACATCATTTTCTTCCTCCCCATGAGCTCGGTTGTTCACGACACCACCAGAAAGATTTCCTTTTACGTTGAGAAAATTTCCAAAATATTCCCTCCACCTGTCCAGTGATTACCTGGGATCTATTATGAGTTCACCTGAATTACCCAAAACACTGTTCATTTCCTTTTATCCTCCCTTCCTAGGATTCCTTATAACTGTCCACAAAGGTTTCCCTGCTGCTTGACCTAGCAACATCTTCCCACGGCTTCCTTTTGTATTGAACACTTATTTGTTTCGCTCTGTTTCTTTCATCTACGTACAATTCCTTGTCTGCATCAGCCCTTGTTTGGAGCCACGTCTCATGGGCCTCCTTTTTAAGTTTACAAGCTGCACTCACTGCATCACCCCACTAAGATGTTCGCTTTTTACCATCTGTATACACTGATGCTCCTAGATATTTCCTTGGTGTTTCCACTACGGTATCCCTGTATGCCTCCCATTCTCTTTCTGTATACTGAACCTGTTTACTGTTCACTGTTCGGAACTTCTCACAAATCATATCCAAGTACTTCTGTCTAATTTCCTCGTCCTGGAGATTTTCTACCCTTATTGGTTAGCAGACAGATTTCTCTTTCTCTATCCTAGGCCTAGAGATACTGAATTCAATACAGACCAAATAGTGGTGTGTATCATAGAAAAATCCCCGGAGAACCCGTACATTCCTAACAGATTTTCTGAATTCGAAGTCGGTTGAGATATAGTCTATTATGGTTCTGGTGTCTCTAGCCTCCCTTGTGGACAGTTTATAAGCCTTATGCTTGAAGAATTTACTCGTAACTGTTAAAGCCATACTAGCACTGAAGTCCAGAAAACGCTTCCCATTCCTATTAGCTTCCACATCTTCCCCACATTTACCGATCATCCCTTCGTATCTTTCAGTTCTATTTCCAAATCTCGCATTGAAATCGCCCATTAGCACTTACTATCCTGTCCTTTCTGTTGACCCTAATGACCATGTCACTCAGTGCTTCGTAAAACTTGTCAACTTCATCCTCATCTGCACCCTCACGTGAGACAATTCTCATCCTAATGCCTCCAAGTGTCAAATCTGCTCACACCATTCGCTCATTTACGTGCCTAACAGAAACAATGTTGCGTGCAATAGTATGCCTTATGATCTGACCTAACCCACTCTCTGCCCTTGCCTTTTTTACACCCGTCAAGTGTACTGTATCATCTCCTACCTCTTCCGCGTTATCTCCCCTTACCCGAATATCACTTACTACTAGCACATCCAGATGCATCCTCTTTGCCTTCTCAGCCAGTTCTACTTTCTGTATTCCATAAGCCCAATTTATATTGATAGTTACACATCTAATTCCATTTTCTTCACCAAGTTGTTTCCAAGGAGTTCCTCACCTGTCAAATGGGGGTGGGACTCCGTTACTCCATATGTCCGAGGCTTGCTTAAAATGTTCTGAGCTCGGTAAATTCATGAAACAGGAAGCTGTCTTACTTGCGGATCTCTTCTCTAACGGGTTACGGAGCACAGTGGATTGCATATCCTAGCAGCCTGAGCTCAAGGAGAGCCAAGACTCAGAATATGTCTGAGATACCCTCTCTCATTTCGTAGCAACAGGTATCGTGATTCTCAGGACCACTTACTAGGCCACTAAGCCGTTGCCCATGGATCACGAACTAGGACGTGACTACAGTAACCCACACCATGAACCAATAATAATAATAATAATAATAATAATAATAATAATAATAATAATAATAATAATAATAATAATAATAATAATAATAATTGTTACGGGGTTACCCGTGGACACAGAGGTGAAAGAAGGTGCCGGGGTGAACGGGTCTAACTACAAAGTCAAGAATAGAATTTAAAACTTTAACCAAGATTATATTTTCTTTTCTTTTTTAGAATTTCAAACTTAACAAACTTTCACTAAGTGAACACAATAATATATCAGGTACAATGACAAACTAGAAACAAGACAAGATCCCAATTTTAGCGATTTTTATACTCTTGGGCTACAAGCCCCTAGTTTTACAATTTTGAGGTCTTAGCTCAATTTTTCCAAAGCACAAATTTTAATGCAAGGGCAGAAATCCCCAATACATGGAGCACTAGCTCCAACAATGACAATTTCAGGCCTCCCAGAGGCACTATTACAACACTTGAAAAAGAGCTAACGAGCTCTCAGTTCACAAGCCTACTCAAGGCAATATCAGACTTAACAATTACTTGCAATCAAGGCACTACCTACACAAATGAAACGGGGGTATCTCGTACCCAAACAACTGGGCCTTAGCAGAAAAAGAACAGGTTAAGTAAATGGCCCGGAACACCAAGTTAAATGCAGGCGTGTACTTGCACTCCTAAATTTGCAGTCTTGAAACCTAAAAGGCACTTGGCCGATGAAACAGGGACTATTCCCAAACTATGGAGGTGACTCGTATAAGAATAATTTAAGACATTGCAGAAAGGAAGAAAACCAGTTACAAAACGTAGTCACCTCAAACCAATATGAAGGGGAGCTCGAGAGGGTAAATCACTCTCTATCCCCGAATTACAGTAGCAGATTTTACGAAGTTTTTACATAAGCCGCCAGAAAATTAAATTTTTAGAAAAGTAGGTTATATGCTAAAAGTTGCGGACCTTTCCCGCGGGTTAAACTGCTGAGCTAGCAAGAAATAAAGATGTTAAACGGCCATTACCTTGCTGAAAACCTGCTGCCAGATGAAAGAGGCACCTCCTGCCTCCTGCTTCACATACACACACTTAGTTAAATGTTGATCAAGTGGCCAAGAGCCGTGAAAATCCGCAGTTCATAAACCCTCGTGGAAAGTTCGAGACTTTTCATGAATAATGAGGAGACACCCAAAGAATTTTATTGGAGGTTACAAAATTTACACTCAAAATCGAAGAAGAAATACGTGTTTGGTTGGAAATTAATTACAGAAATTCTTGATTGGTTAAATTCGAAACAGGCGGAAAGAAAGGATATAAATTGCCAACCCGAAAATGAATGAACGAAATTTAGTATAGGAAAAACTTATGAATACAAAATTTCTTCATAAACGTTCCTTCACTTCGCACCAGGTTGCAGGATCATAGTTTTTTGTAGTGACCTCTCTGAGAGAATGTCCAAATTTCTTGATGAACGGAAAACAAAACAAGTTGAAAGTCACACAGTACTGGCAACTTCATAATCACAAAATTACGGTAGTGACATCTTCAGAGGAAACGTTTAAATAGGTCTAGTTTCAAGTTCATTGTTTCTCCTGTAGAGGAGTTCTAATTGGCGCAAGATTTAAAAAATGTGGCGTAGAGGTGTACATCCCGGTAAAATAATAATAATAATAATAATAATAATAATAATAATAATAATAATAATAATAATAATAATAATAATAATAATAATAATAATAATAATAAATTTACGTCACACTACCAACTCTTTACGGTTTTCTGGGACGCCGAAGTGCCGAAATTTGTGCTGTACGATCTCGTTTTATGGTTCAGGTATATCTACTGACTCGAGAATTGCGTATTTGAGTTACTTGAAATACTGCTAAATTGAGCCAGAATATATATATTTTTTTGCTATTTGCTTTACGTCGCACTAACACAGATAGGTCTTATGGCGACGATGGGATAGGAAAGGCCTAGGAATGGGAAGGAAGCGGTCGTGGCCTTAATTAAGGTACAGCCCGAGCATTTGCCTGGTGTGAAAATGGGAAACCACGGAATACCATGTTCAGGGCTGCCGACAGCGGGGTTCGAACCCAATATCTCCCGATTACTTGGATACTGGCCGCACTTAAGCGACTGCAGCTATCGAGCTCGGTGAGCCAGGGTAGAACCTACCTACTTACAGTTTCAGAAAAGTGTAATGTATAATACTCTACTTACCGTAGTTCCGTATAATTATTCTAATAACTAAATTAGGTATTGTAATCCGATCTACGAATTATTTTATAGCATTTTATATATTATAGTACCTTCCTAAAGTACCAGATTTTAAAAAGTGTTTTTATTCCAGGACGAACATGTACCCTCTCGTTTATTATTTACATTTGCACTTACTTTATGATCTTTTATTTTGTGTTGCCACATCTTTTCAGTAATACGAAATAATTGTACCTTTCCCGTTGAAACCCAGTCTTTGTTTAATACTTTAACAACAGTACGGTATTCTCTCTCTCTCTCTCTCTCTCTCTCTCTCTCTCTCTCTCTCTCTCTCTCTCTCTCTCAATTTTTACTATCAGTATTTTTTTTTCTCAGTGATTCCTTCACCACACTCCAAACAAGGAATCTCGTCGTCTTTCTCTTCGTGATCTTTATTTTCTTGTACGTACCCATTAACCACTAAACTATACCTGTTACTTCTGTATTTGTAAGTCTTTCATTTTTATTCTCATCATTTCGCATATTTCGCAGAATTATTTTAATGATCCTTTGTTCTTACCCTGTGATATGAACATATTCCTCTATATCCCTTACAACCGGGCGAGTTGGCCGTGCGGTTAGGGGCGCGCAGCCTTGAGATTGCATCCGGGAGATTGTGCGAACCCAATTACTGACAGCCCTGAAGATGATTTTCCACGGTTCCCTATTTACACACCTGGCAAATTTTGGGGCTTCACTTTAATTAAGGCTACGGCTGCTTCCTTCCCACTCCTTGGCCTTTCCTCTCCCATCCTCACCGTAAGACATATCTGTGTCGGTGCGACGTAAAGCAAACAGTAATATATATATCTCCCTTGTTGTTACCTTATTAATTAGCATAATTTATTCATTATGAGTGTCTTTATCCCAGCAATCCCCCTTTCCCAGGGCCGATGACCTAGCTGTTAGGCCTCTTAAAACAAGCATCATCATCATCATCATCATCAACCCTTGCCCAGTCATTCTAGTATCCTTTTCATCTTAGTTACACACTAATCAGCGTGTAGATGTTTCATCTAACGTTACTATAAATTCAATATTGCCCTCCCGTTTCTCTGCTTTAATAATAGCCAAAATATTATTACAAAATTTAGCTAGATCTTTTCGTATACTTATATCTTCACATATAACACTAACTTCACTACTAGAATTACATTCTGATAGTTACATTACTAATTTGCAGAACTTGTTAACTATTACATCTCATGACTTTATTAGAAAATTTAGAATGCTTCCATGCATCTAATAATCAATATTTGGCATCTTCCTGTCAAGCCATCCCTTGGTAGGTAGAGTGATGGCCGATCTTTTCATTTTTCCTCGTCATGTTACTTGATCCAAAATATCGTTGGACGCTAAACTATTTCCTAGATATTCTATTTAATTGAGCAAGTGGCTGAGCGGTTTGGGTCACGTAGCTATCAGCTTGCATTCGCGAGATAGTGGGTTCGAATCCCAATGTCGGCAGCCCTGAATATGTTTTCCCGTGTTTTCCCATTATCAGACTAGGCATATGTTGCTCGGACTGTTCCTTAATTAAGGCCACTGTCACTTTCATTCCACTTCTAGCCCTTTTCTATCCCATCGTCGCCGTAAAACCTATCTGTGTCGGTGCGACGTAAAGCAAATCGTAATAAAAGGAAATAAATGTAAACTTTACTCCATTGACTACTTCTAATTCTGCACCTTCTATCCACCGCTCTTCTTTTTTATTTTAATTTGTTTCCCTCCGTAAGCTCTAGAGCATTCCTGTACTAGTGTATTCGTGTATTCTTAATGTTAATTTTTAAATTCCATTTTGTTCAATATTTAGCAGATTTTGTGATGCTGTTTTGTATTCCAACTGATGTTACAGAGAGCAGAAGGATGTCGTCTGCGAAAACAAGGCCAGGGATTTCTTTATTATAAAGATATTGTATTGCGATATCCTCCTTTCCTTCATTTTCCAATATATCGTTATGCACAATATTCGTGATAGTTTGCACCCCTGGATTAATCCTATACTTGAATGTATCTCTCATGCACTTAGGTCTTCAATTACAGCAATTTCATATTTAATCTCTTGAGTATAATTTTTTACTAGGTTTTAACATTTTGTTTGACACCGTTATTGCACCCATTCTTGCGAAGGCTGCTGAATGAATCAAACTTTTCCATAGATCTGTCGCTGTTTTATAGTCGCTGCAGTGTAAAAACCGCGAATGCTCTTCTTATCCATTATTTCTATTAAGATTGTTCACGCCTCCCAGCCACATATTGATACGTATGTAGTTCATCAGGACAATTTTCGTTAATATTCCTACGCACGTATGTAAAGGGAAATAAACCATAAATACATTATATTCTAGGAGTAGGTAAATTCGTCACGCAAACATGCATTTCTACCGTTCGGTACAATAAGGTTCATTTTCCTCTAAACTCGCACGTAGGAAAATGAACTCAACGAAAAGTGTTTTGATGGACTGCATATCAGTATATGGCTGGCAGGCGTGACCATTCTTACGGCAAATAATTGATAGGAAGAGCATTGTCACATTCGCGGTCTTGGCACGGCGATATTTAACTTACCATCTTTTATCTTTATGTAGATATTTGATAGGAAGAGCATTGTCACATTCGCGGTCTTGGCACGGCGAAATATAACTTACCATCTTTATCTTTATGTAGATATTTGATAGGAAGAGCATTGTCACATTCACGGTCTTGGCACAGCGATATATAACTTACCATCGTTTATCCTTATGTGGATATCCATTATTGTTTACATGACAAACATATGAACTGAAGTTCTCACATCTTCCCTGAATTTGTACTGGTATACCGAGAGCATGGAGTAATCCTCCACCCATTTTATGAGTCTCTTTTCCTGACAACCCAGTATAAAACTTGCTAAGTTTGTCTCTATACATTTTGTATTTGAAGTTTATCCATTCCTTTTTTATGGGACTAATTATTCGTTTTTGCCAAACCCTTGGGATTTTCCTAACATCAAATACTTTTTCAGATTTTTTTTTTTTTTTACAGTTCTCAGTATTTGAGTGTGCATACGCAACTCTTTCCAAAATTCGTTTGTGATGCCACCAATAACATCTAATTTCCTCGTATATCCTTTGTTATTGCCAATAATATTTCATACTCAGCTATTAGAACATCTAGGAAGGGCAGGGCATTCTCAACATGGCTAAGAGTTCCAGTCTCTCTAGTTATTACATTTCCGTTCATCCTGTCTCCCTATTAATCCCTTGAAGTGCACTATCTTCGCATCGTCGCCTAGATTTTTTCGATTACTATCAGGCATGATCAAAAATTTTCGGTTTGAGGGCGTTGTTGCAGCGGACATGCAACATAGCGCGACACCGATGCGGGTATGTAAGCACGGACATGTAGGCAAAGGGATTAGTGTGGCAGTCGTGTCGTGGCGATGTGCGTACGTTAAATGCGGCAACGTGAGCTATGGCAACGTTATTACGAAATACGTCCAACCAGGACCAACGTGCTGTTATTTTGTTCTTCACCGCCGAAGGACAAACACCGGTGGAAATCCACTGGAGAATGAAGACTGCGTATAGGGCAGCATGTCTGTTAAAAGCGACCGTTGTGGAATGGTGTGCCAAGTTCCGGGTGGTTCGCTTTATGACACACGACGCCGTTCGATCTGGGAGGCCAGCCTCATCCATCACGGGCAACAACAAGCGAGCGGTGGATGAGGCGTATAGTCCTGACCTCTCCCCGTGTGATTATCACGCCTTCGGTCCCCGCAGAAAGGCCTTGAAAGGTCGACGCTACCTGTCGGATGAGGATGTGCAGCAGGCGGTTACGGACTTCTTCACGCAGCAGGACACCGTTTTGTGCCGCACGGGCGGTGGGATGAGTGCCAAATGCTCACGGAGGTTTTGCCTAATTGTCATCAAGATTCAGGAGTGAACGGCTGTGGAATGGAAAGTTTTTGATCAGCCATTATATTTTTAATTTCTTTACACATCTTTTTATTTTATTGTTAAGCAAATCGTAAAAAAATACGCGTACAAAAAGAAGAATGGGTATGTAATAGCAAAATACTTCTAATTTTCATTTCAGTGGGGGAGGGGGAGGGGAAGAGAATCTTTTCTCGGTATTGTTTAAAAAAAATTTTTACATAGTCGGTTTTCATATTAATTTCTTTATCCAATTAGACGGGGTAGGAGGCCGACTATTGCTTTTTTCTATTTATTTTGCGCCGCACCGACTCAGTTAGGCCTTATGGAGACGATGGGATAGGGTAGGAAAACGATCGTGGCTTTAATGAAGGTACATCCCCAGCACTTGTCTGGCGTGAAAATGGAAATCTCCGGAAAGACATCTTTAGAGCTGCCAACTGTGTGATTGGAGCCCACTATCTCCCGAATACAAACTAACAGCACATCATCAAATCGCGTAACCATCTCGCTCGGTTCCAATTATTGAACATAAATGAAGTGCTGTAGACAAGTATGTATGCATGTACTGTGTGTATGTACTGTATATATGTATGTATGTATGTATGTATGTATGTATGTATGTATGTATGTATGTATGTATGTATGTTTAGTCCTCAGCCCGAAGGCTGGTTGGATCCTCAACAGCTCCGCCATCAGCTGTCATAGATGGCCTAGGTATTACAGAAGAGGCGTACTAGGGAAATGAGGATTGAGAGAGTTTCCCGTTGCTTTCCTCACCGAGCCAGAAGTTGCTATTACATATCAGTCTGCCAAGACCACTGAAATGCATGCACCAAACGACCGTATAAGCAACATTTTCACATCATTCATAGCAGGAACTGGCTGCATAAGGAATGGCATTACTAGCATCACTCATACCTCAGTCACTTTCATTTTGTCAAAGCCAAGGATAAAGCTGTGACAGATCAATGAAAGTAACAAAATTGCTCTAGCCTGTACCAGAAGACATAGTGCACTGTAAACACTAGCTCCCGCCAGTAAATGCACGTAGACAAGTACAACAGAAAATATTTTCATTAGGATATTTCTGAAGTACGATAGTATTCCCACAACCAAGACCATCTACAATAGTATCAGAACTTAATACAAAATCAACATGGCCGACGCATCAGTTGAATGTAACCCAGCCTTTGCTCGCAGGACCTAGTGTTTACAGTGCACTATGTCTTCTGGTATGGGCTAGAGCAATTTTGTTGCTTTCATTGATCTGCCTCTGTCTTATCCTTGACTTTGACAGTATGAAAGTGACTGAGGTATGAGCGATGCTAGTAATGCCATTCCTTATGCAGCCAGTCCCTGCTATGAATGGTGTGAAAATGTTGCTCATAGGGCTGGTTGGTGCATGCATTTCCGTGGGCTTGGCAGACTGATTGTAATAGCAACTTCTGGCTCGGTGAGGAAAGCAACGGGAAACTACATCACTCCTCATTTCCCTAGTACGCCTCTTCAGTGATGCCTAGGCCATCTATGACAGCTGATGGCAGAGCTGTTGAGGATCCAACCAGCCTTACGTCTGAAGACTGAACATACATACATACAACATTCTGATTTATCGCAATGAATTGCTAAGTTGTAATAATAACGTACAGGGTACTTCACTTGGGGTAATTTAACAAATGCTGTCTATAAATGTCTATATCTGCACAAGCAATATGTGGAAAAATCGTAATATAAGTCTTTTCTATCAACTAGTATGGTCGAGGAAATAGGTGAGATGGATTGCATTCTAAAATGGCAGGGACTAATGTCTGATGCGGTTCAAAGAGTGCCAGTTTAAATTCATTTCAATTTAATCAGTCACCAATGATCCGAATTTAGGGTTGTCATCCAGGTGGCAGATTACGTATAAATTGTTTACCTAGTCTTGTCGTAAATGCCTCCAAAGAAGTTGGAAAAGTATCAAATTGGTGTAGATGTAGTAGTGGGCAGGGTTGGTAAATCATTCGAGTCCGTAATCCTTCTTCCTCTAAATCAAAACTTGTTTTAGAAATACATTTATTTGAATGACCTTTTTATATCCATACGCTTTTAAATATAATAGCCTACCTCGTTCAAGAAATCTATTAGAAACATAACCCTGTCAGGAATTTCAATTCTCTCATAACAGTTGTTCTAATAATGATTCACCTAACTGCTATAATATATCTACTTCAATCCAGATAATCTTTCTCTCTCAATAGGAGAATAGATTTGAAATGTTGTGGTGGCATAGGCCTAGGCATTTTCGTATTAAGTACACTAACACTCAAATCGTTGACAACGTAAATACGTACTGTAAGTGCCAGTATATCAGTTGATGCGTTGTCCTCTAATTTCCCAAAGAGAACATAATATTCATTCACAGACAAGATAAATAGCTTTATCACTTTTTACAATCTCACTTTTAAAAACCTCAAAAGGCATAGTAATTGGGAAGTGTACTAGAAAAGGCACCAATACAGAGTTTTGCCCTTATCTGGAAGAAAGTAGCTCGTCAAGTACACGAAAAACGTCCTCTTTAATGACAAATTTATCCTCGAATATTTTAATGCATCCTAATGAATTATTAGTAACTATGAAATCTTCACGATGTATTATGCACACTTGATCTGAATGTGAGTGTGCATATGCTTTAAAATGAACAACATTCAGGAAAGAAATACGATCGGCACGTCCTAATATATCATGTTAGTTTTAAAACCAAATTTCAACAAAAATATCACTACACTAACGTCTCCTGATCAAACCAAACCAACAGAAAGAACCAAACTGATGCTTCACACTTGCTAATGTTTTACACTTGAACAAACCGATCGCGGCGACATTTTAGCTAATATCGAAAGCTGCATTAAGGTCTGATACATTTCAGTTAGCCAGTATCCAGTATTCGGGAGATAGTAGGTTCGAACCCCACTGTCGGCAGCCCTGAAGATGGTTTTCCATGGTTTCCCATTTTCACACCAGGCAAATGCTGGGGCTGTACCTTACTTAAGTCCACGGCCGCTTCCTTCCCACTCCCAGCCTCTCCCTGTCCCATCGTCGCCATAAGACCTATCTGTGTCGATGCGACGTAAAGCAACTAGCAAAAAAAGAAAAATCATTTCAGTTGGTCTTGCCACAACCCATAGGTCTATCGATACACTTCACCCCTATAAAATTGTTTCCCTTCTGCATCTTCCTCACTTAATCCTTGCCTTGCCATGATACTCTCATCCCCTGTTCCCTAGGTTTACCACATTTTCTGTTTCCGTCAGCGTTCCAAATTACGGCTATCTTAGAAATTTCATTTTGCCTGTTAGAACCACTTTCAATTACCTTGTTCACAAAAGTAACTCGGTCTTCCAGGTTTACGCTTATACTGAAGGCCAGCTCCCCGTCCTACGAAAAAGTTTCACAATGCTAAACGATATAAAGACGCGAAATATTACCATATTGAAATATAAGGCTCATAGTGTGCCTGTATGATCTCAAGTTGTTTCACTAATATACGTATTGGAACAGAATACCTGAAAATTTGCGAATGTGAAATAAAAGTAGAGATGAGAACGTCGGTGATTCGAGCTCGTTCAACGAATTTATTCACACTGCATTACAACACAATACTTGGAAATATTATGGGATTACCTCACATGTTACACTCAGCTCCTACGACTGATTCATTGGTACGTGAGCAATTAATTTTAAGAAAGGGCAGAGACCTATAAATTCGAAACCAGCAAAGACGATACATAATCGTATCAATTTAATCATTTTCGTGTTAATATGCTGTTATTTAACTATATTAATATTATAATACATTAACAAGTTTTACGTTTCACGCTGTTTAACCGAGGCAGTAACCACGTGTTCAGAAAACCCGAAAGTATATCAGGTTGATTGCTCCCAGGAAGTCGAGGAATTAAGAAAAACAGTATTTCACTTTTGTAGAAGTGTATGGCCTTGAGGAGAATAAGACTACAGCAGAAATAAAGAGCAGCTAATTCCTGGGTGCAAAATCCGTCGAATATAGAACTAAACTCTATTTCGCTTATTGCAGAGGTTACTGAGTGGGGAAGCCCCCTTTTTTATTAAATGCTATTCGTTCGGGGCGTCGACTTATAGAGATCTTTTGCCCCTACTTGCACCATGTCATATGAACTTGCGTGTAGGTGGAATGGAGAAGTGTATAGTGTTAAATGTAAGGAAAGGAACGTTAAGGACGACACAATCACGAAGTCCCCAGGCCAGGGATATAAATCATTTGCAATTAAAAACCCCTGACCCAGCCGGGAATCGAACCCGAAGGGCCGGGTGACAGGCGGACGCGTTTCCCCCTACACCGCGGGGCCGGACGGAGAAGCCCCTACTCCCCATTCTTCCGTAGCCTGCGTATAGGGACAAAGATGACTTTGCGTAGGTAATACGTTGATATTTCTCCTCTTATAAATCTTTCACTACGGTAGTTATTTCCTTGTATTTGTTCATGAATGACGTGGGTTTGATTTCCCATCCGGAAGTCAAAAATCCGAGCAGGTGGTAGCGAAGTTTGCAGCTCGTATTCTGAAGGTAGTGCGTTCAAACCCCACTTCTGACAGCCCTGAAGTTGATTTTCCGTGGTTGCCCATTTTCACACCAGGCAAATTCTGGGGATGAACCTTAATTAAGGCCACGGTCGCTTCCTTCCCTCCCCTATCCATTTCCTATCCCTTCGTCGCCATAAGACCTATGTGGGTCGGTGCGGCGTAAGGCAAATTGTTAAAAATGAAAGTCAAAAACATAGAAACGGGACTTCTATTTCTGGAGAGGTACATTGACTTGAGGTTCATTCAGCGTACGTCAAAAATGAGTATCAGGTTGCTCCTGAGAGCTTAGGGCTAACGACTCTCTCTCACATAGTTCTCAGTTTAGGGATTATGGAAGGCTTTATATCTACTCCTCCAAAAGCCTTCACTGCCTGCGCGGAGATGACTAGACTTGACTACATTTGTTCATTGTCACCTTGGGCTTTGTGTCCGTGTGAATCTTTTTAATTGTATATATATATATACATATATGTGTATTTTGACACAATTGGGTTAATGCAATTTTACATTCTCTGCCATGCTGTGCGACCACCTCATGCTAGTGAATAATCTAGAAACATATTCTTCTCACTTCTACTTTAAACTTGATTGTTGTTCTGAAGTCATATGTTACCGGGTGAGTTGGCAGTGCGGTTAGGAGCGCGCAGCTGTGAAGCTGCATCCGGGAGATAGCGGGTTCGAACCCCACTGTCTGCAGCCCTGAAGATGATTTTCCGTTGTTTCCCATATTCACACCAGGCAAATGCTGGGGCTGTACCTTAATCAAGGCCACGGCCGCTTGTCCCATTTCTAGGCCTTTCCTATCCCATCGTCGCCATAAGACGTACGTGTGTCGGTGCGACGTAAAGCAAATAGCAAAAAACATCGTATTTTGTAGATCTCATACGATAACATTAGTCACCCTGACTGTTTTACTTTATTACTGTAAGTTATTGGCTTATTATTTAATTCCATGATTTCAGCAATAAAATATAATTAATTATGTGTTTATAGATTAAAAGGCGCCTGTTATTATATTCATTGTGGCATATAAAAAAACTTCTGGATTCATGAAGTTGAAGAAAAACGAACTTCAATACAGGCAGGTAACAAAGACTCAAATTTGTCATTTTCACTGAAAGACACTGGATAAGGCGAAAATGGATCATGATAAGTGATACTTCGTGATCGACATCTTTGAAACTCTCTTATTGTAGTCACTCAAGATTGTTTATCTAGGAGGCTCTGTGTACGGTAATCTGATAGGAAAAGAAGAATGAATTTCTTTGAAAATGTTCAACCTTAAAATGCAGAGCAAAAGTATGAATGAATATACTGTGTATGTTGTTAGGAAGGGAGTTTATGAGCGACTTAACTCAAATAATTTAGTGCGATATGAACATAGTTAAGAAAATACGCCTGTGGTGTGTATGTACAGCCCTAGAATTCTCACCATACATTGCCATCCCCTACACACAATGCTTACTCACCCAATGCTCCAGTGGCTACACGCAGGAGGCGCATTAATTGGCTCGCAGAATTAACTGATACATTCTCCGATTACACGCATCGTCTGTACGACATGAGAGGACGAGCCTCGACGGTCTCAGATGACATAAGAGATGCATGAGAATAGGAAGCTACGTCCAAAAATTTTCTTACCTTCAGTATCTCATAAAATTAACTTAATTCTCTGTCGGAGGATGAAATTATTATCAGGAAGTTTCATGTTTCGGATAGCGATACACGAATCGTACCGTCAACTGTCTAATCTCCCGTACATTTGGTTGCATTTTCTGCAAACATAACCCCCCCCCCTTTTATAGTGTGAAACATACGATTAGATTTGGCTATATCTCAGGTAAAAATAGTTTGAATTTCTCATTAAGACGAATAATATATTGTTTAGGATGATATGATAAATCGATTTGCGTATTTATACATGTAACACGTTAGTTTTTCTTTTAAGCAAAATATACAAATAAGGAAGAACAACGAAATGAATAAATACTCTAATCAGAAGTATTAACGTTCATCAATGTAAAGAAAAAACCAAGGAAAGGAAATAAAACGTTCCAAAGTAAATGGGAAAGGATTAAACAACTTTGAAACTAGATACGAACTGGATTCTATAATTACCAATTCTATATTCTGACATTTATTTGTTGTTGCTTCATTTTCTATTCATCAATTTACCTCATGGATAATCTTATCTCTCAAGTTGGTGTATTTATCTGTGGTACAATGACGTTACACTGAACAATCATAGCAATGGCAATTGCTATGGAATACCTCAACTTACAAACAATTGAGAATGTTGTGGGCCAGGTTAGTGAAAATTGTAATACTTTTAGGACCTCTAAGAGGGTTACTATGAAAATCTCTCAAATTCACGGCTATGTTGCAAGTCCGTTTATAGGGCCGTTTATTTCAGGCTGCATGGATTGCTTTTGGTAAAAATATAGGTATACTTAACTAGTGGCAGCCTATCGTAGTGTAGTTTCTACCTAGGATTTACATCTCACAACCATACTCCCCAATAAATCTGTAATAATTCAATGTATGTAACATCTCTTCAGTTATTGTCGATTTTCAGAGATGATAGGGATCCGAGATGTTGTTCCGCTGGATGCAAATCGGACAGAGCTGTAGCAGTTAAACACTTATAATTGCCTGATTCTTCAGCTGGGATCGAACCTGCTATCTTACAGAGAGAAAATTTCGATATACCAACTGTCGCCGAGGTCAGCCCTTCCTGGTCCACTATTACCGTGAACACGGGGTACAGGAATATTCTTTCCGGCTAAAATACGCTCGTCTCAAAATGGGTGAAGCATCATTTGCAGAAAATATACAGCAGTAGCCTACGTACAGAAGTTCAGATATATACTGCACTATACTGTAGCAGTGACTACCTAGCAGGGAATGAATGAAAGATTGTATGAATAATTGGAGCAAACGTATCATGCAAACTGGAAGGATTTTCGATGGCTCAGCTCGCACATATCCTTATTTTTATTGTCTCAAATCAGAGGGAATAGTTACATGTACTTGGTAAACAAATTATTATCTGATAACATGCGCTTTCAAACTACATTAAAAAATGTTCCATGCCAAGAAATATGTTCACTTTTGCGATAGTAGAACTAAATGAAACGAATTCAGTTACACAGTATCATTCTCTTCCAGTGATAGCAGAGTCCTTTTCAAATGACGTCGTTGGCATTTGAGGGGGTTTAATTGAGATAACTTCGTGTCGTTTAGATCCAGCACGTTAAAGAACTCCTGCAGTAAAAATTTTGTCATCATAATATTTCACTAAATCTATATCAATTGGAAAGACGTTCAATACATTACATTATTCATATTATTACAATGTATCTGACCAATAATTTTATACGTCATAATTTCACTGACCACAACCATTTTTTAATGCCTTCCGGGAACGCCCTTGATTCAATTCCCGGGTCTCCCACGAGTTAAAATATTGATAGAAATGTCTGGAGTGGCGAGGTCACAGACCCCGCATAGGTGTAACTGGGAAGAGACATGGGTTAAAATTCAATCTCCAATCCCCTTGAGTGATTTTGTGTCGTCTACCTCACCCCTACTTCAATTTCAAGCGAATGCCTGGAAGGTACCTAACATACAGACCACATTCGTGTTCAAATGTATGCAATTCAAAAAAATTATTTCAGCGTTTGTCGACGTTTATCCAGCAACAATAGAGAATGAACTTAATATTTAGCATTCCTTAACTAGATATCCATTTGCCAATAAAACAGGAATCTAAATAACATTAGTTTTAAAAGAAAGTTTTAGAGATTTACTGTTTGAAAACCGAGCGAGTTGGCCGTGCATTTAGTGGCGTGCAGCTGTCAGCTTACAACCGGGAGATAGTTGGTTCGAACCCCACAGTCGGCAGGCAACCTTGAATATGGTTCTCTGTGGTTTCCCATTTTCACACGAGGCAAATACTGGGCTGTACCTTAATTAAGGCCACGGCCGCTTCTTTCCCACTCCCTGCCATTTCCTAATCTATCGTCGCCAAAAGACCAATCAGTGTCGGTGTGAGGTAAAGCCAACTGTAAAGAGAGAGCTGTTAGAAAATTAAAAATATTGAGTTATGTTATTATTTACGGCAAAAGTCATTCTCAGCTCCTTATCGAAAAATTCTTTTTTATATAGGCTCATTAGATCAATTTATTTTGCAGACTTCAGTGTTTCATTCATAGCTAATTTGTAGCCATTATGTCGATGTAACTTAGGTACAGTATAAAACCGCATAATCTTTCCTTTAGACCGATGCATAGTGCATTAATTTCTTCCATGATTCAACCTATAAAATTCACGTTATTGAAAAGGAATATTAGCTTTCTTCTATCACATTTATTCTTAATGGTTTAGGTAGTATGTTCTCTTTCCTGACGGAGTTCCGAAAACCGAAAAAATGTTTCTCCTAGTGATCGTAGAAAATTCAGTATTCTAGTAGGGTATCCCTGTTATTAATTTAAAAACAAGTTAACATGACAAAATACCCTTTCAAGAGAATATAATTTATTGTGTATTTAGTATTGAAAATATTTTGAATATGACACCGAAATATATTTAACTGAAGTTCTTAGATTTACCATTGATATTATTTTATCCGAGCCGGAAGTGATTGCTGAATGGTATGGCCTCATTCTTGGGGAAAGAGTACAAAATAAAAATAATGAAATCGAAAATAAATGTAATGGAATGCAGTCGAATGAAATGCAGGAAATTTTAGATTAAAAATTGAAGCCATAATCGTAGATGAATATTTTTACTTGCGTAGTCAGCATACGTAAGTTGGATGTTAAATTTACGAATAGCACTGGCAATAAAGGCTTTTCTTAAGAATATAAATTTGCTCACTTCTAACTAAGGTATAGGGGCTGCCTGTCTTACGTAAAGGTTTACTCATTTCACCAGAAGGACGTGAATTCCATTCCACTTCAGAAAGTCGAAACATTTAGAAACTAGATTTCCCCTTCCAGAGTGGCACATGATCCTAGGGTTCACTCAGCCTATACCAGAAGTTAGTAGGCCTACCAGATTAATTCCTCAAGAAAAGAACGAAGCACTCTATCTCTCTTAATGCCGAGATTACGGATAGCGGAGCCTTCACTTTCCACTCCTCTAAAGGCCTAGATAGCCGGTACGGAAACGGATTTTCTATGCGAACATAGAAATCCAACTAGAATTTTAAATTTTCATAGGGAGCGTGGCATAATATAGAAGTGAAACGTGGACAATAACTAGTGCAAAAGCAAAGGGAACTGAACATTTTGAAATGTGGTGTTAAAGGGGAATACTGAGAGTGAGATGGATAGATCGGATCACAAATGAAGTGGAGTTGTTGAGTGGAGGGTAATTTGGTAAGATCTGAACAGAATAGAGATAGATTGGTTGGACACATCTTTAGATATGCAGTTTGTTCATGAGAGAAGTTAAGAATTCCAGGAGTTTCCCAGTAAATGTATATGACTAACAGATTAGAGTACGTGTGGGATGCAGCAGTTACGGAGAAATGAAAATGTTAGCACAGGATACGGAGGCGTGGAGGCCAGCATTAAAACATTTTATGGGCTGACGACCCAAAGCATAAACGACATATTACCTGAAAGGTACTATAAAGGCAGTTAACATTCTTAGTCGTGTTTCATGCCTTTCGTCAGTTTCCCTGCATATTGTACTTATTTTCTGTGTAAATATATATATCAATATATCGTCGTTGCCGGGACAAAACCCCCTATGTGATAATATTTCTGGAGATATACTGACCCGCAGCACATACGTTATGAAGAGCGAGAATGCCTTGACATTATTCTCACAACATTGCACCTTAGATAACAGAACCTTACCGGCCAAAGTTCTAAGCTAAAATATTTTGTGCGAATTGATTCGGGAAACTAGACGAACTTACTATTGATAGGAGTGTATGTCCACTGACGATGGCAGGGTGCGTTTACGAAGTTACTACTTGAGGTAGTGTAGAAAGGTAAGAATGGATGTATATTAACAGAGGCTGCTCGAACGAGCATGAATACGCGCAAAATATGCCCGAGGACTAAGTCCATTAATTAATTAATTAATTAATTAATTAATTCATTCATTCATTCATTCATTCATAAAAACAGGTAGGCGATGAGCAGTTCTCGTGACGACAGGATTTCACACATGAGACCTCCCTCCAATTCAGTAGGTGTCTCACTCATTAGCTGCTTTGTAATATGTCCCCAGAGAAAGATATCGTGTCATATGCTGATTTTGGTAGCCAGACGATTGATTCACTTCGGCCAGTCCATCACTTCCAAAATCTCACAATCCGATGACTCTCCACAGCAGAGATCTTCACTGTAAATCGGGTGTTGTATGAATACAGACGAGAACAAGTGGTTTATATCGATATTACTACCTCACTTCACCATTCAAGGAGGCCCCAACAGACGATTCTGTACACATCACCTCGCTCCAACTACTGACATCATCGGACACAGATTGATATACAAAATGTGTAGGTTATGTGTTCTTTACTGCTTTTGAAATAGTCTGCACATTTGCAGTTCTGTATATGTTGCGTCCAAACGGATATGTGACTCTAATCATGCACTCAGTACAACATAACTTCAAGAATACGTGATAAATCAGTGCTTCCAAAATAGTGGTTCAAGTTATACATTTCGTAAACATTAGAAACTCCTCAGTCAGCTAAGAGCTATCTCAGCGGTGGATTGTAAAAGGTGGTTAGAATTATCGAATGAGGAGTAATGAACATTTCATCAGCACCGTCTGCGCGTGGAGCTGCGAGACGTATCTCCCTGTGGAGCGAAAGCTTTCCCCGAGTTTACCCGCGCTAATCAAGTCTCGTCGTCTTCGCTGGTGTAGTTTAACGAGAGGAAGCTCTCATCGTTGCTCCAAGCCCATCACGCTCTATTGGAAAATTTCACTTCTCAAAAGAAGTGCTCTAAGTCGCAGGGCATAGTCGATCTGCACGTAAAAGAGAGTAATAATGGTATCGATACTACGTGAGGTTAACCTGGATTATTTACTGTAAAAGCGTACACATATGAAGTGGTTCTTCAACAGCATGTCAAGCAATTTCCACGCAGAAAGAACGCAATATATATTCCTTTCCCTGGATTGAGCTACCAAGAAAACTGGGATAGCGTAATAATTGCAATATGTACAACTTCTAATGTATGAAGATACATTCCCTAACATTTGCCCCTTTCTTTTAACATTGTCACCAATCAGTGTAGCGCTGTTCAAGGAGGTAATTACAGTATTAACGGACTCTGGAGGCAGACAGAATTACATGAGCAGTATTTGCTTAGCTGATGGCTGCAACGTCGTCCTCATTACACCTACGGCGTACAGATTCGATTAATTAATTTTACTTTCCTACGGACAATTATAATATGTATATTTTTTGTTATTTTTTCGCGTCTTTATACTTCACCTTTTCGACTGCAAGTACTACTATGTACTACTACTACTACTACTACTACTACTACTACTACTACTACTACTACTATTGAACCCTTGAACTTACCGTTCCATCGTTGGTCATCTGCCTCGGCTGCTTCAGTAAAGCAATATCGTACTCTTGGACTTTAGGGTCGTTGCGAGTTTATTTCTGTCACTTCATCAACCAAACGATAGGGTTCATAGGAGAGCATAACTACTGAAAAAAGGAGCAAAAATGTGCTTACTACAATATTTATTCCGTATAAATCACGATAATTTCATTTATTAAATTGGTAAGAAAGTCACCTAAACTTTTCACAACACATTTTAACTCAGTCACAGTGCAAAACGTGAGTGGTAAAGTTTACTGAAATTGTTTATTATTGTCTTTCTAAGAATGAAAACGTAGTGTAAAATTCGTGGACAGCAAAACCAGAAAAAGAGAATAAAACCTGAAAATCGGGCACCATTGATCCAAACGCTAACTGTGAGTTAATCCGCACGATCCAAGTAGAATCTCAGATTTACATTTAATTAAGGTTATCAACCAATCAGTTATCCTATCGGATATTGGAACATCCCCCGAATGGATCCTTAATCGATCCAAATCGACTACCAGTTGCTTTGGATTGGTTGCGAAATGTTACTTGAAAGCATGATGTCCATTACAAGTTAACAGCAACTGTCACAACCAAAAAATAAAATTTCACCCTGTATTGTCATCTTGTGAACCATTAATTTACAGAGGAATCACGGTGCTGAAACATGCGTCACCTCAAACAGATGTTCAGAAGGAACCAACAACCCTTGATCCGATGGGATCATACATTACATCGTTCTGAAGGAACAAAACTGCGAAATGCAGGAAAACATTAATTCATTATGCATTTAGAAGAAATTCCAAACACTGAAGTTAAAGAAAAGTGATAAATCACTTGAAAATGTTCTTACTAAACCAACTTTAATCTTATAAAACAATTACGTTGTTAATTTTGTTAAAATACAAGTCCACAAAAAAACACACGAAAGGAAATCTTTCCAATATTCTATAACTACGAATACCTTGATCTACCTACACTTGCTCCATTAAACCAAACAACAAATGATCGGTAGATCAACGTCTCACATGAATACCTTTAAATTTTCGAAGATAAGGTCCCACTGTCCAGTGCGTTGACAGTAAGTATGTTCGAGTGGTTAGCTCTGAGCCGAGGAATTAATCTTTATCACAGCCACGATAGCTTCCTTCTCAGTCCTAGCCGTTTCCTAACCCGTCGTCGCCATCAGACCAATCTGTATCGGTGGGACGTAAAACAAATTGTAAAACAAAAAAAGTATTCATAATGAATTTGAAAGTCCTTCCGACTCCTAACCGTTTTCTATCCCATCGTCGCCATAAGACCTATCTGGGTCGGTGTGACGTAAAATAAATTGTAAACAAAAGTTTACGTTTTAGTATCGTTTAAACTGCTACGTATGCTTCATTTCTATTAATGGAGGAATCTCCCCACAGAAATTCGTATATGGGTGGAACATATCAGGGAATAACCAGAATTAATCGGATGAACTCGCGAAACAACCACTATTCCACGAGTGCAGTCATTCACGAACCTATTTTGACATATTTCACCGCGAATAATAGAATGCACTTTGGATAGAGCGCAGCGAAGAGAATGAAGCTATACGCACTCATACGTGGTAATCAGCGGTCAGAAACCAACGACAGTCCGTGACGTTATGATAGTAATTGTTCCTATGAAATGATTCTGTTTGCACACTATTTAACTACGGTACACATTGTAGAGAATGAAATTAGAGCACTGTAATCAGTCATTATGAAAAACCAAATCAAAAGAGCTATGTCATTTCCGTACAGTCTATGGAGGTACCCGGAGTATTTGAAGGTAAAATCCTTCGCTATGCAGTATGTCAGCAGGAAGTGTGTTTGAGAGGTTTTCTGTGAGTCCAGGAATGAACCTGATACTAATTTTTGGTGTAGGCTGACTAATCCCTCAGGTCATGTGCCTCACCAGAAGTTGTGGCCTCGTGTTTTTTAATTGTTTTTGGCTGTCTCTTGTAGAATACATTCATGTCCCTTTGAAAGCACTTTTACCAAGCTCGGTAGTTCCAGTCGCTTAAGTACGGCCAGTATCCAGTTTTCGGGAGATAGTGACTTCGAAGCCCACTGTCGGCAGCCCTGAAAATGTTTTTCCGCGGTTTCCTATTTTCACACCAGGCAAATGTGAAATTATTATTATTATTATTATTATTATTATTATTATTATTATTATTATTATTATTATTATTATTATTATTATTATTATTTTGCTAGGGGCTTTACGTCGCACCGACACAGATAGGTCTTATGGCGACGATGGGATAGGAAAGGCCTAGGAGTTGGAAGGAAGCGGCCGTGGCCTTAATTAAGGTACAGCCCCAGCATTTGCCTGGTGTGAAAATGGGAAACCACGGAAAACCATTTTCAGGGCTGCCGATAGTGGGATTTGAACCTATATTATTATTATTATTATTATTATTATTATTATTATTATTATTATTATTATTATTATTATTATTATCTTGCTATTTGCTTTACGTCGCACCGACACAGATAGGTCTTATAGCGATGATGAGACAGGAACGGGCTAGGAATGGGAAGGAAGCGGCCGTGGCCTTAATTAAGGTACAGCCCCAGCATTTGCATGGTGTGAAAATGGGAAACCACAGAAATCCATCTTCAGAGCTGCCGACAGTGGGGTTCGAACCCACTGTCTCCCGGATGCGAGCTCACAGCTGCGCACTCTTAACCGCACGATCAACTCGCCCGGTATTATTATTATTATTATTATTATTATTATTATTATTATTATTATTATTATTATTAAATTGGAATAATTGTTAAAATAGCTATTCCCATGATTGTATTATTTCATTTGTCTGTGGTCACCGCGTATTGCCTTTATTTGCATGTTGCATCATCCACTAGAAGATTCTTACTCCCTTCTACAATACAATGTGGAATATTTTTGTTTATATCTTAATAAGTTATTAAAAAATCTCCCAGTATATCATGTATGTGTCATCAGCCCGTGATGTACGACTTTAGTGCATATGTTTTAAATGGAGGCCATGGGTTCGATTATTGCCCAATCCAAGGATTTAATTTATGGACTGAGGGCTGGAACTGGGTTCACTCAGCCTCGTTAAGGAGTTGTTATGAGAGACAGCCGGTTGTGAAAGCCGAGCAATAAGGCTTTGGGTGCCGTCATACTGATCACATGATGCACCATTTCCAGCAGATCATCTGTCTGAGCAGTGGTCTCCTTAGAAACGTATGTTGAATTTTTAAATGGCAGATCACGTCCGAGTAGTTTGGAATCAATAGTCAAGCAACAAATCCTTACTCAGTCATAAATAGTTCCTTTATCGTTGTCACCCTCAAACAAGAGACTGGCTACGTGCTACTTGTACCCATTCACTGATGAACTGGCTAAAAGAAGTCTCTTGTTGTCTCCGCAAGTCACTCGAAGAATTTCCTACCTACTGAAACTGGGACTGGGAGCATATCAAATATATCCAGATTGAAGAGACAACGGAGGATATAGGTGTTCACAAGTACAACTGCAAGTATTGTTGTAGTTGTATAGATATGTATTCTCAATTAATCAGAATTAGCTTAGAACCGTTCTTCTAAACTTATAATACTGAATTAAATCCACTTACTTACACTGACTGACAGAGCAAATGCAACACCAAGGAGGAGTGGTTCGAAAGGGATGAAAGTTGGGGAAAAAACAATGTCGGCACGGAAGAATAATTGATGTTTATTTCAAACCGATATGCAGGTTACACAATGCGCACGGCATCGACTCAGTAGGATGTAGGACCACCGCGAGCGGCGATGCACGCAGAAACACGTCGAGGTACAGAGTCAATAAGAGTGCGGATGGTGTCCTGAGGGATGGTTCTCCATTCTCTGTCAACCATTTGCCACAGTTGGTCGTCCGTACGAGGCTGGGGCAGAGTTTGAAAACGGCGTCCAATGAGATCCCACACGCGTTCGATTGGTGAGAGATCCGGAGAGTACGCTGGCCACGGAAGCATCTGTACACCTCGTAGAGCCTGTTGGGAGATGCGAGCAGTGTGTGGGCGGGCATTATCCTGCTGAAACAGAGTATTGGGCAGCCCCTGAAGGTACGGGAGTGCCACCGGCCGCAGCACATGCTGCACGTAGCGGTGGGCATTTAACGTGCCTTGAATACGCACTAGAGGGGACGTGGAATCATACGCAATAGCGCCCCAAACCATGATGCCACGTTGTCTAGCGGTAGGGCGCTCCACAGTTACTGCCGGATTTGACCTTTGTCCACGCCGACGCCACACTCGTCTGCGGTGACTATCACTGACAGAACAGAAGCGTGACTCATCGGAGAACACGACGTTCCGCCATTCCCTCATCCAAGTCGTTCTAGCTCGGCACCATGCCAGGCGTGCACGTCTATGCTGTGGAGTCAATGGTAGTCTTCTGAACGGACGCCGGGAGTGCAGGCCTCCTTCAGCCAATCGACGGGAAATTGTTCTGGTCGATATTAGAACAGCCAGGGTGTCTTGCACATGCTGAAGAATGGCGGTTGACGTGGCGTGCGGGGCTGCCACCGCTTGGCGGCGGATGCGCCGATCCTCGCGTGCTGACGTCACTCGGGCTGCGCCTGGACCCCTCGCACGTGCCACATGTCCCTGCGCCAACCATCTTCGCCACAGGCGCTGCACCGTGGACACATCCCTATGGGTATCGGCTGCGATTTGACGAAGCGACCAACCTGCCCTTCTCAGCCCGATCACCATACCCCTCGTAAAGTCGTCTGTCTGCTGGAAATGCCTCCGTTGACGGCGGCCTGGCATTCTTAGCTATACACGTGTCCTGTGGCACACGACAACACGTTCTACAATGACTGTCGGCTGAGAAATCACGGTACGAAGTGGGCCATTCGCCAACGCCGTGTCCCATTTATCGTTCGCTACGTGTGCAGCACAGCGGCGCATTTAACATCATGAGCATACCTCAGTGACGTCAGTCTACCCTGCAATTGGCATAAAGTTCTGACCACTCCTTCTTGGTGTTGCATTTGCTCTGTCAGTCAGTGTATATGATATCCGTCTCTTGGCATAGGCCAGAGCAAGTTTAGCTTCAACCGAAGTCTCAGTCTCATTCCTGGCTGTGACAATATGGAAGCTTCTGGGGGTGTGGGTGCTGCTGAGTAATGGCATTTGGAGCACAACTAGTGTCGAGTGTTATGAAAGGTGTTGCTCATAGCATCAGTCGTGCTGCAGTAGCACCTTCTGGCCCAGTGAGGAAAGCAATGGCACACTACCTCACTCCTCATCTTGCCTAGTATGTCTCATTTGGGCTCTGCCATTGGTTTTTGCAGTTTCCCTACATCTGCATAGCCATTGGTGGTTCTATTTGAGGACCTAACCAGCCTCTGGGCTGATGACCTAACAGACGGGCAGACTTATATGATAATTAAAAGTTTTAAGTACTTGGATTAAAGTCGAGGTTGCCCGTGGTAAAATAGCATCAGAATGTTATCGAGGTTTACGTGGAACCTGTGGCGAGAATAATTTGCCATATAGGAATGGGTCAAGGCGTTTCGTGCGGGTCGGAATAAGACTGTGGATTTGCACCACACAGATCGGCCGTCCATTCCTCAAGATCAGATCGACATCGCAAGTGGTCTCGTTTCCGCAGGCCGTCTATGGTCTGTCCGGAAATCATCCGTAGAGGTTGGTCTCAGTCAGCATACGGTGTGGCACATACCGACGAAATGTCTGAACATGAGGAATACTGCATTCAGTAAGGTTCCACATCAACTGAGCGACGCACAGGAATGGCACCGATATGCAATGGCTGGCATCCATCTGGACAGACACCGCAACGTAGGAGACGTATTTCTGCAGCGTACGGGTATTGTCGCTATTGATAAGATGTAGGGACGAGCCTACGAGCCTGAAATAAAGCGTGAATCGAAAGAATGGCGCTGCCCAGGTTCATCAAGTCCAAAGAAATTTAGACAGGAACCCAGTCAGGTGAAGCTTATGCTGATTGTGACATACGACTAGGAGGGTGTTATTCTTACGCCTGCGGTGCCTGAGGGACGAACTACTGTTACCGATTTCTCGATTGATATCTGCGTCTGGCTATGCGGTGCAAACGTCCACTTTTATTGCGAGACGATCGCCCTATCGTGTTGTACGACAACGCGCGTTGTCATGTCGTAAACAATGTCAAGGTGCTATTGCAAGGGTAGCATAGGGAGGCTTTGGAGCACCAACCGTACTCACCAGACACGAGTCCTTCTGACTTCGAACCCCTCTGTGGCCGCCGAATTCCTGACGTGGCATCTGTACTCTTAGATAGGAAAGTATTTAAGTCTTTTGCTGCATACGGCCCTACGTAAAATTATTGGAACATGGTAGTGGTAGAGGACCATAACTCCGAAGATACTGGATTTGCCACCAATGTATGTGGAACGTTTCTTCCTTCGTTTCTTGCGTGATACCTCCCCTGAAAATACTGGAACCTTTCTCAATGGCATCCTGTATAAATATTATTATATCTCATAACAAGTCCAAGCAAGTTGAAAATGTTGCTAGTCACGTAACTTCCATGCGGGAGGTAAAGGGTTTGAACCCCTTTATCGTTGATGGTTCTCTATGTTTTCAGATTTTCAAACCTGGCTGAGTCTATAAGAGCACGGCCGCTAACCATTGAGTCCTACATTCCAATGTCACAGAAATCTTAGAGTTTGTGGGATGTTATGCGCCTATTAAGAACGAAAATATATAAGTAAAATAATATTGATGCATCTGAAGTATGCCCTAGGTAGATAATTTCAAAAACTTTATTACAATTCTATGTTCAGTGGTAAGTAAATAATGTAACATATTTACAGTCATATATGTGGCTTGTTATCAAGTGGTGAACTTTTCGCCAGCGGTAATATGACTTCTCTATTTTTGCACCAACTTGGCAATAAGTAACGTATCTTCTAAATTCACTGAGTAGTGCATATCTTATGTTCCCTGCGTTATTGATATCTTTAAGAGCGGGTAATAAAATGCATTCTAGCTGAAATTCACCGTGGGTAATAAAAGGGAATGCCTGTAGAGAACGACACGATCCTGCGATCTAGTCGATCTAATCAGTAATGAGGCACCAGTATGGTTTTCCTGGCATACTCAAGTAGGCTCGCGATTGCGAACAGTGTTGCACATGTGGGCTTGGTCCTGTTTTACTGCCATACACACTTCCTGGCGAGATGTACTGTATTAACTACTTGTAGTGTACTGTGTGTGCATGTATATATTTGTACTGAGATAGACACAAACACCTAGTCCAGGGCTTGAGTAATTTACCAAATGGGTTTAAAATCCCCCGATCGGGCTGGGGGTAGAAATCTAGAATCTCTGAATCGAAGACCGCGACGGTGTGATACCAGCAAAGAGCCGGGAAAACCTGACAAAGAATTAAAGTATCTTGATATTTGGCCATGTATTTTGGCGGGAGTGTAAGCTAGGTGATAAGCCCACATATTTGGACCTTTTCTAATATGTAGGCCTATGAATGTCCACTGTACAATACAATTTGAAGAATTTCTATTTTATTACCTGACGTTGTTTTACCTTCAATAATCATTGTCCACTATACAGAGTCATCGTTCGAGACAAATTTTATCCTTCATTGCTTCTGTAGTCTTAGAAGTAACGTTGATTATCCCGCTACCTTTGCAAACGATGAGCAAACATCATCAATATGAAATAGTATGACTGCAGAGGGAACGCTCAAGGATTTACTTATCATGAACGTTTAGCAGTTCCGTGATGGTAAACAATATTATGACGAAACTTTACTGGCGCAAAATTTGTAGTTATCAGTAAAAACAGATCATAACATTAAGGTGACAAAATATTTGCTTCGGGCAATTTGATTATCAAAATTGCAGACTGCCAGCTGCATGTACCCTTTTCTTGGGAGCCGAGCCTGGGAAATCTCCAAGAAAATATCCCTTGTGTTTCCGGATTAAAAATAGTGCAGAATTTACTGATTATTTTGATATACCGTTTATGCGAAATATTATTTCATAACTGAACGAAATTAATTTTTGAACTCAATGCTCAAATCAATGAGTAGGCTTGGTCGATGACATGTTTGACCGATGAAGGAGATACATCTGTTACTTTGAATTTTCCGCTCAAGTAAGCATCTCAGGGTGTTGAAGAAAGTTTGATGTTGTGGTCAGATCGACTGCTGGAATCAATTGTGTTGCGACCAACTTGTTCACTGGTAATAAGTGGGGAGAATGCAGTATATTTTCTACTTTTGTTTATCTACACATGTTCTTTTCAGTTCTGTTTCACTATGTTCAACCTTCTGTGTGTTTACTAAAATAAATATGGGCAGAAATACTAGTAAGTTCTTTAAAAACATACATATATCGGAAAACTGGGAGTTGTTATAATTCCAGAGATGATCATTCCCACTATTTCGCGTGAGAATATGTCTGAAGTTATTCAGGAAAAATTCCAATCAATCAATCAATCAATCAATCAATCAATCAATCAATCAATCAATCAATCAATCAATCAATCAATCAATCAATCAATCAATCAATCAATCAATCAATCAATCAATCAATCAATCAATCAATCAATCAATCAATCAATCAATCAATCAATCGCTACTGATCAGCATTTAAGGCAGTCGTCCAGGTGGCAGATTCCCTATCTGTTACTTTCCTAGACTTTTCTTAAATGACTGCAAATAAATATAAAATTTATTGAACATCTCCCTTCGTAAGTTATTCCAATCTCTAACTCCCCTTCCTATAAACGAATATTTGCCAATTTTTGTCGTCTTGAATTTCAAATTTATCTTCATATTGTGATCTTTCCTACTTTTAAAGATACCACTCAAAACGTATTTATTTACTTATGTCATTCCACGCCATCTCTCCACTGACAGCCCGGAACATACCACTTAGTCGAGAAACTCGTCTCCTTTCTCCCAAATCTTCCCATCCCAAACTTTGCAACATTTTTGTAACGCATTTCTTTTGTTGGAAATCGCCCACAACAAATCGAGCTGCTTTCCTTTGGATTAATTCGAGTTCTTGAATCAAGTAATCCCTGTGAAGGTCCCATACACTGGAACCATACTCTAGTCGGGGTCTTACCAGAGACTTATATGCCCTCTCCTTTACATCCTTATTACAACCCATAAATAACCTCATAACTATGTGCAGAGATCTGTACCCTTTATTTACAATATTATTTATGTGATTATCCCAATGAAGTTCATTCCTTATATTAAGACCTAGGTACTTACAATGATCCCCAAAGGGAACTTTCACCCCATCAACGCAGTAATTAAAACTGAGAGGACTTTTCCTATTTGTGAAAATCACAACCTGACTTTTAACTCCGTTTATCATCATACCATTGCATACTGTACATATCACAATATTACCGATGTCATTTTGCAGTTGCACACAATCTTGAAATTTATTTATTACTCTATAAAAGTATAACATAATTTGCAAAAAGCCTTATCTCTGATTCTACTTCTTTACATATATCATTGATATATATAAGAAAATATAAAGGTCCAATAATACTCTCTTGAGGAATTCCCCTCCTAGTTATCATAGGGACAGATAGAGCTTCGCCTACTCTAATTTTCTGAGTTATATTTTCTAGAAACATAGCCACCCATTCAGTCACTCCTTTGTCAAGTCCAATTGGACTCAATTTTGCCAGTAGTCTCCCGTGATCCACCCTATCAAATGCTTTAGACAGGTCAATCGCGATATAGCCCAATTGACCTCCTGAATCTAGGATATCTGCTATATCTTGCTGGAATCCTACAAGTTGAGCTTCATTGGAATAACTTTTCCTAAACCCGAACAGCCCTCTATCAAACCAGTTATTAATTTCGCAAACACGTCTAATATAATCATAAAGAATGCTTTCCCAAAGCTTACATGCATTGCATCTCAAACTGACTGGCCTGTAATTTGCAACTTTATGTCTATCACCTTTACCTTTATACACAGGGGCTACTATAGTTATTCTCCATTCATTTGGTATAGCTCCTTCATGTAAACAATAATCAAATAAGTACTTCAGATATGGTACTATATCCCAGCCCATTGTCTTTAATATATCCCCTGAACCTTATCAATTCCAGCTGCTTTTCTAGTTTTAAGCTGTTGTATCTTACTGTAAATATCATTGTTGGCATAGGTAAATCTTAATACTTTAGTATTAGTGACCTCCTCTATCTAGACATTATGCTTGTAACCAACAATCTATAATACTGCTGACTGTATACTCCTGCCTTTTGAAGATCACCGCATACACACTCCCCTTGTTAGTGATTCATGGATTCTTGGTACCGTTTTCTGCCTGAAAGTACGTACACATACTCTACCATTTCTCACTAACATTTGTATGACCGCCAGTTATGTATGCCATCATGTTATCTTTAGCTGACTTCTTAGCTAGATTCAATTTCCTAGTATGTTCCTCCAAATTCTCCTTCCTTCCAGAGACGTTTCTAACTCTATTCCTTTCCAATCTGCACCTGTTTCTTAGTCTCTTTAATTCTCTGTTATAGTATAGTGGATCTTTAGCATTCCTCAGCACGTTTAAATGTACAAATCCATTTTCACATTCCTCAACTATTGCTTTAAATCCTTCCCAGAGTCTATTTACATTCTTATTTACCGTTTTCCACCGATCGTAGTTACTTTTTAAAAACTCCCTCATGCCTGTTTTATCAGCCATATGGTACTGCCAATAGTCCTAATTTTAATATCTTCCTTTCTTTCACATTTATTTTTAATTACCACAAAAACATCTTCGTGATGACTAATACCATCTATTACTTAGGTTTCTCTATAGAGCTCATGCGGTTTTACCAGCACCAAATCCAGAATATTCTTCCCTCTAGTTGTTTCTATAACTTTCTGAATCAGATGCCCTTCCCATACTAACTTATTTGGCATTTGTTAGTCATGCTTCCTGTCGTTCGCATTACCTTCCCAACTGACATTTGGTAAATTGAGATTACCCGCTACAATCACGGTTTCTTTTCTTATTGTTTCCCACATAGCTGATTATCTTATCAAATAATTCTGAATCACCTTCCCCGGTCTGTACACTCCAAAACATCAAGTTGCCTATTATCTTTAGAGATGAGCCGTAAAACTAGAATTTCATGTTTGTCATCTTTAACTTTTTCGTAGCTTACAAATTCTTCTTTCACCAAAATGAATACACCCCCCCCCCTTCGGGTTCCTATCATATCTCTACGATACACACTCCATAGCATAAAGATAAGTGAGCTTGAAACATGTGCGAAACGGAATTATAAGAATGCGACCTTGTGAATTTTAATGACATCATAAATATCAAACTCTTACCTGGTATCTTAGAACGTACTGTAGTGTTTTATGCAAACAGCATTTTTACTAGGGGTACCATTGCACGTAGTAAACCATTAAGGCATAGATACAGAACTAAACTCAATTGTGAAAACAATAAATACATTGTTATCCTTTTAAACAGTGGTCAGGTGTGCTTTAGTAATGATAATTAGCCCTTTAACATTTTGTATGCCATAGATGTCAGACTTGTGCATGAACTTTGTGTATGAGCCAGTGATAAAGGTGCAACTGGAGTTCAGATGTTGTGCGGTCCATTAAATCTGGCCAAGCCATCATGCAAATTCAGTAAATATAACGTATTTATTGAGTATAGTGTAGAGAATGCAAGACTCCAGGCTATGCAAGAGGCAGTGAATGCAGTTGTGACAGAAACTGGCAGCCGTGATATCGCTGTTGCGGTGGATGCGTCGTGGCAAAAGCGTGAACACACTTCAATAAATGGCATAACTACTGCCACAAGAGGTGATATTGCTAAAGTAATTGATGTTGCCATTATGTTTCTACAATAAAAGAATCCATGCATCTAACTATGAGGCCAATTACGCTGGTACCTCTGGTGGAATGTTAGTGGATATGACCATATTCATTTATCAGCGTCCTCTACGTGGGTACAACGTTTGCTATGGAAATTATGTATGTGATAGTATTCGGAACCATTCAAAGCAGTCTCAGATAAATAACTGTATTGCTCACATGTTGCAATCAAAACTGGAATGCTTGGGCCTTGAGTGAAGGAGGATGGACTCCAGATTACGACGCCTGAAAACTTCGTTCGGTCCCTGGCTGTTGTCAGCAACAAATGGATTGGTAGTAAGGGATGATTGACAGATGAAGGAATAGATAAACTACTAAGGTACTTTAGATTAGCTATTAGGCAGAATATAATCTGTAAGAATAACTTTGTGGGCAAGTTTACATCATTGTATACCAACAGGTGAAGCACCAAACTACGGACTCTGGCCATCGTCTCCGAACACATGTCTAAATATAAGAGATACATTGGAACATATCTCGCATATAACCATGTCCACAGTTTACCAGCCGCTGTTATGGAAAGGGTAAGATCGATTTTAAAAGATTTGTCTGATCCTTTGTCTTGGAGAAATGTAGGCATGGAAAAACACAAAATACCGATCAGCGCGTGAAGAATGTAACATTGAGCCGTATTAAGAAAAGGTGTTTGTCGGCATTAAAACTCTACATTTTGGTGTCTATGATGTTATAAGCTTATTTTGATACAATAAAGGACATAGCGTGAAGTGTAATATTCTGAGGAGCCTGGACATAGAACTTGGAAGGAACGCTGTAACGGCATTTAAAGAGATTGTATTGAGAGGCTTCGAGGTGCAAAATGTGCTGAACGAGAGTTAGATAAGATTTCTAAGAACAAAAGGAGGAGTGCAAAACAAAAACTGGCGGATGACATGGAGGATGATCCGGATAATCCACCACACGGATAATGTATGCACTAAAATTGTAATTGATTTATTTCAACTGCATTTCCCGATGTTTATTTTTATCCAGTGCTCGTTTTCTCAGAAACTATTGGCGAGAGAGACTGAAACCTTTACTACGTATTATTATTATCATCATAGTCAGCTACATGGTAACATGGGATTGTACAAATCTTATGTTTGTTTACAAGTTGTATAGGCTATATATATAACGTAACATACGAGGATTGGGGCAAAAGTCATGCCAACTATTTTCTTTCCTTGAAGATACCAGTCCGGTTGGAAAATTTGACGTATACAGACGAAAGGACAAGATGTTAACTACATGTGTGGATAATGAATAGCACTGAAATATCGTAACACACTAATCTATTACGGTAGTATACAGGGCAATATCGGCTTCCCGGTGTAAAGCAATGACAACACAGTACACATAAAGGTGACACGACAAACCTGGGCCTAAAGACCCTCAAACTAGTCCCTACTACTGACACCACACGCTGCCAACGATGTGGGATGCGCTGAATACCATCCGCCTCAGCATTTGCCGCACCATGTGTGAATTGGGTCACCTGTTAGCGCACAGCATTAGCAATGTCCTCTCGTGTTGTGAACCGCCTACCACGTAGTTAATCTTTCGAATGAGATCAAAGTCACAGGGCGAAATGTCGGAAGGGTACTGTGGGTGCTCCAATTCTTCCCATCCCCAACGTTGCAGTAGTTGCCGTACACACTCTGCTTTGTGTGGTTTTGCATTGTCGTGCAGGATTATTGCATTGTCCACAAGATCCGGACGTTTATCCCGAACGCCGCGTCGTACCTGTCGCACCGGGAAGTCCCTGGAGTACTGTGTGGTCAGTGTTCCGCCATGTGGATAAAAAGTGGCAAACAATGACACCACTGACGTCACACGCGATGATCACCATCAATTTGACTGGGGAAGGATTCTTTCTTTTTTTTTTGCTACGGGCTTTACGTCGCACCGACACAGATAGGTCTTATGGCGACGATGGGATAGGAAAGGCCTAGGAGTTGGAAGGAAGCGGCCGTGGCCTTAATTAAGGTACAGCCCCAGCATTTGCCTGGTGTGAAAATGGGAAACAACGGAAAACCATTTTCAGGGCTGCCGATAGTGGGATTCGAACCTACTATCTCCCGGATGCAAGCTCACAGCCGCGCGCCTCTACGCGCACGGCCAACTCGCCCGGTGGGAAGGATTCTGGCGGACCTTCTGCCTCCTTGGTGATCCAGCATGTCGCCACTCCTCGGACTGACTTTTCAGTTCTGGTTCGTATTCTCTGGCCCAAAATTCATCGATGGCGATTATTCGTGACAAGAATTGATCGCCGTCCTGTTGCCAGCGTGCAAGGTGGTCGGAGCATATTGCATAGCGCACCCACCTTTGAACTTCCGTTAGTGCATGCGGTACCCACCGCGATGCGATTTTGCGCAGTTGCAGCTCATTACGCAATATCCTGTGGATGATGCGTTTCTCGATGCCACTTGCCCTCTCTAACTCCAGTAGCGCCCATCGTCTGTCTTCGTCCAGGAGCTGCTCGATGACGGCACGTGCCACGTCGGTCCGCACACTGACAGGTCGTCCCGAACGTTGCTCATCACTGGTTGATACACGTTCTTGCTGAAACTTTCCTACCCACCGTGCTACTGACGGTATGGTAGGGCATTATTCCCAAGGGATTACACTAATTCACTGTGACATTCCATCACATTTCTTCCTCGGAGAACGGCTATTTAGATGTTAGCGCGCTGCTCAACAAAGGTTACTTCCATCTCGCACGACACTCACCAAATGACTGATTTCACAGCCCTCGCTGCGCTACTACCAGCTATCACAGAGCCATCTGCTGTTCTGCATACACATTATGCCCGCAGAACTTCCACACGACACATATACGTTTCTGATTCGTTCACATATCTACAAGAAAAAAATAGTTGCCATGACTTTTGCCCCAATCCTCGTATATGCAAAACATTTGCTGTTGGAAAATAATATTACAGTAGAGGAAAGGAAATCCATAACCGCTTTCTTAAAGCACTCATTGGTGTCGCAATTTTTCTTCTTCAGCTACCGCTTTTTCCACACCTGTGGGATCGCGGATGCGAGCTATGTTGCACATGTAAATTTGATAATGTTTTACGCCCGGATGCCCTTAATGACGTCAATCCGTTGTGGAGGGATGTAATCACTATTGCGTGTTTCTCTAGTGGTTGGTATTGTGGTCTGATGTGTGAATATGAAGAGGAGTGTGTTGGGATAAACGAAACACCCAGTCCCCTAGCGAGAGAAATTAATCAAACATGATTAAAAACTCCGACACGGCCTGGAATCGAACCGGCACCAGCTATCACAGAGCCACCTGCTGTTCTGCATACACATTATGCCCGCAGAATTTCCACACGACACATATACGTTTCTGATTCGTTCACATATCTACAAGAAAAAAATATAGTTGCCATGACTTTTTCCCCAATCCTCGTATATGCAAAATATTTGCTGTTGGAAAATAATATTACAGTAGAGGAAAGGAAATCCATAACCGCTTTCTTAAAGCACTCATTGGTGTCGCAATTTTTCTTCTTCAGCTACCGCTTTTTCCACACCTGTGGGGTCGCGGATGCGAGCTATGTTGCACATGTAAATTTGATAATGTTTTACGCCCGGATGCCCTTAACGACGTCAATCCGTTGTGGAGGGATGTAATCACCATTGCGTGTTTCTTTGGTGGTTGGTATTGTGGTCTGATGTGTGAATATGAAGAGGAGTGTGCTGGGATAAACGAAACACCCAGTCCCTTAGCGAGAGAAATTAATCAAACATGATTAAAAACTCCGACACGGCCTGGAATCGAGCCGGCACCAGCTATCACAGAGCCATCTGCTGTTCTGCATACACATTATGCCCGCAGAATTTCCACACGACACATATACGTTTCTGATTCGTTCACATATCTACAAGAAAAAAAAAATAGTTGCCATGACTTTTGCCCCAATCCTCGTATATGCAAAATATTTGCTGTTGGAAAATAATATTACAGTAGAGGAAAGGAAATCCATAACCGCTTTCTTAAAGCACTCATTGGTGTCGCAATTTTTCTTCTTCAGCTACCGCTTTTTCCACACCTGTGGGGTCGCGGATGCGAGCTATGTTGCACATGTAAATTTGATAATGTTTTACGCCCGGATGCCCTTAATGACGTCAATCCGTTATGGAGGGATGTAATCACCATTGCGTGTTTCTCTGGTGGTTGGTATTGTGGTCTGATGTGTGAATATGAACAGGAGTGTGTTGGGATAAACGAAAGACCCAGTCCCCTAGCGAGAGAAATTAATCAAACGTGATTAAAAACTCCGACACGGCCTGGAATCGAGCCAGCACACCTCTGAACCGAAGGCCTCAATGCTGACCATTCAGCCAAGGACTCGGACCGTCGTTTTTCATATTACAATGTCTAATAGAAACAGAGTTCTTGGTTCTATAGGTATTTAGAGAAGGAGCAAAATATTTGCCCGAATTTAATATTGTTAAGATAAGCACGGCCGGCTGTCCTTAAATGTCATAACGAGACCAATAATTTTACTTCTTGCTGATATCGGAGATGAGACAATATGATGTTCAAATGCATTCTATTCCGTATGTATCATACACGCGGAAGGAGTTTGTTACGTTTTATGTTGCCCTGCAGAAGTTTTAATAGAAATAAAATGTTATTGTTTCTACGTCTCACTAATTACTTTTGAAGGTTTCCGGAGACGCGGAGGTGCCGGAATGTTGTCCCGCAGGAGTTCATTTACGTGCCAGTAAATCTACCGACATGATGTTGACGTATTTGAGGATTTTCAATACCCAAACCATCTGCGTAACTCAGCCCGGATCTAAAGGTTTCTTAAACTACAGATATTTAGGAAGTGGTAATAACTCCCTATTGATGGGTTAGTTCTTTGAAGTTCTACTTACATTCAATTAATTTGAACTATTTTGACATTTATTTAACGATTAAAACAGGATACGTCTATCACGACTCAAATGTTAAAACACTGGTCTCTTAGCCCAAGGAGACGGGTCCGATACAGGCTTTGTCCGGTGGTATTTGAAGGTGCTCAAATATGCCACTCTCACGTAAGCTGGTCTATAATAAATTAAAATTAGAGAGGAGCTTGATAACATCTCCTCTGTTGCATCACCATACGTCACCTGACCTCAAATTTGTCCTTGCCCTAAATAATTGATCACAATATCGCTTTTGCTTGGAGTCTATAATTTCATTTGCCCTATTAGTTCCAGTGATATTTATATGAAGTTCATTTATCACCACAAAGAAGATGCATGACATAAATCGCCAGTCACCAAAGTATTTCTGCAATCGGTATCCATTTGTCGAACTCCCCTTCAAGAACTGACTCACTCGGTGCATTTTCATTACTTCAAAACTTAAGATGATAACCTGTGGTTGCAAAATAAATGTTGGTAGTCTCGTTGGGAAACCATGGTGCTTTCATATGTTAGAAGTATTATTCATCGAGTGAATTACTGCTCACACCATTGATATTTATGAAAATAGCTTGATAAGTTACAGGTAACCAGACTAGAAATCAGGCGCTCCTCTAACTCGCTAATATGGTTTACCATAATACCATATTATTCCATCCGTACGTTTTAACATTGTAAGACATTTCACGTACGATTGTCGTATTTCAAGATGTAATTGTGATTTACAATGAAGTCTTACATACCAATAAAATCCTATCTGTCACTCACAAGGAAATCTTTAACGACGCAGGGCGAGGCTTGGATTTAAGTAACTCTAATTGAACAAGGTTGGAATCTTGGCAATAACAATGATCATTCTGTATGGGAACGCAGACAAGTGTCCTTCCCCTTAGTAGCGTATAATGACGCCAGAATATTGTCTTACTTAAAACTACCTTCACATATCCATTTCTCAGACCTGAAATAGTAAATTCTATTCTAGATTCTACCATAGGCGACACAGTAGTCACTGAACTGCTTCTTCTTCTTCTTCTTCTTCTTCTTCTTCTTCTTCTTCTTCTTCTTCTTCTTCTTCTTCTTCTTCTTCTTCTTCTTCTTCTTCTTCTTCTTCTTCTTCTTATTCTTATTATTATTATTATTATTATTCTAATACTACTACTACTACTACTATCATCGCTTTTCCCATTCTGTGGAGTCATAGGTGTGAACTGTACCACACAGGTGGATTCAGCTCTGTTTTACAGCCGGATGCTCTTCCTGACGTCAACCCTATATAGAGGGATGTAATCGCTATTGCATGTTTCTGTGGTGATTGGTGGTGTCTGAGTATGAAGAGGAAACGCAAACACCGAGTCCCCGATACAGGATCATTAATCACCCTTGATTAAAATACGTGACAGCCCAGAATCGAACCCGGGTCCCTCTGAACGGAAGGCTTCATGGCTGACCATACAGCCAATGAGTCGGACACAGTGATCACTGAACCTTTAGTAAATTTAAAATCTCCTCGTAACGTGGATCATGAACTTTGCAAATTCTTTCAAAACGAAAGGTGAGGACTTTTAATGTATTTCATATTTCTGATCACTCATCACAGGCACATACTCATGAGAGAGCAACAATGAGACATGATTTTATTTGATCACGAGTTCGGTAGTTAGCAATGAACCAGTAAGTGTCATTACAACTCCGCTGACTTTGCGAGAAGAAACCTTTCAGGGCATCCACATTCAGTGGTCATGCCTCGGAATACCATCAAAAGCATAAAAAATGATTGCAAATTAGTCACAGTTTGTTTTAGCCTATTCCAAGAGATAAATATTAAGTTCAGTACTATTAAAATAAGAAATAAAGTGCGAAGTTTAAATAATTCTGTTTGGTTTCTGCTAGTGAAGCACTAAAATCTTTAATGAGCTCCGAAAACACAAATAAGATGCACAGGTAAAAACGAAGTATAGATGATGCTGTCAGATGCAGTTTATGGAGCACTATAACACATACGGGAGCACTGTGCGTTGAGATTTCAAGTTATGTAGAAGCCTAAAGTCGAATACGTATTTTTAGTTGTAGTTTGAGGCACTGTATGATTTTAAGTATCAGTAATGCGTGCCTATGAAGAAGTCGTAGATCAAATGCGTTATTAAGACATATATGTTAGAGAACACTGTGCGTGAAGAAGAAGAAGAATCAAATACGCACTTAAATTTAGTACGGAGTAAGTACTTGAAGAGTTCAGTTGCAGTTTATGAGGCACTGTATAATTTTAGAGATTAGCACTGCGTATCAATAGATCCAAATATAATGAAGAAGTCGTAGATCAAATGCGGCAATTACATATTTAAAAGTTCAGAGTAAGTTCTTGAAGAGGTCAGTTGAAGTTTTTAAGGCACTGTATAATTTTGAAAATTAGCACTGCCTGTTGATAGATCCAAAAATTATGTACAAGTCGTAGATCAAATATGTACTTGAAGTGCGGAACAAGTTCTTGAAGAGTAGATCGGCACTGTGCTTCCGATAGTTACGTAAGTTAGATTAATGAAGCTATTGAAACATATGACATAGAAAAAGCAATTGTGATGAGAAAAAATACTAAAAAGCGAAATATTGGAACAGCTGAGGAGCGTAAATGACGTAGCGTGATACATCTTTAAGGTCAATCTTAGAATAGCTTAAAGTATAAATTTGAAACTTAGAGTGGTCAAAATCATTAGAGATGTTATAAAATGTGAATCAATTAGGAGAGTGGGAAAAAGAATGTAATAAGGAAAGAAAAAGGTGAGGTAGAAGGATAATGGAGAAATAAATAAAGGGAAGAAAGGAGAAGTAAGTGAGGAAGTGAAGTAGTTTAAGTTGGATTAGGAGGATGGGTTATAAGAATGTCAACTTACATTTCTTATTTTAATAGTAATGAAAGGTGAAACCATTATATATATTTTCTTTAAACTTAATATTGAACTTACTTCAATACTGAACAATATGAAATGCTTATGTCTTAACTATTCCAAGAGGCACAAGAAAAAATAGCACATCTGTCAGGAGATGGTACACACAATATTCAGTTACGGAATTCAATGTCTCGCATGTCAGTATTCTATTCTGGTTATGCTACAGTACTTATAATGGGAAATGTAGAGGAAAGCTATTGGAAATCCGTAAGTATCAATAAGATACAGGTAGATCATACGGCATATAAATAAAACGGTGTGCTCAGGTTTAGAACTCAAATATAATAGGGGGAACAGTATCCTTCTTGTGTGAGCACCAAACCCTGAAAACACATATATTTATTGAACTAATCAGTGACTTCCCGCAATTACGGGTTGTCAGATTTACCACGTAGAACTATAGCGGTAGATTGGTTTTTGAATTATGGAGATCCGAACAAACGGGATCTCAGGATGTTTACAGATCTACGTACGGTGGTGGTGGTGGTAGCTATACTTTCAATACTGTTCATAGGAAGCTAAATTTTTTTCTGAAGTCCATGAACAAAGCAAGTGTAGTGCCCGAGGCCCAACTAATTGGCCGGTAATCTCTATTTCATTCAGTTGGTATGTTATTGTTTTTGTAGAGCGGTATGGCGGGCGCGTATATCTTCTCTTTATCAAGGTGTATTTCAGTAGGCTGGCCGACATGGTGCGCAGATGGGATGGTGGTATCGATAATGAAGCCCTCTTTGTCATTATCTTTGAATACTGTTTTGGCAATTCATCTTAAATTGACTGTCATAAATAAATTGTGGAGTTCTTCATATACTTTACCGCGGAGTTCTTCTGCAATGAATCAACTTGTATCGTTGTGACGTTTCTCAGTACTTCACCCTAAGGGCAAGAACCCAGATCATGAGAGAGTTTTCCTTTATCTGTGGCGCATCTGCGAATGAGGTTTCCGTCCTGAGTTCTGGCTGGAACAGTTCGTACTGCAGAGCGTTTGATGTCAACTTGATTGCCTCCCGCCATTCGCTACAAGAAAATCCTTGGTGATGTCTAATCTAGTTGTTGGCTGTAGAGTAATCTTTATAGAGCTCTACACCGATCCCCTTCATAGTCAAAGAGCACCAAGTTGACACTTCATGACTTCTTAGCTCTTAGCGAACTTCTCTTGGATATGGAAAGTCTCTGCCTTTATTGGAGAATCTGTGATGTTGAGGGCCTGCTATCAGTGCGTCGTTTCAGATTACAGATCACGCATCATTTAAAAGTAGCTGATACTGACTCGGTGAAGAGCGTTGCATGCAATTGTTTGTTTCATATTCACTTCCTAGGTTGCTTAGGAGTTTACGGATGTTTATAGATCCACGTATGGTGGCTGTGAATCTTAAATGAGAATACTGAGCACTATCTGGTGTATTCGTAGGTAACTGCAAAATGCCCTTCTGAGAGCTGCTTATTATTTTGTCAGCAGCTTTCAGGAAATTAACCGGTACCCGTCTTCTTTCAGCAGTATGAAAGGCATATACGAAAGTAGAGCTGACTGATTTTTTTAACAATGAACTTTTGATCTGCCTTAGCAAATATGAGGCTGAAAGCCCATCTAACTCCTTGTGCAAGATTTTTGAAGAAGAGGTCACATCACAGTTGAGTGTATCTTTATAACACCGTATTTCTTATTTTTATTTCATATTATTGTTATTAATATCTACGAGCTTCCCCATTTTTTTATATTTATCTATAAACCGGTTTCCTGGAACAACGTGCTAGCAATGCGTGTCAACTCAAGAGCTGCTTCCATATTTTTGCCAGCAATAATTGTCATCAGCGAAACTCATAATACTAAGAGGGGACATTACTGGAATAAATGATTTACCTTAGACCGTATTATTGCAGTAGATTTACTTCTGTTATGTCATCAAAAATGAAATTTCTTGTCAGGCTAAACAGTCACTTCATTAACTGCCTCATTTATGTATCACGTACGTTGTTTTAGTCCATTAAAATGAGAATAGTTCCGACTGACTGGATTAGCAATCTCGCGAACAAATCTTTATATTGGAAAATGGAGTTCAGTAAGCATCTCTTAACCATCAGGATATACCAATGGTTCAGGCATTACTCAATAAACCATTTAACTGTGGTTATAACTTAACGCTTTTCAAATAAATGGATGAGAAAATGTACTGGCGTATGGCTTCCAGTGCCGGGACAAAGTCTTTTGATTTGACTCCCATAGGCAACCTGCGCCTCGCGATGAGGATGAAATGATGATGTATACGGCACTTGCACCCAGCCCCCGTGCCAGCCAGATTACCCAAATAAGGTTAAGATTCCCGACCCTGCTGGGAATCGAACGCGGGACCTCTGTGTCGAAAGGCCAGCACGCTAACCATTTAGCCATGGAGCCGGACAATGAAGAGATATGATCTTGTGTTTAAATCAAATAGCATCGTGGTCTCTCAATATTGTCCACAAGACCTCGTCACATTAGTTCAAAATTAACTTATCTTCACAACTAACGTGTTGCATTTAAGTTTAACTCCGTGATTTGAGTTCTTTCTCTGTGTGCAACTGAGCTCTTTATATTTGATATTTTCCTGGAGATAAGAAAATAAGGCCCTTGCCCTGCTCCTAGCTCTCATTGCTGACTAAACAGAAGCCCGAGTCGAGCCGAGCCGATCCGATCCGAGCTCTCATCAGTGTCCCAGATCTTCTCGAGCTTCATGTTTAGCGGGATGCTTCGTAGCAGGAGTATTTCTTGAGAGCGATTTCCGACACAATAAGCGGGGGTTGCAAGGGCGAATTTTTTGGTCCACTAGGCGTTTACTCACCTATAAGCTCTAAGCAGATTTTCAAGAAGTATCGAAAGTGCTAATGGTTCATGTCACATATTGGGTGAATTGGAGAGCACTGAATAGACTGCGCTCTGGTGTTACGCGGTGCAGGGTCAACCAGAAGAAATGGGGTTTCGAAGTGGACAGTACCTTGTGTGTATGGGAGAAGAGCAGACTACAGCCCATTTGCTGCAAGGTAGTTCATGCCCATTCAGTTGCACAGCAGAAAACCTGGTTAAAGCAAAGTTAAATGCACATGATATCGCAAGGTTTTGGGCTCACATAGTTTAATGTGGCTCTTCATCACTGAAGAATTTATATTATGTTTTATATTAATGTTCTTTCCTCATATTTAATTTAAAAGTTATCTACGCTTCTGACACGATATAAATAAATTATTATTATTATTATTATTATTATTATTATTATTATTATTATTATTATTATTATTATTATTATTATTATTATTATTATTACTTATTTCTACATCACAGGCTCTACTTCGACTGGGAAGAGGTTACGTTGAACTATCTACAAATAATTCCAAGGCCAAGAACTTTTAGTAAAAGGTCCAATCGTATGGAAGATTACAATGTTAATTTTAAGTAGCGTTTTAGGTTTCCGAAGGTAATTATAGTTGATCTGTTGCATGTAATTGGTCCTAAAATCTAAAAGCAAACAGCACGCAGTATGGTAGTATCTGCAACGAATCAAATACTAATTACCCTGCGTTATTATGCTACAGGAACATTCCAAAGAACAGCTGGTGACCACATACATTTTCACAAACCTATAGTACGTCGAATAATTAACTATGTGGAAATTATTATTTGTAGGCTTCAAAGACAAGTTAGATCCATGCAGGAAGGCAATTTTTACAAATATCAAAGCAAGAATTTTATTTTACTCGTAACTTTCCAAGTGTAATAGGGGCTTTGGACTATAGCCACACGCCAATCCAAAATCCTAGTGGAAATGAAGGAGAAAGGCTCAAAAATGGATATTACTTTTTATTATAACAAAACCAGTGAAACGAATGCGGAGAACCGATAGTTTCAAGTTTAATTTATCCACGCGCTCTTTTGATTCACGTGCAGCGCCTCCTATATTCTATAGAAAAACAGCCTTCGATGCGATATAGTACGCAGTGTTCATTCGCCGCGTTCTAAGATCCATTAGTAAAGGCTCATTGAACTAGTGGAGCGTTAAGTGTGATGTCTGTAAGTCCCGAAGTCCAATACAACACAGATTTAATAAAAAAGGGAGGAATAATTGTTCAAAGTTATGTTTTCCTGAAACAAACCCTAAACCGGTTGTGGCATTGAAACAAAGAAACAGAAAAGGAAGACTTAAGAATATACTGAGAATTTTAAGATTATTTATAGACGTAGGACAAAAAACAAATCTGTCTCCGAATCGATATATATACGTTATATAAACTTACCCCACATTTATATATATATATTTCTTTCCTTGAAATATTTAATATGAATTTTAAAATAAAATCTGTAATATGATATAGTAGAGAAGTTATGCACAGTAACTAAATACCACAAGTATTTGAATAAAAATAAATTATTTTTGACAGAAATAATGCACTAAATGTTCCATTATTCTAAAAATGACCCTTAAGTAAACATTCTTATGGAAGTAAATAAAAGCTTAACCTTGGAACAGCAGGTATCAAAACAAGAACTACATTGCCGGTTCGTAAGGAACAGAACGCTTCCTGTGATGGAAAACCATATCATTCACATGATCACGGTGAAATCCCCCATTGGGTACCAATCCTGCTATACTGAATGCGCACTCGCTGGCTGCACTTGTGGCTATAACGAAGAGGAAATTCTTTTCTACACGTGCTGGGTTGGGAAGTGCCATTTCGGGAGCTTGAGAATCATGCACTGAACGGGCGCGTCGGCTCATGTAAGCTCGTGATCCCATCCCCGTATGGTGGAGAAACGAAAAACTGACTTCTGAATTGTTGGTCGCCAAGTAAGCGAATAAAGGCAAAGCAATGCTCCAGCCGTTATCGTATCTCTCTCTTTCTTTTTATTACTTTCGAATTAATATATTTATCTATGAGTTCCTTCTCCGTGTTATTTTCGAACTGAAGTCCTTTCGTTTGGTATATTTGCCTGCGTTAGATTCCAACTGACATTTTTGTATTTAATTTTATTGTCTGTATAACATTGTAACTGAGCTCCTTGAATTTCATTTCTCTCTGTTCAACTCCAGCTGAGGTTTGATCCTTTTCTCCATGTTACATTACAACTGACATATTTGTATTGGATTTCTTTCTTTGCGTTGTTTCAGTTGCGCTCTTTGTATTGGATCTCTTTCTCTGTGCTTTGATCCAAACGAGCTCTTTCGGATTTATGGTCTTTCCATACGTTATTTCTCAGCTGAGCTGTTTGTACTATTTGGGAAATTCCATGTCCCTAATTTCTTAAAAAAAATTGCCTGTCAATCCAACTTCACTGATTTAATTCTGAATGCAGGCATTTTCAAATATCTGTGTATGTCTCCCTTATGTTTCCCTAGTTGATATCCGTGGAATTTTATTCAATATTCTCTTATTTGAACCGTGTATTTTCTGTTAGTCGTTGGCCTCAACCGGTTGCCATTTCCTCGTTGGATGCTTGGCTTTCTCTTATTGACATTTTTGCATAACCGTACCTTTAATTTGCTTTTTGCTCTTACACATATTATCTAAACGGTAGATATAATTCCCTTATCCACTGAATGGTGTTTATGGCTACTTTTCAAAAATGTAGAAGGAAATTGTATGGTCACACTCTATATTATGTACTTGATTTTTCTCTTCCACATGTCTCACCATAACGATGCAGAAGAACTGCATTATTTATTTATTGAACTTCGATGAACAACCTCGTCTTTACCTGATTATTTAAATAAGCATGAGAATAAGATGACACTTTATGGCAGAAACTATATTTATTGCCATTTTCAGGTTTGCGGTGTGTCCTGGAAGTTAGTAATACTGACGTAAGACATGATCATATAATGGGTTTTTGGAATGTAAAAGAAATAAACTATCGTCGCCAGAAGGCTTCTGTGTCGGTGTGACGTAAAGCAAAATATAAAAGCAAAACAAAGCAAAACTGTAAGATTCCTTTACGTTTCGAGAAAACTTTTCTTCGATGTCTCCAGAAGAGAAACAGGTTCTTAGAACAGTGGTAGACGTAGTTGTACGTGCTTCTCTTCTGAGGACACGGATCTAAACCTAACGAGGTCTAACATAAGAGATCTAGAGGAAAATTCAACGACACTTTAATATCTGTAAAATCTATATATTAAAAAAGAAAATATGAAAACTGACGTCAGTCAGTCCGGCCATCCTACCCGGTCGATTTCCTTCATTTTTCTTTAAATGAAAGGTATTCATGCACAGATTTGTCATCAGGTACAATAAATCACTTAACTCTCGCCTTCCTTAAATTATTTTACTTTTCAATGTTTTACTCTTTGAAGCAATCATATATTTGGTTCTAAGTCAGGTACGAAGTTTATTTTGGCCTAAAAAGACTCAGTGGATCTAGCTCTATCATTTCACCTCTTAACTGTTCAAACTGGTTGATTCTGAATAAAGTTATTAGTGTACATTCAATTTGACGTCTCATTTCTTCAACATTTTTTCTCATTGAATCGATCATACATTTTGTTAGAATTGAGGTACGCAGTTCGTTTTGGTCTAAAGCACTCAGTGGATCATTTGAGGTAATAACAACTTAAATTGGTAGATTCTGAGGAAATTTATGAGTACATTTGTCTCCATGACGAAGGTCTTGGGAAGGGCTTTTTAACAGTTCGGCGCGTAGTGTTGTTCCAAGGAACGTTTAATTCAATTTCTTTGTGTGATTTATTTTCAAGTGTTTTGTTGACATAATATTACATTCTATTACCACAGCATATCATGTGCTTTATTTCATTACCTCGAAACTTTGCAGATACATCCGTGAGGAAAGTAACGATCAACACCATACTTTGTACATTGCGGGCGGAGCCAGCGGGATACTGCTAATACTTAAGTAAAAGTCGAACTTTCATGCCATCTCATGAACATTAATTCGCTTTAAGACTCCTTTGCATAATGAGCGAATGTCATATTAGTAACAGTTTCCTCTGCTTTTGAGGTAAATACATGATAATTAGGTGTAAACATATTAAAGAATTCATAAGTAGTAGATAGATAATAAATCCATCATATATGTTGTTCTTCCTAGAACAGATAGTGTTCCAAGTACTGTATATATGCTTTTGACCCTTCGTCATCCATAAACTAATCTCCTCTTGCACACGGGAACTGTACCTCAATTCTCCAGACTCTCGTTCTGTACCTAGGGTTGTGTAACGGGATAATACCATTTCTATTGATTACTGAGCTGATTGGCTCTCCGAGGATGATTTGTTACGCTTGGTGGTGCATAACTGGGATGGGGCTTGCAGGCTAAATGGTGGTACAAACTAGCAGTTAAATGCAAATTACCGAAGGGGTAAATAGATTGAAAGAAAATTTGCTTATACCATGTAATCCCTTTAGAGTCTAACTGTGCCGTACTTGATTCGTTACGTCTTGTGATTTACATTCTCTGTATTATTATATCGTAAGTGTAGACAACCGCTGAAGAACGAATCTCACAGCCAAACAAACTAAGAGAGAAGTAAGTTGTCTGGTCAGTATTGATATTCTAAGTTCAAGTTTACCTCACATTCTTTGAACACCAATATGCGGACCTGCATACCACAGGTTTAATCCCCGGCTAGGTCAGCGAATTTTACCTTGATCTGAGGCCTGGTTAAATATTCACTCAGCCTGCACGATTACAATCGAGAAACGTACGATGGTGAGAAAGCGACCCAGATCTGGAAAGCCAAGAATAACGGCTGAGAGGGTTCGTCGCGCTGACCACATGTCACCTCGTAATCTGCAGGGCATCAGGAGGACCAGTGATCTCTTAGTAGACCTAGGCCAGTCCTGCCCCGCGGTGTAAGGGGAAACGCGTCCGCCTGTCACCCGGCGGCCCCGGGTTCAATTCCCGGCCGGGACAGCAGTTTTTAATTGTGGATTATAATATCACTGGCCTGAGGACTGCGTGTTTGTGTCGTCTTTAACGTTCCTTTCTTCACATTCAACACATTACACTTCCCCCATTTACAAATACACACAGGTTCCTCACATATGGTGCAAGTAGGGGCAAAAGATCACTCTAGGTCGACGCCCCGAACAAATAGCATTTTAAAAAAAATAAAAAGAGACCTAGGCCAATTAAGGCTCAAGCGCCATGGGTTTCGGTGCATTACTCACTAAGAAAATGCTGGAAAAGCACACTTAAGGCCAAAATGAATCAGGAATGACTAAAATACACTGGGAAGCATCAAAGAGAGGAATGTGAGAGAGACGTAACTGACATTTTACCTCTACAATCAAGAAGAAACACTCGCTGAGTATAGTTAGTAAAAGTTACAGAACATTCCCAGTACAAATGATTTTTCAGAATCCCTTATATAGCAAATGGATTATCCCCTTTTAGGTGCAGGTGATAGAATACATCTTCGCTATCGCCTGCCAGTCGTATGAGGCGACTGAAAGGGTTAACCCATAGGGAATGTGAAATTGTGAGTATGGTTTGACGACCATGAAACCTTCATCTGAGTATGGCATTGCTTCCAGTTAATTATGCCAATCTTCTCTCTTTCATTTTCTGTATTCGACCGTCTTGCTTTCTTCTGACCCCCACGGTATTAGGTTAGCGAGACCTGGGGAGTCATTCATGTTCACGGCCTTAGTCGTCCTTCCTCTTTTGGCCGACGAACTTCAAAGAGCAGGAATTCTTCCAATTTTTCCCTCTGTTTAATGCTATGGGGATGTAACCGTAATAGAGTTCAATAATTTCTTAGACTTTTTTTGGTTTTAAACATTAATATGTTTTATCAGTTGTATACAAGTCTTGGGCCGAGTTATATTCCACATCGCTTTCTGCTTTCATTCCAGTTTATCCCTTTTGCATTTGTAAATATCAACCGTAACATGTCCTCTTTTCACCTTGACCTCCAAAAATATTTTCTCTATGAATATTCTGGTGGTGTAATCTCTTGCTAGATGTCAGCTTAGTTTGTTTTGTACAGATCAGTGAATGATAGTATTTGTGTGGCTTGATCTTTCTCAGTTTATCGTGAATTTTCTTTACACTCCTGTTATTGTGAAGGATATTTCCATAAGCTTTCCACTTACAAAAGCACAGTCAATTATTTATGATCCAAATAATGCTGATAAAAATACAACATTGAGAGCCAGTTGTGTAAGAAAAAGCACGGATTCCTGAATCAGTCATGAATGGTACTACATCTACTTTTGAACTCCTCAGTTACTCGAGAAGTGCTTGCAATTTTGCAATCCAGAATGTTAATGAATGTTTCAAAAACCTGATCCAGCTACGGTGTCCCAAATCAAAGGTGCAAATGTTATGTAAGGTTTGCCATATTTACCGCCTGAACGTGAACATGGTTTCAAGTACAGTCGAACCTGTCCTAACGGACACCCTTATTCAGCGGACACCTCACTATACGGACAATTTTCCCGGAACCGATTTTATTTTACATAAGACAAGTGTTAAATTGGCCTCATTTAAGCGGACACCTCGAACTCCGGACAGCGGACATCGCCATTTGTCCCGTTCACTTGAATTAAGCGGACACTTTACACGCTGCAGGACAATTTATTACGCCGGACCACATGTCATCCTTTCTTTTAAAACCATTCTTCAGACATAAGAAAATCCTTTTTGAATGTTTGTACTATTTCGAGTGCAAGGGGAGAGAAGGTACATCGGAATTCAGTTCTACCTAGTGGTGTATAGGCCTATTCCGAGAATTCTAATTGCCCAGAAATGCTGCCAGAGTCTGTTGACTCACAAGTTATCTGGGGATTTTCTTCCCTTCTTGCATCATTCTATACATAACTCGGATTGTCTCTGATAAGGTCGGGCTCAGGTAGTCAACTTGAGAAGGAAAAGAAAAGAAAACATGTGCTAAATTTACACTGACGAAGCTTCACTATTACTTCACGAAGCTTTAATGTTTGTAAATGATGTAAAAACACTTATAATAACTCTCTATGAAATACTAATAGAGAAATGACTTAGAATAATAAAAATAAAGATATGTATGCTTATATTAACGGTGGATGTTCTTTTCCGTTAAAATATTTGATTATTTTAACAAACTTGTTTTAGCGGACACGTCTCATAACGGACATTCTTCCTCGGAAGCGACGGTGTCCGCAGAAGGGAGGTTCGACTGTACTAATGAATTGTGTAATCGCCTGTTGCAGTGTATGATTATATTGTTATGTTTTAATGAAGATAGCATGGGGGCAAATGAAGGTCCTTGCAGGAGCCTGAATAATTTGCTTTTGGAAGAAATAAACCATCGAAGGATAGTGAAGCCGGATGTGGCCAATTTTATCATGGGAAAGAAGCCCGGTTGAAGACAAGACCACGGGAAATATCAGAGAGGATGAAGAAGAAGGCAAAACATATGATTATACAGGCTATTAGGACTTCAGATCCGAATGGGTTGGCCGTTAGGTCACAGTCACACAGCTGCGAAATTGCATTCGGGAGATCGTGGGTTCGAATCCCTCTGTCACCAAAAACATTTGATATGTTAGTTCGACGTTAAACAGGTAGTTATGAAAAGGACCTTAAAGCTAATGAAATACCTCTAGTAGAAAAAACTATCTATGAAATTTTAAGTGAGTATGAAGTTATCATCATTCAGTACGAAGTTAAAACTTATTTCTTTTCATGAGTATACCATAGGGAGTGAATATTTCATCGGAATACTTATAAAATACGCGATTATACAAAACTACGGTGAATTAGTACTTGAAACCATGTACACGTTCAAGTGGTAAATATGGCAAACATTAAATAATTCCTCTCAGTAATATATATTGTTACTTTTCGTATCAAATAGTTTAGTTCCTGTTATATAAATTGAATGAGAAGACACACAGAGAGCGAGAGGAGAGAGAGAGAGAGAGAGAGAGAGAGAGAGAGAGAGAGAGAGAGAGAGAGAGAGAGAGAGAGAGAGAGAGAGAGAGTGCGTGTGTGTGTGTACCAGTAAAATATGAGACTCATAACATTACTACAATGTGTTCCTTTCAAGAAAAGATGAATTTCCTTGAAATGTATTCAGGTCAAAGGATTTTTGTTGTAATGAACTGTTATATTTTTATAGCGCGTGCTTTACTTTGAGGGCCGATGACCTTCGATGTTAGGCCCCTTAAAACAACAAGCAAGCAAGCTTTACTTTGTTTTCCTACTTGGAAAATGACGGGAGGTATGAATTTTCGACTTGAAGACTTTTGCTTTCATTTATGTCCTACTTAAGATGGGATTGTTACCAAGTCTTACATCCTGTTTAAACAGTAATCACTACGAGTCACCAACATAAAATTAGAGGCAACCCGTGAACCTTATATTCATTATTAACATTTTAATATAATAAATAAAACTCCACAGCGTGCTTCCCGTCATTCGACCGGGTCAGGGATGGAGTGAATGAAGCCTCCATATAGCGGCGAGGATAGGAATTGTGTCGTCTGCCGAAGCCTGCCGCACTCCTCTGGGGCAATGATAAATGACTGACAGATGAAATGAAATGTTAATGGAGGGTCTTGCTGGAATGAAAGATGACAGGGAAAAAGGGAGTGCCCGGAGAAATACCTGTCCCGCTTCCGCTTTGTCCAGCACAAATCTCACATGGAGTGACCGAGATTTGAACCACGGTATCCAGCGGTGAGAGACCGGCGCGCTGCCGCCTGAGCCACGGAGGCTTCTTTATATACTAAGAATTATTTTATAAAAAAATCACTGTTTGTTTTGCTGTCAATTTTGGTGTTATTTGAAAGAAAACAGCCACGGCTTTAGGAGAGGTACAATTACAGTATTTACCATCAGATAAAACAGGACTGCAGAAAACGATTTCTTCGGATTTCGTAGGTTGGATGTACCTTAATTAAGGCCACGGCCGCTTCCTTCCCATTCCTAGCCCGTTCCTGTCCCATCGTCGCCGTAAGACCTATCTGTGTCGGTGCGACGTAAAGCAACTAGCAAAAAAAAAATATTTGTCACAGAGGAGAGAAAGAACTGATGAAGTATTTCTCCCTGGGCTGAGACAAGCAATATCGAGATGGCTCAGGGTCTTTATCACCAACACCGCAACACAATCTCTTTCTCAATACGAACGAGTTAAGCGAATGATCACGTTGCTCCTCTGAAAGGTAATAGGAAACCTCATTCAATTGTTATAAGAAAGACATTCACAAATTGGGTACAAATTGCCAATTTCAATTTTCCTGTCTTTCCGAACATTTCGTCTCTTGAACAATTTAAATCGCAATGATGAGCGTGTGATTGGATGGTGTTCAGCCCATGAATACCATTGGAGAGGAAGAAAAACGCCTTTCTTCCAACACATTATTCTGGGTACGCTCTAACATTGTGATAATGTAGCTCACGCGGTAGAGTGCTTGCCTTATGAGCTCAAGCTGGCGGGTTCGATCCTGGCTCACTCCGGTGGTATTTGAAGGTACACAAATACGCCAATCCCGTGCGTTGAAGAACTTTCGCGGGACACAATTCCGACACTTCGGTCTCCGAAAACCGTTAAAATAGTTAGTGGAACCAACTAATTCTTATTCTTATTCTTATTGTTATTGTTATTCTTCTTCTTCTTATTATTAATATTATTATACAGTAGTATTTCTTCACACGCATAATTTCACTATATTGCTCCAGAATATTTCAATTTTCTGCTTCAGAGTTTTGAATGAATTCGTATCTGCATTTTACAGACTTTATATTTTGCTAAAAATATAAAATATCAGTTACCAGTTCTACCAATTCTTATACTTTTTTTTTAGCAAGTTGCTTTAGGTCGCACCGGCGAAAGTAGATCTTATGGGAACAATGGATAGGAAAGGGCTTGGACTGGGAGGGAAGAGGCCCCAGCAGTTTGCTTGGTGTGAAAATGGGAAGCAACAGAAAACCATCTTCGGAACTGCGGACAGTGGGGTTCGAACCCACTATCTCACAAATGCTAGCTCACAGCTGTGTGGCCCTAACTGCACGGCCAACTCACCCGGTTTTCTGCCAGCGAACCAGTTTTGGATTGGTGTGCCTAACTCGAATCTGGAGGCCCTGGATTCAATTATCGCCCATTTTCAAGGATTTTAATGCTAGTTTGATGGTTGCAACAGGGTTCATTCAGACTCATGTGTTTAAGGGATTTACTTAAAGGGTTATTAGGTCCTCCCGCCTTTGTACCAATTTCCATACAACAATTCTCATTAGTTCCATTTAGACATTAGCATTTTAATGAAAAGTTTCGTGATCCATTCAGAATAGTTCGCGTGGCATATGAGCAAAACACTGTTCTCTACGTTGTCTGACGTTTGTTGTTTTCCTCTCTTGGTCAAAGAATAACCAAAAAATCAGGCTACGGACCTCATACTTCATAGCCGAATTGGACGACATACTTACTTTTTTGCAGGTTTCTTGGGATACAGGTATTCTGGAGGATGAACGAAAGTGGTAACATTTAAATAAAAATTGAATGGGTTACAGGCAATCAACCACCAATAAATAACATTATTTTACAAATTGAAATTCAATTTTTCTAAAAGCTATATAAATTTACCTGTTAATCGGCGAGCTAGTTCCTCCTTTAGAAGAAGATCTCGGCTTTCAAGAGGAGTTAGTTAAGCTGTCCGTTTTTTATTGACTTTCTTTGGTACTGTGGATTCCGTTTTTTGCTATTTGCTTTACGTCGCACTGACACAGATAGGTCTTAATGGCGACGATGGGATAGGAAAGGGCTAGGACTGGGAAGGAACCCGCCGTGGCTTTATGTAAGGTACAGCCCCAGCATAACTTCATTTGAAGTCTCAATCACTTTTAAGGCAATACTGTGGTATGAGTGATGCTGAGTAACGAGCACGACTAGTTCATCTAGATGCTTTGACGTCACTCGAACTGCAAACAGCACCTCCTAGCTCAGTGAGGTGTGCAGTGCCAACTAGGTCGCACCCCATCTTGCTTAGTACGCCTCATTACAGCACCCTCATCGGTTTGTATCGTGTGGTCAGCCCGAGGAATCCACTGGGCCGTTATTCTTGCTTTTCTAGAGCGGAGCCGCCATCTCACCGTCAGATAGCTCCTCGGCTGTAATCACGTAGGCAGAGTGGAGCTCGAATCAGTCCTCAGATCTAGGTAAAAATCCCTGACCTGGTCGGGAATCGAACCAGGGACCTCCGGGTAAGAGGTAGGCACGCTACCCCTACACCACGGGGCCGGCTTTACTTGTTCCTACAGGATGGGAAATATAAAACTGGCCAGGAAATTATTTATAAGATGGACGCGGAATCGAACCTTGTCAATGAGCAATGGAACTGTCCATCGCAGGAAATGCTAGAAACCGTAATTTCGATGCACTGATCGGTTGCTGTCATATGTCTGCGCTTGCGCATCTTTCACATCTCCCCAGAACGTCGCTGTGTCATTACGTGAGTGCGAGTGAGAGAGAGGAGCAGACGTGTTTAGTAATCAGTTGAATGCAACACAAAATGGTGCTCACGAGAAAATAGCGCGTGTCCATTGTCGAGTGTTATGCGTAGCACTATTCTTGGAAACCCTGTGTGGAACTGTTTGAGCAAGAGTTTAAGACGGGAAGTGTTTTGGAAAAACCTCCAGCAAGGCTCGCAATTCAAAACTGAATGGCAAAATGGCGTGAAATGGGCACTGTAGTGAATAAAAGTCGTAACCATCCGAAAATTGTTCCAACACCAGCAAATATTGTTCTAGTAAAGGAAAGCCTGGAACGAAGTCGACGAAATGCCATTTACCTGTGCAAGTGGGGATTAAGAGATCATCGTGTCAAAAGGACCTGCATCTGTATCCTTAAAAATTTACAGTTGTGCACGATTCAAAGCGTCCAGACGAACCTTCGCATGCTGAGTTCTGCCGGTGCTTTCCAAGGGAAGTGGAGTCAGGTCACTCGGATCCTCAGTTTCTCATTTCTTCAGATGAGACCATTTCCAGTATCTTCTCTGATGTGCAATAACAAGGGTCAATCTTGCGTCAGTCCTATTGAAATATTTTGCGAGCGAATTTTATTTTGCCCACCCGGTATATTAGACGTCCCTAGCTTTATCTTTGGAGTAATTCTCGCGGTATTCTTGTTCACTGCTAGAATCTTCGCTTTCTGAGCACTGTACTGTCTGAGTGCAGCTGCCATCATATCCAATATCATACTTACGTCCTTAAGTTTATTTAGTAAAAAACATATTTGTTTCAATATCTTGTATAATTCCCAGAAATCTGAACACTGAAGTTGCTTTCAGCTGGTACCAGGCTAAAGAGACTCTCAAGAAAAAAAAACAGTTCACAAGGCAGCCTATTATGTTGCCAGGCAACCTAGTGTACGACGCAGTGGAAGAATACGATGTGGAAACGCCTACCTATGCGATAAGACGGCTACATAGCTATTTACAGTCGAACATGGTCTCATTGGAAAAGGCGTTTTTTACCTAATATGCTTTGTCTGAAATATGAAAATAAAAATCGGAGGAGTAAAGTAATTTTCCCAGAGTGCTGTGTAGTAAAGAGTACATTTCCTATAAGAATAAAACAGCTTTTCATATGAAAGAAGAGAGTTAGCAAACGTGATAAATGGAGCTACTTAATTAAATAATATCCGATGCTCGGGAAGTTTTTTGTTTCACCAAGCTATATTCGTTCAATGTAATGAATTCGCTTTTGTTAGTTGAGTATGTGAAAACTAATTGAGGTTGATTCATTTTACGTCGTACAGTTGCTAATTTTACGCAAGCGAAAACCGAGACTTTACAGCACACGAATATTCCATTACAAGCATCGTTTCGCTTATACGGACGGTGGCTGCTGGTAATGGACCTAACAGTAACGGCCCGTTGGAAACTTCGTGTTCCAGCATGTCGATCTCTATTTCTTTAGGGTCATCCTGATGAAACTAATATATACATTCCTTTTTTCGAGCCGGACTGAGTGGCTCAGACAGTTAAGGCGCTGGCCTTCTAACCTCAACTTGGCAGGTTCGATCCTGGCTCAGTCCGGTGGTGTTTGAAGGTGCTCAAATACGACAGTCTCGTGTCGATAGATTTACTGGCACGTAAAAGAACTCCTGCGGGACTAAATTCCGGCACCTCGACGTCTCCGAAGACCGTAAAAGTAGTAAGTGGGACGTAAAGCAAATAACATTATTATTATTATTATTATTATTATTACCTTTTTCGATATGTGATATATTAAAATATAAAAGAATCTCGAATTCTAGCTGTTATACCGTAACATTTCATTAAGGAGGATCTCTCATAATACGGAATATTATTCGTATACAGAACTTGTCTTCAGCCCCAGAAAAACGTAAAGCCAATTGTTAAAAAGTGAATAAACTGAACTTCCGGTTTACTCTGGCCTATGCCATGGAACACATACAAAATTATTGAATCCATCAAGAAATGATACTGAAAGAATTGACTGTGCGAATCGGGCTTTGTAGTAGTTAGCTTGTAGCAGCAAGATGGTGGATTCGAACTAAACTATCTGCATCCCTGAAGATAAATTTCCGTGGATTCCTGTTTGCACTCCAGGTAACTGCGATCGTCGTTTTCCTCCCAGTCCTAGGTCCTCCGTATCCCACTGTCACCGAGAAACCTGTACGAGTTGGTGTGCTCTCTGTTATTTAATGCCAACCAATAGCAACCTTGAGCTTAAGGAAGCATGCACCTAATCAAACACGCGCATCACAGTCCGTCCTTCACGTATCAAATACGTACAACTACAACAATGTAAACACGACACATTTCAATCTGGAAGTTTTCACGGTGTTCGAAAATATATTTGTACAAATTGGTACCCGAGCTAGAGAACCACAGAACAAGTTTCTTAGTTCACTAGAAGTGAGTATTTTAGAAGGAGAGAAATCGAGAAATCGAGGGTAACAAGAAGCAAGGCTACCAACCTAACATAATGTACAAATGAAATATAACTATAATGGAAACTAGGATGTGTAAATGTAGGGGGGATTTTTAAACAAGATGGGAAACGAAGAGGTGAAACCATTAATGGCCGAAATATACATTATTACCGTTATTGAGAGTTGGATTGACCAGGATACGAATTCCATGTGGGCGATTTTAAAATACATAGCACGACAAGAGATAGGAGAGTTCGAATAGGCAGGTATCCTGGTGGAATACTCACCCTCGTAAGGGATGATATTCAGGAGAAAATTGAATTTTTAGAAACAGAAATGGAAGTAGTTCTCTGGTTAAACGTAAACACAAATGAAAATAAGCTTACTTCTTGTTTTTGTCTACAACCTTTCGGAAGGCTTTCCATTTGCAAACGAGGATTTCGTCCTTGAGTTGCGAACGTAAATAAGCACATTAGGAATATGTATGCTTATGGGGAACTTCAATACGAGGATTGCAGATTGAAAACCAGTTTATGGTGAAGAGGTAGAGGTAAAAGTAGTTAAATAAAGAACCAGTGAAGATGAAGGGTATAATAGGTACGACAAAAAATTACTAGAACTATGCGGTACAGAAGAACTGTATATTCTGAATGGGTGGTGGCCAGGAGATGAAATGGGTAAATTGACGTGTGTAACAGAAACGGGAGAAAGTGTTATATACCTAGTACTAAGTTCAAGGGAGGCATTACCACTCGTCCAAAGCATAACAGTTAAGGACTTAGCATAATCTATCCAATTAACAATAAACATTTATTTCAGACAGGAATGCATTTTCTCTCAGGCAGTTCCTGTTACTAGAGGATATGTGTAAATCCATTCCTTGGGACCTATTAATATCCATTTGACTAATCTCATTATTTTTTCACTTCTTCTCCTGGGGACATTTCAAGCAGTTCGTGTACGAGATACCCATTGAATAGGTAGATAACTTGTTGCCAAATTTCTGTGGCACGCCAGGTGCTTTCAGACGTGTACGACAATCAGTGCTTAGACGCAATAATGCACGCATTGATGCTAACGATCAAACCTTCGACCATATTATGTAATAAATAAACTACATAGCTCCTATTTTTATATCACCCTCACCAACTACTTCGGAAACAATCTCTAATGTCAACCTCCGACTTCACCGGACAGCCACCCTTATTTAAAATAAGTTATACTTCGTAATGACTAGCTTCTGTGTTATTTTCTGGAGACAGTTTTCTAAATATCCTATAGAGTGTATTCATAATGCAAAAAATGAAGCTTCAAATTTTTCATAAGATGTTCATATTGTAATCGTAGCTATGAGACCTCAATTTTTATGCGGAATACGAAACACAGAAAAGTGCATTTCATTCCAAATATCCCACAAGCATTGGCCGGAATTCGAACAGGAGCCACCTTCATGTGATGCCAGTGATTATGCCACTCGGATATCATGTATCTCTCTTTAGAATTACACATCGGATTTATATGATGTATACATCACCAATATAAGCATGCTGCTATGCTGCAAAAGGTGGTGAAATATTTATTGAAGTATGGACTTATTTTCATGCTATAAAACGGTTGTATGAAATGCAAACCTAACATTCCTTTACTAGACTCACACGATTCAACCACGCCGATATATAAAATCATGACTATTCATAAACAACTGCATGAGAAACAAAAAATCACACTACTTATATCTGCGACTGTTCCACTATAACAAACGTGCCGTGCATAGTTTGTGAGACGTAACAATCTATAAGTGTTCAATGTTAAAACAATATGAATAATTCTCCTAGAAAAGACACCGTGTGTTAATTAATACACATGATAAATCAATTAGTATGGTTTTAATTAAAAGGTATAAGAAACCACGCACTTAAATGCACATCCCTCTTTCATTAACACTGCACAATGTACTTTTCCTGTCCATGATTTGCTTTGTCACCACAACAGTTTTCTGCAAGTTTTCTAATTTAAATCTGTGGCGATTTCCTGATAAAACTAGATTCAATGCGGAGAATGATCTCTCTACATCTACGGATGTGACAGGACAGTACTTCAATTCGGGAGTGGGTGTAGGTGTTAAACATTCTGATAGATCCACATTATCAGTACCAGCCAAATATTTGTTTATAACTATCACGATGTCTTAGCCAGGATTTCGCTTAAGGGCATCACCAATATTTCGTTTGCAGACGGAGTCCAAGGTTTCGTTGCGTATCTTCCACTTCACGCTTCACGTTCTACATAATGTCCAGCGAATCACCAAGATGCAATCCACGTGTTTCTAGCTTCTTGACCGATTCTGGTATGATTTGGAAATGTGCCAGTTCGTTTTGAACCGTTTCATTGCTGAAAGTGTTCACGGCATTAGCTACTTTATATTTTATTAAAGACTGCGTGTAAAACACGTTGCAATAGGCATAATAAAATTCGAATATATGCACAATAAATCCGAAATTTGAAATGTACTCGCTAACTCAAATGTACGCAAATATGCATATGTATGCACTATTCACTTTAATAATTCGTCCAGTGTCACCTTCAGACGCACTTTTAGTCGATTTTGGAGATCTACTTACCGGCAAACAAAATATGCATTAGCATACAAATCCTTTGTATATTTGTAATATAATCACATATTTCTCTAATATATAACTGACTTCGGCAACGTTTTCCAGCTTGTTGCCCGGCTTCATGACTAAATGGTCAGCGTGCTGGTCTTTGGTCACAGGGGTCCTGGGTTGATTCCAAGCATGGTCGGCAATTTTAACCATAATTGATTAATTTCGCTGGCATGGGGGCTAGGTGTATATGTCGCCTTCATCCTCATTCCATCATCATCACGACGTCAAATCAAAAGACCTGCATCTGGCGAGCCGAACTTGTTCTCGGACAATCCCGGCAATGAAAGCCATACGCTATTTCCATTTCATGCCGAGTTGGTAAAGCAGTTGTTGTATACACACAGCTTGATAATTCAATCGTTGTCAACACGTGACCATTTCTAGCAGTGATGAAGTCTAACTGGCCACAGGTGACACTGGGACATTCTAAACAATACTCTGAAGCCTTTTGAAAGGGCGCCATGTATTCAGCAGTTCCGTGTCTCGTTTCCTCTTCCTACGTGCATATCCTTCCTCTCTCCTTCTGGTACCTGTAGCACACAGCACCTCAAATAGGGGCCACAATGCTTTGTTTATATTCACAGTTACGAGTGAAATGAGTTTAGCTCAAAACCTCGCAAACCCTACAATATGAACATTTCTCCGTGAGCGAACGTGTGACATCCATTTAATTCGACTACGCATCTTCTGAAGTTTCGAATTTACCCATCACTCGTGGGTAAATGTATTTTTAAAACTAAATTTGACTATTAGTTATGTATGAGTATCAACTGTCTTCTTGTTGGCTAACTACGTGATAAACTACAACTTCAGCCTGTGTGGGTATACGGATATTAGATACTAGATTACTATTATAGAGTACAGACAATGATCGGTGTTTTTACTGTAAGATCTCTAGTTCCATATACTTCTGTATTTTTGATAGATTTTTGATAGTTATCTCGGATATGGGATAACATATTACTCTTAACACCTTCCTGAAAATAAAGATGTGTATAAGGGACAGTCAAATAAAAAGCATAACACACATTCTGCGTGAAATGTGGCAATACTGTTCTTACGTATCGATATTGCCATCGCTGTGGTAGAACTGCATATACTCCGCACGGCTTTACTTCTAAATTGAAGTTTTGCAAAACAAATGAGCATCGCCTTCCCCCTGTTGCCAGCGCGCTACACCTGCGAGAACAGCTGATGCAAATATGACCGCGGTAAACAGCCCTTTTAAATTGTAATACAGTACTCAGAAAAACGAATGAATATGGATTGAAAACAAATTCACAAGAACTACACTTTCTAGCAATATCTGGCACTAAAAGAGAATACATTATTAACAATAAAAGAGAAATAACACATCACTAAAGACTAATGGCTGGCACAGAAAGGAGGTTATGGCCTACAATGGGAACACTGTACTGATCTCAGAGTCACTGGAACCCACCAACAATATGAAAAACACACTAAATATTGAAGGAAAATGCAAAAGATCGCGAACCGTACCAAATACCATACACGCTGAGCGAGATAGGTTAACCACATGGTGAATGTAAATATTAGAGTTGGCAACTAGGTTTCGAGATCGTGCTCTGCCAATATAAATCGATATGAATGGCAGCTTGGGATTGGTTGGATGTCTATGCTTCAGCGCATAACCACCAGACAGAGCCAAAATCTGCTAAAACGTCAATTTAGAAGTAGAGCCGTACGGAGTATAGTGACAACTCACAGGTGTACTCAGTTGTTGGGTAATGTTGATGCGCGGTCTGGTCCAGTGTGTTCGTCCAGTTGTAGAAACTGAGGCAATCAAAAGAGAGCAGAGAAGTTTGGTTCGTTTTCTGGTGGTTGAGGGTGCTGGAGTACGTGAAACTCATCATCCCATGTCTTCTGTGTATGTCAAACACTGCATGTCCTTTACGAGTGTGCACGAGTGACGTATAGAAGGGCGCACATCATTGCCCCCATACTTCCAATCTTCAGCGAATTGGTTAGAAAACACTTTAACATCCTCCGTACAGCCCGGATCTTTCACTCTGTGATTTTCACATTTTTGGCGACCTGAAGGAAGACATTCGTGGACGTCGGTTTCATTCGGACGGGGACGTAGAAGCGTGGGTGTGGTTGTGTATCCGTCAGCGACTTACCGCTTTCTACAAAACTGAAATTAATTGCCTCGTCTCCCAGTGAGATAAATGTATAAATGCTTTTGGTAATTACTTTCGAATAAAACCATTTCAGGGTCATTTTGAAGAGGGTATTCGGTTTTTGTTTGACTGCCCCTTGTATATCAAACTTCACATGTTACTACTCTTAGACGCATGCAGTACTTCAACGTCTATCTTTTGGCCCAGACTAAAATATAATGTAGCTTCCACTCACGCCCTTTTATGTCTGCTACAATATGAAGGCTGGTATTACTGAGTAATGACACGGAGTACAGAACCAGTGAGTTACTGGATGTGTGGTAACACTTCCTGGCTCGGAAACGAAACTAGTCTCAAACTCCTCAGTTTACATTTTACCCTTCAGCACAGCGACACCGTTGGATTCTGAAATTTTCTAATAATCCAACTTTACGCCACAGTCGCTACGTTCCCTATCCTATCCCTTCCCCATCTTGCGTTGCCGAAAACCTCCGATATGTCAGTGCGACGTTAAACCACTAGGCTATAAATGAAAAAATTCCATGGTGGTGTTGAAGGAACCGACTAGTCTAATAACTGATCGGATACATCTCAAACTGGCATTCACTGGCTGAGTGGCTCAAGGAGTCATTCCTGTCTAAAATAAGTTAGCATTGTAGTTAGTTCTGTAACACCCTCTAGATTGTATTTATAATGCGTAAAACCCAAGCTTGTAGCTTTTCGTGTGATTGTTCTTATTGTAATCATAGCTATTACACCTCTATTTTTTTCGTGGAATACGAAACACAAGGACGTGACTTTATGAGCCAAAGGTGGCGAAATTATATCCGAGCACAGTCCTTTGGTATTTTCAGGGTTCAGTACACTTACCGACACGTAAGAACTCTTTAGGGACAATGTAAACGAACCTTGGCGTCTCCGAAAAAATTTTAGTTGTACATAAAACCATCAACATTAATTATAATCTTCTCTGGTAACGAGTCACATTTGAGGATTGTGGACTAACTCAGAACAGAAGGACTGACATTATGAGCACCGATACAATAATGTTTTCAAGTCTTAGAAATTATTGAGATTGTGGAACAGATACAGACAGTTATCGTTTCCCGGAGGTATTTGTCGATCGTTTTTTATGAATTTACAACATCACAGACGTGACCGATTATGATATAGAATATACAATAGCAGATATCTTTTGATTTAATTGAAACCAGATTCTTAAAATCATCATTAATTAACCTCAGAAATGAGATCTATAATTCAAAATGGGAGCACTGAATTCAGTCACCTTTAAACCGACAATCAATGGCTGAGTAGCTCATCCGATAGAGCGCTGGCCTTCTGAGCCCTAGATGGAGAATTCGATCCCAGTTCATTTCTGTGGTATTTTCACATGCTCGAGGTGTGAGCGAATAGGCATACATAATTTTGGTATTTATAAATTAGCTATCCACACACAAACAAATCCATATGATATATCTGAATTTGAGTTTTGGCCCGGAAAAAAGTAGAGGAACAAAATATTCTCAAAATCAAATTTTACCTCATTTTTGCATTTAGGGTGACCTGAGAATTAATATATAACTGAATAATATAATAATAATAATAATAATAATAATAATAATAATAATAACTTTACGTACTACTAACTACTTTAATGATTTTTGGAGACACCGACTTGCCGGAATGTTGCCCCACAGGATTCCTCTTACGTACAGGTATATCGAGTTACACGAGCATATTTGAACACCTTCAAATTCCACAAGACTGAGCTGTGAGTGAACCACCATTTGGCATCAAAAGACCAGCGTTTCTACCGTCTGAACCCCCTGCCCTACAGAGCCACTAAATGTAATTCTGATTTGCAAACGAATTAATCCCAAATAATAATAATAATAATAATAATAATAATAATAATAATAATAATAATAATAATAATAATAATAATAATAACAACAATAATAATAATAATTCCTTTAAAAGCTTCTTTTATAGCTGTTGACTTTTAAAAGACGCCAATGTGATGAAATTTAGTCTCTTAACGTGCTGGAAGCCAGTCACACAAAACTGTTCTTTTTTAACTGCCTGAAATGGCGCTAATAACAGTCAGGTTCGAAAGCACTGTCTTACTTACATTCAACGTTGTATAATGTAGCAATGATCAGGAAGTTATCCATATTTCATGGCTCTCACTGCTGCATAAATAAGGTCTGTTGCAGTTAGTGTGATATAAATATTGGCTGGTTTCTAGATTTCATGATACAGGATCGCGTTAAAAAACAACGCAGACTGATGTTAGCTACACTTCCACCATCTACACAATGGAAACTGTAGCCATTAAAAATATACAATATTAGTAGTTATTGAAACCTGTTCTTTGTTCTGGTAGAAAGCCGGAATGAAAACAATCAAACTAATTTTCTGGTAAATGGCACGACTGTCCTCCGTGAACTTTTTTCCCCCAGTAGAGCAGAATGCACGATAAAAGCACGTCTAATATCCATTATTCCAGAAATGACTAACTTCATTTCTGGACCAGCCGCGCTTCAAAGTTCCCCCATTCCACGCTAGCGACGGTTTGGCCGCAGTCCAGGAACTCTCTTCTTTCTACTGTCTTCTTGTAATGGCGCAAATATTTGCCGTAAGTAAAAACACAAAGAAACTGGCTAGTTAATGGTAGTAACAGTTGATTCAGGCCGCTTTTAATGATCACTTCCCACACCATTTATCAGAACGTCGTGGTGGTGATTTTAATTTACAGAATCTACATTCAGCGCCTTTATATTAGCCACCAAAAATACTGACAGTGAAATAAATTTATATTCTGCTTCGGTTTATTTCTCCTAATTATTCATCGAAAAACTACGACCTAATAAAGCCCGTTGGATGACCACAAAACACAGCCGGGGACATTCCATGTAGCGGTTATTCGTAACTTCTAAACCTATAAAGACCGAGCTCGATAGCTGCAGTCGCTTAAGTGCGGCCAGTATCCAGTATTCGGGAGATCGTGGGTTCGAGCCCCACTGTCGGCAGCCCTGAAGATGGTTTTCCGTGGTTTCCCATTTTCACACCAGGCAAATGCTGGGGCTGTACGTTAATTAAGGCCACGGCCGCTTCCTTCCCACTTCTAGCCCCTTCCTCCCTCATCGTCGCCATAAGACCTATCCGTGTCGGTGCGACGTAAAGCAAATGACAAAAAAAAAAAAAAAGAAAACCTATAAAGCTCGATAATAATTAGGATAGTTTGATGTGGCACTGATGAAATCACAGTCAATGTAATCAGTAAGGTTCGGATGTTGGAGATTTATAAACTGGCTAAAATGGACCTATCAAAAGACTTAGAAATATCCAAAAAGGGAGATAAAGCCACCAGAAAGGACGTCAAAATATATCGAAATTTTAGTTTTAATTACATATTTAATGAAGGAACATAAAGTTTTAAAATGCAAAATTCTGCTGAAATCCAGCATAGAGTGTAAAAATATATGAGTGAAATACTTCTCTCAGACATTATATATTATTAGATTAACATAATTTAAAGAATGAAATTCCTTGTTTATTGAAAAAAGTACTTGCCGAATTTATAAAGAAATACTTTTTCCACCTAGAATGAATTCAGCGAACCCGCAATGGACATCATGGAGAAATAAATTGAAATTTGTATAACTGGAATCATATTTGGCTTAACCACATTAGGCTTACGGAAACTGGAATTTGGAAACCTTACCCCAATTTGTTTTTCATTATACTAAAATAGTCATCCCCAGGTTCGTAGGTGTAAAGGATCGTCAGTTTTCATACAGTACGTTGCTAAACACAAAAGAACTTCTCTCCACATCAGCGGATGTTGAGAGTTCATATTTGAAGCAAGTGACACCTTCCCTTTCATAAACGCTCACATCAAAATTTTCTCCTGTAAATATATCACTTATCTGGCATATTTATTTGATACCCCTGTATTTTTTAAAGCACTAGTTTAATTCTTCATTTAATTTAATCTTCTATCCTGTCAGATATGTTTCACATATTTGTATTTACTAGACAAAAATATGTTCAAGAGGAAATTGATGAACTAATGATGATTCAAATTGCAAATGGGCAGTAAAATTTAGTCAAAGGAAGTTCAAGTTGCACAAAAAGAATTTAAGACCTAAAACAGTCTATGAAAGGGACCAATAATCCTAAAAACCAAAAAAGGCATAAAAGGACAAATAAAACCCACCATGTTCTTGCCTATTGTGACCCGAAATGATCATACATTTCGTTGGGCCTCGACTTCGGACACTTCAGAAATAAAGGAACTTTTTCTCAACTTCCGATTCTAGTAATCAGACGTATGGAAACTATTTCGCACCGCCAGAGGAAACGGGATGACTTTGTAATCAACGACACGTTTAGCACGAAACCTGGTGGCAGGAAGGTACATTAATTACACCAAAAGAACACCACATATCATAATAAATGTTTATTGAAATTGTAAATTTAACCTTGGACTATAAATTTCACGGTTTAAAATTGATAACTCCCATACCTAATGAAATTATTACTACGAGATATGGTATTAATGACAATAATTTTGGAGATTGGACATAATCACGTAATCTGTGTAGAATACTTGAACATTAAAATAGGCTATATAGTACGTAATAGTAAATTGTTTACAATGGAAATTTTCGTAGAATTTCACTTTCCCTTGCCTTAATCATAGACTCATTTAATATAGACAAAATCAAAACATGCGACATGCAAAGCCAAGAAAAACTTAGAATTCGCAGGATCTATATTTCAAATTACCCAAACAATTACAATGCCATTGACTTTGGAAATATGGCAACAGCCATGTGATTTGTTCGTCCTTCGTTCCTTCAGTGAAGTGAATATCACGCAAGGTTGTCTAATAGTTATATCATGTGATGTGCTTTGGTGTTCATACGATTTTTAAATTCACTTCTAACTAGCAGGCAACTTAAATAACAGTCCCATAGATTAAGGTTAATTAACTGATAAAAAAGACAGATACGGTACATCGGATTACATTCTTAATAACTTAATGAATATTCATGTGCCAGAGATTTCCATAAATTGATGTATTCTATTCCAGCACGTAGGAAATCATACTTTATAACCTACAGCAACAATAACCATATAATAATTATACTCATGTTCATAAAAAACAGAACACCTTGAAAGACTAGAGATAGGAAGTTCATATTCACAAGACAGGTTCATTAGTATATTTTTCAGAAACGATTAGCATTTCAATCACCTAGGTTCAGCATGTGTCCTGTTGCCTAGTAAGCACTGGGTCCTCCATGGACACTGATAATTTGCACCATGCGTGATGGCATCAACGTGTATAAGGCGCGAATGACGTCTTCGGATATAGCCATCCATGCTGCATTCAGCTGGTCCCACAGTTCGTCTTTGGTGGTTGGCATTGTGTTACAGCACCTCATCAATCGTTTCACCATATCCCAAAAAATTTGATCGGCGACTGGTCCGGTGATGGGTGGGCCAGGTCAACAGTCTGACATCCTGCAACAACAAGAAGGCACGTGTTCATGCAGCAACATATGGCCGAGCATTTTCCTGCTGAAATATGGCGTCTGGGGTGTAGTTCAGAAAGGGTACGGCTACGGGTAGCAAGATGTCATTCACGTAGGTCAGACTGGTCACAGTGTCCTGGACAAGCACCACTTGCGATTTGTGGTTGTACCCAATAGCACCCGACACCATACGACCTTGAGTTGGCGCTGTATGTCTTGTGCGAATGCAGTCAACATGATGCCTCTCCCTCTGTCTGCGGCGAACAAAAATGCGGCCATAAATTTCAAACAAACAGAAACTGGTTCCGTCCGAAAATGCCATCCGCTGACATTCCTGTCCACAGTGACGTCGTTCCATACACCATTGCAGTCTAGCCAGTTTATGCACGTTAGTCAAAGGTGGCTGGAAAATGGAAGACGCGCCGGTAACACAGACCGCAATAAACGGCGGACTGTCAGTCCTCATAGTGTACGATGTGTTACACTGTTCCACTGTTGTGTCAGACCGAGGATGATGCAGATCTGTCCTGCAATGCTATTCGGATGCGGTATCGATCTTCTCATGGGGGGGGGGGGAGGTTTGGGTGGTGCAACCAGACCCATCTCATCGTGTTCGATGGCCGTCTGTGAACCATTCTGTACACACCCACTGCAATGCCGACACATTTCGTCCCATACGAGCAGCAATTTCCCGGATGGTTTCATCACGTTCTCTCATGCCAATAATGCGTCCTCTTTCAAACTTACTCATTTAACGCTACGGTTCTCGCATACGCCTGCGAGACATCCTGCACGTCTGCTCAAGTCACACTGATCCATTACCTTCGGTTCATAGGGACAACTAGAGCCGCAGGCACAGTTTACCAGTCGAAGGTGGTCCGCCGGTATATTGATGTAGACACTGAACTTGAAGGCCAACATGGTTCCAATGCTAATTATTTCTCCAGAACGTACTGATACACATGTCCTGTGAATATAAACTTCCACCGGGCGAGTTGGCCGTGCGCGTAGAGGCACGCGGCTGTGAGCTTGCATCCGGGAGATAGTAGGTTCGAATCCCACTATCGGCAGCCCTGAAGATGGTTTTCCGTGGTTTCCCATTTTCACACCAGGCAAATGCTGGGGCTGTACCTTAATTAAGGCCACGGCCGCTTCCTTCCAACTCCTAGGCCTTTCCTATCCCATCGTCGCCATACGACCTATCTGTGTCGGTGCGACGTAAAGCCCCTAGCAAAAAAAATATAAACTTCCTATCTCTGGTCTTTCAAGGTGTTCTAGTTTTCATGAGCATGAGTGTAGCATGTGTGCTAATAATTGAACATTTGACTTAATATACAGAGGTGTAATTGCGTGGATGTAGGGCATTTATTAAATGTAATTATTCGTATTGCGGCGAGATCAGATCAATCTAATACTAAGAAACTGTTGAACATAATGTAACATTTGAAACGTATATGATTCACGTGTTTCTAGTGAAATGATTTTACAGATTTTAGTACGATTTAAGAACCTGCCATACAGTTTTATACAGTTTAACTATAAACAATTTCAATACCATTTCCCTTAGTACACAGAAATTCATTGTCTTTGGAACTACACAAAATTTATTTCAAAGTATGGCAGTCAGGACTGAATGCTTTTGTCCGCTTTATAATGAACATTCCAAATTTCATCATGTAAATCAGCATTTCATGTGATACATTGGCTTAAACAATGCCAGCGTCGTAGTTATCACTCTTTGCTTCTACTCCACAAAACAATAAAGCTGGCCCCTCTTATCTAATAAAATACTTCCAGTTATTCTCAGCTATTCATATCATCCCGACCAGAGCTGCAGCTAACTCAATCCTGAAAATAGAAAATCTCAGATCCACCCTCTACAATAATTATTTTGTTGATAGAACAATTCGGACTTAGAATTTGCTGCCCAATGTGCTCAGGAACACCATATCTGGATGCGTGCATAAAAATATTTGTTGACAGAGGTGCTTTCACGGATCAATTTGAGTGTAAGTACATGATTTGTGTTCTGATGTTTTATTATTTCATTCCATTTGTTACCAAATTTCGGAATAAATTTATTTTTATTGACAAAATAGGACTATTTTCCTCATTCTGGGCAATTTTACGTAAGTTTCCTTTAATATCTTCTTTCTAACTGTGTACAGTTTATTACAGTAGTATGTATGTATTGTTAAACTGTATGTACATTGAAGTGTCACAAGACATGGTTTAGCACATTAGCAGGCTTCATAGACTGAACCACTATATGGAAATTAAGCATCGTACCCATGGCCAGTACGCATTAATGTTCGGTCTTTGAATGTTAAAAGCTTACCGTAAAATCGTGAAAAATCGTATGTATACCCCGTTATGGCAATCCACACCACATACGAGCGTTAAACTATTAGCCCCAGTTAGAATTTTGCTGTTAAGTCTAAAACACTGAACGTAAGTTGAACATTGAAGCTTGAAATTTTCTTCACCAAACGAAAACGAAAAATAATCCATGCAGTAAAGGGTTAAACTGTATGTACATTGAAGTGTCACAAGACATGCTTTACCACATTAGCAGGATATGGAAATTAAGTATCGTAATAATAGTAATTATGAAACGGATGTAATAATATTTAATTTTGTGTTCCGATTTCACACATAACAGAGGATGTTGTTTGTGTTTGTGATTATTGTGACTATTGTTATGTTATTACTATTATTATAATACTTATTATTATTATTTTTATTATTATTAGTATTATTATTTGGTTATCCTAAGATTGCATTTATTGAGTGAAAGTATTTGTAAGGGGGGGTAAAGTTTTACGTTCGAACACAGACATGTGGTGTCCAACATAAACCGTATCTGCCGCAATGCTATGCTTTGTCTCACCTGCTGTTTGTGCATTCCTACTTTCACACCAGGCAAATGCTGGGGCTGTATGTTAAATAAATCCACGGCTGCATCCTTCCCACTTCTATCCCTTTCCAATCCCATCGTCGCTATAAGACCTGCCTGTGTCGATACGATGTAAGGCAAATTGAAAATAAAAAAAGAACTTGCTCTTTTTGCGTCATCCGCGTGACATTTGTACGGTTGCACTGCATGCATCTTGGTGATTTTAAGTGAAGTCAATACAAACCGAACCATTATGGGATAATATACAGGAAACTTTTCTACACTCCCATGATGTCTTGTAGACAAACCTAAGAAATGGACGCTGAATTTGCTTAATACAGCTATCTCGCACTAAACCACTCCTGCCATAGATTCCCAAAAGTTAGCAATCCTCCAAATCCAGATCGTCTGATCTAATACTACGAGACAAAGTCCATTTCTAATAATATTTGGAGGCAAACATTACAAGGCTGACTCCACCGGGTAATTGGACACCCGTGTTTCACCCCAGAAATTACATCTTGATTAAAATTTATGGACTTAGGAGCTCTTCATTTTGTCACGTTTTCCTTTGCAATCAAGCGTATTTTCATGTTCAAATAACAGAAGCTAAAACTCGTTTTGCCTCCTTCATTCCGCGGCAGAGCAACATTATATTTTCCAATTACTATGTCCCTAAGGGATAAAAGTGGAGGGTAAGGGGGGATTCAAGTGCACTGGCATACGGAAGGGAAAAGTCTGCGTAAGACTTGTGCACGCAACAACAGACCTAAAAGCTACTTATAATGAAATATTTATGGATGGGGATACGATTGGCCATGTGGGATTAGTAGGAAATTCGCCCAGGGAACTCGGGATTTCAGCACCCCTGGTCACTGTCCCTTCAACATGTGTGTACTTACGTCGCAGGGTATTCTCTCGGGACGATGTTGTCAGTCGGAGGAGGATTTAATGGCGCTCTCCTGTCTTCTCATGTACGAGGCCACTCCTACTGCCTGTTGTTACGCGGACATCCGTTCAGCGTTAGAAGAAAAAGCAGATATTTCGCAAGAAATTCATTTCATATAAAGTTTTTTTGACTGAATTGCAATTAGGATGACAGACCAACAATTGAAGTGACAGCCTTAATTTGTCCGTGGGGTCCACGGTTCAGAATCCAGCTTCCGTTAGTGACGGGATACAAACTTCAGATCTCCAAACGTGCAAGCTTCCCATTACTTTATCCTGGAGCTTACATTAGCAGCACGGTATGCTGGCCGTCTTAATAATAATAATAATAATAATAATAATAATAATAATAATAATAATAATAATACTATTGGTTAAACGGCCCAATAACTACTTTCGCGGTTGCCGGAAACGACGAGGTGCCGGAATTTTGTCCCGCAGGAGTACTTTTTGTACGTTCCGGTAAATCTACCGATATGAATCTGACATATTAGAGCACCTTCAAATACCACTGGATCGTGATCAAACCCGCCAACTTGAGCTCAGGATACCAGCGCTCTGAGCAACTGAGCCCGGCAAGGCCGTCTTGAATCAGTCTAGAATATCTTAAAACTCAAAAATTCTAGAGCTAGATGTATCCTTCGCATTTCTCTACGGAAATAGAGTTCATATTGAGAAATGTAAGAGTTCGGAGTACCGTAGTCTAGAGCCAAGGGCTCCTAGTGTGTATTTTAACCTGAGTAGTGATGATGTCTATAATGTGTGTGAACTTACAATCTGTTGATGCCGAGAAGGTAGCGGCTAATAATTGTATGTGAGGTTCCATTCCGTTATTTTGGATCTGAATTTGGAAAACACAGAGAATAAATTCTATGATAACTGAAAGCATATACCGTCTTCTAATATGCGTTGCAGGTGTGCGCGCATTTGCGGTTATGATGTCACAAATTGATATGCTACAGTAACTTGGAAGCCACATCTCGGAGGTTTGTGAGTATGTTCAATGATGAAATATTTTTCAGCTTTGGAAAATATGTCGTTATAAATTTGTTACTGAATTTTGAAAGTGATTGAATATAATGTTGAAAAATATTATGTTGGTACCCTTGGTAGAAGATGAATTTATTTGTCTCCTTGGAGTAGCTGCATTGCTGATTGTGACTTCTTTCTACAAAGTAATATATATCCAAGGAAGGTGGGTTTTATGTATCTGCATTAGGAAACTATAAATTCAATAATCTGAGTGCACATATCACGGTTCCTTCACACTTCTCATTCTCTCCTAATTGGCGTCGTATAAACTATCAAACTTCCTCAGTGTGTTAGCATGTCACATGACTATAACTGGGAGTATACATCGGAGAAGGATGAATGAGCAAAATAATCCTGCTAATTGCGTAGTAGAGGTACTGTATTGTAGGTAACACACCCTGCATGACTGACCTGTGGAGCAAGAACTGAAGACGATATAATCAACACCGTGAACCTCCCAGAACTTCAATATGCTCACATTCACCGAAAAAATCCCTATTGTCCATGTTTGAAGAGGAGGGATCAATGGCGAACTAAACTTAAATCCCTGCCAATGTTTAATCGAGGTTCAGTCTTTCTAATTGACAAGCCACTGCTTTACTCGTTCAACCGGCGTGGCTCTACTTGAATCAGATGATTTTCCTATTTTTACAGACGAGCTGAGTGGCTCAGACGGTTGTGGCGCTGGCCTTTTGACCCCAACTTGGCAGGTTCGATCCTGGCTCAGTCCGGTGGTATTTGATGGTGCTCAAATACGTCAGCCTCGTGTCGGTAGATTTACTGGTTCGTAAACTAACTCCTGCGGGACAAAATTCCAGCACCTCGGCGTCTCCAAAAACCGTAAAAGAATAGCTGGTAGGACGTAAAGCCAATAACTTTGTTATTATTTCTACTTTTAAATTATTGTTAGAAGTTAAATTCCCCTATTGCAAATAAACGATATCTTTTACCTCGAACTACGAACTTTGGATGTTCTAATAAATTTCAACGTTTTTCCTAGTTGTGTAAATAGGTAAAGTACATACATACGAATTTTACTAAAATATGTATAATGTGATACATACTTTATAAAAGGTTATTTTGAAATGGAGAATATACTGTGTCTGGAAGTTTGTATCCAGTACAACTGAAAAAGTATAGAATGTGAAAGGAGGAACTGCAAAGTGCACTCTAAAGAACTAAAAAGCAAACCAAATTCCATGGGACAATAGTCCCGAAGGGCCTTGACGTATCAAGTGACCGTTGCTCAGTCCGAGGCCTGCACATTACGAGGTGTGTGGTCAGCGCGACCAATCCTCTAGGCCGATATTCTTGGCTTTCCTGACCGTGGCCGCTACCTTACCGTCAGATAGCTCCTCAGTTATAATCCAGTTCGCTGAATGGACATCGAACCAGCCTTCATATCCAGGTAAAATTCCCTGAGCTGGTCGGGAATGGAATCCGGACCTTCAGGTAACAAGCAGGCACGCTACCCCTACACCAAGAGGCTGGCTGTGCTCAAGAACAAACTAGTGTTCTTGAACCCTATCCGGGTATTTCTTCATCAATATCATTGACAGTCGGCCGGAGTATTTCTCTGGAAGATGACAGAAACGAAATGACTCAACCGTAGCGCTGCGGAGAGTAATTATCCCTGGACATTTTAAATATATATTTCATAAAACATATATTTTAATTTTCGGCCTTATTCGACTATGTGGCCAGCCTCTATTTGTATTCTTTTACAAGTGTTGATGAAGCATTTATATACTATAGCCCATTATATGCATATAGTGTACGGGAAATACCAGCGCCTATGGCTAGCTTGAAGATCACGATGAATTTGAATGCAGGGTCATGTGCTGCACGCTCTTCGTGTGCGTGCAGAGAGAGGTTTAAAAATGAACGTGGTGTTCTATTTTCAAATGTTCATTTATTCAAAGATGTAAATATCATTTCTACAAAGATATTTTCGATATCTTCTTCGGCAAAGGGACACGTACACTCCTGGACACGTTGACCGCATTTCAACAATTTGTTTTAAGTCGCACCGACATATATAGGTCGTATGGTAATTATGTGATAGGAAAGGGCTAGGAGTGGGAAGGAATCGGCCGTGGCCTTAATAAAGGTAAAGCCCCGGCATTTACCTTGTTTGAAAATATGAAAAAACAGAAACCCATCTTCAGTGCTGTCGACATTGGGGTTCGCACACACTATCTTCCGAATACAAGCTCACAGTGGCACGCCCCTATCCGCGTGGTCAACTCGCTCGGTACACCAGATGTCCATCCACCATGGGAACAATGAAATCACTTCAACATCGCCAATTACCCTGAGTACCACGATATCCTTCCAGAATCGTCAATTACCATGGGAATCACGAAGTTCTCTCAGCATCATTATGGGCACCATGAAGTTATCTCACCTTCACCAGTTACCAATTCTGTGATAAATCACTGAATGACTTATGTTGTAATAATAGTATATTTTTCTAACCACTTTTGACGGTTTTCCGGAGACACCGAGGTACCGGACGTTTGTCGCGCAGGAGTATTTTTACGTGGCAGTAAATCTACCGACACGAGGTTTACGTATTTGAGCACCAGACTGTGGCAGGATCGAACCTGCCGAGTTGGGGTCAGAAGGCCAGCGCCTCAACCGTCTGAGCCACTCAGACCTGCGACTTATATTGTGACCCACCGCGGGAAGATTTGTTTATCAAAGATCAATACACTTACACTTCACTCCTTTCAATATGTTAACAAGTAACGTTTGAATTCAATTATTAAACACTTGTCTCGGCAGACAAGCCACAAGTAATGTTAGGAACGAAGAATTTAATTATTAAGCACTTGTATCTGTAGAAGAGTCTACAAATAAAAAGTGAAAATGAAGACATTTAACATTTAATTTACAAAGATGTTTACAATCCGCGTAGTTTAAATGTCTAGTCTCTGAGTAAGTAACTGTAGAAATGAACAAAAGTCCGTTGATGTCACGAAAATAAAAATATGTGGCACGAAATAAAGCGAACCTCTAAGTATCACCTTGACGAATTAATGAATATTTGGCATAGAAAATGGCATAATTTCGATGTTCACACCGCAAAATAAATGCAAGTTAATAAATGTTACAACGAAGAAGTATTTATAAGTCGAAGCGTTTTATTCGTAATTCACCAACACTTGTCGCAAGAAAGAAGCAGAGGTTTACTGTTAGCACTGTTAGAAATACATATGTTATTCAGCACTAATCTCTAGCACCGTCTCGACAATTGTTCAAACATTTCAAGTAGGAATTGATGTAAGTGAAATACTTAACCCCGGAGAAATTCTCTAAGGACTCAAGTCGTGACTTAATACATTATTTAAACACTCGAAGTAATACATACCGCAAGTTAAAGTTGCACACTGTTGAAATAATAACGAGATCATAACAAAGAAATAATCACAAATTTTGTTGTTTACAATTCGCTTTACGTCGCACCCACACAGATAGGCCTTATGGCGACGATGGGATAGGAAAGGCCTTGCAGTGGGGAGGAAGTGATCTTAATTAATGTACAGCCTCAGTATTTGTTTGGTGTGAGCATGGAAATCCGCCGAAAACCATATTCAGGGCTACCTACAGTGGGGTTCGAACCTACTATCACTCGGATGCAAGATCACAAATCTACGCCCTTAACCGCATAGCGAACTCGCCCGGTAAATTGTCACAAGTTCACAACACGAAATATGTATAAGTCCTCAACATGTTTCTGTTTATATTGGCTTTACGTCACACCGACACAGATAGGTGTTATGGCGACGATGGGATAGGAAAGGGCTAGGAGTTGGAAGGAAACTGTCGTGGCCTTAATTAGCTTACAGCCCCAGCATTTTCCTGGTGTGAAAATGGGAAACAACGGAAACAACGGCTGCCGACAGTGGGATTCGAACCCACTAACTCCCGGATGCAAGCTCACTGCTGCGCGCCCTTTACCGCAAGGCCAACTCGCTCGGTTAAGTCCTCAAGTAATGACTTAGAAATTATCCAAACACACTTTGAGTGTTAGACGTCGTGAAGTGTTCAAGTCCGCAACAGAACAGTGCACTTTGAATCGCGCACACTCCACTATATTTACCGCAAATAGCATTCTCCGTAAAGCCTTGTTTTCAGCGACGAGCTGGCAAGCGAAGGATACATGGGGACTGCATAAATGTTCCGCTCAGTCTGTGCTTAATATAGCCTTATTGTGGGTACTGTGAGTCACAGCTTGTTTCCGTTTCATCAGCTTTTACAATTCTCATGGTCTTTTTAAAAAACTAGCCAGATCTTTACGTAATGTACAAACACACTTGTTGCTATTGTCCATTTTTTATTCCTGTAATATATCGAGATAAAATGGAACGTGATGTAAGGTGGCTCTCGATGACTTGTAAGTGGGCATAAGTTGGAAGTGACAAGACATAGGGCCTACGTCACTTGTTTCACGCCGGAAGTAATACAGCTGTTCTACTTTAGAGCGCTGGTAATGCTTCGTGATTTCCACTTAGAATAATTGTTGTACGGGCGTTATTGTATATGATTGGTCGGAAACAACGTGAATGGGATATGATTTAGAGGGTTTTTCATACTGATAAATAATTTTAAAGAAATAATTCGATATCCCGAGCCGTTATAATTTTATCAGCTGGTGAAGAGCTTTGGTGAGGGTTTTCAGCTTGCCAGTTTGTGTAAGTGAATTTATGTTGAAAGTTGCTAGAAAGGTTTTAGATTTTGGCCTGAGTTTTTGACTCTTCGGGGTACACCGAGACGCTCCGACTCGTCTCTTGTATGATGTCGAGTCTCCCCCAGAATCCGAACGAGACTCGTGCGCCGTGGCGTTCACGACGAGGGATTTATCCGAAGATTTACCCCCTGGGGTATGTTTCTTGAAATGTTGTGCCATCATGCTTTTTGACTTGACTTTGCTTTGGACGGGTACCCATCCATTTACAACTAGGGTTGTTAGCCCTAGAGGTTGCCTCAACATGTTTTCTGGCTTCTGGTCATTTACCAGTCTTCGCCGTAACCCTGGCAAGGGACCAGTTTTTTTCAAGGTGGTATTTTATTTCCCTACTACCCTCTGACTCTGCTGGCGGCAGAGCCAGCGAGCTTCCCCAATTCCAATGGGACGCGCCCGATGGAGGTAACCGGTAAATCCCCACACGGGTATTATTATTATTATTTTTATTTTTATTATTATTATTATCTACGGTGGTGCCTCTTTTCTGGTCTCGGGGTACATTTTTAAAGTCAGAATGCATATTAGCACAAAGACAAGATCTGCCAAATATAATAGAATTCTTTCCGTGCAACCATGTGACTTCCTACCTGGTTGGTTTTGGGTTGTATTACCGTGCCCGTCACGAACCTGCAATGGGATATACTCAGTCCCATAAGGACAACAGACAAGATAAGTGGATCAAAGTCACTAAGAGAGTTGGCTGCCCAGTTCGCGTCGTGTAGCTACGAGTTGGATTTCGGGGTGATGGTGGGTTCAAATTCTACTGTCGGAAATCCTGAAGATGGCTTTGCATGGTTTCTAGTTTTTATAATTCCATTCCTAGGCCGAATTGTAATTACGATTTCACACACATCCACAATAGTGATATAAATCTATATATATAAAATAACTTGTCCTGACTGACTGACTGACTGACTGACTGACTGACTGACTGACTGCCGAGCCAAAACTACTGGACATAAAGAAATGAAATTTTGTAGATACATTCATATTAAGATGTAGGTGCTTGCTAAGAGAGGATTTTTGGATATTTCGTCGCTAAGGGGGTGAAAAGGGGGTTGAAATTTTAAAATGAGTGTATCTATATCTCAAAAATTTAAAAGTGTACAGATGTAAAAAATTGGTATTTAGGATCTTTTTTAAAAATAAGGAAACACGTATTTTCTGTTTTCGGAAAATCCCAATAGGAGGGGTGAAAAACGGTGAAAAAAAGGCTGAATGCCTTTAATCAGGATACCGGTACTTATATCTCAGAAACTGAAGATATTACAGACCTGAAAATTGGTACACTTGATCTCTTTAAACAATAAAGAAACACGTATTTTTTTGTTTTTGGAAAATCTAATTAATGGGAGGGGGTAAAGGGGGGTAAATTATTAAAATGAGTGTATCAATATCTCAAAACTTTGAAAGTTTACAGATGTAAAAATTGGTATTTAGAATTTTCATTATAAATAAGGAAACACGTATTTTTTTGTTTTCGGAAAATACCAATAGGAGGGGTGAAAAGGGGTGAAAAATCGGTTGAATGCCTTTAATGACGATACTTATATCCCAGAAACTAAAAGTATTACAGACCTGAAAATTGGTGTTTGGGATCTCCTTTAAAAATAAAGAAACGCGTATTCTTTTGTTCTTGGAAAATCCAATTAATGGGGGTGTGAAAAGGGGGTGAATTTTGAAAATGAGTGTATGTATATCTCAAAACTTTTAAAGTTTATAGATGTAAGAATTAGTATTTAGAATCTCCTTGAAAAATAAAGAAATACGTATTTATTTGTTTTCGGAATATCCCAATAGCAGGGGTTAAAAGGGGTGAAAAATAGTTTAATGCCTTTAATAAGGATCCTTATTTCTCAGAAACTGAAAATGTTACAGATCTGAAAATCGGTATTTGGGATCTCCTTTATAAATAAAGAAACATGTATTTTTTTAGAAAATCCAAATAGTGGGGTCGGGGTTGAAGAGGGGTGTATTTTAAAAATGAGTGTATCCATATCTCAAAACTTCAAAAGTTTGCAGATGTAAAAATTGATACTTAGAATCTCCTTTAAAAATAAAAGAACACGTATTTTTTTTTTCCGGAAAATCGCAGTAGGAGGGGTAAAAAGTGTGAATAAGGGGTTGAATGTCTTTAATTAGGATACTTATATCTCAGAAACTGAAGATATTAGAGACCAGAGAGTTAGTATATGGAATCTCCTTTAAAAATACAGAAACATTTATTTTTTTGATTTTGGAAAATCAATTAATGGGGGTTAAACAGGAGTGACAAATTGGGGTGAATATTTAGAAAAACTATATCTAGAGTATATCTCAGAAACGTAAAATGTTGCAGACGTAAATATTGATATTTGGAATCTCCTGTTAAAGTAATGAAACCGGTATTCACGGAAAATCCAATGATGTTTTGGGGGGGGGGGTGAAAATTTGAAATATTTATTGAATTAATTGTATGAGGATACTTATATCTAATAAAAACTAAAGTTGTTATAGACGTGAAAAGTGGTATTTAGATCTTCTTTAAAAATAAAACGACGCGCTTGGGGGGGGGGGGGGCGGAGAATCATTTTTGGGGGCGAGTGTGAAAAGGAGTTGAATTCGTTTTATGAGGACACATATCTTAAAAAAACTGAAGATAATCGGTATTTAGAAGATCCTTTACTATTAAAGAAAGAAGTATTTTTGCCCGAAAATTCACTTAAGGGGGGCGGGGAGTGTGAAAGTAAGTGAAAAAAGTGAATTATTTTTATGGGAATACTTATATCTCAAAACTGAAGGTAACACACGTGAACATTGGTATTTGGAATCTCCTTTAAACATAAAGGAACACGTTTTCTGTTTGGGGGGGAGGTAAAGCAACTTAACCGCGGTGGGGTGAAAACGGAGGTGAGACCAATTGATTTTACTGTTCCTAATGTACTTATAAGGAGCCTCCGTGGCTCAGGCTGCAGCGCGCTGGCTTCTCACCGCTGGGTTTCGTGGTTCAAATCCCGGTCACTCCATGTGAGATTTGTGCTGGACAAAGCGGAGGCGGGACAGTTTTATCTCCGGGTACTCCCGTTTTCCCCGTCAACATTCATTCCAGCAACACTCTTCAGTATCGTTTCATTTCATTTGTCATTCATTTAATCATTGCCCCAGTGGAGTGCGACAGGCTTCGGGAGGGCTTATTCATTCCATTCCTGACCCGGCTGAATAACTGGAAACAGGCTGTGGATTTTCCATGTACTTATTCTGATCATAAACCGATCATTTTTACTCTCTGCTGGGTTCGTTTTCAAGAGCCATCTTTACCTTTGGAGAACCTTCTTAGACTACAGTAGATTCTTCTGGCATATAAACAAAAATTTAAACATATTTGAAATAAACGATAGATATATGATTGACCGTGCAATTGTTCACCTCTGTAATAAGGTCGATAATGCACGGACGTATGTCATTCGTATCGCCAGACGTCCTGCGCACTTGCCTACGGGCGACAATGGTGCTGGTCATACTGACATCAATGACAACGGCAGCAGATGTAATTTACCGCAAAGTAGAGGTTCAGTACCGCCAAGGCACCCAAGACGACACCACGCCGGATCTCCTCAAGGATTTGATCCACATTAAAAATGCTTATAGGAAAAGATGGCAAAGATTTAGGGACCCAACTGACCGGGTGGAATACCTGGACCTATCCCGGGAAGTACGAAATCGATTGCTGGAGAAAAGATTGAAAAATGGGAGGAACGTTGCCGTAATCTCTCAGAAAACGAGTCAGATCGCGAATTTTGGCGGAATCTCTCAGAAAATGAGTCAGATCGCGAATATCGGTGGGTTATTTATAAAACGATAAGCATTCAATTATAAATTTCAGTATAATACCGTAGCGAAGCACGGGTATCTTGCTAGTAAAACTATATAATACTAACGGCAAAATTCCAGTTTCTTTCCTATCATGTATAGGTTTTTAGAAATATTGAATTTTATGAAGTATAATATAAGTTACACGATAAAACGTTAAGGAATTAAAGCTCACATGCCGTACTAAATGAAACTGTCTCTCTCTCGTTTGTATGGTGATGGTGTTTCCCTCACTGTTAGAATGGCTTGGTACCATCATTCCTGGTAATGCCGTACCTTAATCAAGGATGCTGTCACATCACCCCCGTTGCCTTATAAGGTTCCAGCCAGTGATATTCGCTCTCGGCTGAGACATTTGGTTATGTCTCGTTGCGATATGGAGTGGCAGGCCACTTTTTCCCAAATAAGCTGAGAGTGATAAAAGATACAAAGAAGGTATGGAAAACTTCCCACCGAGCTCGATAGCTCCAGTCGCTTAAGTGCGGCCAGTACCCAGTGTTCGGGAGATAGTGGGTTCAAACCCCACTGTCGGCAGCCTTGAAGATGTTTTTCCGTGGTTTCCCATTTCCACAGCAGGCAAATGCTGGTGGTGTACCTTAATTCAAGCCAGTCCCATCGTCGCCATAAGACCTAACTGCATCGGTGCGACGTAAAGCAAATTATAAAGAAAGAAGACTTCTCCTCGGACTTTTCGGAGGAAAGCAGTGGTATTACGTCGTCTTCGGATTTGCCACGGTATAGAAACTCACTCCTACTTACTGAAGTGAGAACCCCCCCCCCCCCGGTGTATCTGCGGCGGTCATCTCACCGTGGTGCACATCTTTACGGAGTGCGTGGACCTGGCCGATCTGTACCTTCCGAGTATCATCTCTCTCATTCTACGAGATGACGAGCAGTCAGCAGACCTCATAATCCGTTTAATGAAGGATACTGGCCTGTTGCATCGTGTATAATAGTATTTTCTATTCGTTTTTATTTAATTGTTTAGCATATTTTATTCTATCGACTCTGTTTAACTTTGTACAATTGAATGTATTATTTTAACTTCTAATTTCAATAATACATATGAATACACTTCAAGCCAATGCCTTATTCTACCTTAATCTATATTTTCTATAATTCTATCAGAAAATAAGGCTTTGCGAATTACATCCATTGACTGTTTTAAACTCATGATCATTTTTCATCGTTAGTTTTAAATTCTAGCATTGGACACATTTTTAAAATTTTAATTATCATGTCATTTCGATCCACCTCGTACCATTAGGAGACGATGACCAAGATGTTAGGTCCTTTAAGCAACAAGCACAATCATCCTCATCATCATCAACAACCTTGATCAAGCCATGGTCTCAACCTTCCCAATCATTTTCCGCGGAAATTCTCCTATATGCCACTGAGGCGTAAAACCATTTTAAAGAAATGATCAAAATCACACTCTCATCTACTCAAGAAGTGGTTTTCCGAGCCTTCATATTTCGTTTCTAGACGAATACTAGTGTAGGTGCTAACACACAGGGAATGGCCACCTTATTCCAAATTGTGTTCCCAGTACAAACACTATAGTCACGCAGGTTATTGGTCAGACTTCACGCTCACCGAGTAATTGTGACTGTTGGCCAGATCCCTAAAAGGAAATAACAACAACAACAATATCACTGGTAGTTTCAGCTGAGGTTTCGTTAACGGCAGTACGAAGTCCGTGCAGGAATTGATTCAACACCACAATTAGTAAATTACTCGGCATAGATAGCACATTTGATTACAGATATTGATATTACAATATTCTTGATGGATTAAATACCAATAATACAACAGCACTGTTTGAAATACAGTGCCTCGTACATTTCGTTCACTTCCAGTATATTCATTCAATCAAACCTTAGCCAAGCACTCTACAACACGCTCTCTATTTGAAGAGTAGGAAAAGAGTTTGCATAGGTGAGATCATTGACTGAAGGATATTTTTCGGCTTCCTTGAGTGTTTCTTTTTTCTTTCGGAGTTTTGCATACTCATTCGCCTCAAACGTTCATAAACCACGTTATTTGACCTTTCACCGCTGCTACACCAAGTCAAACTGTAATTATAATTTCACACACTCCTACAACACCTATACGGACAGAGATAACACTGGAAATGCGGATAATGCTAACGGCAAATGCAATGTTAAACGTCACATTCATTCAATTGTTTCCTATCGCGTATATGTTTTGAGAAACCTTAAATTTTATGACGGACAAAATAAATGATAAATCGTTAAAGAACGAAACATATAATGATGCTGGTGTTTTCCTCACTGCTCACCTACGGTTATTTGCTACAGTTATCCCCTGGTGACATTGTTCAGCCGGCAAAATATCCTGATGGAATCCCTCTCCATGTTTCTCACTGACAGCTTCTAAATTGTCCTTGAAAAAGGACAAGTTTGAGTACAAAAATGAACCTTGAAAGTTATCGTCGCTGTTCGGGCAATACCTTGTGTCCCACAATGTCCTTCCTCCCCATTATTTTCTTTAAGACTCGTCACACCTCCCAAACACACATATATATGCAGTCCATCAGAATAATGCTTGTTGTGTTCATATTTCTATGCCAGTTTGTACAGGACAATGAATCTTATTGTGACTTACTCTTGGAATGTACGTTTTCATGAAATATCTACGCACTCCTAGAATATGATGCATTTCAGATTCATTTTCCTTCATATACTACAGTAGCACAGGAAAGTGAACCCAATGAACGTTCTTCTGATGGACTGCATATCCATGTGTGATTGGAAAGCGTCCCCAGTCTTAAGGAGGATAGCGGATATGAAGAGCCTTGTGGGATACGACGTACTGCCCGTACAGCAACGATATGTTGCAACAAATTTCACGGTAGGCACCAAGAGTCGTTTATATAGTATTTTGACTTACTGTTCCCTATGAAATTCTTTATGACGTCTTCAAATCATTCCCAAGCATCCTTTTCCTTTCCCATTGAACCTATTTGGAATGGACTATCCTTATCGTGCCTTATCGGGAACAAACGGAGGCTATCTTCTTTAGTTTTCGTCTCACTGACTTTTGGGAACTTTTCCTGCACTGAAACACTCTGTTCTCCTTATTCATACCCTTGACATAGCTCCTCCGCTTCATGTGCCAGGGTGGAAGTTAATATTGCGTAATTAACCAATGTCTTTGTGCAACACGTCTTTTGGGCCACTTTCAGTTTTAAGTGTGTCTCGTATCCCCGATCACTTAAAACAGTAGTATTTTTTGTGGAGCCCAGCTGGGTTTCGAAAAAGAATAACAACATGTTTATCACCATATTTCAGGATAAATACTCAACTTAGGAAGCGTATGTTTTGCTTATAAGAAAAAGTCACCGGATATCCGCGAGTTATCATTTTCAAACAAGGTTACTCACTTCCCTACAAACTCTGCAATCTCTGGTAAACATTCCCACTACCATGTAGCATAAATACAGTGAGTAATAAAACGGAAAACAGATGTACCGTCAGTAGCAAATTGATTTAGAGAGCAAGAGAGCAAGTGATTGGAGTAATTCAGTTTCTGAAGGTAGGAAAAATCAGAGTCTGTAGACATCTTTGTATGTGTTTTCTAGTACTATTTAATGACTGGCATTCACGAATGTCGTAAGGTAAAAGGAATACTGAGAAATTTTCCTTTTAGAGACAGGTTATTGCAGCCAATTTTTTTTTTTTTTTTTTGCTATTTGCTTTACGTCGCACTGACACAGATAGGTCTTATGGCGACGATGGGACAGGAAAGGCCTAGGAATGGGAAGGAAGCGGTCGTTGCCTTAATTAAGGTACAGCCCCAGCATTTGCCTGGTGTGAAAATGGGAAACCACTGAAAATCATATTCAGGTCTGGCGACAGTGGGATTCTAACCCACTATCTCCCGGATGCGAGCCCACCGCTGCGCGCTCCTAATCGCACGACCAACTCGCCCGGTAAATACTAAGGTTAAAATCAGGCTGCAGTGATATTTGATGTTAATATAAACGTATGTTTTATAATTCTGTCGCATAATTAGGTACTTCTTATTGACCACTTTCATGCATTATTTCTGGAGGGCGTATTGCATTGCCTTGGCTATTGAAATTTTACGCCAGGTTGAACTACATACTAGTTGCTGCACACATTGTAGCCTGCTGCCATTCTGTGGTTCAGAGTAATAACATATAAAGCTTTACCTATCGACCTGCGTAATTTATCCGTTGAAAATAAGCTAATAAATACTCTGGAGTGCACTACATAGGTGTAAAAGAAAAAGCTGATATTTATTCCACGCATTCGTCGGCTTGGAGACTGATGCGACGCAGCAGGAGTCGGTGTATGTACTACTATCATATCACCTTAAAAGCCTTGCAGTTCTAGGATTTATAGTAAAGATAGTGGTAACCTTCAGTCATTCTTCATAGAATTTTGAAACAGATTCAAAATCTTCAAAGCTGGCATCCACACAGTTGCTCTTACAGAACTAAAGGGATCAGCCAGGATATCCCCATGTCAATGCATTCAACGTGCTGCAAATTGAAAGCCTTCCTCTTTGATGTTTATATTCCACCTTTAACCATATCAGCTTTAGGCAACTAATTTATAATTCTACTAATCCATCGTAGATCCTTACATCGCCTATAATTTCAGAGAGATTACAAAATCCGAAAATACCTGTTTGGATTTGTTACAATGTTTGAAGATTTTATCCTACCGTTCTTTAAATCCAAGGGAACAGCTGATGGTCGTGATGTAAGACTGTGTGAGTGAGAATTGTATCAGGTCCATAAAATGAATTTTGGTGTATGTTCTTGAAATGTTTATTCGTAGGCTCTTTTCGCATTGAATCTTGGTTATAACATGTAGGGTTTTTAGTAACAGAACTCGCGGATGTAGAATGGCTTCAATGAATTACTTAACGTGATCCGTTTCGAGGTTCTACCAAATGGTAATTATTTTATTTTTAATGGTTCTGAGAATCAAGAGATAAGTACGGAATTTATACGTATACATATAAGTAGTACCAAATTGAACAAAATATCACTTTAAATAAGAAATATAGTTGCTTTGCAGTGGACAGTGCACCACCTCGTTGCGACACTTCAGGGTACTCTCGGTAGGACCTTGATTTAATTACTTGTAATTATCAAACGTTAGCTTTTACTTCGTTCTAGTAGACTAGGAGCATCGTTGTTCCTGAATTCTTGGGTGTAGTCGTGAGAATATTGTACACTTTAATTACAACGGTTTTCACTTTATATTCATTTATTAAGGTTTCTCTTTAGTTTTAAACAAATTTCTCTGCGCCATGCTGTAAGTTTCAGCTGTGCTGATATTGTAACTTAGTTCCGCATCATACAGTCATTCTTATTTATTATTTCGCGTTAAAAACGGAGATGTATTTCCTGCTAAAGACTGTTAATGTCCGGCTTCTTGGCTGAATGGTTAGTGTGTTGACCTTGGGTTCATTTGGTCCTCGGTTCGATTCTTGTTCGGGCCGGCGATTTGAACGTGTTTCGTTAAATCCTTCAGCTCGGAGATCGGGTGATTTTGATAATGTTAAGGCGCACCTTCATGTGCACGTAACTCATCGCGCTACCAACCACTATAGTTCAAGTAATAGTGAAAACACCCCTCCCCACAATTTTGGCTCCTGGAAGGGCATCCGACCATAAAATTGGGACTCGTTCCATGTTAGTGACGACCACAGGTAATTGAGAAAAGCCCTGGAAGGAACAGGAGGAATGAAAGAATGTTAGTGAATTTAAGAAAAACAACTTAAAAATCGTTCACAGTTCCCGTTGCAGACCTGCAAACTTCAGTAAGAGTGATGTCTTGCAAACAGGTATTATTTCTTCAGAAATACAAACTGCGTAGTGAATGCTCATACATCAAAGTGTAAAGGTGTATGCAAACTACCACCCAATAAAAACAGCCCATGTTAACAAGGACCAGGACAATTCAAATGGGAATAGCAAACAACCCTTAAACTCGGAATATTTTATCCACATTCAAATTGTAGAATTAATGTCATTTCATTTAAGACGAGGTCTGCGGCAAAAGCTCCTCGAAAACAATCCGTTCCCCTACGACTTCTTAAGATCCTGAAGCACATTTATGTTACAAACCCACTTTCTTCGGTGTCAAGATCCTTCGAAAACCTGATGTCAAACTTACGCTCGAATACAATACACATTTCACTTACTCCCTCATCATAAATTAAAAATGGAACAGTGACATAGTATAGAGGCAGCGGAGATTCCCACCTAATGAATTATGTTTGCAGAACTACCGTGAGTTTCTCTTAACGGGTGGCCGGCAAGCGCGCCCAGGTTACCTGCCTCCCGTTCACTCATCACTGCCTGCTCTGCGGCTCGCTTTATCCGTGCATGACAGGAGATAACGATTAAAATTAAGAAAATAATAACTTAAAAAATTAGTAATTAAAATTAAGAAGATAAGCTCGTGGAGATGTTGGAAATGTTCTAGCATCGTCTTAGGAAACTCCGAATCACACGCATAATTTTGTCTTCCGTAATTGAGGCTATTTCAATGTTAACATTTTATTTGCCCACCATGCTGAGCTCTTTAAAACCCCGGCTTCTTGTCTAAGTCGTATTATGGATTTTGTAGACGTGTGTTCTAATACTTCTGCGATTTCATTTACCTTTTCCTCCTTAAGTACACGGTTTTCTTCACTTAGCATTTTATCGAGTAAAGAACCAATTCCTCTCAATTTGTTCACGAGTTTCCACACGGTCTCTGGAAATTCTGTTACAAATCGCCTAACGAATTCCCTGAAAGACTCTGTTTTCACATAATTATCGTACATAAGTACCCTTTCCTCTACTGTGTACACATGTGAAGGCATTATGTGAATTATACCCCGAAGTAACACTTCACAACTCGAGAACAGTTGGAGTGATAGATCAACACTTAATGCACGTTCTAACCACGGAAATGAACTTGAAATTGCGGGCATCACCGTGCTGTCGCTGCGGTGTGTAACAGGAAGTGATGAGTCAACGGAAGGCAGATAAACTGGGCGCGTCTGTCGGCCAACCGATGAATGAAACTCTCTGTATATTGATTACTGTATCCCGGTTGATTCTGGATGGAGGGTTGGTTTCAAAACTCATCATTATTTTCCTAAGGACCCTTATCATCGCTTCATTCGACTGCATTTCCCTACAGTCTGTATAAAAAGAGCTAACATTAATAATTCAGTGTGTTTATTACAAACACTCTGATGTGGGTGGACAGCGTCCGGTGTGAGAAGTGAATTGTGTGTAATGGTAGTATAGGGAAGTATGTTGTAGGTGTGCGAGTTGAAGGAAAGTTAATGCCACGGAAAGTAATCACACGCACTTAAAATTCCATGACTAGACACGGGAGCAAATTCGGAATCTTACAGTCTGAAGACCAGAATGTTGACCACTTATCGACGGACTCAAACATGAGAGGTGATGTCCATCTCAGGATCAGACTGTCTTAAAGGGGCTATTGTAAAAGCAGGAGAATCATTGAAACAACCCAATTAAGGATCACAGACGAAGAGTTCCGAAAGGAGTACACTCTGTCGTAATATTATAGATAAATATCGATTGTTTTTATGACGAAACTTTTATTATACAGGGTACTTTTAATGGCAATATTTGGCTTGTTACCTGTCCGAGTACTGTATTTAAGTGCAGTTACGCACATTAATTAATTACTCTGTGCATGATGTTATTCAAGAGAATTAGCCGTGTCGGAGTGGTTACAGAGATTAGGCACGGCTGTAATCGCTCACGTTTATTGTTCTTACTGTAATGTTTCACCTTTATTGATAACTTATATGATAATTAAAAAATAGTAGCCAGGAATTCAGTTGGAGAGCAATGTAGAAATTAGTTCGGATTCAATTCAGCCGACAATTTGTTTTTTATGAATTATATGACCGACTGTGTTGAAAGCTTGAAATTTACTTTATGTGAAATGGAATAGGAATGTAGGGAGTATGATATGAACATTGACGTTTGTAAGATTAAAGTGATGTCAGTTGAAAATATATCTAAGACAAGCGATTCCAACTGAGGTGCTCCCACGGCCCCGGCCGGCCCCGGAAGCAGCCCCGGTGCTGTGCTATAGCACCGTTGAGTCGGAGGGGGAAGGAGGGGAAGTGGCAGAGGCAGAACCACAGGTCGCCAAGTCACCGCGCAGCTTATGAAAACAATATTATTTATGACAGTTCTGTGAACACATAAACACACAATTTATTCTGTACATACTTAGCACTTGCCTTAACCTACATTTAGCGTTTAAGTCGATTGCTGACATCGTTTTGCGGCAACTAATTTACTTATAATGGGTACAATCGATTTGGCAGTAGAAAAGTACAGCCTCTAAGTCCGCATCAGACAGAGAAGTCCTAGTTCTCCTTTTTTTAAAATTCAGAATTGAAAACATCTGGTTTTTTTTTTTTGCAATTTTCAGAGCAACAATAGCCCATAACGTGCTCGAACTGCGCCTTCTAAAGTGATGGGTTCAAGTATATGTGGGGCAGGGAGATAAAATAATTAAAATAATTATCTTTGTGGGTTCTTTATTGCAATAGGTGTTATGGCGATGATGGGATAGGAAAAGGCTAGGAATGGGAAGGAAGCGGCCGTGGCCTTAATTAAGGAACAGCCCCAGGATTTTTTTTTGCTAGGGGCTTTACGTCGCACCGACACAGATAGGTCTTATGGCGACGATGGGATAGGAAAGGCCTAGGAGTTGGAAGGAAGCGGCCGTGGCCTTAATTAAGGTACAGCCCCAGCATTTGCCTGGTGTGAAAATGGGAAACCACGGAAAACCATCTTCAGGGATGCCGATAGTGGGATTCGAACCTACTATCTCCCGGATGCAAGCTCACAGCCGCGCGCCTCTACGCGCACGGCCAACTCGCCCGGTCCAGGATTTTCTTGGTTTGAAAATGGGAAACCACGGAAAAACCATCTTCAGCGCTGCCGACATTGGGGTTCGAACCCATTATCTCCTAGATGCAAGCTCACAGCTGAGCGCCCCTAACCGCGTCGCCAACTCGCCCAGTGTGTTTTCTTCGCAGCACATCTAAGTCTAATTCTAAACAGTTCTTAATAATACAAAACCAAAACCGAAAAACAAATCTCCTAAATTGCATGTAAAACAATTCCCAATAAGTTATTGCGTAACTCTGAAGAACTTGTCAACAGAATATGAATCTACCCATGAAGGATTAAACGAAATTTTTAACGAAGGTGAAACCAACTGCTCCGCTGTCTGTTCTATCGAATAGATTCCACTAAGAATGACACACACACACACACAGAGAATGAGAATGAATGTACTGTCTCTTACGTACGCATGCATTGACCACTGCGTGGGGAAGGAGGGGAACGGTGCTGCTGAGTGCAGCTCTGGTGCGCCCCAGCATTAAGTGCTCGAGTTGGAAAGGCCTGATCTAAGAGGACTGAATGCCAGGTAGAGAATACGAAGCTGGAACAGATGGCTACTTTGAAGCAATAGGGATTGCAGTATAATAAGTGAAATGGAATTAAGGTGTAGAAAAACCATTCCTGTGAACCTAGAATTCAGATCAACGATATTATATAAGAAAGAAGTGAACTCCCATGTGAAATTATCCTTTGGTTTTGAGCCAAATTTCCTGTACGAAAATGAGAGTTGGGTGATCTCAGGATATGTTATTCATCAACAGGAAGTAACAAACATAAAAGTAGCGAGAATGGCAGGTGTCACAAGTACGTGGGACCAATGGTAGGTGGTTACACGCACTGAGGAGATTCAGTTAGAAAAGAACTTAATGGGTGAAGCTCTGAAAATGAAGTGTCATATAAGGCGAACGGAGAGATAGAAGGAGATCAAAATGATTATGGTTAGATTTGAACCAGGTGAGGCCAGGGTGTTACTTATAATTACTTCTAATAAGAATGGTGTGCCGTTATATTTTCCGTAGTGTTAACAATGTCGCCAAGTTGAATGAATGAAGTTACGCGAAACGAAATTTATGTAGAGCGAACGCAAATAATAGTATGATTCAGAAGTTGTTAGGGGCCGATAGGTCTTCTGGCGACGATGGGATAGGAAAGGCTAGGAGTTGGAAGGAAGCGGCCGTGGCCTTAATTAAGGTACAGCCCCAGAATTTGCCTGGTGTGAAAATGGAAAACCACGGAAAACCATCTTCAGGGCTGCCGATAGTGGGATTCGAACCTACTATCTCCCGGATGCATGGACAAAATTGGTAAATAAACATGTTAGTACAGAACTCAAAGTTAGTGGCCTAAAACGATCTTGTCATGCTGGTGTAACATTCCCCCAAATGTGTACATGCTACTTAATTTACCTTTGTCGTCGACTTCTGTATCGACGCCATACTACCAACACCTCGCACCGCTGCCTGTCATACTACTGAACGCTGCATGCCTCTGTCTCTTCGGCCACCGCGTCATCGTCACGTCACGAATATGTCATATCTGCCGAATTTCTCGAATATGTTCGTACGTCTCCAGAACCTTCCACATGTCTTATATATACTGAGGCTTTCCGTCACTTCCTCAGTCCAGCCTTGGCAGTGGCGTGTGTGGAGGGCTCAACAACCCGCCATGCTGCGTGCTGGTCACGCCTTATTATCATCCTGTACCCAGTACCTTTTATTTATCACTTGGTGAGCGAAGACATTTTATTATTTGGTGGGACTTAGTTTCCCAGAACCTTTCTGGATCTGGCGCTTCTCGCCTCTATTCAAGCCTTTTTATATTCTTGTACCCTAGTGCATTTGATGCGAGTGCAATGCTCGATTAGTTCATATAACTAGTTTTGGAATTGAAGTAACGCAATGTCTGATATTAAGTGTAATAATCTCCGTCAGTGCGTTATAGACTCTTTCTTTATTTGGTTATAGTTTTCTAAATATTCTAAATATTCCGTTTTTTCACTTTGCTCGGCGAAGTCCCGTTTCTCATCCCTGCCTGTGATCTCCCTTTCCTTCCCCAGTATAGGGTCCTTCTTTTCCTAGGTGTTTTAAGTTGTGTAATCGTACTTTGGTATCTCATTTTTCCTGAAGTGTCTTTATTGCAGTCAATGTTTTGGAGCCAGCTCAAGTTATTGATATTTGTATTATTTTATTTTACATATATTTGATACTTTATATTTTTCTTGTTCCGCTAGTATATCGGTCATCTTACTTGTTGTTTATAATTTATTAATTTAAAATACAATTATTACTTATCTTGTAATAGATTATTTTCACATCCTAATTTTGAATAGTTTGGGTCTTTACATGGTTCATGGTGTAGGTTACAGTAGTCGCGTCCTAGTTCGTGAACCATGGGCAACGGCTGAGTGGCCTGGTATGTAGTCCTGAGAGTCGGAATATCAGTTGCTACAGAATGAAAGTGGGCACCTAGGACATATTCTGAGTCATGGCCCTTCTTGGGCTCAGGCGGCTAGGACTACACAATCCATTGGTGGTCTCTAACCCATTAGAGAAGAGATCCTCACTCGGACAATGCGTAAGTACGGTAACATCCTGCTTCGCGAATTTACCGAGCTCACAAAACTTTAAGCAAGCCTCGGACCTATAGGAGTAACGAAGTTCCACTCGCATTTGACAGGCGAGGGACTCCTTGGAAACGACTTCGCGAACGAAATGGAATTCGACGGGGAGCTATCAATATTAATGGGGATTATGGAAGAAAGAAAGTAGAACTGTCTGAGTCAACAAAGAGGATGCATCTAGATGTGCTATACTAGACTTAACTAAAGTTGGCGTCTGACAGGTAAGGTTGGAGGGAGGAGCACTGCACGTGCCATTTCGCGATGTTGCAACAGTCCTGCATTCCTTTCTACATGTTCTTACCCCTCGCTTCCAGCTCACTTGTTCCATCCTTCATTCTGACCGCTGTGATCTGTTGTAGACTACCTGGTCAGGCGGTGTCGTCCCATTTGCGATCACTGTTTTACAAACAATCAGGTTCTTATCGGTGACATACAAACAGTCAGGTTGCTGTGAGGGAATTCCTTACTGAAGGATTGGTACAGGAAGACATCCCTCAAGTAACTGGCGAAACTGGGAATCTTACAAATCGTATGTTGAAAGTCATTAGATTACTTATATTTACCGTTTGAGACTGATGCGTTTACATCGGGACTGACAGGGAATAAACAGGACTCAAATAAACCTTTTATTTACCGAGCTGGATAGCTGCAGTCGCTTAAGTGCGGCCAGTATGCAGCATTCGGGAGATAGTGGGTTCGAACCCCACTGTCGGCAGCCCTGAAGATGGCTTTCCGTGGTTTCCCATTTTCACACCAGGCAAATGCTGGGGCTGTACCTTAATTAAGGCCACGGCCGCTTCCTTCCCATTCCTAGCCCTTTCCTGTCCCATCGTCACCATAATACCTATATGTGTTGGTGGGATGTAAAGCTACTTGGAAAAAAAACCTTTTGATTAGTGTTACCAGATGGTTGTGGGTGTAAAGGCAGTTAAATGAGTTTTAAGAAGTAGGACAAAAGATGGGCGTATTAAAACCGTTGAATTTTACACCTTCTGATTTCAAAACAAAGGATTTTACTGTAACACTTAACATCGTCGACAGTGCTACCCTTTTTAAAGCAATTGTAGCTCATCTCATACCCAACAGTTAACTTACACTTTCCTATACAATAGGGGACAATATTAATATTAAATGAAAACTTACATAATGCTCAAACTGTTCAAATATTCATACTATGACGTTAAGTAAGCAGCTGCTCAAAATATAATCAGGCTACTTTCCTCTGTCTCTATGTATGTCTACCTCTCAGTCTCGTTTATTGATACCGGGTCAGGATGAGATGAGATTAATTTATACAGCATGTTTCTACTGCCGGATGCCCTTCCTGGCACCATCCTCAGTTGAGGAGCTAATGAAGACGAAATGTGTTATGGTGAATGAAATTGGATAAGGGGTGCCTATGGATAGGAACTGTACCGGCATTTGCCTGGAAGTGAAAATATTAAACCACAGAAAACTATTCTGAGAAGAGCCGACGGTGGGATTCGAACTCCCTCGAAGAGTATTCATCGCACTCGAAATATAAATTAAAATACAATGATTGCACGTGCGTACGTACCGTACGTAAATAGTATTTAAAATACAATTAGAAACTTACTAATGGCCACTCACACTGAACTGCTTGCGACAAGATCTAGCTCACAAGTGAAGTGAGAGGTTTGGCAACTCCCAGCAAGACGAGCTGCCCTGAAGTTTTATCTCTATGGCAACCCTCGTTTCCATGGCAACCACACAGCCACTCCCTTTATCCCGCCTCGGCAGGCAGTAAACGGACCTCCCTCTAAGAAATGTCAGACGCTAACTCTTAGTATTAGCAGTATAGGAGTTAGTGATATTCGGGTAAGATGAGATAACGAGGAAGATACAGGAGATTATAAAATGTACTTGACGGGTGTTAAAAAGGGAAGGGCAGACTCTGGGGTAGGGCTGTTTATCAGGAATACTATTGAATGCAACATAGTTTCTATTAGACACATAAATTAGCGAATGGTATTTGTAGATTGGGCAGTTTGAGGAATTAGGATGAGAATTGTCTCAGTGTATTCACCATGTGAGGGTGCAGACGATGATGAAATTGACAACTTTTACGAGGCATTGAGAGACATCGTAGTCAGGGAAAACAGTAAGGATAGGTTAGTGCTAACAGGCTATGTCAATGCGAAAGTTGGAAATATAACTCAAGGATATGAAAGGGTGATTGGTAAATGTTGAGAAGATACGGAAGCTAACAGAAATGGAAAGCGTTTGATGGACTTCTGTGCTAGTATGTGTTTAGCAGTTACGAGTACTTTCTTCAAGCATAAGGCTATTCACCGCTACAGCTGGGAGGGTAGGAGTACCAGATCCATAATAGACTATATCATAATCGACTTCGAATTCAGGAAATCTGTTAGAGTTTTTCGGGGATTTTTCGATGACACACACCACTAACTGATCTGTAGTGATCTAAATATCTCTAGGCCTAAGATAGAGATAGAGAATGTGAAATCTGTCTGCAAACGAATAAGGGTAGAAAACATCCAAGACGAGGAAATTAGACAGAAGTACAAGGACGCGATTAGTGGGAATTTCCGAACAGCGTACAGTAAGCAGCTTCAGGATATAGAAGGAGAATGGGTGTCATACAGGGATGCTGTAGTAGAAACAAAAAGGGAATGCCTGGGAACAACTGTGTGTAAAGGTGGGAAAAAGCAAACATCTTGGTGAAATGATGAAGTGAGAGCAGCTTGTAAACGTAAAAAAGGCTTATAAGAAATGGCTCCATACAAGGGCTGATGCAGACAAGGAATTGTACGTAGTTGAAGGAAAGAGAGCGAAACAAATAGTTGCTGATTCCAAAAAGACTTCGTGGAAATATTCTGGTAATGACGTGGAAAGGCTACGTCAAGCAGTAGGGAAACCTTTCTGGGCAGTAATAAAGAATCTTAGGAAGGGACGGAGAAAGGAATTCAGGTGAACTCATAATAGATCCCATCGAATCTCTGGACAGGTTGAGGGAATATTTTGTAAATGTTCTCAGTGTAAAAGGAAATCTTTCCGTTGGTATCGCGAATAACCGAGTTCATGGGGAGGAGGAACATAATGTTGGTGATATTACGCTTGAGAAAGTGGAAAGGATGGTAATTATACTCCATTGTCATAAAGCAGCGGGAATAGATGAAATTTGACCTGAAATGGTGAAGTATAGGGGGAAGGAAGGGATGAAATGGCTTCATAGAGTATTAACATTAGCGTGGAGTGTTGGTAAGATATCATTAGATCGGAATAAACAGTAATTGAACCTATCTGTATGTACGGGAACAGGAAGGATTGCAACAACTACCGAGGTATCTCGTTGATTTGTATACTAGCAAAATATTCGCTGGCATCTTGGAGTGGAGTGTGCGATACGTGAGTGAGAGGGTGTTGGATGAAAACCAGTGAGGTTTTAAACCATAGAGGGGCTGTCAGGATCATATTTTCAGTATGCGCCAGGTAATTGAAAAATGCTACGAAAAGAATAAACAGTTGTGTTCATGTTTCGTAGACCTAGAAAAAGCATATGACAGGGCACCGAGGGAAAAGATGTTCACCATACTGAGGGATTATGGGTTTCAATGTAGAATATTAAAATCAATCAAAGGCAATTCGGCTCAGTGATAATTGATGGTAAAATGATTTCTTGGTTCAGGAAACTTATAGGGGTTAGACAAGACTGTAATCTTTCACCTTTGTTGTTGGTAGTTTACATGGATCATCTGCTGAAAGGTGTAAAGTGGCAGGGAATGATTCAGTTAGGATAAAATGTAGTAAGCAGTCTGGCCTAAGCTGACAACTTGGTCTTAATCTCAGATTGTTCCGAAAGCGTGCAGTCTAATATCTTGGAACTTGAAAATAGTTGTAATGAGTATGGTATGAAAATTAACTTTCGAAGACTAAATTGATGGCAGTAGGTATGTCAAGTTGGTGATACAAAGTTGGAATAAGTGAATAATTTCAAGTATGTAAGGTGTATGTTCACCCAGGATGGTAATATAGTAAGTGAGATTGAATTAATGCGCAGTAAAGCTAATGCAGTGAACTCGCAGTTGCGATCAACAGTATTCTGTAAGAAGGAAGTCAGCTCCCGGGAGAAACTATCTTTACATCGGTCTGTTTTCAGACCAACTTTGCTTTCGGGGAGAGAAAGGTGGGTGGATTCAGGATATCTTATTCATAAGTTAGAAGTAAAATACATGAAAATAGCGAGAATGATTGCTGGTACAACCAGGAGGAAACAATGGCAGGAGCGTACTCGGAATGAGGAGATAAAAGCAAAGTTAGGAATGAACTCGATGGATGAAGCTGTATACATAAACCGGCTTCGGTGATAGGGTAAAAATGTAATGTCGTGTGGCTTTTGGTGCCGGGATATCCCAGGACGAGTTCGGCTCGTCAGGTGCAGGTCTTTCTATTTGACTCTCGTAGGCGAACTGCGCGTCGTGATGAGTATGAAATGATGATGAAGACAACACATACACCCAGCCCTCTGCCATTGGAATTATCTAATTAAGGTTGAAATCCCCGTCCCGGCCGGGAATCGAACCCGGAACCCTCTGAACCAAAGGCCAGTAGGCTGACTGTTCAGCCAACAGGTCGGACGGTGATAGGATCATGTGAGGCGAATGGAGGAGGATAGGTTACCTAGGATTATAATGGACTCTGTTTTGAAGGATAAGGGAATTAGAGGGAGGCCAAGACTAGGATGGTTAAACTCAGTTTCAAACGATTTAAAGATAAGAGGTATAGAAGTAAATGTGGCCACAGCACTAGTTGCATATAGAGGATTGTAGTGACGTTTTAGTAAATACACAGAGGCTTGCAGACTGAACGCTGAAAGGCATAGGGGTCTTAAATGATGATGTATGTATGTATGAGTTTTTACACGCTTCCCAAACTCTGCTTATTGGATTTTATTATCGCTTACTTTCTCATTATTCTAAATATGATTCTAGGTGAATGTATCTGAATTATGCCGATTTGAATCTTATGTTAGGTCATAAACCATTAGCTGAGGTAACCCGCAATACCACCACCACAACTTATATATAGCAAAGTCACCTCCGCACCGGCTATGAAGGCGCTTGGCGGAGTGGAAGGTAAATGCTTCCACCATTATTAACTACGGCTCGTGATCGGGTAGAGTGGTTAGCTCTACGCCCGGCCTCCTTTGCCCCCAGGAATTAACATGGTACTCATTTTTGGTGTAGGCTTAGTGAACCACAGGGCCATATGCACCTCCGGAAGTGGAAATCTCGTTTCTTAAATTTTACGACTTCCTGACGGGGATTTGAACCCACGTCCTTCCGGGCGAACCGAGCACGCCTTTACCGCCTCGGCCATGCAGCACCTGCAACTGTTATGTACTGTACATAAATGTTTTGCCTTTCAGGCAATAATATGAACAATCGCCTCTAAATCAATTCTAATACGAATTTTCTTGCCGTGGAAAGTAGTAATTTAAAACTATATGAAAAATGTATGAACTAGACCGTTTCTGATTTCCAAAATTAGAAGTGCTGCTGGTCCGCCTCTGTGGTGTAGTGGTTAGTGTGATTAGCTGCCACTCCCGGAGGCCCGGGTTCGATTCCCGGCTCTGCGACGAAATTTGAAAAGTGGTACGAGGGCTGAAACGGGGTCCACTCAGCGTCGGGAGGTCAACTGAGTGGAGGTGGGTTCGATTCCCACCTCAGCCATCCTGGAAGTGGTTTTCCGTGGTTTCCCACGTCTCCTCCAGGCAAATGCCGGGATGGTGCGTAACTTAAAGCCACGGCCGCTTCATTCCCTCTTCCTTGTCTATTCCTTCCAATCCTCCCATCCGCCACCAAGGCCCTGTTCAGCATAGCAGGTGAGGCCGCCAGGACGAGGTACTGGTCATCCTCCCTAGTTGTATCCCCCTACCCAGAGTCTGAAGCTCCAGGATACTGCCCTTGAGGCTATAGAGATGGGATCGCTCGTTGAGTCCGAGGGAAAAACTGAACCTGGAGGGTAAGCAGATTAAGAAGAAGAAGAAGAAGAGGAAGAAGAAGAAGAAGAAGAAGAAGAAGAAGAAGAAGAAGAAAAGAAGAAGAAGAAGAAGAAGAAGTAGTGCTGCTTGCATTGAACGTAATTTGAACCACAATCATTTTAATAAGGAGTCATGTGTAACCACTCACGCTCAAACAAATCCAACAGCCAGACTACGACAATATATCCCAGTCTATAAATTCCTACTTTATATGAATTTTCCGGAAGAGTCAAAATTAAATTCCTTGCAGGAGAGTTGAATTCTGGTATTTAAACGTGAAACATCCACCATATCCGGACTTAATTGGCTACAGAGATTCAGCATTTTGAACATTTAACTGAACAATTCTAATTTTTCTAACCCTGTCAGGAATCAAGCGTGGACAGCGTGTTCAGGTTGCTTGGTCCATTAAATGTTTAAGGTGAAAGCGTCCGTATCATTTCCAGCTGGTGCCCACGTATTTATGTTCGAGCAATAAAATACAAGGCTCCGGGCGAACTATTAAACAGCTGCTGCTAAAAGCAATTACCTTGGTTATGTAGTTCGTAGCATTCACTAATTGTTTGCATAAATATTAAAAATACACTATTACACAGCCAGCTAACTCTACCTGCCGTACTCCAACAGCTGCGTGGAAGTGCTGCTTAAGTAAGGACAAATGTGGAGATCTCCTTCATTATGTAATGTAACGAGTAGTCTGGTCAATAAAAGACTAAAGACTTCCGGATATGTGCTCTCTGGTCCGGGGCACGTACGAAGGGATGGGGTAAACTCAAGAGATCTTTGCCAATTAAAAGTATTTCATATATTCAACGTTTTGGCTATCTACATGTAGATTTATGAAGAAACTAATCATACGACGCGATAAAGAAATCCGACAACAAGAAGTAAAAAATGGACACGTTGCTTGGGGGTCTAAATTGACCCAGCTCAGTTGTCTGAAAGTTGATATGCGTGGCTAAAATAACTTTCCGATACTCATATGTGTGCATTTGTACTTAACTGGGCTGCGTGTTGGAAGGAGGCAGCCAGGTACCCACACAGTTATCATCTAGAACTGAATTAAAGTAACCAGGGCGTAATAACTCAATGGTATTATCACTTTCCTTCAGCCAAGCGGCTATGATTCAACTCCAAATGAATGCAAGTAAGATTTCTTGAAATAGGCGTCGTGTTTATTGTGTTGTTTATGCTATGTGGCCCATTTAAGCTTTTCACCTAAAATTGCCTCCTGACTAGTTGAAGGTAACAACCAGTGGTTTTCTCCATGATGAATAATAAGGGACAATTGAAATAAGGTGCTATTTATGCCCCATACTTTAGTAAGTGCCAAGGCAGTGAAGCCAAGTTGCCTTCGTTTAAATGGAACTGTATGCTTTTCAATCGCATCCTCAGTTGTTCGTAGAGAACGCCACATTAAGTGATGCAATTTAATCCGCAGTCAGACTTCTGGTACTGGTGATAAATGAGTATTGAAGTCTGCTTGTTTTCGAACGTGGGATGATGCATGAGAGTTCGTTTGTATGTTCACTCCCCTCGATAACATCAATACGAGGTATGAGCCATTTTGACCTACGTGGTTACTTCATTACTCCTTTTCACCAGTATCAGATGCCAGTGCAATTACTTCGCTGAATTAGGCTGCCTACGACCGAATGTGCTTACGACAGTAATGAGCATAGTTCCATTTGAAAAAATATTATATGGCAGCCTCGTCGCATAATAAAGCATAGAACACACATTGCATTTTCCGGGACGTGCTCCTTAGGTGAAAACCATCCACCGTTAGCTTCAACAAGTTAGAAGATATCTGCGGTGGAAAAATAGGTGGACCACCGCGTATAACAAGTTGCTTCCTCAGGGAATAATATTTTTCTATTCAGTTGAGTTTTGTTTCCATTCATGATAGTAGTGTCGTACAATAATTCTGCCATCCTTATTCCTTGTCTGATGTTCTTGTTTGGTACGCCTTTCCAGCATTTCAAATTTGTGTCTGGGAAATTCCCTTAAGTTTTTGTTCAACATATTACTGGATTAGGTCTGTGTTCTGCCCGACTACTGTCCGTGATATTTAAAAATAGCGAAAGGAAAATATTTTACCTGCATAACGTCGCGTAAACGATGTAAATGGTACAGAGTGAAAGTGAAAATGAAGAAGCAGCAAAAGTAACAGAAAGTATTGATACTGATGAAGGTGAAGATGAAAATGATAATAGAGGAGATCAGCAGATTGATGAAAATTATACAAATCAAAACTAGTAAGACAGCTTTGATTTAAAAGTTCCTAAAAGTTCACCGAAAGCCTCTGTATACATTTCATAATATTGTTCGAGTGCCACTGGGACTTTGAATTTTTTACTCAAGGAAATAGTGTGGAAAATGAATTAACGTACACTGAAGATTCGAAAAATTAAAAAACTAATTCGAGAAGTGAATTTCAGTTTGGCTAAAATTGTATTTGTATTTTTTATGAACGCAATGATTAAATACGCAGCATATTCTATACTTATCATTTATAATATGCGTAGTAAAGTCATTAAGTTCTCAGACTTGAAGCCTGGAAGATAGACACCCAAACGACTCTTTATGTTGCACATGATGCCGCATTACACGGCGTACACATACAGAGAGCCGCACTCACCATAAAAATAGTCGCCATTGGCCGTTATACACGTTTGCCAACGTTGGTATAGCTGCTGGAAGCACTGCTGAAAGGAAACACCATGTTTCGTCTCCAGTCAAAATCCGGTTGAGAAACGTCGGATCATCGTCAGCACTACTGATGAGGTCACCACAAATCGTCATGCGATCATCACGATGATCTCTCGACAGGATTCGTGGCACACTGTGCTCGGGGACACGACACATGTTGAGTTCATCCGTCAGAATTATTTGGCAAGTACCATGGCTGACCCCTATTGCTGTTGCGAGATCGTCTACCGATTGGGAGCGGTTAGCACGCACCAACGTTGCAACACCTTGGATCTCGCATTCCGTTGGAACTGTTTGCGGCCGACCAGTACGCACATCATATTCGAAACTGTTCCGTCCTTGCACAAAACGTCGGTGCCACCATAACACAACATTGCGTCCTCACTGTAAACCTGCTGCATCATTTCAAACGTTCCGGCAGCGGTTTTGCCTAATTTATGGCAGAACTTGATGTGTGCCCATTGCTCAAACTGTGACATATCAAGGTCCGACGGGCGCATTCAAATCACCGTCACAACAACGACCGTACGTCTGCTTCCAGTGCATACACTCAACTGTCTCTTGCAGGGACGAGAGACTAACTGACATGGTACGATACCACGGCGTCACCTATGCGCTATGGTGCACCACAGCGCCATCATACGGTCAGTCTCAGAATTTAATGACTGTACTACGTATAGTTCATAATTTGTCCTTTATACAGTTTAAAACGTTCACATTTTGTAATTTTATTTATTTATTTTGTTAGATATTACTTTCAATGTTATCTCCGACGTAATTACTTGCTGGCGTCTATTGTAACCCCACTTACTAATTGCCGATGACCTTATAGCTCAGTTGCCGAAGGTTAACATTTAGTTTTTCATATATACGTAGGTGTATCAAAAGGTTAATTGCACTAACGCGCCGCAGCAGTGCGCTGCGTGTCGCAAACGTGGGCACAGCGGAGAAAAGGACAGACACTTCCCACATGTCTGTTAGGCAGGTCGCTGTGGTGTCTCGTGTAGTATTGTGTGAATAGCGGCCAAATGCAATGGCGCGTCAACTGGACGTTCACTCCAAATAGACGTTCCTCAGACTTTAAGTATGATAGATAGTAGTGACATTGTCAAGGAAATTTATACCTTAAATGTATATGCACATGGTAGTTCCTTCGGATCTAAGGTCAATTTCTGAAGTATTTTACCTTATCAATGAAATTGCTTGAACATGTTTTGTAGTCCACACTGATGTTGAAGTGCTCTGATATTACATTTTTGAACATAATTTCCGACATTTGTTTTCCTTTGTTTCCCCAGATGTGTATGCAAGTATACTTTATATTTTCTCTTCAATCATGAAGAGACAGATCAACAAAACGAGTCCTGCAGTGGACAGTTGTAGTGGATCTGTATAATACGGAATGCTTTTAGGAAGAGAAGTAAAAGTTCAGAAATCGGACAACAGTTTACTTAGAGTAAAATAATTGTGTTGAGGAATGCTCTGAAAGAATACAAAGTAGACATCCTGAGAATGCAATCTCTAATTATTCTAATATGATATGTGACTCTTGATAGTTTACTAGAAATAAAATCAACGCGAGAATCCCAGTTCTGCTTCGTTTCTTGGAAGATTTCTCCTGTTCATTATCTCAATTAAACTTTTATTAACGCGGTAATTGTCACGGTTGGTGACTATGACCCACCTCCATCAATGGTTTAACTGCAGCCGCACTCTCACTATCTTTCTAATTCTCATCCCGCTACACAACGCGGTAGTCACTAGTCAGTTCGAACCAACGAGTTGTCGGGAGAAGTTGTTTGCAGGTTAATTCGACCCACCGTGGCCACTTTTTCATGCGTAAATTATTCTCAGTTTATATCTATACGAACGTATTCTGTGTGAAGAAAATCCAGCATATGGCCCCTATCATCATGTTTTGGTCTTATGGATGTCACAAATATAAAGCCATTAGTGATATATGCTTGAAAAATCAAAGACAAGCATTTCCTAAGGATGCATTCCTCAAAAATCTTGCGGAGGAACTGGCCCTTCCTTGCATGAAGTCTCGTCTGCGGCCTGAAAGGCTTGGCCTTAAGCTAAGAAATAATGCGCAAGCTGAAGGAAGTGCATCCAATCTCTGAATAAACTCAAACAGATGAAGCTGCCAAGAAACGAAAGAGATGTGCACTGAGCTCCAGAACTAGGAACAAAAGTTACCAAAGCTATGCGATCTGCAAGAAGTTCGTGTGTGGAAACCATGGAAAATGGCTTGCCAAGACTTCCTGGAAAGTGCCTAAACTGGTGCTTTACCGCAACAAGAAGATGGATCATTGTAAACATGTATATTATCTCCATTTTTGTAATAACATCACATGATTTTAAAGTTGGTTAACATTAGTTCATTTAAAAGGTAGTTTTTGAAACGCGTGTATATTTTGTAATGATTTCTTAATAATACATTTTAACTGTATTATAAAGATTTAAATAAATGTACGGGAATATTGATGTTATAAAAACACTATTGATTGATATACTAGAAGTGTGTTTATAAAATGGAATGTGTCACATAAGGCAAAGCAAATAATAACTTGTGGGTCATGTTGACTCACCGAGACCACATTAAAATGCATGACTGTTGCCTGGTTAAAATTAAATGTTACTCTCTGTATTGTAACCGTTAGGGCTTTTATCGTCGCACTAAAAAAGTATGAACCAGCTCAGAACACAACAGCCGACAAAATGAAACTGGCCCCGTTACTTCGGCAACAAATTAGCCTTACCCTGGGTATAATTAGGGCAATATTATTTAACTTGGATTCACAAACAGATGTACAGAAGGAACATTTGTATGAGAACCGCCAGAAGTCACTTACCAGGCTTGAGGTCTCATCCTCCCTACTTTCATAAGATCACCGGCTGAATTCGTAGAGCAATATGGGTAATGGAATGTTCGATAAAGAAATAAAATAGGCACTATCTAAAATAATGAAAGTAGGATTCTATGATATGAGAGGCGTATGCTAATATTTGTTAAATGAGAAGAATCTCCGTTCAAGTATATATTCTAAACATTTTTATTTATATTGATGTGAACCACACAAATGATGTTCTATCTCAACATATGAGCAAAGAAACAATTAAATTGACACAATTATATACATTGTATGCCTTATTTTCTTGAAATTGTCCATGCATAATAATTCTTGGCGTACATCAATCAGCTCGATCAGCATACACTGATAAATGAGTTTATTTATTTTATAAAAATGGATATTGAATGATATCCTTTATTTATTAAACTCTCGTCACAAATGGATATTAAATATGGTTCCGGTACCGGGGATCGAACTCGAGCCTCCTGGGTAAGAACCAGGTATCCGTTATTTGTTAGTCATGATTTGGATAGAGAGAAAAAAAAATATAACACAATATAAGCACATCTGTTATACACACGAGATTGCATAGCCGGGTATCGAACATGTGATCCATTTGACCACGACAAATGTATATTTACATTGAACACTTACGATGAACATACACGCTGAACATATATGTGCGTATCCTGGGTTAACCTAACATATTATTTATTTAAAGAAAATCAGTGAAAGCTGGAATCAAACCCATCACCATATCACTTTGGGAAATAATAAAACACACAGAAACATATATATATAAAAATATCAAATATATTTACACAACACATCTTGAAGATATGGCTTAACCAAGCCATAATATCTGGTTAAATCTTCGCTCCAGCATCATTCGAACCAACAGGCTTCGGCTTCGAAGGTAAAAATTGTTGGACTCCAATCAGAGGCTAAATTAATGCTTAGCATGAGAAGGGATCTATCCTTCACAAAATCCGGAAATTATCCGTGTTACTCGCAACGTATAATTAGAATAGGATTGAGACTACTTTGGTGAATGAAAAGAGCTTGGCCCGTTAACATCGCTTTGCTGGAGACTGCAAAGTTTGCTCGGCCTACAGTCGACCGGCATATACCGGTCAATCACAATAACAGCTGTGACTAGTCCTGGGTTGTGGATACCATAAATCGTCCGTCAACCCTTCCTTTCATTTTCCTTACATATCATCTCGGCTTATTGTCAAGTATGCACTCACTTGAAAGCCATTATTTCTTATTACTCGTTATCTGGCTATATATTCAGCCCAATTTAATATCTCACAACAGCTATCATTATTTATTCTTCCTTATCACTCCAACAACAAAACATGTTACAGCTTCGCCCTCTCATGTCTTGGCATCGAATCTCAATCCGTTCATTTAATTCACAGAGAAAACCCCATTATTTCAGGTTATTTTATTCTCACAATTTCATATATAATTATAAATTAATTACACCTCGGTTTGGATCAACTCCAATGATTATCTAATATTATACGGGATTACAAATACCCGAATCTCAAACGTATCATTTATATCCAAACTACTCTGAAGATCTTTACCAGACGAAGAAATATAAATCTAGCTAACTTGCCGTTATTCCCAAAGATAGTTCATATAAGCCAAGAACTTTGAAGTCTATATAATAATTCATGCAAATGAATTTTTGTTAAATATCAATGATTATCTTAAAAATCACTTGATGATCCTAACTAATAGTAATAAATCTTTCACAGTCATACGCGCATAATGTTCCCTATATATTTAATATTTAATTATGACATTATAATATTTACAAATATTATTATTACTGGCATGCATCTCTCGTGTTTAGGGTATATAAAGTATGTACTTAACACTTGATGAGTAAGGCTTGCTGTCATCTAGGGTACATCTTAGATCTTTACACGAACATGATGAATATTCTTGTTCCTAGTAGTCCTTGGTTCTTCTTCATACGACGATCCATGACTCGAACTGCTGTTTTCTCAGTTGAATTTCGGGACGATCCTTACAAAGCTGATTGCAGGCACTCAGGCGCGACTCTTGTAGGCTCCGAGTCTTGGGTTCGACGACCACTCACGAACATACAGAAAAACGGAGAATGAGTTATCAAATACTGTTTTATGCACTTTCAAAGGGGGGGGGGGCTACTTGTAACAAGATCCACTCTTAAGTTCAAACAGATTAACGCAAGTAGTGATAAGTTGTAAAATCACTGTTCATTCTCTGACCGTCACACAGACTACCACAACGGATGTCCCTGGAGGATGCGAATATTAAATTTGTCAAGAACAGTTATTTAATTTTTGCTAAATGTCACTCGTTCTTAAATGCTCAGGAGCGGTGATAATTAGCCCCTGCATATATTAATTAACTGTCTCACCACGCTAAATAACCTAAAGCGTTTGCCCTCCGTTGGTGATTGCACCATAAGTCATAATTAACTATCTTCGACGATTGTGATGTTAAAATGCCAAATTAAGGCTTCTATTGGGCAATTATGTACATTAACTCGTACCACACGACTTATTCCGTAAATATATTTACATCACATTGATGTGTTTCTTCAATGGCACAACACTTTGTACACTGATATCCAAATCACTGATATCCAAGTTCCACTTCTAATATGTTGGGTTGCCACTACACAGACGATAATGAGGTAACGTGTTACCACTGCCGGTACACGGATGAGAATGAGATACAGTGTCTGGGTCTTGGATATATTTATAGCCTACGGGCAAAATGGTCAGGTGGGAGGTGAATTATGTCTCAGTTGGAAATGACAGTCCGGTGTTCGGAGTCTTTGAACGACGTGATAACAATCGAATTAAAGCTTATAACCTCTATTTTCTACTGAACATACCTATATGAAACCAAAGCGATCAGTAGGTTATTCATAATTTTAAAAGCGTCCTTTTGGAAGATTACGCGTCATGTTTCATCATGCAATATCTCCCACCTTTTTCCACATGTTGTCAGATTTCAGTAGTCGCCTTTGATCTGCGTACTACTGTATGATAGGCGTCATTATTGATCCATTAATAAAGTATTGTATTTATATGCATTGACAGTCAGCATAAAATGCATTGGTTCGAATGGGACCCGTTTCATAAATTTAGAAAAATTATCTCATATAGAAGTATTCTTCTTCTTCCTCTTTTTGTTAAATTATGGTGAAGTGGTACTAATGAATGCGGTGTTGAATTTATAGTGGGCATTTATTTTTCAAAAGTTAACACACTTTAATTCGGCCCGGTCTCCAAAAACCTCCATCTCCGTGCGTGGCGTTATCTTCTCTTCTCGCTCGCTCGGAAAGAGAGCGCGGTTTCAAGGTTAGCAATACCGCGTTTACCTCTTCTCATTACAGCGTAGGAAAAATGCTCCTTCCGGACTGGCGCGTCGCGGATCATACCCCGGTTTGACATACAGAATGCTAACTACTGCGTTATATGTCACAGGATGTTGCGGAAAACGGCATATATAATTAGCCAGACCTCATAACATGTCCATAGCATGACGATGAACGGTCACAGTATTTTTTTAATTCACTAAGCAGTTATTTGCAGAAAACCATTCATATGTCAGATTCAATGTTTACTTGCTCAGCACGCTCAAATTTTCGACTGACTTCACTCTTAAAAATATAGTGACAACGTCATGCGGAACTGTACAGGCATTATAAGCTTCATTTTGGACATAGTCATATAATTTTAAAAGGTATATTAAAGGAGCTAAGAAAGAGCCCCGTGGTTTTCCATTATTATTGTAAGGATCGGTCAAGGACTAACTCCACCCGCATCTACTGATTGTTTTCAATCACTAAAGAATGTAAAAATTAAATGTAAAAGGAAACTAGCGCTTGAAAAAACAGGGGTATCAAATTACGTGCATGGTAAGAGAAATATTGAAACTTTTTAGGTGAGTGTTTACGAAGACGAAGATCTCAATTGCTTCAATACAATAGTATTTCGTTCTAACATTAAAGTGAGCTGAGCAAATTTCTTATTTACTGAAACTAAAATTACGTGTTATAAAGGAGATTTTGTTCCTTCAACAGTTTGTGTACTTTTATCTTTAAAAGGATTGAATCCTGTAGCGAATGTTATTGATTCAAATTAACCTCCTAGTGTATCAATTCTAGGGTTCGGAAGTTGAAGAAATTCATTCATTATTTATATACCATAAACCTTCACAGACCGGGCGAGTTGGCCGTGCGGTTAGGGGCGCGTGGCTGTGAGCTTGCATCCGGGAGACAGTGGTTTCGAATCCAACTGTCGGCAGCCCTGGTGATGGTTTTCCTTGGTTTCCCATTTTTACACCAGGAAAATGCTGGGGCTGTACCTTAATTAAGGCTACGCCACATCCTTGCTCCTCCTAGGCCTTTCCTATCCCATCGTCGCCATTAAGACCTATTTGTGTCGTTGCGACGTAAAGCCACTAGCAAAAAATATATCCATTCTGGGTCATTGTAGGCCAGAAAATGGTGGGTTATATTTGGTCCTTGTTTTGCCTTTTCAGCGTTTTTGCTTATGGGTCTTTTTAGCCGTTTTAGGTCTTAACGACTTTTTTCCAACTTCACCTTCTTTCGACTGCGTTTGTACTGGCCTTTCTCAATTCCAATCATCATCAGTTCATCCTTCACCTCTTAAACATCTTTAATATAGCAAGGGAGAAAATGAAATGAAAAAGGAAACTAGCGCCTGAAAAAACAGGGGTATCAAATTACGTGCATGGTAAGTGAAATATTGAAACTTTTGAGGTGAGTGTTTTAGAAGACGAAGATCTCACTTGCTTCAAATATGAACCTTAATATCTGTTAATGTGGAGAAAGTTTCTCGATGTTTTACAACGTACTGTCTAAAAACCGACGACGCTCTACACCTGCAAATCTGGGCATGACTATTGTAACATACTGCAAAGGCAACTGAGGTAAGGTATTCGAATTCCAATTTCTGTCACCCTAGTGTGGTTAAGCCAAATATGATTCCAGTTATACTAACTTTAATTTATTTCTGCAGGATGTCCATTGTGGATTCGCTGAATTCATTCTTGGTAGAAAAATAATCATTACAAATTCTGGAAGTAGTTGTTTTACAAACACGGAATTCCTCTTTTTTAATTTTGTTAATAAAAAAATTTAATGTCTGAAGAAGAGGAGCCTCTGTGGCTCAGGCGGCAGCGCGCCGGCCTCTCATCGCTGGGTTCCCTGGTACAAATCCCGGTCACTCCATGTAAGATTTTTACTGGATAAAGCGGAGGTGGTACAGGTTTTTCTCTGGGTACTCCGGTTTTCCTTGTCATTTTTTATTCCAGCAACACTCTCCAGTATCATTTCATTTCATCTGTCATTCATTAATCATTGCCCCAGAGGAGTGAGAAAGAATTCGTCAGCGGGCACAATTCCTATCCTCGCCGCTAAATGGGGGCTTCATCCATTCTCTCCCTGACCACGTCGAATGACTGGAAACAGGCTGTGGATTTTCATTTCATTTACATTTCTGAAACAAGTATTTCACTGATATATATATATTTGCACTGTAAGTTGCAAAACACCAGAATTTTGCATTAAAATTATATTCCTCCATTAAATATGTAATTAAAAGTAAAATTATGAATGAATTTGGATCGCATTTTTATGTCCTTTTGCCAGATTTTGGATCCTTTTTCGGATGATTTTAGGTCCTTTTACAGGTCCTTTTTAGGCAATTGATAGGTCTTCAACTTCCGAGCCCTTATCAGGATATACTCCAGAATTCTACCAAATATGATACCAGAAAAAATTAGCGAATGCTAGGGTAATTGATAAGGCCCTCTATCAAAACCGGGATTGTAAGCAAATTTTTGAATGGTTGTAAAACTACGAGTCCGTAATAATGCCGCTGTAACTACTTTTCTTTTATGTTTTTTGTTATTACATCCCACGAACTATTTCTACGGTGCCAGAAATCTGTCCCACAGGAGTCAGTTCACGTGCTAGTAGAGCTATTAATACGAGTCATTTACTATCGTACGGCTCCAGGATCGAACCACCAGCTTTGAGACTACCATCTGAACCCATCAGCCTGCCTGATATTATCGGTGAATGTTTTTCTAATTATTTCTAATTACAGTCCCAAACACTGTACTGTGTCCGATATAATATCACACACACATTTAACATCAGGGAAATTTTGCACGTACTAATTACACAATTTGCTTCATATACATACCCTGCTCAGAAACAAATTTTATACTGTTCATGAAGCTGCCGACTGCGTCCTTTTCAGTGGCCACAATAAGAACATAATTTTAATTTAGACATTGAATAAGGTAGTTACTGTATTCATCTGGTATAATTTCAAACTTGGGAAACTACTCTTATTATACCCATTGGTCTCCTTGATAATGATTTTCCATTCTCCCTTACTTTCATTACCAGCACTTTGAATGAAACTGACTTTATTTTCTGCTGCTGTTATTGCTTGTCTGTCCTTATATCATTCTCCGATGTGTTCGATGCATTTCGATGCCCTTAACATGGTGGAGTGTTCCACTTGACCAGTCATATCTTACATTCAAAGTCATCTTTCTTTCGGGAAGAAATTTTGGAAATAATCATAACTGAAGATTTATTTTACAAAATACAATAAAATTTCAGCAGAAAACTTTGTAGAATGTTTAACATTGCAAACGTTCCTTATGACTGGTAAACAGTACTGTAAAATTAATTAGAATGTTTGAATGAAATATTCAAATATCCTACGCACTCAACCTTGTAGCACCACATGTGTAGTGACCCGAAACTTCCAGCTTTGATGTAGGTAGATTACAATTCTTAGAAAGACATTTTGAAAATAACTATTATTGAAAGTTCCTACTACACAACAGAGTGCAATTTCCGCCGAACGAGCTTCCTCATCAGAGCCCATAAACTTCAAATGTGTAATGTACCAATATCAAAGATGAGGAGTCGATATAATCAAGCACATTTTCCCACAAGTAGGATGTTCGTTTATACAATGTACTTGAGTAAATTCAGCAGATTATTCACTAATATTTTTATTGAGCAGAGTTCCCGCGCGTGTTATTGCGCTACGGCTATGGAGCCAAGCCAGTGGCGTAATGTTAGGGCCTACGCCCTACGCCCGGGGCGTAAGGGGCCGGCAGACTTAGCCAAAAAAAGTAAATAAATGCATAAGTAACTTTACCCACATGCCAATCTGCACGGGAAAGGTGGCGTGATGTGTTTGTATAATCGGCCGAGAACGTTTGTTTGTAGAGAAAGTATCGGATGGTTGCATCTGTCTGCAAATTATTATTATTATTATTATTATTATTATTATTATTATTATTATTATTATTATTGTATTGAATGTAAGACCTCCGTCTATCGCGATTATGATTATGATACTTGTTGTTTTAAGGGGTGTAACATCAAACTGCCGTCGTCTATTGTAACACGAACGGCATGCTCTCTCACAAATGATTGTGGCAAGTTATTATGAAATAAAGAAAGTTAAAATTGATGCCAAAGTACCAGATTTTAGACTTGGTTTTTCCTGTTATTGTTTTTTCCCCCACAAAACAAACATTTTCGAAACTGAAACTTACAACTAACGACTAACGAAGACAAACATTGTAAAATCAGCCTCTTCAACATGGAATATGCCATCCACGGATTCCATTGAAATCGTCAATGTCTTTGCATCCCAAAATGTAAGGTGCATGGTCCAGATTTTTAAGAACCTAATGTGAGTAAAGTAAAGTTTAAAAATGTAAAGACAAATATAGAAATATTTATTTACGTTGCATCTGAATCCCCACAAAATATTTAAATTCCTAAATAAAGTATATATAACGCGCAAGTTGGCCGTGCGGTTAAGGATAACGCAGATGTGAGCTCGCATCCGGGAGATAGTGGGTTCGAATCCCACTGTCGGTAGCCCTGAAGATGGTTTTCCGAGGTTTCTCATTTTCACACCAGGCAAATGCTGGGGCTTGAAGGGCTGAGAACAATAGTGGGCCAAGTGCCATTTTTTAAACAAGGAGAAAATTAAGGTTAAAGCTTAGTCGCTGCTATAAATCACAGACACAGATTACAGAGACTACAACATTTGCATATTATAGTTAATAGATCCATTAATCACCACAAAACAAAATACACAGGTTATCTGGCTTTTTAATACAAATAGAAAGTAAATGAATGCCATCATTTTCCACTGGAGTCGATTTGGCCCACTTTGGCTCTAAACAGAAAGGATGAACTTTAACAATATGCCAGTGGGCCAACTCCACATGGCACAGTAAGGTACTTCATTGTGCCGTAGTTACATCACAATATTGCAAATCTTTAAAAGACTTATGATTAACTGGTGGAATGAATGGAAGAATGAAAATTAGATCATCATATTAAGCTTTTGTCAGCTTAATGGGTGCTGTGTAAGCAGGACTCAGTTCCCATGTTGAAGATACTGAAGTTGTTACCTTTACGGATGGCCTGCCCTTACGAGAAGGTGAAATATCAATCACTTTCCATTCTTCCATTTCGTTGAGGGTGTAGTTGAACTTAATGTTAAGAGGTTCATAAGACTGGAAACGAACCACCTAATTTTGAGCCACTGAACCCCATCTACTGTTTCCTTACGAATCACAAAGATTTTTTGAGAGCTTCTTAATGTTCACAAATTCTTTTTGTTCCATTTTCTTCACATTAAAGGGCTTATTTCTCGTACATTCCTTAACTAAGGTCAGATAATCTTCTACCGAAACAGTGACTTTGCCTTACGTTTTGAAGTTTCGATGGTACTAAAATCTATGTCATTAGGCAAATATGAATGGCCAGGTTCTAGAAACTTATGATCAATAATTTTAAATTGGGAATAATGAACTAATATGGCCCACAAAGATGTAATATACTGATTCCTATTCTGACCACCACAAGGGTCTGAATAGGCTATTAAATGATTTGCTGTTGTGCTGACGTTCCTCATGTAATACAGAATACATGAACCTACTTCTGTTGGGCCCCTTTGTGCTGTATCTTCACCTCACAAGTACATGTACCCTTCCTCATCCTCACAGTTATGTATTCCTACATTATACACCCAAAACTTCCTCTTGTAAGAATAAATGCTACTTGTTATTAAGGGAAGGGTAGGGTCTGCTGCGTGTCAAATGTTGTGTGAATGTTGCCCTCCTTTGTTAGCTCGATGTCAGTTCGCACCTGAGTACGTGCCTTTTCTGCCCGTCATTTGTGCAATTCCCACTCATCACTGAGTTTATTCTTCTTCCTTTTTTCATCAATGTCATCACTCATAAGACTGATCTTCATTTTATCGCAGAATGAACAACTATCACTTTTTGGCTTTGCAAATGATAAGTTGAACTGGGTATTAAAAACATCCCTGTAACACAATTCTTTCACAGGTTTACGGTTTTACTCTGAGCACACTGAAGAATATAATTCGTACATCTTACTAAGTGTTAGGTCCTGTCACAAGTAGGAAAGTTTTTTCTTCGTAACACTTTGCGGCTATAGGCCTACCACGAACACTGACGTATCCTTCACCACAGTTTCTCTTCTTCTTCCGCTTATTTTTAATCCAAAACGCATTATTTCTCTTTCTTTTCTTCGAATTTTTATCACTGCTTCTATTTTCCTCCTGGCTGATGTCCGCCATGATACTACGCATATCACGTGACTCAGAGTAAGCGAGGGATTGGTCATGCGGATTTGGCCCACTATGGCACTGCCTCCAGCGGCTAGTTCAATTTGGTAGATATTTTGTGACCCTGTAGCACATAAATGGGAAGACGTGGAGATAGCCCAGTTGGAGAGATAATACCTAAGTCAGAAATGAACAACTAGATGGCATTAACTCAATTTCGACCGTTGGTGGATTTGGCCCACTATGGTTCTCAGCCCTTCAATTAAGGCCACGGCCGCTTCCTTCCCATTCCTAGGCTTTTCCTGTCCCATCGTTGCCATAAGACCTATCGGTGTCGGTGCGACGTAAAGTAAATAGTATATATATTAATTAATTTTGTATTGTATTTAGTTCTTCATACATATTAAAAGGATAAGGATTGCATTTAAGTATCGAATGTAGTTACATTTATATATGTTACTAATAGGTTATGTACAATTTATTTGAGGGGCCCAATTGTGTTTTCCAAAGGCGGACCTGTATTATATTCGTTACGGCTCTGAGCCAAGCTCTTCACCGTCAGCCGTCCTGAGAATGATTTTCTGTGGTTTCTCATCCAGGCAAATGCCAGAACAGTTCCTATTCATAGGCCACAGCCGATTCCTTCCACCTCCCTAAACAGTTTCAATCACCGTCATTCATATCATCTTCATGAGATGAGTTTGGCCTCAGGAAGGGCATCCGGCCGTAAAGTATGCCTTAAAATTTTATCTCGCCTCATCCCCAACTCTGTACCAGGAAACGGGAGTATTTAATCTTTGTACCTTGTCTTAACATTGAAATACCCAAAAATACGTATTCTACGAGTATATATTTCTTTTCACACAGTGAGCAGGCCCTTTACAGGTTTTTCTAACGTGTCTTGCTTGATGGATATATTTCCATCATGATGTCGGTACTTTAAAATCACTATATTTTGTAGCTGTGGGATAGCATTCAGGAGATGCTGGGTTCGAATCCCACCGTCGGAAGACCTGAAGACGGTTTTTCATGGTTTCCCGTATTCACACGAGGCAAGTGCTCGGGCTGTACCTTAAATAAGGCCATGACCACTACCTTCCCAATCCTAGCCCTTTCCCTTCCTTGCATCGCCGATACCTTCGATGTGTTAGTGGGACATTAAGCCACTAGCAAAGAAACAAATCACTACAAGCCCTAGATCATTTTGGAGCACTTCTACTATCTCGTAATAACTATTTACTCATCATTTAATGTACTCGACTAATTTTGTAACTTTTTCGTTATAGGCCTATATGGGTCTTACAGCCACAATGAACAAAGTCAACTGTTTCTCATTTTAATTCGTTTATGTTGTTTTCGTTTGGGTCATAAGTCCATAGACTAGTTTGGTGCAGTTTACCATGCCTCCCTGCCCTGTGCTAAACTTTTCGTTTCTTTGTAACTACTACATCCTACATCTACTCTAATATGTTTGTCATATTCGTGCCTTAACGCACCCTTTACCGCTCGTACCACCTAAATTTCCCTCAGAAACTAACCGAACAAGTTCTTGCTTTCTTAATGTGTTCTATTATCCTATCTATCCTTCTGCTGAAATTTCGCCAAATCTTTCTCCTCTCAGCAATTCGATTTAGTATCTCTTCATTCGTTATTCGCCTTACCTATCTCACCTGCAGCATTATTCAGTGAGCTTGCATCCGGGAGATAGTGGGTTCGAATCCCACTGTCGGCAGCCCTGAAGATGGTTTTCCCTGGTTTCCCATTTTCACACCAGGCAAATCCTGGAACAACATCGTGGTGAAACGTTCAGGACTTACAGAGCAAGCACTCGAGTGTGATGTAAGTCTGAAAACATGTGCATATAAAGTGCTCGCAATTTTCATGAAAGAATTGTGTGTCTCAGTTTTTTTTCAATGTGTTTTAATGATGCATTCGCTGCCCAAATATGCTCAAATGTCGTCTTTACCGTATTTTAAATATTTATTATGTGCATAAGAGCAAACATTTGCAATTAAGTGTTCCTTTTTCTTGATATTACATAATACCGTAAAAACTTCTCATATATTCTTACAGTATTTAGCTTTCTCATTGTAGTGGAACTTCGTAAAAGGTCTTTCTCGATAATAAAATATGGAAATAACAACGGAGAGATGGCTATTGTTGATATTAAAGGTAAATTTTGACAGAAGGCTCTCAAACAGGACCAGGGTATATATGTCCTTATTGTTGTACCCGGGTACTTAAGGGTTAAAGTGGACGAAACACTGCTGTAGCCACTGAGAGAATGCGTGGCTGACTGATATCACTTATGTTTAGATTGATGCTTCTACGTTTCATAATTGTAAACATGATAATAAGATCTTGGGCTTTTGTCATAACAGAAAACAAGGTGAAATACTTCACGTTTTGGAGAGAACTTTTCTCCGAGTCTTCAGGAGAAAGTCTCGTCTCTTCGCGAGCACGACTTCCCTATTAATGAAGGTTTGAATTTAAGAAGGCTTTACCGTTGTTCTATAGTAAGTTGTACTCTCGTTCGTCGCTAGATGGCTCACTGTGCACTAGCCTTCCAAGTGGGGGGTGATGACAGCATCTTAGCTCCAAAGATGATGTTCTTTGTACCATCGTATGTGGGTGCGAGGTAAACAGTAAGGTCATCAGACGAATCAGGGACGAATGTGGTAGAAGAAATAAATAAAAAAGTGCAACGAAAGAATGACAGGATAGAATAACATAATACATCTGAAGATGGAAAGAACTATGTGTAGTATAAAAACGAGACAAAATAGCTTTTAGCCTGGTTGGGGGGGGGAGGAGAGGAGGAGAAGGAGGATGTACTTATGTTGTTTTATTGCAGCATCCAGTATTTCTTTGACATGGATTGTGAGCTGATTGTGCAATTATTAATCACACACTCCACCTTTAGAGTACAAATTTCCTTTCTTCGTTAAGACAGCTCTAAAACATGAAAATTCGATACATATTTCGTCCTTTATCTTCAGTCTATAAATAAATGTACAGAACTTACAATTTTAACAAGAATATTGAAAATATTAAATATAAAAATCCAATGACAATTGCGTCCAGTTAAGATGCGACGTATGAAACGTCATGTCATAAAAATACTACACTAAAATGCCAGTGAATTTAAAATAAAACAGCTGAAGATGTTAGGTGAGCCTGTCTGTATGATAAATGAATATTTGATATACTCGTTGTTGACTGATATGCAATTGTATGTAATGTGCACAGACTATTGCAAGCCTTGGTTGCTTTGTGAGAAAATTTACAAGGAGGTGAAATATTTGATACAAACTGCATAAGTTGCTGTGAGGGTTGTGCTGCAGTAATAAAGTTGGCGTCCTGTCCCGTCCGAATCGGCCTGGTGAGCCAGGATGTCTTAATAAAGATAAGAAATTTGTACTGTAAAAGTGGAGTGATTGGTTAATAATTGCTCAAGTAGTTACTTACGACAAAACGGCCCTTGCGATGAAGTTTATTTCATGTAATGGATTGTGAAGACGTTTCCTGATGTTTGGAGTGTATAACTCGTAACTACTCTTAATGCATTGCTGATGAATAAATTACCCGCTCAGCATCGGATGTTGTTGAGGAGAAAGCTTATTCATTCTGCAGATTATCAAGCAGATGTTTATATTTGCTACATTTGAAGGTGCGAAAAAGAGTCCAAGTCATTCAAATTATCAGACTAATATTACGTGCACGCTGTACATATATCTTTACCTTGAGGATTACGCGTGGAGAGGGACTGTGGTGTTACATTACATTCAGATGTGAACTACTCTAATTATTTGTCGATACCTGACGGCGGACATCATACAATTTGTTTACTTAATTGAAAATCACGTAACATATCAAACCTTCACGGCTAATATTACTCATAGAACGTGTTGGTTTGTACGAAATTAATTCATTTATAATTTCTTTATGAAATATTTATTTTCAAAATAAATATTATTTTCGAGTATCCATTGACGGACATACATGCGTGTTTCTGTATACATCTTCGATTTTAATATTTTATTACCTTTACCGTTCAGTCCACAAGCCTCTGTGAAAAAGGTGCACTCAACCATGCCTCTTGCCTTTAAATCATTAAACAAACATACTATAGCTCCCGTTTCCCTGGTCTTGTGCAGCCTCTTTTATACTCTAGGGCCGATTACAATTGTCTCATAGCTAACATTCCTTCCCCATTCTCATCAAAAGTCCCCGCCGCACATGCACAGCTTCACCCAACGGACTCATTTCTAACATAACCTGTATTCCCTTACTGCGGATTCCCTCATTCCTATCCCCAAATCCGCTGATAGATTATCCTTCTGGCTGATTTTTATATTGTGTTAGGAATGAAAACCTGAGTCCGCTGAACCATCGCTCCTGTACAACGCAGTCAACATCATTTGTTTATTCTTACTGAGTGAGAACTGAAGGCCAGTCCTCCCTATAACGCACAATGATGCACACGAGGCGGATAGGCTTATTGTAGTAGCATTCGCCAGTTACAGAAACGGTACTTATTTTTAGTTTCTTAAGCTCCGTGCATTCACCGAAACAAGCTCTGTGGCACATCAGGACCTTTAAGCACATTAGTACACAGACTTAATATTTTGCCCGATCAAATGGCCTGCAGATATTGGTTTCGGGAGGTCAGAGTGATGACAGCATTTGCTTTTCTACTTTGTTTACTTGACCAAAACACCGGCTTCTCATATTAGATAGCTCCTTTGTTGAACTAAGGAATATGTGTAAAGCCTCCAAATCTCAATCCAGAATAAAAATCCTTGGACGTGTCGGAAATCGAAGATGGTGTTCCTAGCTCTACCTGTGACGGGTAGATAGGCAAAGGTACGGAACGAATGACACGTAGTGTACTCAAATGGTCCACGCCCAATGTTGTTTAACTATGCTAATCGGACGAGAAGCAGAGTAATCAATATTATGTTGAGTTTGGTATTATCATGCATTAAACTAATATTTAAATTCCCTTCATCTCAGTCACCAGACGATGTTTACATTGTCTCAAGAGATCCAGTTAAACGAACATTATTGCAGTACCTACGAGCACTGATGATTTACTCTCCTAGAGTTAATTTTTCTGTCTTTTGTCGTTTTTCTTGCCAAAATATCACTTCACAATTCCTTCCTATATCTAGATATTCTGTTGATAACGTGGATGATCCATCCATAAGTTTATTGTGGGACTTCTGCTCTTGTTTTATGTAACATAATACTTTAGATGACTAAGACCTTATTTGTCAAAAAATAACATATGACGTATTTTGAATGACGTAGTTAACTTCCATGGATTCCAGAAATCATAATGAACCTATTTCCCGTCAGTTCCTGAAGTTGTCAAGAAAGGTATGAATTCTTCGAGCTAATTGACACGCAGTAAAGCGTGGAAACGTTTTTGGATAATGATTCGGAAAGAAGTAATATTTATTGCTGTTAATGATGTAACCATTACTATACGCAATGGATATGGGCCAATTAACTTAGTCACAATATATTAACGACACGATATGAGCGCAAATTTTTTCTGACAAATGTACACTGAACCACACCAAAATTGGCCATCCCAGAAGAAGACTTTCTTTCAAAATCCTCTTGTTTTAATCATAACACTAATTGCTTAGAGATGTACATTATGACTGAAACACCGTATATCGATGCACTGTTTTGCACCCATACACCCCGTAATTTGTTGTGACCCTGCTTAGAAAAGTTCTTCAGAACGAAGCTTAACGGACTGTAACATGCAAACATTTATGATGATGATGATGATGATGATGATGATGGTTGTGGTTGTGGTGGTGGTGGTGGTGGTGGTGGTGGTGGTGGTGGTGGTGGTGTAGTCTAGCTATTCATTTGTAAAACCAGTGTAAGGCAGACCGTCCGATGAAGGTGTGAGTCTTTTACCTAGAGAAGTATACTATTATCTACGCACATTTTCACGATAGATTTACACCCTACTGCTGAATCGGTCGACTTCGATTATCTTCGAGATTCTTATTGGCAATCTTTGAAACACAAACTAAGAATCGCTTATGATCGCTGTGCGACATCTGGCGTATACTTTACGTACTCATACTGTTGTTGTTTACACAGCAAAGCTAAACTATAGAATTCATGCTAGGAACAAGTTTCGCATCGAGAAATGTTATGTAGTATAACGTATATATTGTGTGTGTGACACAGTTGTTGGTGTAAGATAATAAAGGTTTAGAAAATTCATATCGTTCGATCATATTATCCATTCAATTCAGATTTCATTTCCATTCAGTTGGCAGTATTACCGGAACCGGCAGTGCTTCCTTCTTACTCCTCAAACCAGTACTAAAATCTATCACTAAAAAGTGCGCGTACAATATATTTCATTGTACAGGAAGGAAATGTAGTGTGTGGTGTGTGTTGCAGGAATGTTAGGGACAGTGGAAATATTCAGCCCTTGAATCTCATGTATTAACTATGTGGGATTAAAATTCCATGATGCTGTAGGAAATTGAATCCGGAACTTCACGCTTCGAAGTACAAAACACTGCAAACGCAGCCACAAGGTTAGGCATATTTTCTGTTGTATTAACACTCTAAGATTTTGGTTTCTTAGGAGCTTCTCTCGCTATATCCTTGATTTGTGTTCTATTGGAGAGGAATGCTATGAATATTGAACTTCCAATCAAGTATAAATTTATAATTAAATATATTCCAAATTATGTATACAAATTAAGCAACACAACCAGTTATTCGGTCAAAAATCCTTGTTAAAATAGAATAGAATACTCCTATCCTCCAGATTCGGATCATCTGAAAATGGGGAGGAAGTAATCCTTTATTGTAATCGAAAATGTGTTTTGATACATGAATTATTTTCCATATTACTATTTAACTATTACTACATTAAACGTTAAAATTAACTTATTAACTTTTTAATCCAATTTATAAATTGTATGTTTTTCTTTAAAGTTTATTTATTTCTATTGTCCTAGACGTTAACATAGTTATATAGTCTAGGACAAACATTTATTTTACCCTCCCTAAGTTGCACTAGTACTTATCCAACAATTACAGCATACATTTTGAATAAATTGCATGAATGAATGAATGAATGAATGAATGAATGAATGAATGAATTACTATATGAACTGATGAGTGAATGATTTCATGATTGAATCGTACATACGGACAGCCATCAACTGAAAAGAGAGCATTCATGACTGAGTGGATGAATGAATGAACTGTATAACAAAAATGAAAAGGTCGTCTCTACCACTCACGGATAACCACGAACTTTGGAAAGCATTTCATGAATGAATGAATGAATGAATGAATGAATGTTTGGAGAGAGTTTAATGAATGAATGAATTATTTAATTAATGAATTAATGAATGTTATCGTTCAATTCACATGAAATTTGATAATTAACTTCAGGAAGAAAGAATAACGGCACTAGAGTACAACAATTTATCTATTGCTGCATTTAATATTATATATAAACCCACCAGAAATTATATTCATCTCCTACGTTGTCCCCCTATTTTTATTTCTGACCTAGGTGTAATCAAGTGTTAGATTTTCTCTATTAAACATGTCCCTTATCGTTCATTATTTTCGTTAATGCTTGTTTTATTTTTTCTTATTTCATGTTTGCCACGTACATTTTAGAATACAAAAACAATGCAAATCTTCCCCGGTGCAATTATTTCCTTGTTTAATCATTTGACGAATTTGTAGAATTGTTTCTCTCTTTCTAGTTTTCTTTATATTCTCTTTCTAGATATTTTATTCTAATTGCCTACGTCTCTGTACAAACTCTGTAACAATCCTTGCTGTTACGATCCTTACCGTTTTAAAATCTGGTACAGAACCATATTGTGCGCCCAATCTCACATGAATCATAGCCCTACACTTGCCGTAATTTCATATCGTATACGGGATAATCACTGAATGACAGCCGTTCATTACTCACCAAACGCTGACATTATCACATTTTCATGAGAAGCAGGGGTATTCAATTCCTGTTCTACGGAGTGGAAGTCATTTGACTCCGATATTACAGTTTAACATTCGCTGTAAAAGATTAGAACGTAATTACCCAAAGAGTATCGATTCCGTACAACCAAATATATGTTTTTTATTTACGATGTGTGTGCGCGGTATATTAAATTGCCCATAGCGACCAATGCTCAACCCCAAGTACAATTACAGAAAGAGAAGTTACTAGCTGTTATGTACTTTGTAATTGCAGCACTAATGACATCTGGTGAAGATGAGTGACAGCAGAAGAGACAGAGCACACCTCAATTAACAGCAGTTAATCTGTGTAGTGTTATTATTGATAAGGGGCTTGTGGCATTGTACGAGTATTTTATCTCGTCACATTTTGTTATCTTCTGGCATGGCTATGTTCGGACATTCAAGCCCTTGGTTTTCTATTCACCATCCCCCACACTATGATTCCTTTCTCTCCTCATTCTTCGAGTGTTGATCTCCCCAAGATTTCTTTCCTCACTTTTACTCATATCTTCATTACCTTCCAAATCAAGGTAATGGTTTTGAAACTTATAAAAACATTCACAGTAACTACTACTGTCGTCAGTTAGTTCGTTAAAAAAAAGACGGAACAATATTTGATATTATTTGATTTGGTTCGATTTGTTGAAACCTGAAGATGTTCACGTATGAAGAATCGAACTCGGGATCCTCGCGACCAAACGCCAACACGCTAACCATTTAGCCATGGAGCCGGACTAAACACCAGTAATGCTGAATGAATACTCTGTGAAACAAATTCCACGCACGGCAAAATACGTTGATTCAAGCGCGCGATTGATGCAGTGTTAAATACTATGTTTGTTTTTCTATTGATGTAGAATGACGATGATCTTCAAATTTTATCCAGTTCATAATCATATCTGCAGAATGAACTGCAAGGCAGGTTACTGCGTATGCAACAGTAGGCTAACTGTAGATAAAATCGTTGTGGTGTATGATTGAAATAAGACAGGGCTGAGGCTGAGAATGTAGCGATTGTGGCCTTCATTATACGGCACGAGCCTAACATTTGCCTGATTTGGAAATAAGAAAAAAATGGTAAACCATTCACAAGGTAGTCAATGATGGGAGTCTAACCTACTATCTCCCAAATACGAACTTACAGCAGTATATCTCACTCAGTATATTATAATGTATAATAATTATTATTATTAATAATAATGTTAATATAATGATTATAATATTTTAATATAATGTAATTATATTATTATTATTATTATTATTATTATTATTATTATTATTAAGGTTCAGTCAGTGGGTCAGTGGTAAAGTGTCCGTATCCAGGTACCAAGATCGTAGGTTCAAATTCGGCAGTCGTAATCAGATCTTGAAAGACGGCAGAAAGTCCATTCGGCATTCCATGTCGTACGATATCACAACGCGAAAGATCTCTGGTGATACATTTGGTGCACATTCAACATAATAGTTCAAATAACTCGGCTACAAATCACACACCAAATATCTGTTTCCCTAACATTTGTTAGAGTAAAACAAAACGTCGAAACTAACACGCAGACAACCTAGATTTTGTGAAATCCAAATAATTTCACATGGTAGCTGAAACTATACGATTTTTTTTTGCTAGGGGCTTTGCGTCGCACCGACACAGATAGGTCTTATGGCGACGATGGGATAGGAAAGGCTTAGGAGTTGGAAGGAAGCGGCCGTGGCCTTAATTAAGGTACAGCCCCAGCATTTGCCTGGTGTGAAAGTGGGAAACCACGGAAAACCATTTTCAGGGCTGCCGATAGTGGGATTCGAACCTACTATCTCCCGGATGCAAGCTCACAGCCGCGCGCCTCTACGCGCACGGCCAACTTGCCCGGTAAAACTATACGATTATTATTATTATTATTATTATTATTATTATTATTATTATTATTATTATTATTATTATTATTATTATTATTATTATTATCATTTCCGTGGATTCTAATTTTCACATTAGGCAATGCTGATGCTGAACCCTAATTAAGGCCACGGCCGCTTCCTTCCCACTTCTATGCCTTTCCTATCCCATTGTCGCCATAAAACCTATCTGTATCTGTGCGACATGAAGCAAAAAAAAAAAGAAAATCGGATTCTTCTTACTCCTCTACCATAATCAGCCATTCTTCTTACAATATAGTTAAATCACATTCAATTAAGTTTCCAGAAAAGTTAGATAAGTTTTATCTCCCCAACACAAATAAATTTAAATGACCATCAGTAGTTGTAGTTGTAAGAATAAGCGGAAACGCACGCTATCGCGCGCGGAATTCTACTCCGCGTTTATGCATCCTTCAAATAAAGGAACAAATAGACTCAAGCCCCTTTAGAAACGCTAACGTAACCTCAGACAGGCCCTTTTTTGACTCCTCTTGAAGGAGTTGAACACGTAATGTTTCTTGTAGGAGAAGTTAAGTCTCCCTTTCAAAGTGCCTCAATTACCGACTCTACTTAGAAGTGTTAAAATGGTGGGGTCATTCAAAAAATATAAACATGTAGATGTTCCTTTTCTGTTCAGAGCACACGAGGTTGTATACTGACTGTTCAAATCTTTTCTGTTCATTACAAAATGCATGTATATTTGAAATTTACGAACAAGGTAAGATAACAACAGACAATGTATGTTCTAAACACAAATATAGGTATTATGCATTCAAAATTGTCAGGCGTGCCGCCATCTCGCTCACTTCCGCTACTTGGTAGAGGATGCAAGCTGTCCGTTCCCCTCCAAACACAATGCATTTCTCCTACATGACACACCTCTCTTCTCCTATGAACAGGGTAACGTTAAACACATAAAAATTTAAGAAAAAATGTTTCTACTTAACCAGATAAAAAATGCGAATTTTTATACCATACAAATATGTTTCGAAAGATTATGTTCCTGATATACCGTATAAGACAGAAATGTATAAAAGGTAAGTGTAAATGTAACATAATTCAAACAAAATTATTTTATTCTCCTCATCCTCCACCTAATAAACTTGCTAGTGTGATAACCTTTTCCTCCTCCTCATAGTCTTCCTCCTCTATCCCCTTATAGGTTTAGTTCTATTAGGAGAGGGGAAGACCTCCTCCTCCTCCGGGGTTTTCTCCCCTCACTCCTCCCACACAGCTAAGCCAGGATCGAACCTGCAGAGTTTGAGATGGAAGGCGAGCGTCTCAACCGTCTGAGCCATTCAGCCTAGCTGGGGTGAGGTAGGTGGTGGTATACAAGTTCTAATTACTAGACTGCGTGCGCCAAAAAAACCTTGATTAAATTCCAATCCTCTTCGCAGTACTCATATGGTGTAAGGGCATATAACGCTGTTGATGGTTATTTGTCCCTCGGATGGAGATGTAAAGCCTTGAGCAGTCCTCTCGATGCTATTCGACAGGAGAAGGGTATGTGCCACTACAGCGTTTTACACTCTCCCTCCTACTATCATATATAATGTCATTCATTTCACCTTATTGTCTTCCATGATGAGGATGACGTCAGGAAGGGCATCCGGATATAATAAAATCCATCGTAACAGATTCATCTCAGAACAAACCCAACACCATAGAGAAATGGGACAAGGAATGGACACACGTTAGGTTAAAACGCCATGCACCCTTCGCCAGCAGTCCGCATTTCAAATCACCCACGCTGTGAAGTCACAGCCCTGTAAGGAGAAGATCTGCGCGTTCTGTTATGTAAAGATAAGCATGATTTTTTAAATTTCCCGTGCTTATTACGTCATAGTTTCGTCACTACTCCACGGGGGAGACGACAAAGGACCTGTGTTTGAGGTTAGGTTAATTTTCGTGGTCAAGTTTATGTTAACACACGTGTTAACAACACCTACAAGTCACCTCACTAGTTCGGCTCCTCCAAGGGGAACTCGTCTGAGGTTAGGTTAGCATTCCTCGTAGCGAGGTTATGTTAAAACGTCAAGGGGAGCTAGGTTGTCGTTCGTGCGCAAAGATAGGTTAACACGTCATAATGACATCGTAACCTCATCTGCAGGTCACCTAACCGATTTGTGCTTCTCCATTGGCGCCCGATCGATTCGGCTCCTCCAAAGGGGTCCGTGACCTATCCGACTCGGCTCCTCCAAGCGGGACCCCTCTGATTCGGCTGCTCCAAAGTGGCCCGTGAGGTTAGCATTGCCCTCGTACATAAGGGTATGACGTCATAAACTCACCTAGAGGTTAACAACATTCCAGTTTTGGCAGTGACCTTAGTATTTTTGTACGTATGCGTATGACGCCATAACCTCACCTAGGGAGTCAAAAGCACCCCAGATCATTCCCTGACCAATTAGGCCCCTCCAATCGAGTCTGTGAGGTTCGGCTTGCTCTCGTACCCAAGGTTATGACGTTATTCCGCGTTCAGTGGTCTAGAACCTACATAGGCTTACTACTCAATTAGAGGTCAATGACGTCGCGATGGAATCGGCATAGCCTTACTACTCAACTAGGGGTCAATGACGCGTGGCAAAATGCCAACTCAGCACCCATTGTCTTAGAACATACATTGCCGTTCTACTAATGACGCTAGGCGTTGAAAAGACATGTGCCCAACAACATACCAAGAAAGTAAAATACTGTATAGTTGTAGAAATTGTCTTATGGGAAATAGGTCCGTTTTCTATGGCAATCGTAAATTCATACTGATTACCTGGAAGTGGATATATAAAATACAATAAAATACTATACCTGTGTATCACTCATTGGTTGGTGTCTGACGAGAGATTATATTACTAGAAACGGGATCGTGCACTCCTGCAGTAAGCTCTAAGCTCAGATAGTAGCAAGCAGTAGCAGGAATGAAACATGACGCTTACTATTTCGGGGAGGAAGGGATTGTTATATTATTGACAGGTTGCTGGCCGAAGACAGGATCCAGTCCACACCATGCAGAAACTTCATTGATTTCAGAGTAGAATGCATATTTCTTCACTATAGACAACGCAGTGTGAATAAAATAGCTTTGCCAGTGCCTTCACAGTGGGTTATTTTGTTATCAGAGGGTGAAAGTTAGCATAATTACATATACAATTATTTGAGAAATAATGTACTGTTATCGAAAAAAAGCGTGGTACACGATCCATAAGAGTTTATCTTCACACTTTGCTTTACGTCGCACCGACACAGATAGGTCTTATGGCGATGATGGCATAGGAAACGGCTTGGAGTGGGAAGGAAGCGGCCGTGGCCTTATTTCAGGTACATCCCCAGCATTTGCTTAGTGTGATAATGGGAAACAACGGAAAACCATCTTCAGGGTTCGAACCCACTATCTTCCGGATGCAAGCTCAGAGCTGTGCGACCCTAACCGCATGGCCAACTAGTTCGGTAAGAGTTTATTTGTTGTATTGTCAGCACACCATATCAGTGGGATAAGCACTCCTAGGTCCCACGTGAACAAATTAATGCATCATAATCTCCCAGGAGGTTCTCATTGCTATCGACATGGAATTATTATACTAGCTTTGTATACGAAACATTTTTCCGGATGATAAGTACAGGCCAGAAAGTAACTGATGCAACAAATTAACACAAGTAATAGAACTGGAGGAGAGGACTACAATCTCGTAAGTTTCAGGTTACTCTGTAACATCGCAGTGAAATCAGTAATGTAAAAGGTTAATGGCTCGAAACGCAAGATGATGGAGTACTCAAATACCTAGGAGTAACTGTCATAACAATAATGCTTATTGGTTACTTTTCCTGTATCTCGATGCGTTTAATGGTAAGAAATTAGGACATAAACGTTAGCAAAGAACATTGAGCAACGCAGGTACGATGATGCAAACAGGTACAAGGCCGGCAGTCTCGATGGGAAGGGAGGAGCGTCCTGTGATGTACTGTTTACAAATCAGACACGACTAGTGTGTAACTAGTGAATACACACAGCTTAGCCATGGTATAGTTGACAATCGAGGGGATATTTTGACATGATTTTAATTTAAGGCGAAGTAGGACAGAATTGCGGCGATGTACGATGAATGATTTCCACAAAGAAGGACTCCATATAGGCGGATGTTCAATCAATCACCATTGATCTGTATTTAGTCTGGTCTCTCAGGTGGCAAATTCCCTATCAGTTGTTTCCCTAGTCATTTCTTAAGTGATTTCAAAGTTGGAAATATATCAAACGAGTATTTGCCCCAATTTGCCCATTGAAATGCCAGTATCCAGTAATCGGGAGATAGTGGGTTCGAGCCCCACTGTCGGCAGCCCTGAAGATGGTTTTCCGTGGTTTCCCATTTTCACACCAGGCAAATGCCGGGGCTGTACCTTAATTAAGGATACGGCCGCTTCCTTCTACTGCGTCGCCATAAGACATATCTGTGTCGGTGCGACGTTAAGCTAAAATAGCAAAAAAAAAAAAAAAATAAGAAAACAACTTAAATGCCAATTTTATCTTCATCTTATCGTCTTTCCCACGTTAGTATCCATCATTCAATCGATTTCCACATATATGCATTCAGGACTGTTACCTAGGTGGCAGACAGTTATTTACGTACTCATTTATTAAATGTTTTCGAAGAACTTGAAAATTGATCGAATGCGTGTCTCGGTAAAATTATTCAAATACCTCATTTATTTTCCCATAAACGAATGTTAAGCACAATATGTCCCTTGAATTCCAAATTTACCTTCATACGATGATTTATTTTACTTCCAAAAACGCAATTCAAGCATTTTCGTCTAATAATATCATTACAGGGGGAGTTGGCCTTGCGGTTAGGTTCATATAATTGTGAGCTGTCCGACTCGTTGGCTGAACGGTCAGCGTACTGGCCTTCGGTTCAGAGGGTCCCGGGTTCGATTCCCGGCCTGGTCGGGGATTTTAACCTTAATTGGTTAATTCCAATGGCACGGGGGCTGGGTGTATGTGTTGTCTTCATCATCATTTCATCCTCATCACGACGCGCAGGTCGCCTACCGGAGTCAAATAGAAAGACCTGCACCTGGCGAGCCGAACCCGTCCTGGGATATCCCGGCACTAAAAGCCATACGCCATTTCATTTTTTTTCATTGTGAGCTTGCATTCAGGAGATGTTGGGTTCGAATACTACCTTCGGCAGTCCTGAAGATGATTTTCAGTGGATGGCTTTCCGTCTTCATGCCAGGTATATTGTGGGCCTGTACCTTAATTAAGGTCATGGCCACTATCTTCCCAATCGCACCCCTTTAACATCCCTGTGTCGCCGAAATACTTCGATGTGATAGTGCGATGTTAAACAACTAGCGAGTAGCTAATTTCATTCTACGCCATCTCTCTACTAACAGCTCGGAATATGCCATTTAGTCAGGCAGCTCGTCTCTTCACTCCCAAGTCTTTCCAGCCCAGTGTTTGCAATATTTCTGTAAAAGTGAATTCGTATCCTCGCCCCAATTTGGTGCAGCTCTATTCAGGCACCAGCCATTCGGCCAATCTTAAAATCCTTCCAGTATTGTATGTAGGACAGAAAGGACAGACGTTTCGCTGTGAATGACGTCCACGTTACCCGACGATCGCTCAGAATGAATGTTTTCCTCTGACATCTAGTTTAGTTCTGAGGAATACAGAAAGGATATAAACTGGTATTGTGGAGAACTGCGCCTGCCCAAGTTTAGTCAGCACTTCATTTCGTCCCTTACAGGGAGAGGTTGTCTATCCTAGTACATTTCCAGGTCAATAGCTTCATTTTAGTTTCCTTTCTAGTGAGAGCTTGTCTCTCCTAGTCTACAGTCTGACCTGACTAGGTCAACAGCTTCGCTTCATTCTTGTCTCTTCTAGTGAAAGGTTGTCTTTTAGCAGCTATACAGAGAACAGCTGACACCGGAAATATCATGCCCATGAGTGAAACTGGTTGACTGAAAGGTAACCTTCCTGCAGGGACCCACATATTAGAATTTACTGCATAGGACCATGGTAGAAGAAATCGTCAAATCTCGGTAGTGGTAGAAGTGTCACGTTGGACCCTCCTACGAACATTACGGGACGATCGGCAACATCCGTAACTTCTGCTGCAGCGTGTTCAGCACCTATCGGGGAGATATTTTATGCACCGCGTATGGCCTTTTGTGAATAGGTTCATCGTCAATCCGAAGACTTTGTGAATCATATTTTGTTCATAGACGAGGCCTCGTGTACGAGGAGCGTTATCTTCAGTTTTCACAACAAATATGCGTGATCGGAGGAAAATCCCCATGCTATGAGACGTTCCCACCACCAAGTTCGATTTTCCATTAATGTTTGTATAGGGATGTTGTGTGACATTATAATAGGACCTGCGGTATTATCTCATAGACTGAGTGGCTTATCTTATCTCCTGTTACTGGTAGGCACTCCACCACTACTACTAGAGGCCGTTCCACGCCATACCCAGCAGCACATGTGGTTCCAATATAATGGAGCATCCTCGCACGTTACCAACGCAGTGCCCCACCACCTGGACGCCACCTATTCACACCGATGGATTGGGCGTTTTGGCCCTATCGGCTGGCCGGCAAAAAGCGCCGATGTAAACCCCTTAGATGTCATTTTTTAGGATATATTACACCTAAAGTGTATCGCAGACGAGTGGAAACCCTGCAGGATCTGCTCAGGAGATCAGTCAAAACTATTAAGTAATGTGGTGGGTTGAAGAGAATTTTCTTCGTAGGTGCCGACATGTAATCCTGCCCATGGTGGGCTTTTCGAACACCTGGTGTAACTTTGTGCACCAATCTGCTCGAATGTGTCCACTCTAAATTTTGCACAAACGCTTTGCCGTTGTGTTTTGTTTTTTCTGTTAAAATGTAAATCATGTTTAGAGTTTTTCATGACCTTTTGTTTTGCGATCATACACCACGGGACAAGTATTTTTATCTGGAATCCGACCCATAGGACGCTACATTTCCTTTCATAAATTCCACATCCATTGGCTGGGAAATAAAACCCGGACTGCCTTGGTGAGTTGTGAGCAGCTATGCCTTTGGGAGTGCTTCTATTACATCCCGTAATCTCTGCGGGGTCAGTAGTTGTAGGAGATTTGACAGAATGTCAGGGCTGAATGTCCTTCTTGATGCCAAATATTGGAGGGGAAATGCTGCCTGTTAATTAATGTGGTGGTGTTGATTGTCGTGTCTTGTTGTGTGCTTTGCACATGTGTTGAAGACTAAGACGGCACGGTAACACAGTCCCCGAGCCAGGGGAATGCATTTGTTAATTAAATAACCCCTGGACCCTACGGGCATCGAACCCGGGGTCTCAATGACGGAAGACTAGTACCAAAAATTAAGCTATGCAGCTGGACAGTTGTGTTCTCATTATGATACTTTTATTAACGAACTGCCCAACCCGAGACGCGTGGCGCAGTTATCAGCGGCACACTACTCAAGTGAGTTAACTGTTATTGGATGGTGAATGGTTCGAATCTAACTGCAAGCCATTTTGACTATATTGTCCCATGGTTTCCCATTTTCAACTTCAAGGTACAAATAACGAACAGGAATCATCGTCAATGGAACAGGCTAAGTTACGCTTCATGTCATATTGTTGAATAACATTCCTTATGTTTGTTAAGTTTAAAGCGTGAAATTACGCCCTGTATTGTCAGAAAACTTGGTCAGTCCACTAGTGCTAATAATTGCTCTCGAAAGGGGACATGCATGTTATTGTTTGTGTTGACAGCGGACGGTCGACCTTTAAGATACAACAGCAGGCAGCAACTGGTTTAAACTTTTGCCCACGTGTCCTGGCAGCCTCAACAGTAGCTACTGCCAGCCACTGCGTTTCAATTCTTGCAATTCCCACAACACGTTTTTTCTCGAGAATGTTGTAAGCTACAACCCTGAGCAGTCTTTGCTGAGCTGAGCTAGTGAGCAAACGTGCGTGCTAACGGTGCGGAAGTGCAGGAAAAGCAGTATGGGCGTAACAGTGCAACAGTATAGGAGTGTGATAGGGCGATGGCACAATCGGGGCAAGTGGATCAAGACGGAGTGTAAATTATGATTTAATCAAGAAATAGGACAGACAGAACTGTTGATGGCGGCAGCTATAGTGGCTACTATATTAGTCATCAGAGGCGTCGAGATGAACCCAGGCCCATTGACATGGGAGGACATAGAGAAAATCAAGGAAGTTGTCCGCGATGCTTCTCAGGCTGACCAGACCAAAGAAATGCTCGAAGCACAGTTCCAACAAATCAACGATATGAAGGACAGCATAACCAAAGATCTAACAGAAATAAAGGCGAAGATAAGAGAAAACAAGGAAGAAAGAGCTATAATAAATCAGAGGATACAGGCGCTAGAAGAACAAGTACAGGTACTTCAATGGCAAGAGAGCAGAAGAACGGAGGAGGAGAAGAGAAGAAATATTATTATTTACGGACTGGATTAAACGGAAGGAGAATCTAAGATGGAATTGATGAGCTCAGTCTTTAAGCTAATGAAAGAGAAATTAGGCATAGATTGTACCGAAAGGAAGATAGATGATGTGTATAGGATGGGAAAGAATAGGGGAAGAAGACCTGTTAGAATTAAGTTTGTTTCCTTATTAATGGCAAGCCGAATTTTGATTAGTGTGAGGAACTTGAAGCGCAGCAGAATTTGGATAAAAAGGGATATGGACAGAAAAAGCCTCCAAGAGCAAAGAGTTCTACAATTGCATTTACAAGAAGCAAAAAAATCGAATCTACGGGCTTTTATAAGAGGAAACCGCCTGCATGTGATGGGAGATACCTGGGCGAGAACGTGGACGGTCAGTGATCTGGGTGATATGTTTAAGGAACGAAGTAAGCAGTTTGGGTCATCAGCGGAAGTGCATGGTATCCCACAAGGGATTCCAGAGTATACGTGCGGTGCTAGGGTTGATAACCCTAGACAGGTGATTCAACAGTCTACGTCAGATCTTCCAGCGGAGTTAAATAACAGTGGGAGGAACGGAGAGGCGAGCCGGATGTCAACAGCGGCGCCACGTGGAGGAGCTGAGGATACTTCCAGGCGTAGGTCAGTGAGTCTAAAAGACTTTTTTCAGAAGAAGGGGATGGGTTCAGGCAGTAGATTAAAAATCACAGAATAACTATCTGAGAAGGACGTTATTTGCTCTCCGGAGGGGAGTATAATGGAAGTGGAAAGATCTAGAATGACTAGAAGTAAGTCAGGGAGTTTAGAACATAGAAGTAAAAAATAACTAGAGTTAAAGGTATCGTGTGTTAACATTGAAGGAGTATGGAGCAAAAGAGGTAACGAAGACTTTAAAGAGCTACGGGAAGAAATGGACATCCTTGGGCTTGTAGAAACTTGGGCTGATTACGAGAAAGACTTAAAGATAGAAGGGTGTATCATATGGAGTCAATATGGATCAAGGAGATCCAATAGAGGAAGGATATCGGGCGTAATTTCAGTGGTTATCAAAAGCGACTTAAAAGATAGAATACAGCTCTTAGAATCCGAGTTTAAGGAATTAAACTGGATAAGAATATTAGATAGAGTCAATTGGAGGAATGAGATATGTATAGATTTTATATATAATCCACCTTTGAGCTCCCCATTTGCGCAGAATGATTTTTTTGAGAATTTAGCGACAGAAATTAGACGAATGAGAAGTACGTATGATCAGGCAAACATTATTGTTATGGCCGATCTTAACGCGAGGATAGGGGAGAAGAAACCAGTTTACAGTCAACATGAGGACGGGGTATTAGTAGTTAATAGAAATAGCCAGGATAAAGAATGTAACAAGTATGGAGAAAAACTACTAGAATTATGCGCGGTAGAGGAGCTTTATATACTGAATGGGTGGTGGTTTGGAGATGACAGTGGAAAACTAACCTATATAGTAGAAAATGGGGGCAATACAATTGACCTAGTTGTATGCTGTGGGGATAGTTTGCAAATTGTCAAAGAGATAAGCATTAAGGATTGGGCAGAGGCAAATCACATGCCAGTATCTATAAAATTAATGATTCAAGATATAAGAGCGCAAGAGATCGTTTACGATAGCGTACAGGAGAGGAAAATACCTAGGTATCGTTGGAGAGAAGAATTAGGAAATGAATTCAGAGAGTACTTCAATGGAGAAAATTTTGAGATTTGGAAAATAGGTATTGTAAAATTGATAGAAGAGAATAGAGTGGAGGAAGCCCTAACCAGGATAGAAAATTTAATAGGAATGGCAGGAAAATATATGAGGCAAGATCTACGTAAAACGCAGATAAAAGGTGGATGGTAAAACACAGAATGTGTAAAGAAAAAGTCACTAGTTAAGAAGGCACTTAGGAGATACAGGATGGATGGTGGTCAGGTAGCTAGAAACGAATTTTGTAAAAAAAAAAAGGTAAGAATACAGAGAATTGTTAAGAAAGACGAAGTCGGAATGGCAAAAAAAGATGGCTGCAGACATAAATAAAAATTGCAAGGACAATGACAGTAGGAAAGTATGGGATAAAATAAATCAAATAACCAAGAAGAAGCCGGGTTCTGGGGGGACCAATTAAGTCATAGTATATGGGTCCAGTATTTCGAGAAATTATTGAATAAAGAAGACAAATTGAGAGCTCAGCATGAGAGGATTACTGTTTCGGGGGGTTTGAGTGTCACTCTGCCTGAATTGCCTGAATTAGGTGAGGCTATTTCGACTCATGAAATAAGGAACCTGTTACAACGAGCCAAAAAGGGGAAATCAGGAGCTATTTCGGGTATCACATATGAATTTTGGAAAGAGGTGGGAGAACGAATTGGCATGTTGGAAATTTTGACAAAGATATTCAATACAACCCTGAAACTTGTATCATTGCGATCCTCTCTCCGGGATCTTTTACTTACGTAATTAGGTTCATCAGTTACCTTCCACTCTTTGTAATACCTCCTAAAAATCAAATTGATACCCGTCGTAATCTGAACCTCATGCTTGTGACACAGGTGATTCTCGTCTGTGTCAAGTGCCACTTCTCTGCCATTCAGAAAATCTACCTCTGGTTCAGCTTCGAAAATGGTAGAACTACAGACAAATGTTTGCAATATTATTTCATACGACGGAACGAAAGTTTTGAATTGCGCTAGGAACCAACTGTTTAAATTCAACATAAAATTAAGGGTTGCTAAGTGGAGTAATTTATATTTGCCCTATGAAGTAGAAAACTATGGACAATGTCGTACTTGAAGATTTGGTGAAAATACGTAATTACCTGCGTTTCTCTACCACCAAGGTTCAATCAATGTTTGAACACTTGAAGTGACTGCGTTACAAGAGACATTATTTGTGTTGCTTGTTGTTTAAAGGGGCCTAACATCTAAGTCATCGGCCCAGGCACTTTAATTGAATTCAGGCACAACAGACTAAACATTTCATATTGCTCTGATCCTGTCAGTAATTTCCTTCCTCAGCACTTTGAATGAGTGGGGTATTATGATAGATGTATGCCTATTTTGACGACTGAGAAATATTTGACAATGCGGGGTTAGTAAGTGGCGATACCTGGTACGGCACGCGAAGTTAGTGAAGTGCTTTAATTATGATTAGCTCTAGAGGAAATACTGTGACTGCTGACATTCCGGATATATTTTTGCGTAAACATATCCTCATTGATAAGGGTAACAATAACTGATTGCTAAGACCTGTTTGAGCTGATAATATAATGTGGCGTGAGATTATAGAGAATTCTAAAAGCAAATATAATTATTTGAATTGAATATACGGCAGTTGTCAAACATGGGGTTGCTTCACCTCTTCATCCGTGAGAAGTTATAGAAAATATACGAGGGCGAATCAAACAGCAAGTTATACTTCCAATTAATGGCCGTTTATGAACCAACCTACACATAGGCAATACGGCTATGACAACATACAATGTACGTTCGCTTTTCACATAGTCCCAAACAGACTGTAAACATTTCTCGGATCAGTCGACCAACTTTTCAATTCGGAATGCGTAGATATCACCTCCAGCGCTACGTAATAAGCAACTGGAGACTGCTGCTTTCACCTCCACATCGGTTTGGAATCGTCATCCACCTAGATCCTTTTTCAGCTTACCGAATACATACTAATAGCATGGCGCTAAGTCTGGACTGTATGGAGGATGTTGCCATAACTCCCAATTGAATCGCTGCAGCAGTTCGAACGTTTGGCGGGTCGTGTGAGGTGTTGAGTTATCGTGCAACAAAATCACACCGGCGGTCAATTTCCTTACTTAACCGGTTCAGCGTTTCGCAATACGAAGCCGAGTGCATTGTCATGCCTTTCGGTGAAATTTCCACGTCTACCACACCCTCCGTGTCAAAGAACGCTGTCGCTACTACCTTTCCTGCTGAAGGTTGGACTGTTGCCTTCTCTCGGGGTGATGATGTGCTGTCGACCCTTTACATCGATGTTCTCTTTGTTTCAGGTGTGAAGTGGTGGATCCACGTTTCATCCCCTGTGATGATTCGCCGCAGAAACTCCTTGCTCTCCACAGAATACCGTTGCAAAATTGTCAGTGACGATTGGAAATGTTCTCCCTTGTGAACATCGGTGAGGAGACGTGAGACCCATAGTTGACACAGATCAAAAAATCCAAGGTGCTGGTGAACAATGGAAAACACACTGCCGTACGAAATGTTCAGCATGATGGCAATTTCCTGCAGTGTTATGCGTCGATTCTCTCGAATGATCCCACTCACACTGTCAGCATTTGCAGCGGTACTGGACGTTGCGAGCCTGCCTTCGCGATATTCGTCCGTGAGATCCGTGCGTCTGGTGTCAAATCACTTACAGCACTTTAAAATACCTGGGCGAGAAATTGCACTCTCAACATACACAGCGGTTTTTTCAGGATTAATATCCGTGCAATTGAGCCGTTTAGGCCATAGAATTCTGATCATCGCACGCACCTCCAATTTGGAGTGAACATGCAGGTGACGCGCCATTGAGCCTACCCCGCTCTGCATTCACAACACTACGGTATACCATACCAAATTTCTTATCGGACGTGTCAGCAATTACTGTAGCTGGATCCGCATTGGCCACGGTCACAACACACAGCGTGCACTCGCGGCGAGCTATTGTAACTTACGTATTGATTCGCCCTCGTAATTGTGTTCAGAGCATACTTACTTGTATTTATAGATGTTTATACTGTAAAAATAATTAACAAATGAACTATGTAAACATTGTGATAGGGAAAATTCTAAGTGGCATATTGTTCATTTTTAAACTAATTAGCAGCGCTAGTTTTGTTGTTAGAGCTGTGAGCTCGCACCTGGGAGATAGGGGTTCGAACCCCACTGTCGGCAGCCCTGAAGATGGTTTTCCGTGGTTTCCTATTTTCACACCAGGAAAATGCTGGGGCTGTACCTTAATTAAGGCCACGGCCGCTTCCTTCCAATTCCTAAGCCTTTCCAATCCCATCGTCGCCATAAGACCTATCTGTCTCGGTGCGACGTAAAGCAACAAGAAAGAAAGTGTTGTTGTTAGAGACACAAGTGTTTAGTTATTTCTAACTCATCCGGTGCAATTTATCTTTTTTTCTGGAAAATTCTTATTCTATAGGTTTCTTGACTAATATTCTTACACACGTCTCTACCACCATATACAGCTGTATTAGGTGAACGTCATGTAATAGTGCTCACTTACTTCAAACAAAAGGAAAATACCTCTTCATATAACTATAATCACTCCTGTAATTTAACATTCTCTGCTAAGTTGTTATCTAACCTGTTTATATGAAGTCCACATGTAACACTTCCAAAGCTGTATGTTTCTAACTGAAAGGAAGTGTTAGTTACGTGTTTATCTACTGTACTGTCAGCGCACCATATCGGTGGTATAAACACACTTTGGTCTCCTGTGACCAACCCACTGTATTATAATCCTCGAACTGGCTCTCCCTTGCTATCAGTACGGAATTATTACTGTAGTTGTGCCTAATATAAACTATCCCAGTTGGTAAATGTTAGGTTATTTGCAAACTGCACGTGACTTCAGTATTTCATCCTCGAGTCCATTCGAATTGTAGAATAAACATGCTTATAATCTTCATGATGGAAACTAAGGGCATTTCCATCCTAAACGTATCGACACAAGAGATTCGGATTCTTCATCTCTGGTTATAGAGAATGGAACAGATTGAAATAGAATAACTTAATTCAGCCATTATATGATAGGCATTCTCAGAGAAAGTAAAGGTTATAATTGTACGAAGATACATGCACATGCTCAGAATAAAATGTAATTTTGATATAAACATACTCATTTATTTCAAAGTATTCTTGAAATGGGGAGAAATAATGCATGTTTAACCACTTATTAAGCTTACATATGAATGTAGTTGACGGTAGTCCATTTAGCCCTGATAGCAATTTATTACTGTACAATGGAATGCCATGTACCTCTCTTCTATAGCCTATAACCAGATACATCGACTTGGTTAAGAGAACCGGTATTATATTTGTGAACATAATTTCTGAGTTTAGATTCATTGGTTTTTCCGTTTACATTAAGAAGTGCATTAGGTGCGCATGTGTTCACAAACAATCATCATGACAGATATCTTAGCAAAACAGAGGACTGCAATGAGCAGTAATTGGGGATTTTTAAAATAAAACTTACTGCATTCTTCTGGAGAATAGTTTTGATAAAACCGGGTACATTTTCCCCACAGTAGAATTCCATATTGTGTCGGTGCGACGTAAAGCAAATAGCAAAAAAAAAAAAAAAAAAAAAAAAAAAAGAATTCCATATTCAAAATATAATCTGCAGGAACCCAAAGTAGGCATTTAAGATAAAATTATTGGGAACTTTCCCTGTGGTGGCTCTCAAGGGTACCCAACTCTTTATAGACTACTGTAAGTAAAATGTATTTGAGCATAAAATAATATCTTTGGATGTAGATTTGTTCCAAACTAGTAGGATACCCGTGCTTCGCTACATTATTATAATTAAATTTATAACTGAATGCTTAACGTTTTATACGTAATCCGCCGAAATTCGCGATCTGACTCGTTTTCTGAGAGAATCCGCCAAAATTCGTTATCTGACTCGTTTTCTGAGAGATTACGGCAAAGTTCCTCCCATTTTTCAATCTTTCTTTCCAGCAATCGATTTCGTACTTCCCGGGCTAGGTCCAGGTATTCCACCCGGTCAGATGGGTCCCTAAATCTTTGGCATCTTTTCCTATAAGCATTTTTAATATCGATCAAATCCATGAGGAGATCTGGCGTGGTGTCGTCTTTGGTGCATTGGTGGTACTAAACCCGCTGCCGGACTGCAATCTTAGTCATTACCCGGCCAGGACCCGTTTCCAGCACGGTCCGCACATTTTGACGACGGTCCAGTATATTATTATTATTATTATTATTATTATTATTATTATTATTATTATTATTATTATTATTATTGGTCTGGAACCCAAAGCAAAATGCAAGACCGCTACTTGGCGGTAAATTACATCTGCTGCCATTGTAATTGCTGACAATGTGACCAGCACCATCGTCGCGCGTAGGCAAGTGCGCGGGATTTTTGGCGATACGAATGATCTACTTCCGTGCATTATCGACCTTATTATAGAGGTGAACAATTGCACGGTCAATTTCATTCCTATCGTTTTTTTGAAATATGTTTAAATTTTTATTTATATGCCAGGAAAATCTACTGTAATCTAACTTTATGTTCTCCAAAGGAAAAGATGGTTCCTCGAAACGAACCCAGGAAGGATTAAAAATGATCAGTTTATGATCAGAATAAGTACATGATGAACAGTAAAATCAATTGGTCTCAACTCCTTTTTCACCCCACTGTGGTTAAGTTGATTTACCCCCCCCCCCCCCCCCGCCCAAAAAATGAAGACGAGTTTCCTTATGTTTAAAGGTGATTCCAAATACCAATGTTCACGTCTGTTAACTTCAGTTCTGAGATATAAGTATCCCCATAAAAAGAAATCACTTTCTTCACTTCCTTTCACACACCACCCCACCCTTAAGTGAATTTCCCGTTAAAAATACTTGTTTCTTTAATAGTAAAGGATCTCCTAAATACCAATTATCACGACTCTAACATCTTCAGTTTTTGAGATATGTGTCCTCATAAAAGTAATTCAACTCTTTTTCACTCCCGCCCCCCAAGATGATTTACCGCCAAAACTCTTTTTTCTTTGTTTTTGAAGGGGATACAAATACCAATTTTCACGTCTGTAACGGCTTAAGTTTTTGTTAGATGTAAGTATGCTCTTACAATTAATTCAATTAATTTTTCAATTCCCTCACCCCCTCCCTTTCATTGGATTTTTCGAGAATACGAGTTTCTTTAATTTTTAAGTAGATTCCAAATACCAATTTTCACGACTGCAAAATCTTTGGTTTTTGAGATAATAGTATCCTCATACAAATAATTCTACTAATTTTTCAATTTCCCTCCCCTCCTTTAGGTTGACTTCCGAAAACAAAAAAATACGTATTTCTTTACTTTTAAAGGAGATACCAAATATAAAATTTCACGTCTGTAACATCTTCAGCTGTTGAGATATCAGTATACTAATTAAAAGAATTCAACCCCATTCTCAGTCACATTTACCCCTCCGCCCAAAGGGTTTTTCAGAAAACAAGAAATACATGTTTATTTCTTTTTAATAGAGATAAAAAATTACTACTTTTCACTTGGGTAACATTTTCATTTCCTGGGATATACTGTAGAAATGCTCATGTTATTATTTCACCCTCTTTTTAGTTCCCCTTAAGTGGAGTTTCCAAAAACAAATCAGCTATGTTTCTTTACTTTTACAGGAGATTCCAAACACCAATTTTTATGTCCGTAATATTTTACGTTTCTGAGATATACTGTAGATATACTTTCTAAAAATTCCCCCCGATTTGCCACTCCTGTTTAACCCCCATTAATTGGATTTTCCAAAAACAAAAAATACGTTTTCCTTTATTTTTAAGGGAGATCCGAATGCCAATTTTCAGGTCTGTAATATCTTCAGTTTCTGAGGTATAAGTATCCTCATTAAAGCCATTCAACCCCTTTTTCACACTTTTTCACCCCTTTTCACCCCTTTTTCACCCTTCCTATTAGGACTTTCCGATAACCAAAATACGTGTTTATTTTAAAGGACATTCTAAATACCAATTGTTACATCAGTAAACTTTTAAAGTTTTGAGATATAGATACACTCATTTTAAAATTCCACCCCCTTATTGACGGAATATGCAAAAAATCTTTCTTAGCGGGCACCTACATGTTAATCTGAATGAATCCTAGAAATTTCATTATGTCCAGTAGTTTTGGCTCGGTGATGATGAATCAGTCAGTCAGGACAAGTTGCCTTATATATATATTGATAAGATCTCAATATTGAACACTAAAAATGAGAGTGAAGCTTCAAGAGTCCTCTGCTTCTCAGAAGTCCACAACGAAGTTGCTGGAAACCTGAAGTCATGGCCACTCACTTGATGTCCATCAACCGATACAAATTAGCGGTGTCAGTTTCCACAAACTCTGCATTGTTCGCTGATTAAGTTTATAGCATTCCGTAGAGCCTGCAGATCGAGCGGGGAAGTACAAGCTCTATCATACGAGTAGTATAATAGGACAGTTCTGCGGCCTCCTCCTCCTCCCGCGGGAAATTTGAATTTTGGCGGGAGATTTGAATTTTGGGGCGAGATTTGAATTTGTAAACGAAGCCACGTGCTTTCTGAAAGCTGTCATCGACAACAACGCATCGCTAACCTCACTGCTGCCATCTTGACGGGCCTAAACCTCAGTGGTACCAACTTAACCTAACTAGCGCGAGATTTGAATTTGTAAACAAATCCACGTGTTTTTGACAGCCACGTGCTTTTTGACAGACAACAACGTATCGCAAACCTCAGTGCAGCTATCTTGACGGATCTAAACCTTAGTGGTACCAACTTAACCTAACTAGCGCGAGATTTGAATAGGTAAACAAATCCACGTGTTTTTTGACAGCCACGTGCTTTTTGACAGACAACAACGTATCGCAAACCTCAGTGCAGCTATCTTGACGGATCTAAACCTTAGTGGTACCAACTTAACCTCACTAGCGCGAGATTTGAATTTGTAAACAAATCCGCGTGCTTTTTGACAGCTGTCATCCGCCATCTTTAAACTACAGAGCACCGTGCTGCCCACTTTATCGCAGTAGCTGCAAATTCGTCACCTGTCATCGGCAGTGCTACCATCTTGGCGGGTCAAAATATTTGTGCTACCAACTTAACCTCACTTGCGCGAGATTTGAATCGGTAAACAAATCCACGTGCTTTTCTGACAGCTGTCATCCGCCATCTTCAATCTATAGAGCACAGTGCAGCACTCTTTAGCTACTTACCTTTGAAATGTGGTGGCGGATAAAATGAAAAATGCTTTTTGACAGCAGCCATCTTTGAGCACCGTGCTGCCCTCTTTAGCTAGATACCTTTAAAATGTGGTGGCAGACAATTCTACGTGACAGCAGCCATCTTTGAGCACAGTGCTGCTCTCTTTGTGGTGGCGGGAAATTCTACGTGCTCTTGTTTGGAAACAAACTCACGTGCTTTTTTCTGACAGCTGTCATCCGCCATCTTGCATCACATACCTCAGTGCTGCACTCTTTAGCTAGATACCTTTGAAATGTAGTGGCGGCAAATTCCGCGTGCTCTTGTTTGGAAACAAACCTATGCGCTTTTTTGACAGCTATCATCCGCCATCCTTAATCCAGAGAGCACCGTGCTGCCCTCTTTAGCTACTTACCTTTGAAATGTGGTGGCGGCAAATTCTACGCGCTCTTGTTTGGAAACAAACCCATGTGCTTTTATGACAGCTGTCATCCACCATCTTTAATCCAGCGAGAACAGTGCTGCACTCTATGTGGTGGCGGCAAATTCCACGTGCTCTTGTTTGGAAATAAATTCTACGTGCTCTTCAGCTGTCATCCACCATCTTTAATCAAGAGAGCACCGTGCTGCCCTCTTTGTGGTGGCGGATAATATGAAAAATTCTCTTTGACAAGCAGCCATCTTTAATCCAGAGAGAACAGTGCTGCCCTCTTTAGCTACTTACCTTTGAGGCGGTTAATTTAAAAAATTCTATTTGACAAGCTGAAATCTTTAATGAAAAGAGCATCGTGCTGCTATCTTGCGGGTAATTTTTACGTCACAGCTGTCATCCACAATCTTGCATTGCTAACCTTAGTGCTGCCCTCTTTAGCTACTTACCTTTGAGGCGGACTATTTAAAAAAAATCTATTTGACAAGCTGTCACCCGCCATCTTGCATCGTAAACCTCAGTGCTGCACTCTTTAGTTGAAATGTGGTAGCGGATAATTTGAAAAAATCTTTTCTGACAAGCAGCCTTCTTTAAACTACAGAACATCGTGCTGCTATCTTTATCGTAGTAGCGAGTAATTTAAAATCTAGATGCTTTTTTCTAACAGCTGTCATCCGCCATCTTTAATCTAGAGAGCACCGTGCTGCCCTCTTTGTAGTGGTACTAAATTCCACGTGCTTTACAAACCCATGTGCTTTTTTTGACAGCTGTCATCCGCCATCTTTAATCAAGAGAGCGCAGTGCCGCACTCTATGTAGTAGCGGATAATTTGAAAAATTCTTTTTGACAAACAGCCATCTTTATTCAACACAGTTACCGCTATCTTGCAAACAGCATGCACATTTGCAGTTTTGTTCCATAGCGTACGATGTCGAAGCACACACTAATGAAAATGATAAAGAGCTATTCTTATTGATAGTCTCGTAACAATATTCGTTAGCTGATGGTAGGTAACATCACTCATATGAATAGTAAGACAATAGGCTGCTGTGTTAGCGGGAATATTTTCAGATGTTTCAAATTCTAAACGAATATCAACTGGAGATTCTTTTATAGATTCTTCATGATAAGAGCAGTCTATAACTACAATCGGTGCTTTATTTTTAAATTCTTGAGGTGTAAATAGCGGACGATCTTCTTTCTGATAATACGATGACTGAAATTTACAAAACATGTCATAGAGCATTCCAAACTTATTTTTCTCAATGTCTATGTTTTCGTGGGGATACGTAATTCCGTTGAGATATAGTCTAACGTGACTTAATTTACAGAGATCAAACAGTGAGCTATCTTTTTCGTGATTGAATTTACAATTAGTTTGAAATCCAAAAATAATGTACAAGGGCTTCTCAGTAAAACGTGATGTTTTAATAGCCCAGCTATGCTTGTTTGTAGGTGGTAATACAGGATATTCATGCTGCTCCCAACTTCTAAAACGTATAGGTAATGGTGTATCATTTTCTACAATCTTGAGCAATCGAAGTTTTTCACGATCAGATAAGGTTACATGTGGAATCCTCCGCAGTATACGATGCTGTGTTATTTTCGATTCTACTTGTGTTTCTACTGCTTTAAGAGAATTGTAATCACTTCGATCACGGATTAGAATAAGCTCTTGTTTTGCGTTGATTATAATACGTGTAAAGTCTTTTGCGAATCCAAAAATATGTTTCAGTGATAACATACCCGTAAAGGTTCCGTCCTCATTAATCATCCAATTACCGAGCTCGATAGCTGCAGTCGCTTACGTGCGGCCAGTATCCAGTATTCGGGAGATAGTAGGTTCGAACCCCACTGTCGGCAGCCCTGAAAATGGTTTTCCGTGGTTTCCCATTTTCATACCAGGCAAATGCTGGGGCTGTACCTTAATTAAGGCCAATGCCGCTTCCTTCCCACTCCTAGCCCTTTCCTGTCCCATCGTCGCCGTAAGACCTATCTGTGTCGGTGCGACGTAAAACAAGTAGAAAAAAAATCATCCAATCGTTAGTAGCTTTTGGACACCATCCAGCCATCCGCAAAAGATTACTTTCTTCATCACAGAAAGAAGGGTAGAGTTTCATTGCACTTGTAATACCAACATTCTTCGTTCGATCTATTTCAACATTATTTACTTCCTATCGCGCTTCAGAAAACAGAAAAGCTAGAGCATGGTTGTTAAGTTGTGAAGTGCTTGGTCCACTTCTATCCGACTTTTCTAGTCGTCCTTCAATATAGAGGTAGCTTTCGTGTGGTAAGGTGTATACATCTTGCTGATTAATAATAAAATGAATTTCATCATTGTTATTTAATCCAAACATAAAAGGTTGATAGGAATGAAGCTCACTTCGTACTACACCTTCACGACTTTCTACTGTATTCGTAATGTCTAGCATTTCTTCCATTCTGTTGTAGTAGTGTATATCCTAAATCTTGGATTATCTGCTTATGGGTATCTGTTAACTCGATGAGTCTCTGCACACATGTAGTATGTCTTCGGAATGTACACCGTGTTTTATAGATGGTTTTCATACTGGTTTAAAATGTAGTTTGGAAGCTACGTACGCGTGCTGATCTAAATGAATAAGCTGATTATGTTTATTTACAAGTCTAAGAGTAATGTTGATAATGTGTTTTACAGACACAGGATGATGATGAACTACTGCTGGTTTCTCACAAATAGTATATCCACGTTCCTCTGTAACAATAAAGTCGTGCAGGACGTGCGAAGGTTGTAGATTACCATTCAAGTCTGTAATAATATTACAAGTAATGTTCACATTATAATCATCGAAGAGTTTTATAGGTTGATCAGACTCGTAACGTACGTTCGGTAGGAGCTCCCTCGATGAAAATCCAAGCAGTGGTCCAATCGAATCAGGTTGTGATTTGAAGTCAATCTTAAATGATGATTCAATGACACATTTATGTGTAATGTTGCTTATAGTGATTGAGAACTTGTAATTATGATTACTAAAACTATCTTCCCCAAACTGATCAATTAACGTACTTTCAATATAGTCGTGAATATCGTCTACTGTATAACTACCTGAGGGTAGTGTTAGCACATACTCATCGTAATAGAACTTGTTTACACCATCACGCACATTATAGATTTTATTGTAGCTTTCAAACGATACTAGTCCAAGACTATCGGGCTGATAGCCAAGTTCGATTGGTGGATTAAAATAGACTGTTGTTTCAGGTCCTTCTCCACGTACAGCAAACGTTCTTTCACTGTTCGTCATCATGCAGACATTAAGGCACTTTCTCTACTGTCTGGGTTTGATATAAAAACATAAGACATAATCGTCCGCACATGCGTGTATTACAGTTTTGCACACCGTTTTTATTGTAAACAATGGCTGCACTGCTTCCGAAATAACGTATGAGCTCAAAAGGAGGGGGTAAGTCTCCATAGCTATCAAAATACCATACTTTAGATTTACGTTTTACATAAGCAACGTAATGAGTTCCAGGTCCACGACTGTCGTCCAAGTTAATTACGGCACTTTCACGTTCACGTGGGCGTGCTGGTAGTTGATCGCGCATATACACTCCTCGAAAATAATGAATTCCTAGTTGTTTAGCAAACGTAAAAATTTCATCATGCGTTAGAGCTCGATGTGGCAGTGCATTCAGTAGACGTTTCTTGGAGAAATGTAGATACCAAGCCCTTTCTTGTATGGCGCTAGCTTCATGTTCACACCTTTGCCTCGTAACCAATTGCCTCCATCGTCCTGTTATGACGTTCACACTCTTTCAACTGTTGTTTCGCTTCTTCTACAGCTTTGACAGTTCTCGCTACAGCACTAGCACCACCTAGCAATGACCCTAAAGCTGCTAAGCCAGCAAACAGCGCAGGAAGAAATCCTCCTCGTTTTGGTACAGGAATAATTCGTGCACGTTTACTAAATATTGCTCTGCACTTTGGAGAAATTCTCGCTCTCGCTGCGCGTAACGCCTTAGTAATAGCTACACGAGGATTGTATTCCCCTCGAATAGCTTTTTGCGCAGCCTTTATAACATCTTTCCATCCAACAGTTTTTACTTTCTTCTTCTTCATATCGTTTGGATATCGTTGTTTCACCATGCTGTACACGACTTTACTAAACAAGAGCAAATCATAAACTAACCGTTGCCTCTTGTTTCGTTTAATATATATATTAATATTACGCACTTTGTGATTCAGTTATCATGAAGATTATAAAGCTCAAGGCACACTACCTGTTACCGACATTGTACCACATCTCTTACCTAGTTCTAGTAAATACTACAAGAAAACGTCATGGAACGTTGTTTCCTTTTACTGTTCGATGTATTACATCAGGTCCGTCGGGATGCGGGAAAACAAATCTTTTACTCACACTTATTACTTCTATAAATGGTGTGCGCTTCGAGAATATTTACGTTTTCGCAAAGTCACTCTATCAGCCGCTATATACTATTCTACAAACAGTAATGCACGATCTAGTTAAAGATGGAATAAGATATTTTAAATTTAATTCGCATGAGCAAGTGCCATCACCGGACGATGTGCTTCCTAATTCTCTTATGATCTTTGATGATGTCGCAACAGAACAGCAAAACGTTATTCGTGCATTCTTTAGTACGGGTCGGCATAAATATGTTGATTGCATCTATTTGTGCCAAACCTATTCTCGTGTGCCTAAGCAGTTGATACGCGACATCGCAAATGTTATTGTTCTTTTTCATCAAAATGAGCGCAACATGCGACATGTGTATAACGATCATGTTAACACTGATATGACATTGGATGACTTTAAATGCATGCGTGTTAAATGTTGGTCATTACACCGTTACAGCTTTTTAGTTATTGATAAAGAAAGTGATGCACAGCATGGACGATATCGCATGGGTTTCGATAATTTTATATGCATTAACACAGAATTACAGTAACTATTTGATTAAAAACCATCATCATGTTAACATCTAGCAAGGAGATCACAAAACATATCATCCAAGCTCGAAACAATATTCGACGGAAATTTAAAGAGCTTAAACGTATTCAAGCAGACACGGATTTATTTAAAAAAAACTAAGTACACCACTCAAAGAAATTTTTAATTCTACTTTATTACCGCAGTTTACTTCAAGTTTTGCTTTTATGCAAATATCATATCATAAAGAGAAGCATGAAGAAGAAGAAGAAAAGCATTAACAAGATATGGAAGAGAAGATGCAGGATGTAGATCAAGAAGAGGAAGAGGAAGATAAGGAAGAAGAACAACTTAATGATACATCACCATCTAAGCGTGTCGAGTTTTTAACCACAGATGTTATTGCTGAAACACCTACTACATCGACGCAAAATCTACCATCTTTGTCTGAGGTTATGATTACACCAGAGTATCGCAATCAGTTTAGAACTTTTATTCAAGATACCTATGGATCTCTCTTTGCACCTTATATAGAAAAACTTTTTACAGGACAAACTGACACTACCTACGGTATTCGCTACGAAGATGACTGTTTCCGGATAGGAAATTCAAATGTTCAGATTAATAACAACAAACTCATTGTAAAAGGTGTTACCTGTAAACCTACGAAAGGACTCTTAGAACTTCTTTTCTCACGAATACCTGACAAGGATATAATTTTACAAGATGATCTTAAAGAATATAAAGCAACACGTTTTGCTACTGACGCAACACGACGTAATTACAAGAGAACATAAGCTGTAAATGCGAATAAGAGTTACAAGTATCGTGAGTTTATTTCTAAGCTGTTTCCGACTGCACGTAGTCTTGATGTTATCTACAAGCCTTTGTTGCCGTATGTGGATGTAAGATACTGGAATGACCCAAACTTACTCGTTGAACGATTACAACTTTTAAGAGCATCGCAAGAGGCTGGTCACACTGGTCACGGATCAGAAATTCTAAAAACAGAAAGAGAACTACGTTATACCGGTATTATTTTGTAATGGCTCGTCAAGAGAAGATCTCACCTGTAAAGGTAAACATCGCACATGAGTTACATAAACCAGCACGTCGCACCTACTGTCGCAGACGCGTTATTACACGAGGAAAATATGATCTCTGGCAAGCAGACTTAGTAGAAATGATTCCATATGCCTCTAGTAATAAGGGGTATAAGTATCTACTTACTGTTATCGATATGTACTCGAAGTTTGCTTTTGCACAACCCGTGCGTTCTAAAACAGCAGCTCAAGTTAAAGAAGCATTTAAACATATTGTTGAAGAATCGAAACGCTGCCCAAGGCTTCTTCAAACTGATCAAGGTAAAGAGTTTTACAACAAGGATTTTTCTTCTTACCTCAAGTTACTTGACATTCAACACTACTCTACGTTCAGCAATCTCAAGGCAAGTGTTGTAGAACGCTTTAATCGTACACTCAAAACAATGATGTGACGAGAATTTACAGCGCAAGGTTCATATCGTTGGATTGATCTGCTACCTAGACTTTTATCTACCTACAACGATACACCTCATCGCACTATCGGAACAAAGCCACGTCATGTTACAAAGAATACACCTCGTATAAATGCTATTCATCTTGTAATTAAAACAGCTGATCCACGTCGCCATCGCTTTAAAGAAGGTGATTTTGTTCGCATCAGCAAACACAAGGCTATCTTTGCAAAAGGATACACACCTAACTGGAGCACTGAAATTTTTCAAATCAGAAGTGTTAAGCTTACTAATCCAGTTACGTATTTACTTCTCGATCTCAGAGGACAGCCTATTGAAGGAGGATTCTACATCGAAGAACTGCAGAAAACAAAATATCCTGATCACTATTTAGTTGAACGTGTTATTCCACGTCGTGGCAATAAACTGTATGTTAAATGGCTTGGTTTTAATAACAGCTTTAATTCATGGATTAATAAAGAGGATGTACTTTAAATCTTATGATGTGTTTTCTTTTAATCCTCTACGTTTTCTTTCTTCTAAGTCACTAGGACATGCTGTAGGATTAAACAACACCTGTAATATGTTTTGACAATTCATATTTATTTTAGAATATATATATATATATATATATATATATATATATATATATATATATATATTTATCCTTTGTTTATTTTACGGTCTTTGTGACTCAGTTTTCGTTTTATTGCACCAACAACGACAAGTGCTGCTATCTTCTGAGCAGCTGAAGCACTAGGTAATAAAACACACACACACACACACGCAAACACACACACACACACACGCAGCATAACTTTACGAAGCAGATTTTAACAGCTACACGACATACTCTATGCAGGCAGCATGTAACTACGTGTCAGGCGAACGTGTTCTAGGGCCGCAGGGGAGATGAAGCACGAAGAAAAAAAGATCAATCACTCTATTGATGAGTCCACGCCCAACATGCTTCCTCATCTTTTTCCCAGCACGTTTCTTCACCTTTTCCTTGTTTACTGTCTCCACAGCCATGATAAGTGTTTATAAGCGAAGACAACTCGTTAGTTTTAGGTGGGTGATACAGTTTAATTAGTTGACATGTTCGGCACTGTCTCACAGAAGGTCTTCTACCTAAACTCACGTGTTCATGATGTAAACTACACGTTTGAAGCTCTGACAAAACAGGATCTTGAGTCCACTCACGAGGCACCTTTTCCCAAATCTTCTTTACAGCATTCGCAGCTACATTAACCAAAAATGCCTTTGGTAATGCATTTAACTCTTCTTCAGTAAAAGTGTTAGGTTCTTTTTGCATGCATAAAATTTTACGATCGCCTTTTCAACTGCCTTACACTTAGTATCTGTTAGAAATGACATGATGTCTTCACTCTACAAAAGTTTCTTTTACACTAAGGTTATTTCGACACTACCGTTACATATGTTGTTCACTTCCCGGCATGCACTGCAACACAACCAATCAAAGAGCATGCATACATGTTGTAAAGACTGTTTACTTGTTTCTCTACTATGCTCTTTCGGAAGAGTTTTAAATGATGGGCACCCCAATTCATGCATGTCGATAATTTCACACGATGATGGTAGAAAATCACGCAACCATTCTTTCTTTTCACAACCCTTTAAAAGAACAAGATCTGCTCTTGAAAAATGTGCATTCATCATTAAAGGTAGAAAACGATAAGGTATTCCTTTTTCTTCCCACTTCAAACCTAAATTGTTTTCAATCCACTGAGTCTGCTTTTTATCTTCACCTGTTTGCAAACAGTAAGGGAACGGTGGGCTAAATACTAAACTAACAAGTTTTGGTGCCCACAACACACTGCAATCTAACACAGCCACCTCTTTAAACACAAATTTGTTTCCGTTTACTTTAAAGCCTTGCACATCAACTATTAATGTTTTCGTCATGTTTGCACTCTACTCTCTATCACTGTTTCTCGAAGACTAAAGCTTTTAGTCACCGGGCGAGTTGGCCGTGCGCGTAGAGGCGTGCGGCTGTGAGCTTGCATCCGGGAGATAGTAGGTTCGAATCCCACTATCGGCAGCCCTGAAGATGGTTTTCCGTGGTTTCCCATTTTCACACCAGGCAAATGCTGGGGCTGTACCTTAATTAAGGCCACGGCCGCTTCCTTCCAACTCCTAGGCCTTTCCCATCCCATCGTCGCCATAAGACCTATCTGTGTCGGTGCGACGTAAAGCCCCTAGCAAAACAAAAAAAAAAGCTTTTAGTCAACGAACGGGTTTAAACATGCGCACCTACAATAACGTCATCGCTGCAGCACATGCACACTCTTGTTTTTATGATGCATACTTATTGCATTCCTTTACAGCGACTTACTCTTAAGAAAACGGACAAGTCTAAACATGCATGATGACGTCATCACTGCAGCACGTGCTTACTCTAGCTCCCCCGATGTATGATTAAACTTGTTCGAATTTACCGCCACCACATTTCAACTAAAGAGTGCGGCACCGAGGTAAGCGATGTAAGATAGCGGTAACTGTGTTGAATAAAGGTGGCTGTTTGTCAAAAAGAATTTTTCAAATTATCCGCTACTACATCGAGTGCGGCACTGCGCTCTCTTGATTAAAGATGGCGGATGACAAAAAGCGCGTGGGTTTGTAGAACACGTGGAATTTACTACCACTACAAAGAGTTCAGCACGGTGCTCTCTAGATTAAAGATTGCGAATGACAGCTGTTAGAAAAAAGCATCTAGATTTTAAATTGCTCGCTACTACGATAAGGATAGCAGCACGGTGTTCTGTAGTTTAAAGAAGGCTGCTTGTCAAAAAAGATTTTTTTCAAATTATCCGCTACCACATTTCTACTAAAGAGTGCAGCACTGAGGTTTGCGATGCAAGATGGCGGGTGACAGCTTGTCAAATAGATCTTTTTTCAAATAGTCCGCCTCAAAGGTAAGTAGCTAAAGAGGGCAGCACTAAGGTTGGCAATGCAAGATTGTGGATGACAGCTGTGACGTAAAAATTACCCGCAAGATAGCAGCACGATGCTCTTTTCAGTAAAGTTGGCAGCTTGTCAAATAGAATTTTTCAAATTAACCGCCTCAAAGGTAAGTAGCTAAAGAGGGCAGCACTGTTCTCTCTGGATTAAAGATGGCTGCTTGTCAAAAAGAATTTTTCAAATTATCCGCCACCACAAAGAGGGCAGCACGGTGCTCTCTTGATTAAAGATGGTGGATGACAGCTGAAGAGCACGTAGAATTTGTTTCCAAACAAGAGCACGTGGAATTTGCCGCCACCACATAGAGTGCAGCACTGTTCTCGCTGGATTAAAGATGGTGGATGACAGCTGTCAGAAAAGCACATGGGTTTGTTTCCAAACAAGAGCGCGTAGAATTTGCCGCCACCACATTTCAAAGGTAAGTAGCTAAAGAGGGCAGCACGGTGCTCTCTGGATTAAGGATGGCGGATGATAGCTGTCAAAAAAGCGCATAGGTTTGTTTCCAAACAAGAGCACGCGGAATTTTCCGCCACCACATTTCAAAGGTATCTAGCTAAAGAGTGCAGCACTGAGGTATGTGATGCAAGATGGCGGATGACAGCTGTCAGAAAAAAGCACGTGAGTTTGTTTCCAAACAAGAGCACGTAGAATTTCCCGCCACCACAAAGAGAGCAGCACTGTGCTCAAAGATGGCTGCTGTCACGTAGAATTGTCTGCCACCACATTTCATAGGTATCTAGCTAAAGAGAGCAGCACGGTGCTCAAAGATGGCTGCTGTCAAAAAGCATTTTTCATTTTATCCGCCACCACATTTCAAAGGTAAGTAGCTAAAGAGGGCAGCACTGTGCTCTATAGATTGAAGATGGCGGATGACAGCTGTCAGAAAAGCACGTGGATTTGTTTACCGATTCAAATCTCGCGCTAGTGAGGTTAAGTTGGTAGCACAAAGTTTCGACCCGACAAGATGGCAGCACTGCCGATAACAGGTGACGAATTTGCAGCTACTGCGATAAAGAGGGCTCTGTAGTTTTTAAGATGGCGGATGACAGCTGTCAAAAAGCACGTGGATTTGTTTACAAATTCAAATCTCGCGCTAGTGAGGTTAAGTTGGTTCCACTAAGGTTTAGGTCCGTCAAGATAGCTGCACTGAGTTTTGCGATACGTTGTTGTCTGTCAAAAAGCACGTGGCTGTCAAAAACACGTGGATTTGTTTACCTATTCAAATCTCGCGCTAGTTAGGTTCAGTTGTTACTACTGAGTTTTAGGCCCGTCAAGATGGCAGCAGTAAGGTTAGCGATGCGTTGTTGTCGATGATAGCTGTCAAAAAGCTCGTGACTTTGTTTACAAATTCAAATCTCGGGCCAAAATTCAAATTTCCCGCCAAAATTCAAATTTCCCGCCAAAATTCAAATTTCCCGTGGGAGGAGGAGGAGGCCGCAGAACTGTCCTATTATACTACTCATACGTTTTAAATATGTATGAGTTCAAGCCTCTGAAGAAGTGAACAACGAACGTGATGTGTCAATTAACATAATTGTAATATTTTTCTATTGCAATATAACTCGTAATTTTGTTCCGGGCGGAGCTAATAATTCAAGTAAGTTTCTAAAATTAAAACTACGTTATTTTCCACACCTATCAGAGTTATGAATATTACACATTTAAGTACGATTATTTTCATAATCCGCAAGAAAAAATTATTTCTTGATAAAAGAGAATGTCTTCAAAATTGTTTGGTATGGCAGCCAACATATTCCAGTGAGTGTTACACCATAAAAACCATCTCATATAATAATCTTCCTTAACCCAGGGCCTCTCAAACGCCCGAAATCTCACGCGTGCAAACCGAGGCGCAGGGACTCCGTGCACTGTGCATCGGTTTGACTCGGCTCAACTCGGCCTGACTCGGATGCCGTAGTGTACTTAGAGTGACGAAGCGTTCGGTGATAGATTGCTTGTTTATCAGTGAAATAGACAGGCGCAAGACAACAGCATAATAATGGAGCCACCTGTTTCGAAGAAAGCAAAGACGTCCGAAAGTCCATTTCAATCAAAACAGGAACTTCAGTCGTGACGATAAAGCCAAATGCTTAACCTGCGTTACAATAATTATGTTATCATTAAAAATATCTATATTTCAATACATAGGCTTTGCTCGAATTCTTCCCCAAGGAAGATTCTCCTAAGCTGCATCGGGGAGCAGCTAAGTTTATTTTTATCTCTGGTTCCACATGAATATGTGAAAAAAAAATGTCCTGTTTTAACTCGTACGAAAACTAAATTGTGTACGAGTATTTCTGATTGTAATTGAAAGAATGCTGTTAGAATTGCTGTCAGCCGATCGCTTGTTCCAGACTTTATTGGTATAGTTGCTAAGAAAAAGGAAAAGAAGAGCTAGAGAAGTTAAATTGTCTGCTCAAGCCAAATTGAAAGAAGAGTTTTTTTTAACACCCGGTAACATTGTCCTATACTACAGAGTGTGTCCGCTCACTGCACGTAAACATTTCGCAGTGACGGGAAAAGCAGTGGAGAAGGTGAAAAAGGCGGAGACAGGCCGAACGGATGAGACAGGTATAGGGAAAGAGGAGTGGGGTTTTGCACTCTGGTCAGCCTAGCGAAGTCGTATCCTGCACATTGCGCCGTGCAGTGCACCGGCGCATGCACCCTGAGAGGACCTGCCATAACCGGTTATATATTTTGATATTAGAGATTTTTAGTCTTCCAGTTTTGTCATGGTGTATTTACGGGAAAAGTAGAGCGAAAATCTAGTGGTCAGAAGGAGTTGTAAGGACACACTACCTAGCATGATTCTAGGCCTCCTTTCTTGTAATTCATTCAAAAAGCGCCATGGATAGAGAATTAAGTGTCATTACATTCCATTTTCTCAAGGAGAACGTGTCAGGTTTCGAAAATAATCATGTTTCAGCGTTCGGCATGCAATATCAAGTTTATGAAATTCCAGAATAATCCCCTTTTTATCCTCTGTAGATCAGTAGTAAAGTGCCTGTGTCCGGATCTCAACATAAACTCGACACACACACACACACACACACACACACACACACACACACACACACACAGTGGGGTTTTGAAAGTCCATTCGGCACTTCATGTCGTACGATGTCACTTTGTAAAATATCTCTGGGTACACATTCGTAGTTAACCCCACATTATAAGTTAAAACTCAGCAACACGTGGCCCAGCAGAATAAAGCGGAACGTCGAAATTTACACGCAGACAAATCAAAATGCCTGCATACGTTAGCTGTGGTCGTGCAAATAGACGGTGTGACAATGAGGTAGGCCAATCTTTCAGGACACATACCTCACACGTACCGTAGAAGAAGAAAATATGTTATGTGGACATGGGTCCGAAAACGCTTAATTTCTGCGATAGAACCCATGTTTTGCTTTGCTATGCCTTGCTTTGCTTTGCTCCTACCGTGGCTCGGAAACGTACTGTAGCAAATGTGTGATTAAATCGCAAGTACCGAGCTCGATAGCTGCAGTCGCTTAAGTGCGGCCTGTATCCAGTATTCGGGAGGTAGTAGGTTCGAACCCCACTCTCGGCAGCCTTGAAAATGGTTTTCCGTGGTTTCCCAATTTCACACCAGGCACATGCTGGGGCTGTACTTTAATTAAGGCCACAGTCGCTTCCTTCCAACTCCTAGGCCTTCCCTGCCCCATCGTCGCCGTAAGACCTATCTGTGTCGGTGCGACGTAAAGCAACTAGCAAAAAAAAGTATTCATAAAAGAAAATATATAACAATTACAATCATTGACTAGACAACATGACGGAGAATAATAAAAATACCATATTGATTAATCTTTGTTGGTTTCCACTCTCATTATAAACATTATCTGACGTTAAATTCATAACATTCATAAATAAATCCATCACAATATTTCTCAAATTCTTGTCGAAGAAATAATGAATAATTAACAGTTCTCCAAAAATCTGCCAATCATAAGGTATCATTCACTTTGTTCATTCATCTGAGTCACGTATCAGCCCACAGTATGCCTTCCCATATTCTATCAGTTTTGATCGTTTAACTATCTAACTATCTAACATACAACTTGAATATCCCAACGATCCAGTCTTCCTAACGTTGAATAAAAGTATAATCATCTATTAATAAGTCAAAGTGACCAAATAAATTCAATAAATAAACCAATCATGGTGATCTGGAACTTCAGTTTCGCCGTACCTAAAATAAACAACATCTAACTACTGACATATTCAATGTAAACGGTAATATCGGGATGTATACACTGCGTCCGCTCTCCTCCAAAGATTTCCTGTAAGTAACACTACTGCCCAAAATCAACTACAACAAGCAACTACTCTGAATGCTAACGTACAGCAACAGGTGACATTAACCTTTTAAATAACACAGCTCACTGTTTATTCGTGTCATTTATCGAAGATCCTCTCAAATTCATCCGTTAATACATTCGTCTTACCTTCATGCCGTGCCATAAATTCATATTTCGATGATTTCTACACGCTCAACATTTAATATCTCCGGGATACCTTTTGAAAATACTATCGTCACATTATATCGCTTGCCTATCCGAAAATCTTTAAAACATCGCATGATGAACATCTCATTTAAACTATTACCAATCTTGGTTCATTGAGATTTTCGAAGATTCACTACATTACCGTAGCATCAATCTCAACAAACAACATTATCATAATAATCACATTACATCACCATAATACACTCGACAATCCTAACATTTACCATATCTTACCTCAAAATGTGCACCATGCTTACACCATCATTCTAAATACACAAGCGCATGTATCCGAAGAACCTCAACTGTTCGCGCATAATTGACAGCATACTTGCACTTCACCAAATTATTACGCGACCAAATCATTTTATAGAAGATCTCGACACTGATATTAGTTACTTATAATCCCTCACTAGAATTACGTGCGCAGCACTCAATATTACATTATTTACGAATACACTCTTACAAACATGCAGACAGTATCAGGAAATTCCATAAAATATTACCACACTTGTATGCCTTCATCACCTGACATTCACAACAAACCGAATTGTTACTCTTACTAATGATCGGGTTATCACTCTCCGACAAACACACAATGACAGTCACGTTGGGTTACTCAATCTGTATACTCTTTAGGTCACCTGCATCATATGGTAACAAATCTAATACTACTATAAGCTCCCTACAGAGAGAATAAAGGAAGACAGTGCCTGGGTACATATCATTTGACGACTCTGGTGTTCATCCCATCCTTTTGGTTGCGGTAGCCATGGACATTCATTTCCATATCATTGTGGTTATTCCATCTGAACTCGGATCCATCAAGATACCAGCCTTGACTTAAGCCCACATTTCCGCCTTGATTGGACTCATCATAATAATAACCAGGTTAGTCGTTCTTCCAACCTGAAACTCGTACAAATGATGATAGTACAGTGCCAAATAGATTTTAAATTATCTGAATTTTGTTTACGACACTCGCCTTTCGTATATTAACGTTGTTCAGTCTGTTAATGAGCTCTTAAAATTTTACTATATCTTTATAATCTCATCAATTCCTTCTCAGCGTGTACCAGAGCTATTCTTTAATCAACCTTCTTCGATTTGTTTCATTCATTGTCATCAAAACAGAATCTTATATTACAATAATATTTCGGTTCGCATTTCATGATTCCTACTAAAACTACTACGCCGTAATCTTCCTTACATCCGTTTTTTACATTTGAGGAACATTTTGTCTAACACAGTCGCTCTCTTCATTCAAGGGAATACACAAAGGAACACACTCTGCCATTCATTCATCTTCTTAATGCATACAATCCATTACTACGCACACGCCTTCTCGATGATTAAACTTGCACTATTCCAAACCGTTCCATGGCCTCCGCCGTGTGACATTCCTAAATCTGAATGTTACATATGAGATTTAACTTCTTCACAGCTGTTGATGCAATCTTTATTTTGCTGGTCTCTATTCGTATCCCAACTCATGTTTTCTTAACCCAATTATCCGAATACCACGGGGTTCTGAGCTTATGAATTTCTTCTGATTTAACTGCATTATATTTCCTCTTAAATGAGCGAGTTATCTCGGTTTACGTACTGAGTTGGACGTATAGATTGGACGTATTCCTGTTGGACATCTACTTTTGCACAGTTTCTGTTGATCTATTTTTATTACAACTTTCAATGGTTCCTTCATACTCGACCTAGAGACAATTGTAAGGTTATAATATGGGGTTATTTTTTGAAGGCCATTGTTTATGCCATACCTATTTATAACGTGGAAATGCTGCGTCAGCGAATAGAGCAAGGGTGTCAGCAGATATGACAGACGCCTGCTATATGGGAACGACTGCGTCAGTCAATGATGCGGTGCATAGACGCCTGCATTACAGTTCGTGGTATCCATTTTGAGCACCTTCTGTAGAGAACAGTAAGTAGTAAATTTCACATTATCAACACAAATGACCGACCTGCATAGTGAAGTGGTCTGTGTTATGTACACCACAAAAAATGCCTGTAACACAGAAACGAAAGCAAATAAACCATATGTTTTCCGGACATGTTCTATTTGTTCTCAGATCCTCTATCGAATCCCCGACGATTTCTCACATATTTAGTTACATTCTCTATATGCACATACCTAAATTACGATCGTATGTTATTTGATATTATTAAAAGGATATGTGTGTATATAAATAGACAAGATATGAATATTGAGTTTTATCTGATGAATATTTTAAAAATATTTTGTATGGTGTAAAACAGTAATTAATAAGTATTTTAATAATTAATAAATAAGTTACGTATAACCAACTAAAAGTATAACACAAATAAACAAAACTATTTTAATCATTATAAGGATAAATTTAAAAACTTTTTGTATTTATACAGGCGAAAAAGAATATCAAAACACCAAGGAGGGGTTGTGCTATATAAATGAACGTTGGTAGGCGTGTTTATACATCTGAAATATGACGTTGGTGCAAATTTCCCGCAAGTCGCTTTAGCGTGGAGCTGGTTGCGACCCCATGACTTTACACATCAGGTTTGCTTTCAGTACGGACTGTACTGTGCGAGAGCGTTAGTTATCTGTGAGATTGGACGGTGTGACTGGGAGTGGGTCAATGATGCCTTACGACGACGAAGAGGCCTGTATCAACAGCTCACTGGGGTTCAACGTGGCCGTATAATAGGGCTACGTGAAGGTGGATTTTCCTTCCGCGCTGTTGCAGAACGACTTGGCAGGATTGTCTCCACTGTGCATGCGTGCCGGCAGCAGTGGTCACGAGAAATTACGCTCGCAAGAAGACCGGGCTCCGGATGGCCCCATGGCACCACCGAGAGGAAGGACCGCCGTATTCGGCGTATGGCTATGGTTCAGCGGACTGCGTCTGCAGCAACAATTGAAGCGACAGATGGCACCACCGTGATGCAACGAACTGTTCGAAATCAGTTACTTGAAGGACAGCTTCGAGCCAGACGTCCTGCGGCTTGCATTCCACTTACCCCAAACCACCACCGTCTGCAACTTCAGTAGTGTAAATCGAGAAGTCATTGGAGGTCGGACTGGAGGTCCGTTGTGTTTTTTCGATGAAAGGCGGTTCTGCCTTGGTGCCAGTGATGGCCGGGTGTTGGTTAGAAGGAGGCCAGGTGAGCGCCTGAATTCCATCTGTCTGCGGCATCGACACACTGTACATACACCGGGAGTTCTGGTCTGGAGAACAACTTCCTATGACAGCAGATGCCCTCTCGTGATTGTTCCACGCACTATGACTGTAGATGTGTACGTTCGTTTGGTGATTTCACCTGTTGTGCTGGCATTCATGAACAGCATTACTGGGGGTGTTTCCAAACAGGATAATGCATGGCCCCATGCCGCTGTTGTAACCCAACATGCTCTACAGAGTGTCGACATGTTGCCTTGGCCTGCTTGATCCCCCGATCTGACACCAGTCGAGCACTTCTGGGAGATCATTGCTTGACAACTCCAGCGTCATCCACAACCAGCATTAAGTGTGTCCGTATTGACCCACCAAGTGCAAAAGGCATGGAACTCCATCCCACAAGCTGACATCCGGCACCTGTACGACATAATGCTTGCACGTTTGCATGCCTGCATTCAAGAATCTGGCGATTACATCGGTCATTGATTGACCAGCATGGCATATTTTGGATGGATTTTCTCGCGCGGATACAAACCTGTGGTCTTGTAACTTTAATCAATGAAATATGTTACCTCGACAAATATATTGCCAAAATTTCCGTATTCTACATTCCTTATTTCATGGTGTTCGTATACTTTTTCCGCCAGTGTATATATATTATGTGCAAGGTATGCATATAGTGTTTTAACTGTTAGCTTATTTGAAAATTACATAGTATAAAATAGTAGTTGCAGTAATGAATAAGCACTATAAAGTGAGTAATTAAGTAATTAATGACCATATTATTTATAAGTAACTAAACTAAAATTATAAACAGGAAAAATCCTATTTGGATAATGATTACCGTATATATGATTCATTTAACCAGAGTCAGCGAATTACCTTTGGAGGATAAAAGAAAGGAGTACTTCAATGGATGCGATTATTTTTTAGCAATTCCATTACAGAAGAACTTCCAAACAGCTGATCTGAAAAAATTTCCACTTCATTTAGTCAACATTTTCTCAGGCATTTTGTTCAGTTCACGAGATACGAATGTGGAGTTGGTGAGCCTGGTAGTTCTGTAGGTCGGCAGTTCAAGAAAGGTGGTGTTGTGTGCTCGGGTATTTCTCTCATGGTGTGAGGAGAGGTAGTTTAAGGAATTTCTCAGGTAGATGGGTGGTGACGAATTTAGTGTTTTATGAAGGATGTTTAGGGGGCGGTAAGTACACCGCACGTTTACACGTGGTCAAGATGAGTGTGTACTGTAAAAGTCGGTGATACATGGTCGAAGTATCTCAATTTGCATAAGTAGGGTAGACATGCGTTCTGTCCTCTTTGTCGTCCACATTTTAGGATCACACCTTCATCCATATAAACAACGTCACAGTAATCAAAATGAGACAAACAAGTGTCATTGTTCACTGTGGATGTAAGTGCTGTTCGACTATGAGAAATGATAATGTGAGGAATAAATAATAATAATAATAATAATAATAATAATAATAATAATAATAATAATAATAATAATAATAATAATAATAATAATAATAATAATGGCTTTGCGTCCCACTAAATGCATTTAAGATTTTCGAAGACGCCGAGGTGTCGGAATTTTGTCCCACAGGAGTTCTCTTATGTGCCGGTAACACTACCGACACGGGCCTGGCGTAACTGAACACCTTGAAATACCACCGAACTGAGTCAGGATTGAATATGCCAAGTTGGGGTCAGAAGGCTAGTGCCTCAAACGCCTGAGCCACTCAGTCCGTCAATATGAGGAAGATCCATTTGGTTAACGTCTGATAGAAGCTTAGCGTAGACCAGAAGTATTGCTTGCGATTTATCAGGATTAATTTTAACGCCACACGATTAAGATCATGGCTCTATGGAAAGGAGGCCTTCGCTGAGATGAGCTAGCTAAGTGACAGTCATCCGGAGCCAGATGTATATAAATCTATAGGTCATCAGCTTAAATATGTTTTCAATGCTTTAAACGGTCTCGGATACCTTTAACGTACGGAGAGAATATAAGAGGGCCCAGCATAGAACCGTGTTGTACACCACACTTCAGAGTACTGCATGACGATGTATTCTGGCCATCAGAAATACATTGTCATCGGCCGTGAGGGTAGGAATATATTCACGGTAAGGCACTGTCCGATAAGTGAAGAGAATGTAATTTAGACAGTAAAATGTCGAGGTGTGTAGTATCGAATCCCGTACTTAAGTCCTGCAGTATGAGAATAGTTGTCTGTATTTTGTCCATTGCCTTACGTACGTCGTTACTAACCTTCAGAATAGCAGTAGTAGTACTGTGTCCTGGTCTGAATCCTGGCTGTAGAGGATCTAGTGAATTATAGTTGTCCAAGTAATTGGTTATTTTGTACATTAACAAGGCATTCAAGTGCTTTAGATAATGCGATAGAATGTTCACACATCGATAGTATGACACTGTGGGAGGAACTGAAGATTTTTTTCTAAATTCCGTACTTTTGCTCGTTTCCAATTAATGGTAAATATCTCGTCGAGAGTAGATCAGTTAAAGATGTGCGTTATTATAGGAAGTATGAAGTCAGGTATTAAGTAAATCATGCCAAATCCCATAGTATCAGGTCCTTCGGCCTTGGATTTTATGCGTCTTATTGGGTTAATAACTTTACACTGTGTTACGGGCTTAAGGTCAGATTTGTCTCCATCGGCACGCTGAGTAGAATAGTGTTTTGTTTAATACATGCTCTTTAAATACCGCAATTGGTGGCGAATGGAGTATGTGACGTGATCGTTGAGTTCGTCGAGAGGGATGATACTTAGGAGAGGTATGTCGTTTAATTAAAACCAAATCATTCACAGAATTCCACACCGTCGCTGTCGATGCGTTGTTCTTGGTTCAATTAAATGCGTAACGTATTTTAGCTTTTCTGACCTGTTGCGTAGTGGTATTTTGTAGCCGTCTGTAGGTAGCAATATGGTCCGCGGAATGATGTTCCTTAAACAGTCGATCTGCTATGTCAGTTCCTTCATAAGGTTACGTGTTTCATCACTGAGCCATGAGGCCTACGTCCTCGTCACGCGAGCCGTACGTTCAGGAGCGTGTTTATCGTATAGCTCGCTCACCTACTGACTGAAAAATGACACTTTGTCTTTTATGTCCCTGTGTATGAATACGTCTTGCCATTGTAGTTTTGCAGCGTCTTCGAGTTGGTTGTCTCTGTCTATGCGCCTTAAATATCGATATGTAACTGACCTAGATTTGAACTTTGGCCACTTCAGGGAATAAGATAAATAGACTAAATTATGGGTAGGGACACCTGGGACGGAAGTTTGTTCATGACTAAGGACTAGTCCAGAGGTGCGGACGAAAATAAGATCTAGTAGTGTGTACGAAGTGGTTTTATGTTGGGTAGGAGAGAGTGGGTGTGCCATCAGGTTACGAGCGATACAGATTTTTACGAGCTATTTCGATTGGGATGAATTACAGTCTGGTAGATTCATGTTCATATCACCCAGAATTATGGCATGCGAATAACTAGGTAGCATTTTCAGAAGCTCATATGAATAGCCAAAGTGAGGCGGCTTAAACTGTTAAGTGACACCGATCGAATATCGTCCATCACGAAGTACTACCTCAATAAACATATACCTTTCTCGTTTCGCGATTTACACATTACTTGAGGACAGAGGCTATTCGAAATCAAAACTACTACTCCTCCGATGCACTTAAATTTGTGGTTGTTTCGTATCAATGTGTAACACGGGAGTTGAACCAAGTAGCCGCTGCTTGCGTGAGTTAACCAACTTTCTGATCCTAACATTACTTGGAAATTTTGTGACGCAAATAATAATTGTTTCAATTCGTCGATGCAATTTTCGACAAGTATACTTTATAAATTTGAATGGCATACGTGTTGGGCTCCCGAATGAGAAGAAAGACTGCTGTTTACAATACAAACGTGGGATCGGGGTGAGGAAAGATGTCACTGCCGTATCCAAGGGCATTAGCAGGGTAAAGATGGAGGGAGAGGATCTCAGGAATGTCTCTGGTTGGATTAATGGGATAGCACTGTATTGTTGCGGAAAAAAAGCTAGTGGTTGAACTGTGTGGTGCCAACTTACAAATGTTTGAATATCATTAGTTAACGAATACGTCAAACTGAGAAATACAAAAATTATTACTACATGTTACCTATGAGGTACCGTCTATAAGCTATCACTCCGTAAGCTATTGTCAAGTTATTCGCATTCAGTTCCCCAGATGTTGATGATTTTTATTTAGGATACTAATCAAGATAAAGTCGAAATTGAGGATGCTAGTGTGAAATTAATGAATGTTACTTAGGCACTGCTGATACTCGAACAGGGAAGTATTATGGTTTTCATGATGTATCGGAAATGAAACATTGTGACTTCGTGTTAAATTCACTGAAGTAATAATATAATATTTATAATAACGAACTTAAATCTAGTTATACCTACAATAACACAGTGTTTATGAAAATGATAAAATCACTGAAATAATCCTGTTAATAAAACGTGCTAAACCATTAAATTTAAAACCAATCTAGTTTCTGTTTACCCCACTCCAATATTTTCTACAACTTGATCTACCATTGGTCAAAGAGTGCTTCTGGAGGTTGAGAATGTTCTGAATATTAACGCATTAAAGAAGAACATGGTCATGATAATTCGAACGTCAAAGGAGCACAACGAGTCCCTTAGTTGCAATCACTTGGAGCTTCTTGTTTCCTAGTTTGACTGCAATGCGTCCGTCTGTTATCCAGCAGTTGGAGACTTCGAATTTCTCCATTGTGACCTTCATTATACCGTCACGTTTGGAAGTAAGGTCCTCTGTGATTGTGACCCCACTGCCAGCTAGTTTCCGCTTGTTCCTGGAAATTCCTTCTCGCTTCCTATAACTAACGAACTCGACTATTATAGGTCGAGTGAGATCGATCTATATAGGGACTGCTGAGTTCAGTCCTCAATTTGTCCCTGCACACCTCGATAGCGAGCTGGTCGATGTCAGGAGACCATTACATCTCTGATAAAATTTTACTTCGCCTGTTTTAGGTTCAAGTTTGATTTCGACAGCCTTCTTTGAGCTTCATATTAATTAAAATTGGTTTTCACTTCGCTCAACATGTCCTTAAAGTCGAGTGAAACTTAACGACACTCTCCGCTATCGCAGCAGCTACTTCGCCTGCTGACTAGTTCCCCTTTGTGGCCTTGTTGCTGTTTCCTCCGATGTCGAGAATAATTTCCTCGATTGGCACTTCAGAACTACACAAAACTTCACTCTAGTACAGTTTGTAACTTATTAGAACAGCTAATAAACCATGTTTTACACAGATTCCCAGAAAATACACCTGCAAAATCACACTGGGACCACACTTAACGGAGGCTAGAAGTGTTCCGCCAGTTGCAATATTATCAATTATTAGACCAATAATATGAAAGGCATAATATAAACATCTTGTAAAATATTTAATTCATGTATTGCTTCACGAGATTCGCTCCAGAGGTCTACAAGTCAAATTTACACTGATGCTAGTGTACTACACCAGTAATCTGAAAGGTAATAAGGTTGCTGAATGATTTCAATTTATTAATTGGTGCATATAGCACTAAGTTATTTCAGCTTTCATAATCTATGTATAAGACTTGTTCAAATAAGTGATACTGTTAAGGCTCAAACTCGACACGTAGTTTGTAAATGTACCTATCGATCAAGTTGGCCATGCGGTTGGGGTCGCGCAGCTGTGAGCTCTGAGCTTCGAGCTCCACTGTCAGCAGCTCTAAAGATGGTTTTCATTGGTTTCACATTTTCACACCAGGCAAATGCTGGGGCTGTACCTTAATTGAGGCCACATCCGATTCCTTTCCACTCTTGGCCGTTTTCTATCCGATTGTCACCATAAGACCTATCTGTGTCCGTGTGACGGAATGCAAATTGTAAGAACATGTAAAGGTAGCTGACGAATGCGACTACTTTTAAACCTAAGATAAACAACTAGTACATTCTGTTTGCTTATGCTTAAACATTTTAAGATCAGACCTCGGAAGTTTAGAAGTGAAGGAATAAAGTTTTAGGGGCCGAAATTAGGCTACAAAAGTACTAAATTAGGCACTGAAAATAGGATTGTAAACTGTCGCGATATGAATTTATTTTCCAGCTCACATTTCGTAATATTATAATTTTTTATAATATTAACATGAGGAAATTAGTACCCCAATAAAATTCTCCCTTATCTCACGAACAAACTTGCGTCACACGAATAAACGGTCTATGAAGCTTGCGGTGTCCGAATACTTTTAGTTCACTCTGTAAATGTTTAACTGAGTAAACCTGAACAGCAGATTACTTTCCCATCGTGAGTCACATCTGTCCACCACGCCGGACAAAAGTAAATCGAAGAAGACTTGGATCGTTTAACTTTCGGAATTGTACCGTCCTTCTAAGCACACCACCACCTTCGTCCACACAGTAAAACTCAGCGCGTACCGAGCTCGATAGCTGCAGTCGCTTAAGTGCGGCCAGTATCCAGTATTCGGGAGATAGTGGGTTCGAACCACCCTGTCGACAGCCCTGAAGATGGTTTTCCGCGGTTACCCATTTTCACACCAGGCAAATGCTGGGGCTGTACCTTAATTAAGACCACGGCCACTTCCTTCCCAGTCCTAGCCCTTTCCTGTCCCATCGTCGCCATAAGACCTATCCGTTTCGGTGCGACGAAAAGCCAATAGCCAAAAAAACCTCAAAGCCATTATATCCTACATGGAATACCGAAAACACCGTTGAGTGAATTTTACGTCGCAATACTTGTCCGTAGAACCCGTGTGTGCTTCTTAACCCAGAATCACCTGCACTCTCGAAAACCATCTAACAGTAGCGTATTTCCTCATTATTTGCTACCTGGACTGTTCTCCAAAATTCCTGCATGTGTGATAACACTGCAGTGAGTTTATACATTTCCTTATAAAACAGACATTGATCAAAATTTATATGGACCGGGCGAGTTGGCCGTGCGCGTAGAGGCGCGCGGTTGTGAGCTTGCATCCGGGAGATAGTAGGTTCGAATCCCACTATCGGTAGCCCTGAAAATGGTTTTCCGTGGTTTCCCATTTTCACACCAGGCAAATGCTGGGGCTGTACCTTAATTAAGGCCACGGCCGCTTCCTTCCAACTCCTAGGCCCTTCCTATCCCATCGTCGCCATAAGACCTATCTGTGTCGGTGCGACGTAAAGCCCCTAGCAAAAAAAAATTATATGCAGTTGTTTGCAAGTTATATTCCAACCATTGACACAAGTTCATGTAATACATTGTTGTGTGGCTAATAGATGAAAAAGATGTATTCTGGGACGTTACTAGGGTCCAATACAACTCATACTGAATTTTCTCAATTACAAAACTAGCAGTCGAACTTGATAGGATCTGTAAGGCCAAAAATGTGAAGAATTAGTTTACATGTTTTAAATAAACAACACATAAACTTGTGATGGTCTACTGAGTAGAGGACACATGTGACCCTCCCCCTCTTCACCTCTCCAGTTAGTATTAATAGATGATTGAGGTTTCGTGGACTGTTGCAACTAAAAGCGATACCCACCATTGCTAGTGCATTAGCCCGTGTAATTGTGTTCGTGACCTTTAGTAGATTGAGTGCAACAAGAAACTGAACGAATCAGTCACCCATTAGCAGAACCTCATTTGAATGGTCGTCGCTCCACATCAGGGATTCCGGTAACACGTTTTCCGCGAAATGCAAATGACATTTTTTCTGCTGACTGATTGCCACAGGGGATTAATACAGTTTGTACATTATGTCAATTGTATCGAACAATACATCAAGACGGCCAATATTCGATTAAAAATAGCTGAAGTGAAATTTCTTTCATGGAGAGTAGTGTTTCTTTGCCTCTATATCAACTTGGCGCTCTGATTCACGTGCCTTATTTTTAGAAGACTAGAATTCATTTTAGGATAACTTGCTTCAATGCTCCGGTTTGAAAGGTGAATTCGTTTGTAGCTCACTGAATCGAGAGAAGTTAAATTCATTGTTACGAAAATGTTTGTGATCTCAGGCTCAATTCTAGGCAACTTTAAGTGCTTCACCTATACCGGCTTTCAATTATCTACTGTTTTATGTCGGTCCATAGTAGAGTTTTCGCCTCCTCGTCCCGAAGTCGTGGATTTAAACCCGGCAGATGTAATTGCTTATATGAGGGGCGCAATGAAATCTATTTAGCAATCTGTAGCGTCCGACTTCGGTATATAAAGTTCTCTCGTGAGACGTGTTAGTTAACTGGCAAAATTAATTAGCAAATCAGCCATAAGTCACAAAACAAATCACCGTTTTGTCCTCTGTCAGATATAATTGAATGGGATGTTGAAATTGAGGCGCAGGTAGATTCAATAGCGTTAAATAAAAATGTCTGCAACATGGACCTTAGTAGCCAATGAATTGAATTTAGTGATTATTAAATTATGAGCGAACGCAGCGTGGCAATCGATCCCTTTTATCGATAATCACTAGAAGAAGGAAAACTTTTCTATATATTAAGAATGAGGGTATTGGCTAAAGAAAGGGAAGACCCATGAAGAAACGTTCAAGACTTCGCAATCTGAGTCCTATGGAGGTCGATGAGAACAAAATATGACAAGAATCTGATAAGAATCTGATAAGAAAGACGAAAGTGGAAAGGCTTAACACAAGTCCATGGAAGCAATGCAAGACTGAAGTAGATGTCTTCCCACGCTTCCAAGCTGACAGCCCTTGAGAGTAGTTAAGGTGGAGATATTATAAGAGATCACAATTACAGCGCTGAGAATACTTATTCCCTCTTGTGCTTCCATTAAGCTTACCTACGCACAGGCCAAAAAATGCTAGAATAGTAGCTTGCTTACGATTTGTAAATGGTTACCTTCTATGCTCATAGAATGTAGACGGAATCTCATTTCATTCGACAGAATTCTAGAACTTTTAAATCTGAAACGCCTGAATCGGAAGATTTATTGACACGTTGAGGAAGACTACTTCAGGACAGTCTTCCAATTTCGTGACTCAAATTTCCAACTTGATTTTGCGTGGACACCATCTATGTCTCAGTTTCTCCGAGAATGTCCTAGTGACACTAGTCTAAAATTGAAATCCAATAAAGTTTTTTGTGCCAGCGTTGAATCTAGAAAAATAAACCCTGTGTGCACATTTCCAATACAAAAAGTGGTTAAAAGTTTTTAAATGAGGATGGTTACTTAAATCTATAATTACCATCACCACGCCCGGCTCCATAGATAAATAATTAGTGTTCCGTCCTTTGGTCCAGGGATCCCGGATTCGACTCCCAGCTGGGTCGGGAATTTTAATCTTAACTGTTGAATTCGTTAGCCTCGGAGACAGGGTGTATGTCTTCATCATTAGAAATCATCTTAGGTTGGGCCCCATCCTCACTGACACGGAGGTCGCTTACAGGCCATCTACTCAAAACAGACTTGCACCAGGCCTCTCCGGAGGCCATACGCCATTATTGTACTGTCACCACCACGAAGAACATTAGGCGTGGCTCTCCAAATTCCATGAAATGCCATTCGGTTAAAAGGACATTAAAAACAGTAAATTGTTGCGGGTAATGCTTTCTTCACCCTTAATTTCGCCTACCTGGAGTTGTTCTTGGAAAGATGAGGTGATAAAATTGAATCGCGATCATTTCATTGTAATCACTGTTACGAAGGAAGGTCATGGATGGTGTCTCCATAACAGTACTTACGTTACGAATTATTTCGGAGAATCTGGACGAAACGTACGGTTATCGTATAAAGGAATCGATGTAGATTCAATCATGAATCACTTGAAAATTGAGATACTAAAATATAGATATGGTACAAGTGCGATGAAATGTTAACCGTAGCTGGAATAGCCGTCTGAAGACCACTCTAACTAATCCATGAAGTTGAACTGGGTACCTTTTGGTCTTGAGATTTATAAATATTCTTCTTATTTTTCCTCTTCTTCTATAACTTTGACCACACTATGGTGCATTCGCAGATGCAAACTGTGTCGCAATGTAGATTTAACCGTGTTTTACGACCGAATGCCCTTCCTGATGGCAACTCCACATGGAAGAATGTATACACTATTGCATAGTTCTGTGGTAATTGGTAATGTGGCGTGTTTTGTGAATATGAAGAAGAGTGTATTGGGAGAGACACAGACACCACGTCTCGGGAAAATAACCTGCGACTCTCTGGACCGAATGTCTCAGTGTTAAACCATTCGACCAAGGAGACGGTGCAGCGTTGAATATCTTGAGGTTTATGAGTAGAAAGCTGACTGTAGGCAGCATAATTTCATATCTAAGGCACAATCACCGAAAAGCATTTGTTCAGTCCCCCTTATCTTCTTCTCCTTTTACTATGAATCAAATTCTCTCAACAATTCAGTTTTGAAACAAAGGACTTTTACCATACATTTTTATATTGCCCACAATTGAGCAGTGTGCTCTGCACGTACCTTATTGTTAACAGACGGTATTAAAACTGTTACGGAGGGAAGGGCTCTATGAAACGTATACCAGGTACAGACTGCAATACAATAGATCGACACCAAAAATCATAACCAAAAGATCCTGCGTTAGATTATGTCAGTGAACTTTTTCTCCCGTTGGAACTACCCTGCATAGTCTCTATGATATTAATCGGTATTTTGCCTTCATATTCTAAAAGTGTCCTGTCCTGTGAGTACTGTATTTTTGATCCCAATACAGTAAGAGTGGGAAAATGGAGCGCGATACACCCAGGAATGCCTGTAAATCTTGCATGTATGGTCCACTATTCCGTGAATACATGTTGTGATTATTCTATCCTTAACAGCACTTAAAGGCCAGCAAATTTGTACACATTTTAATAGTTCATGTAAATTGCTATTTGACACATTTTCAATCCACTAATACGAAGTAGAAGAACAGTTTCCTTAATAGCAGAATTATGTAATGAAGATTGTAGATTTTGGCATCTGGGGATTGGCAACGCTCAGCCAGACTGTCTCTGAATAGGATTAATATCGTATATATTTTCGTTTAAATCTAGTGAGTTTTTAGGAGTTAATGAAGTAGGTATATCGGATTCTGATTGCGTACAATGATTAGATGGTGAAATTGACATAATCGACAAGAAATAAAGGAGGTGATAAATACTGACATTGGATAGCACTTACTTGAAATGTTAGCACAAAATTTTACACTAATTGGAAGACGAAATATACAACCTGAATAATTTTGTGCTGTGGGAACCATAATATACAGGATGGACACGAACTCCGCCGACAGAGTTTCGGAGGGTGTTCATGGATACCGTCTGAGTATACAGGGTGTTAGGTGTATACGTGCAGATATTTATTGTAGCAATAGAGAACGATGTGACGAACCACTATATATCAAACTTTTAGTAATCCTCGGAAGTTATTTTCGAGAGCAAAGGGGTACGATGTTTTTAGAATAGGTAGTATGCCTTGTTCTTTTGAATGAATAGCTTTCCTTTGATAACAGGCAAGTCACGCGCCATCCCTGCCAAACTGGTTTCTGTTCTGTTTATGTTTAAGAGCAAATGTACTACTGTGACAGCTGAGGGCGCCCTATTCCATGCCACGAGATGTTACGTAATATACTTGCCAAACTGGTTTTATGTTAAAGCAACTGACCTACGGTAACAGCTGAAGGCTACCAGTCAACAACATGTTACGTTACATTATCGCCAGACTGGTTTGTTGTTGTTAGTATTTAGTTTCCGTCTTAGGGGTTTCAGACAACACTAGTTATCGGTTTCGGACCCTGGAGATGTATTGAATTCTCAGCGTTAATACTGGTTCATTTGCTGTTACGTCCTTTAGGGGATAGGGATATCTGTGGTCGTCAGCCCTGTGGTCTAGTGAGTATGGAAATGACCTGAAAACCTGTGCCGGTGCGCGACCTGTACGAGCGTGTGATATAATTATTGGTTGGGATACGCACGCCGGGACGTGAAATGCGGTACGATCCCCGTTGTGCATTGCGTAAAGGTAGAAGAAGGAAGACAGCTCCTTGCGCCAACGAACAAATGCATGGCATAGGATATCCATATGAGTAGAATCAGAATTGAATTATCGAAGCATATCGAACGTTTTGTTTCAAACGAAAAATGGACATATTATACAACTAAGTGAATTAAACGTACCTACATTTCGTGCTCCCTGCCTGGTTGAGTGGCTAAAACGGTTGAGGTGCCAGCCTTTTGACTCCAACTTCGCATTTTCGAACCTGGCCCCGTGCAGTGGTATTTGAAGGTGCTCAAATACGTCACCCTCGTGTCGGTATATTTACTGGTACACCGAGCTCGATAGCTGCAGTCGCTTAAGTGCTACCAGTATCCAGTATTCGGGAGATAGTGGGTTCGTACCCCACTGTCGGTAGCCCTGAAGATGGTTTTCCGTGGTTTCCCATTTTCACACGAGGCAAATGCTGTTGCTGTACCTTAATTAAGGCCATGGTTGCTTCCTTCCCACTCCTAACCCTTACCTGCCCCGTCATCGCTATAATACCTATCTGTGTCGGTGCGACGTAAAGCAACTTGTCATTCGAGCCAAGACACCACTGTGGTTCAGAATATCCTCTGGTGCTTAAACATACGTTCACGGAGGTCATCCGAAGTGGTTACCTCAGTTCGGTATACTTTGTTTCTCATGTCCCCCCAGGCATAACAATCCACTGGAATAAGGGCTGGCCAATTGATAGTTCCAGATCGTCCTGTCTACCGTTGAGGAAATGTCTGCACCATCGTGTAAAATCCACGTGGTTCGGCGTAGTCGAAGCGACACGTCCTCTGAAAGCTCCAGTAACGTACTGTATCTACTGTACAGGAGCAAGATAACATTAATAAAAAGATGTAACCGACCTCCAACTACACCCATCCTGATATTAATTAGAACCGGTGCTGGAAACTGCCTTGTCCTATTGAATGGGGATATTCCACAGCTCATGAGTGGGATATAGTGGGTTCCAACCCCTCTGTCGGCAGCCCTAAAGGTGGTTTACCGTGGTTTTCCATGTTCACACCAGGCAAATGCTGGGGCTGTAACGTCATGAATGCCACGATCGCTTCCTTTCCCGTCCCATCGTCACCATAAGGAAAGCTGCACCGATCAAATTTATGCACGTAAGGTGATTGGTACCGGTCTGAGTGTCTGAGACCGTTGAGGTCCTTATCTTCCGACCTCCAACTTGGCAGGTTCAATCTTGGCTCAGTCTGATGATATTTGATGGGGCACACATACGTCAGTCTCGTGTCGTAGAAATACTGGCACGTAAATGAACTCCTGCGATATGAAATTTCGTCACCTCAGCGTCTCAGAAAACGGTATAAACAGTATGTGGGACGTAAAGCAAAATAACGCTAATAAAAAGACGATTGGTCAAAGAGACAGACTTCCCACTGCATCCATCCAGATATTAATTGAGAGCCGGTGCTAGAGGTTGCCTTGGTATACTAAATATTAAACAATCCTTCTATAAAAATTGCCTCATGTGTAACTAATACACTTGACAGAAATTCTGGATTGAGTGCTTGATCAATTAACCAGCTGCAGAAATCCACTCTTAAATCATCACCGAGCTTGATAGTAGCAGTCGCTAAAGTTCGAACAGTATCCAATATTCGGGATGTACTGGCTTCGAATCCCTCTGTCGGCAGCTTTAAAGATGATTTTCCGTGGTTTTTCATGTTCACACCAGGCAAATGCTAGGGCTGTACCTTAATTAAGACCACGGTTGCTTCCTTCCCGATCCTAGTCCTTAGTTATATCTGTCGCCATAAAACCTATCTGTGTCGGTGCGACGCACCGATACAGATAGGTCTTATAGGACGATGGGATAGCAAAGGCCTAGGAGTTGGAAGGAGGCGGCCGTGGCCTTAATTAAGGTACAGTCCTAGCATTTGCCTGGTGTGAAAATGGGAAACCACGGAAAACCATCTTCTGGGCTGCCGAGAGTGGGATTCGAACCCATTATCTCCGGGATGCAAGCTCTCAGCCATGCGTCTCTAACCGCACGGCCAACTCGCCCGGTAATAATAATAATAATAATAATAATAATAATAATAATAATAATAATAATAATATTTTTTGCTGCCGGGCAGAGTGGCTCAGACGGTTGAGGCGCTGGCCTTCTGACCCCAACTTGGCAGGCTCGATCTTGGCTCAGTCCGATGGTATTCGAAGATGCTCAGATAAGTCAGCCTCGTGTCGGTAGATTTACTGGCGCGTAAAAAGAACTCCTGCGAGACTAAATTACAGCACCTCAGCGCCTCCAGAAACAGTAAGAGTAGTTAGTGGGACGTAAAGCAAATAACATTACCGGTATTATTATTAACAAGTCATTAGGAGCTGAAAGGCAGGGAAGAAAATAGTAAAATATGTGTGGTGTAGGAGGAAACAAGATGAAATGTACTTCACCCGTGCCTACATCGCTCGCAGTAATTTACTACAGGATAGTATGCGTAAGACCAGAACCAGGTCTCTTTGCGATGAGTCAGGGGTATCTTCGTATTGTGGTTAGCACTAGAGGACAAAGTGTGACAAACAGGTTTTGTGTATAAACATCAAACATGCACATCAGCAGACACACACACGCAATGTACCCAAACCAGTACAGTGTAGAATGAAGAACTGCCATGCTGTGTTCAAGGTCAATATCTAGCGTTTTAACAAGCACGTCTTCCGTGTGTTGTGTTCAGCTTGCGCCACGTACAAGGCAATCGCGAACTGAAACTCTAGATTTATAATTTTTGTTACCGGTACTTCAATTTTTCTGCTCGGATTTATGAGAATATCGAACTATCGAGACTCAAAATACTACATCGATTGAGAACTGAACTCCCAACTCAATACGCTGCAGAAATGGTGTAACATCTGACATACCAATGTGAAACACGTAGCAATTGTTCAAGTGACCTCCCTGGACTACTCTGCAGGCTTCACTTCTCCGTACCCGGCGAGTTGGCCATACGGTTAGGAGCGCACAGCTGTGAGCTCGCATCCGGGAGATTGGGGCTTCGAACCCCAATGTCGGCAGCCCTGAAGATGGTTTTCCGTGGTTTCCCAAGTTCACACCAGGCATTGCGGGGGTTGAACCTTAATTAAGGCCACGACCACTTTCTTACCATTCCTAGGCCTTTCTTGTCCGATTGTCGCCATAAGACCTCTCTGTGTTGGTGCGACGTAAAGCAACTAACAAAAGAAAATCACTTCTCCGAATCCAGTCTTCCGTAATATCCATTGGAGATCTGGCGGGCCAATTGATGGGTCCATGTCGTCCTATTCGCCATAGACCAAAGGACTGATCCAAATGATCACGCAGTAAGCGGCTTATATTAGGTGGTGGACCATCGTGTAAAAACCACATGTTTCGGCGTAGTCGAAACGGAGCGTCCTCTGAAAGCTCTAATAACGTACCTATGAGGAACTCCAGGTAAGATACCCCTATGAACTGTGCAGGTAAGATGATGATAATAATGTCATTGGCTTTACGTCCCACTAACTACTTTTCACGGTTTTCGGAGACGCGGATTTGCAGGAATTTAGTACCATAGGAGTTCTTCACGTACCAGTAAATCTACTGACACAAGGCTGACGTATTTGAGCACCTTGTCAAGACTGGACTCAGAAGGCCAGTGCCTCAACCGTCTGAGCCACTCAGCCCGGCAAGATGATTGGTGCAGCACTGCGTAAAGTGCTGGCCTTCTGAACCCAACTTGAGAGGCTTGGTCTTGGCTCAGTCCGGTGGTATTTGAAGGTGCTCAAATACGTCAGTCTCGTGTCTGTAGATTTATTTGCATTAAAAAATACTGCGATAAAAAAATTCTGGCATTTCAGCGTCTCCGAAAACCATGCAAATTAGTTAGTGGAACGTAAAGATATTATTATTATTATTATTATTAGTAGTAGTAGTAGTAGTAGTAGTAGTAGTAGTAGTAGTAGCAGTAGTAATATTATTTTTACGGAAGTTCTAATTAAACGGGTCCATTACAGTCATCATTTTACCTATCGGTACTTACTGTTCAGTAATAAGCCTTCCGTCCGCCTCTGTGGTGCAGTGGTTAGTGTGGTTAGCTGCCACCCCCGAAGCTCGGGTTCGATTTCCAGCCCTGACAAGAAATTTGAAAAGTGGTACGAGGGCTGGAACGGGGTCCACTTAGCCTCGGGAGGTCAAATGAGTAGAGGTGGTCCGATTCCCAACTCAGCCATCCTGAAAGTTGTTTCCCGTAGTTCCCCCTTCTCCAGGCAAATGCCGGGATGGTACCTAACGTAAGGCCACGGCCGCTTCCTTCCCTCTTCCTTGTCTATCCTTTCCAATCTTCCCATACCCCCGCAAGGCCCCTGTTCAGCATAGCAGGTGAGGCCGCCTGGGTGAGGTACTGGTCATTCTCCCCAGTTGTATCCCCGATCCAATGTCTCACGCTCCAGGACACTACCCTTGAGGCGGTAGAGGTGGGATCCCTTGCTGAGTCCCATGAAAAACCAACCCTGGAGGGTAAACAGATTAGGAAAAAGAAGAATAAGCCTTCTATTAGAAATGCCCGGCGGCAATTCCACAGTAGGTCTTTTTCCTTCGAGCAATGTTCACGATGGATGCAACTACGGTTTTTGAAATTTGTCTCATTAATAACAATTTCACTGAATACTTATAGCCTTTTCTTTCAGTGTCCATCGTCCTTTCAATGACCTAAAAAGTTTATGAATAAGCATAGACAACCCGCATTGTCTATTGTCAGAAATTCATCGTAGACTGTCGCAATAACAGCACAGAAATGTTGCGCCCATATTTCATTTGCTTATTAACCATTTCCTTTCATTTTGTCAGCTTGGATCACTGAGTAATGCCATTGACGTCTTAAAAATCGTACACAAATACACAACACTTGATTCGCACGTATGTGCTTGTACGGATCTTCGACGTCACTGTAAGGATTCTGTGTACTTTTCACACAGAGTACCCTACACCGGTTTTCGAGTACAGCAAGTGACCTGGCACGTGAGTCATCCTCTTCTACTTGCCAAGCCTTTAGCGGAAGTGCAGAACAACATGTGTTGGCCTGCGATAAGAAACAGGTTCAACAAGCCCTATACTCGGCTACTGTACTTCCGCTACGCGTGGACAGAATGACATCACCGGCGTATCCTGCTACGGCCGTTCAAAACACATTAGGTCCTGAAATATTTGGCTCAGTTATGGGCAAACTGATAGGACAAGGTAAAAAGTTGATAGCATATATTATGAGATGTATTTTTCTTAGCCGACTAGCTTAATATCTGCACGTATACACCTAACACCCTGTATTCGTATAAGATACCCGTGGCCTGAGGTGGCTCGATTCAGACTAATTGAATTTCGTTTCGCTTGTTGCCCCTATCAGTTTGACATCTGTATTGTACTGAATATAATAATAATAATAATAATAATAATAATAATAATAATAATAATGTTATATGTGTTACGTCCGTCCTAAATGCTAGTTCTTGACAGGTGCCGGGGTGTCGAAATGTTGTCCCGCAGGAGTTCTTTAACGCGCCAGAAGCCAACGACACGTACTGTAGTGTACAAAACGCTGACATAACAGATTGAACACAGTGTGATGAAAGTGTACGTGTCATCTGAGTGTTGTTGCATTACTCTGCGTTTTGTGTTGTATGTTTTGATTATTGCATACTACAGGCCATTTCACTCTTGTGAATGTATTTTCACTAAAACAAGGATGATAGGGGCAACGAACCGAATAAATAATAATTACATTATTACTCTGTAGCCGGCGACGACAGACCACGTGCACCTTATACTAATATACTCAGAAGGTATTCCTGAACGACCTCGTAATGTTTTTCGGTGGAGTTCCAATTTCTTCTGTATAACCTAGTAACATACTAGGTTTCGTAAAACGGATTAGCCGTTCTGAGGATATTCGGGTTTCGCTTTAAGTAAGAATAATTCGATCATATATCGTATACAAAAGACATGAATGGTTTACTGGAAGAGGAGATAATTTTCGGAGCAGTTAAGGTAAGACAGGACTATATGTTATATTTAAAGCAAATTATCTGCCATTTGAGGACAACGAAATGAATGAAATTTGAACACGTGAGTGTTCATAAAATGCTCTAATATTACGAAGACCGTTCAGAAATAAGAATTTTACTGTTTGAAAAATATAACACAGTTACATGAAGAACTTGAATGGCACATGATACAGAGATGTTGTAGTTACTTTTTGACATAATAACCACCAGATGTGAGACATTTGTCATATCGTGGGATCAATTTTTGTATGCTGTTGTCGTAGTAGTCTGCTTTCTGGGAATGAAACCTGCGTGCGACATTCGTCTTCAGCTCTTCGTCCGTGTGAAAATGGTGACAGGAGTACAGTAATATCTTGAGGGGGAAGAAAAGATTAAAATCATCGGGAGCAAAATCAGGACTATACAGCTGATGATCAAACACCTCCCAGCCGGTCTCCTGCAGAACAGTTGCTGAGTGCCGAGCCGTATGTGGGCAAGCATTGCCATGGATCAGAACAACACCTGCACTGATCATCCGGCGCCTTTTGCTTTAAATGGCCCATTGCAATTTCCATAGAAAGTTTATCACATACCGTACCCCGCAGGCGACGGGAGAAAGGATACTAGCCACCATTTCGAGCCACTGGTGTTGTGATACTGACACCAGGCGGGAATTGTCCGGTCGGTATACGATTTCTACATCACAGATCGGTCGTGCATGCTCATATTTCCAGGCTAAACACGTTTACTTTAAAATAAAATAAATAGGGGAAGTTAATTTCTGGACGTCCTACATATGCTAAGTTATACTAACACTGGACTATCTATTTTCTGATTATAGAATGGAACAGCTGATATAATTTTATCACATGTTTATTCATTTAGGTACGACATTGAAACATAACTACATTTGGTACATTATCCACTACGTTTGAAATGAGACCAGAGTAAAATTACTTTTGATCTACAAGGATTGAAAATAACATCAAATAAATAATTGCTTTGAGAAATATCAAATTTAGTGATGTGCTCTTAGCAATAAGGTACCCTCTTCAAGTTGTCCATTTCCACTCCTCCAGGAAGAAGTATATTAAGAACTAGCAGTTACCCGCGGCTTCGCTCGCGTGGATTTCGTAAAGTAATGAAAGTAATCGTTCCTAGGTACTGTACTAAGACATTAGCGGAAAATCCCTAAAGTATAAACATTTACCGACAAATTGAGTTTCATTTACCCCTGAAACCCTTTGTAAACTACGTTTGTCTAATTGCCTTTTGGGGCTAAGGTGACCATGCAACGTTGAACGGTACATCATATGAGAAAGTGTCTTCCCTCAAATCTAAAAAAAATGTTTATTTTTAAAGTAGATTCCAAAATATATATCTCCACGTCGTAACATTTTCATTTTTGATACAGGCTATAAAAATCCCAATAAAAAGAAATTAACCCCTTTACCAGTCCTTCCCATTTTCCGAAAACAAGAAGAAATACATGTTCTTTTACTTTTAAAGGAGATTCCAAATACGAATTTTCGCGTCTGTAACATCATCAGTTTGTAAGATATAAGCATCCTCATTAAAAATTATTCACTTCTTCTTTTCACTTCTTTTCACCTCCGTTACGTGCCTATTCCGAAAGCAAAAAGAACGTGTTCCAGTACTTTTTTTGTTAGGGGCTTTACGTCGCACCGACACAGATAGGTCTTATGGCGACGATGGGATAGGGAAGGCCTAGGAGTTGGAAGGAAGCGGCCGTGGCCTTAATTAAGGTTCAGCCCCAGCATTTGCCTGGTGTGAAAATGGGAAACCACGGAAAACCATTTTCAGGGCTGCCGATAGTGGGATTCGAACCTACTATCTCCCGAATGCAAGCTCACAGCCGCGCGCCTCTACGCGCACGGCCAACTCGCCCGGTCCAGTATTTTTAAAGGACTTTCCAAATACCAAGTTTCATGTCTGTAACATGTTAAGATTTTGACATATACTGTAAATATACCGGTACTCATTTTCAAAATTCACCCACTTTTTCAATTATTTTCAACCCCTTAGTGGATTTTCCGAAAAAAAACGTACGTGTTTCTTTATTTTTAAAGGAGATTCAAAATACAGTACCAAATTTCACGTCTGTAACATGTTCTGTTTTTGAGATATAAGCATCATCATGAAATGAATTCAACTTCTTTTTCCATTTTTCCACCCCTCTCCTTTAAGTGGACTTTCCGCAAACAAAAACATGTGTGTTCCCTTATTTTTAAAGGAGATTCAAAAAACCAACTTTCACGTCTGTAACATCTTCAGTTTCTGAGATTTAAGTGTCCTCTTAAACATAATTCAACTCCTTCTTTACTTGTTTTCACCCCATCGCCCCCACCCCCAAGTCGATTTTCCGAAACCAAAAAAATACGTGATTAATTTTTAAAGAGGTTTCAAATACCAAGTTTCACGACTGTAACATCTTTATCTTTTAGAGATATAAGTATCCTCATACAAATAATTCAACGAATATTTCAATTCTTTTCCCCCGTAAGAGGATTTCCAAAAACCAAAGACGACGTATTTCTTTATTTTTAAAGAAGATTCCAAATACCAGTTTTCACGTCTGTACCGTTTTTTAGATATAAGTATCCTCACAAGAAGAATTCAACTCCTTATTCACCCCACCCCCTTTAAGTTGATTCCCCTCACAAAATGCGTGTTTCTTAAGGAGATTCCAAGCAACAATTTTCACGTCTGTAACTATCCGTTTTTGAGATATAAGTATCCACATTAAAAGAATTCCTTTTTTTCAGTTCCTTTTACCCTCCCTACTTAAGTGAATTTTCCGAAAACAATAAATATGTGTTTATTTATAAAGGAGCTTCTAAATACCAATTATCACGGCTATCACATCTTCAGTATTCGAGATATGTGTCCTCATAAAAGGAAATAAATTACTTTTTTAACCCCCTCCCCCAAGTTTATTTTCCCCTTAAAATGCGCTTTTCTTTATTGTAAAGGAGATCAAATACCAATTTTCACGTCTGTATTAACTTCAGTTTAAATAAGGTATAAGTATCCTCATACAAAAAAATTAAATATATTTTTCAATTATTTCTTCCCCCTTAGTTGGATTTTCCGAAATCAAAGGAATACGTATTACTTTACATTTAAAGGGGACTCCAAACACCAATTTTTATGACTTCAACATCTATAGTTTTTTAGATATATGTAGACCCATACAAATAATTGAACTAATTTTTCAATTTTTTTACATCGCCTAAATGGATTTTCCGAAAAGAAAAAGTTATGCAATTCTTTATGAGATTCCAGTCACCAATTTTTACGTCTGTAACGTCTTCAGTTCTTGAGATTTCAGTATCCTAATACAAATAATTCAACCCACTTTTCAGTCCTTTCTACCCACCCCTCCCCACTCCCCCATATGTTTTTTCAAAAAACAAAAAATACGTGCTTCCTCTTTTTGGAAGGGATTAAAAGTAACAATTTTCACTTGCGTAACATGTTAGGTTTTTGAGATATACTGTAGATATGCCCATTCTAAAAATTCACCCCCTTTTTTTGTTCCCCTTAAGAGGATTTTCCAAAAAAATATATATCTCTTTTTACTTTTACAGTAGATTCCGAGTACCAGTTTTTAAGTCTGTAATATGTTAAGTGTCTGAGATATATTGTAGGCCTAGATACATACATTTCTTAATTCCACCCCGTTTTTCACAACCGTTCACCCCCAATTCAAAAACAAAAAATATGGGTTTCTTTATTTTTAAAGGACATTCCAAATGCCAATTTCCATGTCTCTGACATCTTCAGTTTTTGATATATAAGTATCCTCATGAACGGTATTCAACAAATACCCCCCCCCCCCTTTCACTCCCTTAATGGGAATTTGCGGAAACAAAAAACACGTGTTTCCTTATTATTAAAGGAGATTCCAATTACCAAGTTTTACGTCGGTAAACGTTTAAGTTTTTGAGATATAGATATTCTCACATAAAAATTTCACCCCACATTTCACCCCCTTAGCAACCAAAATATACGTGTTTCTTTATTTTTAAAGCAGACTGTAAATACCAATTTTCATGTCTGTAACATTTTCAGCTTTTGAGAAATAAGTCTCCATATAAAAGGTATTCAACCGTTTTTCCTCCTTTGTCACCCACTTAATGGGATTTTCCGTAAACAAAAAATACGTGTTTCTTTATTTTTAAAGGAGTTTCAAAATACCAAATTTCATGTCTTTAAACTATTCCGTTTTCGAGGTATAGATACGCTCATTTTTACAAATTCACCCCCCCCCCTTTTAACCCCCTTAGCGATGGAATATCCAAAAATCCTCCCTTAGCGAGCACCTACATTGTAATATGAATGTATTCCCAAAATGTAATTCTTTTATGTCCAGTAGTTTTGGCTCGGCGATGATGAATCAGTCAGTCAGTCAGTCAGTCAGTCAGTCAGTCAGTCAGTCAGTCAGGACAAGTTATTATATATATAGATAGACTAGCAAGATACCCGTGCTTCGCTACGGTATTATACTTAAATTTGTAAATGAATGCTTAACGTTTTATATACAACCCGCCCAAATTTGCGATCTGACTCGTTTTCTGAGAGAATCCGCGAAATTTCGCGATCTGACTCGTTTTTTGAGAGAATACGGCAAAGTTCCTCCCATTTTTCAACCTTCCTTCCAGCATTCGATTTCGTACTTCCCGGTCAATGTCCAGGTATACCACCCGGTCAGTTGGATCCCTAAACCTCTGCCATTTTTTCCTATAAGCATTTTTAATATGGATCAAATCCTTGAGGAGATTCGGCGTCGTGTCGTCTTGGGTGCCTTGGCGGTACTGAACCCCCCGGCCGGACTGCATTCGTAGTCATTAACAGGCCAGGGCCCGTTTCCAGCGCGGTCCGTACATTTTGACGACGGTCCAGAACATTATTATTATTATTATTATTATTATTATTATTATTATTATTATGGACCCCACATCACTATGCAAGACCGCTACTTGGCGGTAAATTACATCTGCTACCATTGGCATTGCTGATACTGTGACCAGCAACATTGCCGCGCCTAGGCAAGTGCGCGGGATTTCTGGCGATACGAATGATATACTTCCGTGCATTATTGACCTCATTATAGAGATGAACAATTGCACGGTCAATTCATTCTTATCGTTTATTTCAGATGTGTTTACATTTTTATTTATATGCCAGGAGATTCTACTGTAATCTAACTTTAAGTTCTCCAAAGGAAAAGATGGCTCTTGAAAACGAACCCTGGAAAGATTAAAAATGATCGGTTTATGATCAGAATAAGTACGTAATGAACAGTAAAATCAATTGGTGTCAACTCCTTTTTCACCCCACCTCCTTTCATTGATTTACACCCCCTCCCCGCCAAGAATAAGAAGGCGGGTTTCTGTATGTTTAAAGGAGATTCCAAATACCATTGTTCACGCCTGTTACGTTCAGTTTTGAGATATGAGTATCCCCATAAAAATAATTCACATTTTTCACTTCTTTTCAAACTCCCCCCTAAGTGAATTTTGCGGCAAAAGATACTTGTTTCTTTAATAGTAAACGTTCTTTTAAATACCAATTTTCACGACCCTAATATCTTCAGTTTTTGAGATATGTGTCCTCATAAAAGAAATTCAACTTCTTTTCACCCCCGCCCCCTAAGATGATTCCAACCCAAAACGCGTTTTTCTTTGTTCTTAAAGGGGATCCAAACACCAATTTTCACGTCTGTAACAACTTTAGCTTTTATTAGATGTAAGTATCCAGATACAATTAATTGAATTACTTTTTCAATTCTTTCACATCCGCTCCCCCCCCTTTCATCGAATTTTCCGAGAATACGTGTTTCTTTACTTTTAAAGCAGATTCCAAATACCAATTTTCACGTCTGCAAAATCTTTCGTTTTTGGATAATAGTATCTTCATACAAATATTTCAACTAATATTTCAATTTCACTCCCCCCTTAAGTGGATTTCCGAAAACAAAAACTACGTATTTCTTTACTTTTTAAGGAGATTCCAATTACCAAGTTCCACGTCTGTAACATCTTCAGTTCCTGAGATATCAGTATCCTAATTATAAGAATTCAACCCCATTTTCAGTCACTTTTAACCCCCTCCCCGAACGAATTGGTTTTCCCAAAAACAAAAAAAATACATGTTTCTTTACTTGTAATAGAGATGAAAAATACCATTTATCACTTCTGTTACAGGTAACGTTTTTGAGATATACTGTAGAAAATCTCCTTTTAAAATTTCACCCCTTTTAGTTCCCCTTAAATGGAGTTTCCAAAAACGAATCACCTATGTTTCTTTACTTTCACAGGAGATTGCAAATACCGCTTTTTACGTCTGTAATATTTTACGTTTCTGAAATACACTGTAGTTATAGCCTTTCTAAAAATTCGCCCCAATTTGTCACACCCGTTTAACCCCCATTATTTGGATTTTCCAAAAACAAAAAAATACGTGTTCCTTTATTTTTGAATGAGATCCCTAATACAAATTTTCAGGTCTGTAATATCTTCAGTTTCTGAGATATAAGTATCCTCATTAAAGGTGTTCAAACACTTTTTCACCCTTTGCGCCCCTCCTATTGGGATTTTCCGAAAAGAAAGAGAGAATACGTGTTTCTTTATTTTTAGAGGAGATTGTAAATACCAACTTTTACATGTGTAAAAATAATAAAGTTTTGAGATATAGATACTCTCATTTTAAAAATTCACCTCCCTCAATTAACTGGATTTTACAAAATCACAAAAATACGTGTTACCGGGCGAGTTGGCCGTGCGCGTAGAGGCGCGCGGCTGTGAGCTTGCATCCGGGAGATAGTAGGTTCGAATCCCACTATCGGCAGCCCTGAAGATGGTTTTCCGTGGTTTCCCATTTTCACACCAGGCAAATGCTGGGGCTGAACCTTAATTAAGGCCACGGCCGCTTCCTTCCAACTCCCAGGCCTTTCCTATCCCATCGTCGTCGTAAGACCTATCTGTGTCGGTGCGACGTAAAACCCCTAGCAAAAAAAAAATACGTGTTTGTTTATTTTTAAAGGAGAACCCAAATACAAATTTTCAGGTCTGTAATATCTTCAGTCTGAGATATGAGTATCTTCATTAAATACATTCAACCACTTTTTCACCCTTTTCGCCCCTCCTATTGGGAGTTTCCGAAAACAAAAATATGTGTTTCTTTATTTTTAGAGGAGATTGTAAGTACCAATTTTCACATCTCTAACCTTTTTTATAGTTTTGAGATATAGATACACTCCTTGCAAAAATTCACCCCGCTTTTCACCCCGTTAGCGTCGGAATATCAAAAAATCCTCCCTTAGCGAGCACCTACATTGTAATATAAATGCATCCTCAAAATTTCATTTCTTAATGTCCAGTAGTTTTGGCTCGGCGATGATGAATCAGTCTGTCAGTCAGTCAGGACAAGTTATTTTATATATATATATTGCTTTAATGTGGTGCAGATTGCCGTGTTTGTGATACCGCGAAGGTTAAACACGCTGACGATGCACGATGCCGTGAAAATAGAATACGTGTTAAATTCCACCGTATGGTGGATCGGATTTGAAGAGAAAGTTAACGTATCCATAGTCGTATAATATAAACTTCATAATGATCCGTACTGACACTGACACGTGTTCGGCGTTAAATTGGGCTGAGTATGACCTCAAAATAAGGCCGAAATTAGTACCATTAATGTTTTAATTGAAATATAGCCATTTTTAATGAAAATATAATTAGACTCTCGTTGGTATTTTGGTATTGAATAGGTGAATCCACCCCATTTAACGCCGAATCCATCGTTGTTAAAAGGGTACCTAGAAAGTGCGATCATGTATTATTTCCACTTAATACCATTGGCAAAACTGGTGAGTGCGAAGTCTAATGTGCAGAATTAATACTTTGAAAGCATCAGTCTCATGAAAAATGAAGCAGCCGTAGAGAAGATAAAAGACACTCTGACTCTCTCCCCGTGGTATAGATAATGCAGTAGTCGGCAAAGAAAAAGACATAAGCCATAACGCCTTCGGTTTTATCAGAAAGAAGATAAAAACTGTAAAAACTTCAAGATTAAAACTGTGGTTAGAAGAAGACTATTAAGCACATTACATTGTTTTTTACTATTATTGGGGAAGGAGACAAGTTTTAAGGTAAGACAGATAGAACATTCCCTTCTCTAGAGACAGGGGGAGTCGTCTAGGCCTAGGTCACCTCCTTGAAGCCTCCCAAGAGAGTATGAAAAGTAATGGCTGGGACAACATGCTCATGACACCTTCTCCCTTGCTACTGCGGGTTAGTCATGGATTAGCAAATAAAACAGGGCAGGAACCTCTCTGTACCGGAGAGTGAAGAGAGGGTCATCTAGTAATGACAGATGCAGACACAATTAATTACTTATTCAAGTAAGTAACTCGGGACATCTAATGTTGAACTAATATCCCTAAATGATTTCTAGAATTCAGTAATTATACCTAAGCATTGTAAGTTCGTCTTTGATGAAATCCTCAGTGCGGAATGCACATTAATCACTTTAATAATACCGAGCACAGTATTCTCTATCAGTTGGTAATTACTATCCGGTTTAGGGGAATGGAGAATCCTAAAGTATTTTGAAATAAGTTTGGTGCGTTTAGCCTCTCTACCCGTCTTTACTTCCTCTTATTTACCTTCTACACTCTTTGTAGTTTCAATATTGTTAGTAAAAGTTATGGAGGAAATATTCTTCATATGAATTTGAGAACCACGTCGTTTAATTAAGTACAATATTTTGTGTATTATGTACCACCAGTACCATCGTCATCACTGAAATAATATATATATATTTTGCTAGTTGCTTTACGTCGCACCGACACAGATAGGTCTTATGGCGACGATGGGGCAGAGAAGGGCTAGGAGTGGGAAGGAAGCGGCCGTGGCTTTAATTAAGGTACAGCCCCAGCATTTGCCTGGTGTGAAAATGGGAAACCACGTAAAACCATTTTCAGGGCTGACGACAGTGGGTTTCGAACCTACTATCTCCCGAATACTGGATACTGGCCGCACTTAAGCGACTGCAGATATCGATCTCGGTACTGAAATGATAATAATAATAATAATAATAATAATAATAATAATAATAATAATAATAATAATAATAATAATAATAATAATAATAATAATACCAGGCGAGTTGGCCGTGGGGTTAGGGGCGCGCAGCAGTGAGCTTGCATCCGGGAGATAATGGGTTCGAACCCCACTGTCGGCAGCCCTGAAGATGGTTTTCCGTGGTTTCCCATTTTCACACCAGCCAAATGCTGGGGCTGTAACTTAATTAAGGAAACAGCTGCTTCCTTCCAATTCCAAGGCATTTCCTGTCCCATCGTCGCCATAATAACTATCTGTGTCCGTCCGATGTAATGCAAATAGAATAATATTAATAATAATAATAATAATAATAATAATAATAATAATAATAATAATAATAATAATAATAATTCCGGGGTATCTGTGGAACGCAGAGGTGATGAAAGAAGGTGCGGGCTTGAATGGGTCTAACTACAATATCAAAATTATTTTAAAACTTAAACTGAAGGTTATATTTTCAGAAATTCTAACTTAGGAATTTTTTTCATGACTATCTTACAGGTACAAGTAGCAATCATTAAACAAGATTGGGAAAAATCCAAGATTCAGAACCTTAACACTTTGGGCCTTAAGCCCCCAGTTTTACAATTCCGGAGATACCAGATTCAGTTTACACAATTTAAGTTAAAAAATTGGGAACCATTAAGTCAAGGGCAGAAATCCCACATATCATGGAGCACTTGCTCCCGAAATACAATTTCTAGCCTTCTAGAGGCACTCTTTACAATTACAAAACTAGAAAAAGAGCTAACCGGCTCTCCGTTTCTTTCAGCCTACTCGAGTCACCCTCAAAATCTTATACTCTCTGGCCTTCCATGGTCCAACTTACAATTTGAAGCAGAGGTATCTCGTACCCAACCAATAGGGCCTTTGCGAACAAAAAAAAAAAAAACAGGTTAAATGGCCCGAAACACAAACTGAATGTAGGCGTATATTTGCACTCCTAGATATGAACACTAAAACAACCTAAGGGGCTCTAGGCCGTTGAAACAGGGGCTATTCCCAAACTACTTGAAGTGGCACGGTGGAAATAACTTCCATACATTACAGAAACGAAAGGTTGGGAAAACGCGACCACCTCAAACCAAGATGAAAGGGAACTCGAGAGGGTAACTCACTCTCCATCCCCGATTTACAGTTAAATATTTTATGAAGGTTTTACATTAGCCGGGAGAAAGTTACATTTTAGAAAAGCTTGTTACATAACTTAAGAGTTGGATCTTTCGCTCGGGTTAAACTGCGGAGGTAGGAAGAAAGAATAAAGTTATGTGGCCTTTACCTTATAGATGTTCTAGCTGCCGACGAAAGAGGCCGCCCAACTCCTGCTTAAAACACACACTCAGAAAGATGACGATCAATTGGCCAAGATCGTGAAAAGCCGCTTTTTATAAACCCCCAAGAAAGGTTCGAGATCATTCAAGACTAAACTAGCCACACCCTCTCAATTTTATTGGTAGATTTCAAAAGTAAGACTCAGAATCGAACAAGAAGCCTGTGATAGGTTGAAAATTAAATACAGAAATTAGGGATTGGCTAGATTCAAAACTGGTGGAAATAAAAAGGAAATATTGCCAACCCAAAAATAAATGAACATCAATCAGTTACAAAAACCTAGAAATACAAAACTTCTTTAAATTATAATTTCTTTCACTTTGCACCAGGGTGCATGAACATAGTTTTTTAGTGGTGTCATCTGTGGAAAAATGTCCAAATTTCATGATGAATGGCAAACAAAACAAGGAGAAATTCACTCAGTTTTGGCCACTGCACAATAACAAAATTACATCATATTTCTGTGGTGACACCTTCTGAGTAAAGTCCTAAGTTGGTGTAGTTTCAGTTTCACTGTTTTACCAATAGAGGAGTTCATATAGGCGCTGAATTTGAATACGTGGCTTTAGGGTGTACTGTACCTCCCGGTACAACAACAATAATAATAATAATAATAATAATAATAATAATAATAATAATAATAATAATAATACTGTACCCTATAGGGCATAAACAACACTGCATAATCGATCTTACCTTCTTACCTGTTATTTGATGAATGCGCCAGCTCAACTGCAGTCGGCAGGAAAGTTAGTTTACTGGGTTCTTGTGAACGAGAGTAGGGAGATAATAAAGAAAATTGTTCTATACGTATGCTTACGAAATGACGAACACAAACGCATTTACTAACATTTTGAGCCTAAGTTGTGTATTCTTAAACCAAAATTTTCTTTCTTTATTTTACAATTGATTGCACTAATAGTGCTAAAATGGATGCCCCAAAGGCTCACATCATAAATCCAAAGATAAACATCGAAAAAATATACAATAGCTGGTTGATGTCGTGCGGGAGACGATAAGTGAACCAAAGAAACAAATGTGTCCTTACACGGAACAGCATCGCTGTACGTACAAATAAAGTATATGATGCCAGAGTGAGAAATTGTCCTGCAGAAATAAAGCCACAGAAAGGTCCCCATACATTATTTGGGAAATATACACAACAAAATAGTAAGTTTGAATCTACAACTACAGGCATATCTATTCAATCTCGCATGAAATAATATTTTATGGATATGAACCAAGGTCCATTAAAGAAACGTTATATTTACAAAATGTACTGATTAAGCTAGTTGCCTTAGTGCCCAGTTCCTACCTAAGACATCTCAATTAACAAAAAAATAGAAAAATAAATAAAGAAAGAAAGAAAGAATGAATGAATGAATGAATGAATGAATGAATGAATGAATGAATGCATGAATTAAACTGCCGTGGCAGCTTGTCTCGCCCGCAAGAAATAAATTCTCACATTACTGTCTCTTTAAAAATGGCGTCGAGCCTCCCTGCCGTGCAGGCTGGGGGAATGACTTCCAAGACTCGACCGTGAAACACCCTCACAACAAAAAGAGGATAAAAACATAGCCTAGTTTCCAAGCATGCAGAGACCTTTGCCACTGCTCCTACCCTCTTCTACACATGACGAAAATAGCCATATAAATGAGTGAGGAATCACCTACATTTTTCTAACTGTCCAACGCCCGTGACAGACCGCCCTGGGTCTCGATTATAACATATGAAGTATAACATTCCGTTATTCACATCAACCTCGCCGTCAACCCAATCTGACGAGTTCCAGCTACCCTCAAGTCTAGGGTTCAGTCCCTTACTTGGTAGAGTATGAGGGTTCGCAAATATTCGTGACATAGCCTACGGTGTAGTTTCATTACACTCACAGTTAATCAAACTCAATACAAACACGAAGTAAACAATTAAATCCAGGCCGCATGCGTGCTCTACATTATGCAGACAGATTCCCTTCCCAATATAAAGAAATGGTACACTATCATTAATAACCCATAATTACAAGCAGATATCGTCTGATGCCAGGCACTATGAAACATTGACCTAAGCTCGTAATTAAGCTCCCCTACGACTATGTACACAGCAACACTATCACATAAGCTACCTTGATCCTTGCTTTGTATGAAATAGCATAAAATGTATATGCATTACACTAAAATATATAAAGAAAATACCTCAATAAATGGCCTAATGGGCCGTAATCATATTCCCTACTATATTTACAAAGTAATCACCGTATTTCTGCATAACAACCCCCCGACCCTACACATATATATTAATTATAGTTCACTTATCTATCATATTGGAGCCCTCTTCCTCACCGTCCGGGTTGACTGCGAATGCTTAAGCAGTCATGGCGGCAGCGTTGTCCCGGATCGATCCCTTAGGTCCAGTCTTCCAGTGTATCACGTTCATGATGTCTTCCTCCGTCTGGGTGGCTCGTTGGTCGTCTTCTTGGGGTCGTGGACGGCAGTTCGTAACACCCGTCTCCTGCACACCTCACCGCTCTTCACTAAAATGAAATACTTAGTTTATTCACAGCACACCACCTCCCGATCTATTTATTCCCTTTGACATGGGAATCAGTACTGGGTATCTGGAATCTCGAAACTGACTTTACTATTCCTGCTCCACTAATCTAGTCTTCTACGTCTGACCGGAATAATACCACTATCCTAGCTTATTGTTATTGGTACTCCTTTCGCCCGTCGCCACTCCTCTCTCATCGCCTCATAATGAAAGTCTACAGAGGTAGCACTCTTTGCGTCAAATACTTAAACACTCGCGGTCTCACTGCAAACGTCTACATATTGTCATTCACTTAAATTGCTACCGGGAATTTTACACATCTCGAAGCTACTGAATCAAGTTATCGCCACAACACTTATTAGTCACAATCTTTGTCTTAGACAAAGGTTTCCGGCGCGAATATCAGCAGAGACGCGACGCGCACGGACAGCGATCTTATCATGGACTGAATACCTCCTCCCACCATTCTCAGCTCTTATAGAATGCAGGAACCCACGCGACGCTCTGGGAAGTCCCGGGAAACAACTTGAGATTGGCATGTGGCCTCGAAATATTTTCTCACGGTAGTCGGCCTCCCACGTAGTTATTTATTCGATTATATATTAATAGACTTTGATGCACCTATGGCTTCGTAAAATTCTGGCAATGATTTCCATCCTTTTACTTTCCTGGGAAACCTTCAAATATAGGAATTACGACTCAATTTCCGTAATGTGGTGAGCCTGTATGTTCCCGCTGAAAATCTCTGGTAAGATGGCAGGTCTCTCCCCCAGACAAAATCCCATCTCTCTTTCTTTCTTCCTCACATATTCTTTCTTCGTCACACATGACCACGCCTTGCCTCGGGGATCCCCTTCAGTTCCCGCGCTTAGTATAGCATCACGCCTTTGCAGCTAGCGTCCTGCTGCGCATTATCATATCAGCGTTAAATATCCATTCTCATAATTAACAGAATGGTACAATACTAATAATAATAATAATAAAAATAGCGAGAAAAGTAACATAATTTGTATCATTTACGGAACATCACCATCAACTATTATTTAGTACGTCTTTCGCTTTGGAATGCGCACATTTATTTACACTGTCAGAAAATTATAAATATAATTGAATAAATTACCATTATTGAATACAGGTTTTCACTTCCGGTGTTATAAACAAAGTTCGTATTTTCCTGGATCAATGCTGTATTTTAGGTCCATCATATTCCCCTGGATCACAGTTCACAATCCACAAAAGTACAGACATTGTTTAAATAGCAATACATTAAATAATGACACCGACCGCGGCCGCGTGAACCTAGGAGTGGAAACTGCATCAACTAATTTACGTAGTTCACTCTCTAGTAACAGAATCCTTTCCTCCTAAGCACAGGACATGTAGCTGTTTCCATCGTGAGGAAGGTTTCTGCCAGGAGTGTTTCATGGTATGCTACACGTGATACAGTTGTATTTGTAAAAATACAATAAACGTCTGTTCATCCTAAAGGTATGAAACTTCAACATTAACTTATAAAATTTGTAAGTGAAAATAATTAAAAATAAGTGAAGGTAAGCCAAGTCTTCAATATTTCACATCCTTTATGAGATTAAATCAAATTTAAAAAAAGCCCGTTCGATCATCAGCAATGCTACGGGCAAGGTTGTCGTAATCCGTAGACTTTCTTTGAAAACCTTCATAATGAAATTCTAAGTGTCAGTCAAACGCAAACAAAGTTAGTATAGTGCATGAATTTGGGACGAACAGTAATGATGAACTAGGCGCTCCAAATTGTCGGTTGACTAATTCTTTTTTTTTCTTATAATATACAAAGGAATGCATTAGTTATTATTAAGGTGAAATCTTATGAAACTCGACGATTCCATCATGTAATACTTCTGCTATGCTATGTACTTTGTGAGTCCATCACAACGGTAGGGAAGCAGGACTCTACATCCAACAAAGATTTATTCTTCACAGTTCATAAATATGTTCTGTATGTGAGCATTGTGGTTTTTAATTAGAACATTCTTCTTTTCTACGCCGCAGTAACACATACTGATTGTTGTCGACCAAGAAGTGATGGTCTCCTTTCATTGAAATCAGAAGGTTCTATCTTTGTTCCGCTTGTTTCTTCGACGAGTATGGGAACTCTACTCCGGCTATTTGTGGAAATGTTACTTAACTTGCAACGAGATTGAAGGAGTATCATTAGAATATTCTAGGGACGCTCTGCACGTCCTGAAGGAAAACTCTGCGACAATATTCTGTAAGTAAACCTTATCTGATATCTGAAGCCATAACTTACACTTTGTGTCGAAAGTAGACGTTTCCCAATCACAAAATATTTGTCAGGAACCAGCTCCTATAGCTCAATCTTTAGGCTGAACCATCCGAGGAAGCTTCTGCTAACAACTACTGGGCTGAATGTAGCTCTTCTACGAGAAGTTTCGTTCTCGCTTCAGGCTTTCTTGAGACCAACTAGACCTGTGCCGTCACCCGTTGAATTGCCTTATTATGACTTCATGCCAAAATGTCGAAGCCAGTTTGAAAAACCGAGTTAATAAACAGGTTTACATACATATATGTATATATATACCAGGTGGCTCTCGAACGCCGTACTTTCTGTTTATAAATGCCCCGCATGCACAAATGATGAATGGGATGCTACAAACTTATTTTCACAGGGGAACTACTGCCAGCGGGCAGGTTACGTCAGAATATGAAGAGATAAGAAATGGAGTGCCGCTCGCAACATCTTACTCAGCGCTACTGGTCTAATGCACCCCTTGCATTAGTATAATAATGTTATTTGTTTTACGTCCCACTAACTACTCTTTTACGGTTTTCGGAGACGCCGAATGCCGGAATTTAGTCCCACAGGAGTTCTTTTACGTGCCAGTAAATCTACCGACACGAGGCTGACGTATTTGAGCACCTTCAAATACCACCGGACTGAGCCAGGATCGAACCTGCCACGTTGGGGCCAGAAGGCCTTGCATTAGTAAACATCGTAAGTTTATACTCGTATTAAACACTGGAAGGCATGAGTGTGCCTTCTATGAATCTGGCACCCCGATGAAACAATGAATTTATGTTGTGAACGCAATATTGAGAATACATGTTATAAGCCCGCACAGTGTGCCCCACGGAGTCTTAGCGTAGTTGGTAAAGGAGCGGCGGAGAGGGGTTACTTGTGAGGTGAGACGATCGAGTCCGGGCCGCAGATTACAAATATTGAGATATTTTTAAATACGTACTGCACGTAACGTAAGTTAAATACCCGCTTCCATGCAAATTGTGTGGGATGAATGTGTTTGTGGCCCTAAGTAGGGCCGATTAGTTAGCAGGTCGGACTCATACGGACCGGAAATAATAGGAGCACAAGTGACCTGACAGTGTTTTATCGCAGCAAATGCTCTTTGTGATGGCCGTTTTGGTATATGCACATTCGGGACCGGTGTCCGATAGATCGTCTTGCGCGCTGAATCATTCCAGGTGTAATTGCTGGGCAGGCGTCCGTGATGAGTTGCCGGAGTTGGCCGGGGTTTCCCTGAGCTTGAGTGTAAACGACGTTCTCCAAATGCTCCCACAAGAAGAATTCTAAAAGCGTTAAAACCGAGGATATGGCGGGCCAAGAAACCGGGTCTCCTCGTCCTATTCATTTCCCTGGCAGTTCCTCCTTCAGATTATGACGAACGGGCAAAGTCGAATGTGGCGAAGCTCCATCCGGTTGCAACCACATTGTCAAACGATCGCGAAAGTGCACATCCTCCAGCAGCAGTGGGTGAACCTGCCGCAGAAAGTGCAGGCAGCTTGGGCTCATCCACTGCCCCCAAAGACATAAAGACCAATCAGGTGATCTCCCAAAATTCCACGCGACACATTCACTTCCAATCGTACTTGATGGGCCGCCTGTTGCACCCAGTGAGGATTGTCCGGACTCCAATAGTGCATGTTGTGGCGATTGACCTTCCCTTTATTGTGGAAGCCGATTCGTCCGGGAACAAGGTGTGTGGTATGAATGCTGCATCATTTTCCTGCCTGCCTAACAACCACTGACAGATATCTATTCGAGCTTCGAAATCCTACCTCTGGAGCTCTTCGTGCAGCTCAAGATGACATGGGTGAAATTTATGTTCATGCAGCATTCGCCAGACGGACGGCTGGCTGGTGTTCACCTGAAGTGCAAACACTCTTTTACTGATGTGTGGATATTTACGAGATGCCTCCAGAAAGGCATTATATGTTTCACCCGATGTAACGGGCCTGTCGCGGACTGGCGGCTGGTTGGAAGCCACGCCTGTTGTCCTTAGGCGTCTTTCCACACGGCGGAATGTCGTAGCAGCCGGGTGTCGCCTGTCGGGATACCATTCCTGGTACAGACTTAGTGCCTCGCACCGGTTTTGTCTTTCTTCCCCACAAATGAGGAGCATGTCAACGTATTCCTATGTGGAAAACATGCCGAATGACGGCAGAGATTATATTCAGGCCAGCGGAGTATGTGCAGGGCACAAGATGAATAACAGCGTCGTTCTACTGTTTGAATGTTGCAAACGTGGGTTTGTGTTTACGTATTCAAACATCATACCGATTCAAAAATATTTGAACGAATCGCCGATGGTATATTCCGTTGATTGCTAGGCTGACGCCTAACCACATCCGATACGCTACAATGCTGGGAATATGCTGGTAGTACGACGAGAGTAGAATCCATACGCCATCAGATTCCGTGTCTAAGACATTAATCACTGCACTGTTACCTACGTTTTAATATAATGACTCCCTTCTTACAACCGGTCACGAGGCACGACACTTTAACGTAGTTGCATGGTCAAGTTGTCCGCTTCTGCGGTGTAGGGTTTAGCGTGATTAACTTCCAAACCCGTAGGACTTGGTTTGATTCCCTGCTCTGCCATGACATTTTAAATGTTTCACGAGGCCTGGACCGAGGTCCACTCAGCCTCGGTGTTAAACTGAGTAGAGGTGGGTTCGGTTCCCACCTCAGCCATCCTTGAATTGGTTTTCCGTGGTTTCCCCACTTCTCCTCAAGGCAAATGTCGGGATGGTACCTAACTTAAGTTCACAGCCTCTTTCTTCCCTCTTCCTTGTGTATCCCTTACAATTTTTCTCATCCCACCCAACAAGGCCCCTGTTCATTACAGCAGGTGAGGCGGCCTGTGTGAGGTACTGGTCCTCCTCCCCATTTTTAATCCCCGGCCCAAAGTCTTACGATCCAGGACACTGCTCTTGAGGCGTTAGAGGTGGGATCCCACGCTGAGTCCGAGAGAGAACCAACCTGTGAGGGTAAGCGGATTTAGAAAGAAAGAAGGTAAGAAAGAAAGAAAAAAAGAAAGAAAGAACGGCATGGTCAGAGGATGTCGCTACATGATTTTAAGACGCCATGTTTTGCAAGCGGACGATATAACCTTCCGGTATTGTTCAAAATCGTGTGCAACTCATTGGGCATTAGTACCGTACAGTACGTCTGCAGGGTATTAGCCGCCTTATAACCATATCGCACGTTTGTTGTGTTCATAAAACTACATTGTGAAGGGTGGCTGAATCACAGAATCACACGGTATATATCTTCATTATACTGTTATGTCTTTCAGCGTTTCGTCTGCAAGTCTCTATGAAATTACTAAATGACGCCCCAATCCTCCATTTGTAACTGGTTCTGTGGTCCCGTTCATTTCTATACCTCTCCTTCTACCTCTCTTATCATCCATAGTAGATTTTATCATTCTCTTACATAATATATTCTCCCCCATTCGCCTCAAATGGCACTGCCGCCGAAAAAGGTTAATGCGTACAAGTTCATCCATGGAGTTCATTGCTAACTTAGTCTTTATCTCCTCATTCCGAATACCCTCCTTCCATTGTGACCACCTGATTGTAGCAGCGATTATTCACGCTATTTTCATGTTTGTTACTTCTAATTTATGAATAAGTTATCCTGAGTCCACCCAACTTTCACTCTAGAGAAGGAAAGTTCGTCTGAAAACAGATCGGTGTAAAGTTACAGAATTTTTCGTCCAGGAGATGACTTCTTTTTTACATAATACTGCTGATCGCAACTGCAAGCTCACTGAATTACCTTTGTTGCACCTCGAATCTATTTTGCGTACTGTACTACCATCCCGGGAGAATACACATCGTAAAAAAGATTTCGTGTCCCATCTTTGTATTCCCGACCTGATATTAAATAAGGTATTTTCCCCCACTGTTATCACTTTAGTCTTGAAAAAAAAATCATACTCAGCGCAGCTATTTTCAGGTTACAAGATGCAGGATTTCAGCACAGTCTGCCTTCAAGACCAAGTCGTTGGTATAGGCCCAACTGCTTCCTACATTTCCGCCTAACTGATTCCCTTCCTGCCTCTTTATACCTTTCAGTACATGATCCTTGTAAACTATGAAAAGCAAAGGTTAAGGATTACAGCATTGTCTAACCCCTGTTAGTACCTTGAACTAAAAACTCATTCATCCATCAATTCCCAAACGATATTAACCTTTGGCTAAATGGTTAGCGTGCTGGCCTTTGGTCATAGGGGACACGGGTTCGATTCCCGGCAGGGTCGGGAATTTTAACCATCATTGATTAATTTAACTGGCACGGGGGCTGGGTGTATGTGTTGTCGTGATCATCATTTCATCCTCCTCAAGACGCGCAGGTCGCCTACGGGAGTAAAATCAAATGACCTGCACCTGGCGAGCCGAACATGTCCTCGGACACTCCCGGCACTAACAGCCATACGCCATTTCATCACCAACGCTACAATTTGTCTCGGTATTCAAGTTCAGGTTTCGAGTGATATGTTCAGATATATGAAAACATTTTGTAGAATCTACTAGAAATAAAGGTAAAGTACGTCTCATTAGTAGCATACGAACCAACCGTTGGTGTCAGCAGCAAGAACAAAGATAAGCGCCGGTCCGGATGTGAATGCAAAAACAAAGGCAAGAACGTGTACAACAAGGGTAAGATTAATAACAAGAATAACGAGGAGAGTAATTACATGAACAATAACACGGGCAAGGAAAATAATAAAACAATATACTTACCTGGAATGAGATACGTAGAGAAGTGTTTCACCAAAAGTGGATAATTAAAGAAGAACTCAGGTGATCTACTTGTACTTATGTCTTCCTACATGGCAACTATGATGCAGTCTATAAAGACCTCAGTATGCGCCAGTGTCAGTCCAGTATTTCTGTCTTACTATGATAGTGTGAAGTTGCTCAAACTCGAGTGAACCATGAAAACCTGCCTGATGGTATGACAGAGTAAAGAACATAGAGGCTGCTAAATTTCATCTCACAGTCACTCTGCATACTTTCAATGGATCACACTAACACTGCTCATTAGATAGTAGAGATTAGATCGATATTCAAACATACCCTTCCAAGCAAGATGCAATGAATAATAAATACAACATTACCATGAAAAATAGAATTAACACCATAAGACAGAATTCAAATATGAAATTTTCCATCTCAGATCAACGTGACCTTCAGTGGCTATAGAAGAAGAAGAAGTTACCCAAGATTTTTTTAAAATAATCCATTCATAAATTTGCTGGAGATATCATAAATTTCCGAATTTCACTGTAGGGAATCCTGCTCGCTATTAGCTACTGAAAGTCACCGTGTTCTGGGATCGAAATTTTAACCTTAAATTTCTTGATGTGATATTACTTATGTAGTATTTAATCGTTTAGCATAGGTACATGCTATCTGTTGACAAGAAAAACAAAAATCTCGTTATATAAAAACGCAACGTAATAATAAACTCTTTCTAGTGACGTGATTTGAAGCCGACTTCCAGTAGGCCGTTCTATAACGATACAAGAGAACACAGTTTAGTAAGAGCAGAAGGCAGAAATAAGGACAGAGAACTGTAATTGTTAACGAACAGTTTATCCAATTTCCAGTTTCTGGTAAACCGTTTTCATGTAATACTCGTTATATTGAATAAAATATTAATAATTAGCTTGAAAATTAATTCAGAAAACCACTGGCAATAGCACACGAGATGATACTAATAATCTCATAATTATGCAGAAACATCATAAGATTTTTCTCTTGGAGCGTCTTGCCTACGTTGAGATTATGTGTTCCAGAGCATCTAACTGAAGTTCACGATGTAACTGTTTGTTCCGAATGTACCAAGGAGCACTGGTGATGATACAGAGAACTTCGTTGTGGAATGATTGTAGTCGTCTGATTGTGACTCGAGGCACCCCTCTCCAGACTGGGCAGGCATATATGAAAGGACGTAGCAATGATTTGTTGAGAAGTAATCCACATTCATATTTGAGGGACGATTTCCGGTTATGAGTGGATATACTTTTGTTGGTCCTACAAAACTTAAGATTTCATTTGAGATGTATGTTGTATTTCTATGATAAAAGACGGTCACCAAATATTCCCAGGTACTTCAAGGCCTTGCCATAGGCGCCCATGGTTTGGTAGTTCCATTTAGAATTGTTGATGGTGGAGGTAGTGGACGTCCAGAGTAAATGTGAAGGTTTCACATTTCGGTACATTCGGTGAAATTGCCCAGTCCTCCAACTAAGCTGATATGGTTTGTAAGGAATCTTGCAGGCGGAAAATGGCAGTTAAAAATTCATGCTGTGATTTGAAAACAGCGGTATCATCTCCATGCACTACGATGTTGATGAATAGGTAATGGGAAGATAACGGTATCGTCTGCACATACTGCGATGTTGATGAATGGAGGTTATAATAATTTCGTGTGGCTATTTCTAGCCGATTGCAGCCCTTGTAAGGCAGACCCTCCGATGATTGTGGGCGGCGTCCTCCACGTGTAGGTAACGGCGTGTTATTGTGGTGGAGGATAGTATTATGTGTGGTGTGTGTGTTGCAGGGATGTTGGGGACAGCACAAACACCTAGCCCCCGGGCCATTGGAATTAACCAATTAAGGTTAAAATCCCCGACCCGGCCGGGAATTGAACCCGGGACCCTCTGAACCGAAGGCCCGTACGCTGACCATTCAGCCAACGAGTCGGACATGAATGGAGTTGATGGAATATCTGGTTCTGATGGGCCGAGGTGTTGAATTAATGAAGTTGATGGGTAGGTACGCTGGCTCAAGAAGCTTTGGATGATTTTGTAGATATAATGTGGGATTTCAATTGTTTGCAACTTGTATAGAATGCCCTCCTCCAAACCTTATCAGTGACTTTGTCAAATCAATGAATTTTGCAAAAGTATGATGCATGAACTCGAAACTCCGTACAATGTGTTCCGTAATACGTAGTAGTTGGAGTCGAATATCTGACGGAAACCAAACTGATGGTGCGGAAAGAGAGATATTTCCTCTAATAAGTTATTTAGACGTCTCTTGATGATTTTCTCAGACAATTTGGATAACGTTGGTTGTAAACTTATTTGTCGGTAGCTTTCTGGTAGCGACGAATGTTTTCCATGTCTGATAATTGCAGCTATTACTGCGTATTTATATTCGCCGGGAAACTACTCTAGACAAAGAAGAGAATTGAGTACAAATGAAAGGAATTATAGTGCTTTCCGAGTGAGATGTCTGAAGACTATATTAGGGATGTGATCATATCCAGTAGCTTTCTTGACGGACAGATTCTGCATCATATTGTGATATTTCTCAGTGGGGTAAATTTGATTCTTTCTGTAGCTGTAAAGTAGATGGAACTTTTTTTCACTCTGAGTGAATTTCCGAGTCAGTAACATTACGAACTAATACTTCAAGATTTTTGGTTGGAAGGTCTTGGAAGGTATGAAATTGAAGTTCTGACTCTTCTAAACATTTTGCTACAGAACTGTAATCACTGATAGTAGAAGTACTTACTTCAGAAATCTGACACGCTGATGTGTAGTGTAAACTCTGCTGGTTACTGTAATCATCCATGTGTTCAAGAGGAGTATGTTGTTAATAATAGCAAAGTCTTCTCCGTGCAAGCCATCAAGGCCCTGGGAGGGGTAGAAGGTAAAGGCTTCCACTATCCGTAACCTCGGCACTTGATGGGGTAGAGTGGTTAGCTATACGCCCGGCCGCCCTTGCCCCAAGGAAATCACCTGGTACTCATTCTTGTTTTAGGCTGAGTGAACCTCAGGAGCATATGCACCTCCGGAAGTGGAAATCTCATTTCTTAAATTTTAAGAGTTCCTGACGGGGATTCGAACCCACGTCCTTCCGGGCGAACCTAGCACGTCTTTACCGCCTCGGCCAGGCAGCCCCTATGTTGCTAATAATAATAATAATAATAATAATAATAATAATAATAATAATGGCGTGTGGACTCCGAAGGGGCCTGGTGCAGGTCCTTGGAGTTGACGTCGTATATGTGACCTGCGCATCTATGATAATGGGGCCCTACCAATCATGAGTTCTAGATGAAGACGGCGCACACATCCAGCTCTACCAATTGGAATTAACTAATGAAGGTTAAAATCCCCAACACGGCATTGAATGGAACCCGGGCCACCGAGGACGGTAGTTAATTGTGCTAAGCGTTACGCTACGGAGGCGGACATACGAACAGCTGTAAAATCTGCCGTATATTTACTGTTAAATCTTGCTACTGATATAGTTTGTTTTTTACTGGGCCTCTGAAAACCTTCGTTTGTTGCAATTGAGTATCGCGAAAAAAATATTCGTGCACACGCTTAAGCTCTGCAAATTTACTTGGCTGTAAAATAGGTCGTGATGGGGTTTAAGAAACAGAAGATTGATTAGTAAGTTATGAACGTGCTTTCTTTGTCATTTCTGCTGCTGCTATTGATTTGTTTGTTGTTGTAGGTGTGATGAAGTATTCACAGGTGGCTGTTTTGTGTTGGATTGTTGGTTGAGTTAAATGTGTTAAGTAGAACCGTTGTCCTCTGACGATGAATTATATGTTAACAAAAACTTTATTTTAATAGAGATCCGGTATCAGTATTTATGCCATTATGTATGTTAAGGGAAGATGAAGTTCGTAGTGCGAAAACACATTAATTTTAATTAGACAAATACTCTTTGACTTAGGTGAAGCGATGTAGTAAATATAATAATAACACGACCCCTACAATAATTTACAATCGATGTGAGAATCATTATCAGTATGATAGGCTGCTCTAATAATAGCTTGCTACGTCAACAACAGACTGTCGAAAATTATAACTTGCTCACGGAACTAATCACATAGAAAATACTGAACAGTTTACGGATGACTCACGGCGCGGTATCCGTAAAACAGCAACAACAAATTTAACTTCTCCTCTCATACAGCAACCTACGTTGCAGCAGCATCTACAACACAACTCCATACCCTCCTTCACATACTCTTCTTCTCTCTCTTAACATTCTTCATATGTATATATACTGGCTAGCATTCTTGTCGATTCTGCTTTCTTACATAATAATATTACTACAAGGTACCTGGATGGCTCTACAATTATATCAAGAAATCCTTGGTAATTTCTTGTTTTAGAATTGCCTTGAAACAACTTTGTCACTATGGCGCATAACATACAGTTATCTAGAAACACCTGGAATATTTTACAATATGTTTTTGATACATTAAGATTCCAGATCTCACATATTAACACACACACAACTGGGTGTATTCCGTAGCATCTTATAAAACATGGACTGTTATTTATAAGTGACAGACATGATATAGCCTTCAGCAGAAGATTCTTGAATATAGTTGATCACATTAAAGATTATTACAACCATTAACCATAACCTAACCTATCATATAAGGACTATACACACACGATTAAACCTCAATACACAATCTAACCTATAATACACGAAAAAGTGTTTTCTGTTACACACATGATCTATCTTCCGTCGTCTTAAGAACGAGGACGCAGTACACGTTATGCTATACGATAAAAACGAGTGGGAGTAAGAGCGCTGAGTGACTTGTTCCTGGTGAAGCTCGCTAGTGACTGGTGATATTACATAACATAACTTCTATTGCAAATTGTGATGTTATAATTAATTTATTTAATAAATAACATTATTTTATATTAACCTGCAGACAAGTATCCTTGGACTGTAAGTATACGAAGCTCATACTCGTGATGAACCAAGCCACTGAAACAAACAAAAAAACAAACAAATCAAACAACAAAATATTGTCCTGCTGAGGCGATACAGCCTAATTACCAACAGATCACCATCATCATCATCATCAGCAGCAGCAGCCGCAGCATCATCATCTGCTTACCCTCCAGGGTCGGCTTTCCCCTCGAACTCAGCGAGGGATCCCAAGGGCAGTGTCCTGGAGCTTCAGACTCTTGGTCGGGGGATACAACTGGGGAGAATGACCTGTACCTCGCCCAGGCAGCCTCACCTGATATGATGAACGGGGGCCTGGTGGAGGGATGGGAAGATTGGAAGGAATAGGCAAGGAAAAGGGAATGAAGCGGCCGTGGCCTTAAGTTAGGTACCATACCGGCATTCGCCTGGAGGAGAAGCGGGAAACCACGGAAAACCACTTCCCGGATAGCTGAGGTGGGAATGGAACCCACCTTTACTCAGTTGACCTCCCGAGGCTGAGTGGACCCCGTTCCAGCCCTCGTACCACTTTTCAAATTTCGTGGCAGAGCCGGGAATCGAACCCGGGCCTCCGGGGATGGCAGCTAATCACGCTAACCACTACACCACAGAGACGGCTGACCAACAGATACTGGAGGTATTTAAGGTGAGTATTGTTTGGCTTTCATGATCGGATCCACTGCGTCTCATAATAGTTTGCACAATTTGTTAGTCTCAAACAGCTGATTGATAACCTGTCCAACCCTCAATCCTGGGATAAATTCCTTGTTAGAGCCAGGAATAGATCTCGGGGCCTCGAGGTTAGAGACTGACATGCTACTTCTAGATTAGGGGTCTGACATACTAAACGACACAAGAACACCACTTCCATACTGGGAACGTTTCTTATATCTTCCATTCGTCTTAAAGGAACAAGTAATACAAGTATTAGATGATTGGTTTGTAATTGTAAATTAATTAAATTCGCACGTTACAGTTGCTATACTTAACTAAATCTACATGACTACTGCAACAAGAGTTATTTATTCCGTCGTTTAATAACGTACACCTCTTCAGTTTCTTCCACTGGACTTTCCGTCCTCGCATTCCCCAGTCCTTTACAGAGAGTAATGCATTATTCTCACAAGATAATAACAAGAAAAATGTATCTTTATCTGCAGAGTTAAAATCCCATGAAGGATGAAGTTGTGCGGCGCATCATTAAATCAGATCAATTCTCGTAGCCTTCCGCACTGCAGCAAATACAACACAGAGAAGCCAACGCCCTACCAATAAAAAATCTTTCCACTAAAACAAAAGCTAATTGATGAGATTCATTTTCCTTCCTTTTAAATCTCTCTCATTTTGGACGGTAACACAGAACTTGTGATTAGATCCCAGGAGTAGTGGAACAGGATTATCACTTTGAGGTTACTGATAGCATGCGTGGAACGGATGAGATCAAATCAAATGATATTGAGGGGGACGATGGGCTATACAGCGTGGACTGATTAGGGATACACGCAATATGCAGCAAACAATTCCTTTGTCACGCACGAATATCGAGGACGGGAGACGCTAAACCGATGAAAACTATAATTTATGTACGGTATATATGTACCTAGTCAATTCAACGTTAGACTAACATACACCAGGCGGTTTTCAAAACAGGGGCTCAGGAGAAAACTGTTTGTTTTATGTACCAGATAACTGCACGTGAATAAGAAGAAAAGATGCTATTTAATTCATTGAAGTGAGATATATAATATCGTCTGTTGGTTTATCCACGAACGATTGCTTCATGTGCTTTAACGTACGTTAATATCGATCGCGGTTTTGAATGGTTGAAGTGTGTGAATCCGTCCTTCATGGTTCAGCCATTTGAACACACTATATATGTCATTCTTCAACCAATTAAAGTGCCTATTTCGTTCTTAGTCACGTGGTGTTAGCTGTCATGTAAAACGAACAACAGCAGCACTCCTATTTAAAACTTTCACTGTCCTGTTAGTCTAATGTATACATAGTATGTATGTATGTATGTATGTATGTATGTATGTATGTATGTATGTATGTATGTATGTATGTATGTATGTATGTATGTATTGTACCCGACAGGGTCATGATCCAAGGACCTTTGATTAAGACTGGTCATTTAAGTTGCAGACGCAATGCTATTTGAGGAAAGGAATATCGATATTAATTAATATCATTATAATTGAGACCGATAAAGTAAGTCTACACACTTTATTTTACAGAATTTTATTATTTGCGATCTATTGTGCAATATCTTCCTTTGTCCAGCGGGGAGCCCGCAGGAGAGCCAAGCCCGTGAAGTCCTGAGTGGGGCTGAAATCGGTGGTTCACCGTGACGTAACTTGAGAGAAGTCAGCCCTACCTCACGACCAAGAAATCGAGGGGAGGCACATTTTTTCGAAGCGAAATATGGAAGCCATCTTTAATCTAGCCTAGCCAACGTGATCATCTACGATGTGCTAATTAATAAAATCTGAATTCTGGAGTCGGTTTCCGATTTAGAAGAGATAACTATAATTGGGGCCATTTTTTAGAGTGTTTAATGTCTTCTTGGTTGATAACTTACGGTTGGAGAAAGAATACTGTGTTATTTCTGCGTGGAAAATTACCAGGGGCCATTTGGTTAGTGTCAAAATACCTCCTTGATGCGGGAGTTCACCCTAGTGTGGAAGGAGAAGCAGGAAAATTAATTACAGGAGATCCTACGAAGAATAATCGTACGGAGATGTTTCAATCACATCAGGTGAATATTAGTCACCTGATGGTCGTACTATTTGACCTGTAGTGGGCCGTGGGGAGTGGGGGAATCTGCCTTCTTGTAAAAAGTACTGCCGTAGGCACAGCTATTCATTCGGGATTCTCAGCTCACCAAGGGCCAAGCTATGTTTAGTTGAGCTCCTATTAATCATTTGTTTAGTGAGTTCAAACTTAAAATTCAAATGCATTAGAGTAATTCGTGTGAATACTGCATAGAATTGATATACGTGACGCTAGTAATTAAATTTTTCAAACTGTGACGTATCGTGAACACTCAGTTCGAATTGTAATATTATTATCATCATTATTACTACAGCAAAACCGTGTCGGGTAGTAATAAATAAATAGTGGCTGAGAGGTACAAGAAATTCGATACCGAACCACGGATTACAAAATACTAATCTGAAATCGTGGCCGGACGCCCACGCTGAACGCAATTAAACGTATTGTGAAAAATAGTTACGTATTCTGTGCTTAGGATACTGCAAGCGACTTCATCGACCAAGAACCATGGACTTCCATCTTGAAGGTGAGATCGAGCAACCAGTGATCGCCTTGCTGCCAATGGGTCAGCAGTAAACTCCGATATGGATCTCCGGAGCTGACCAAGGTGTCGTCAGATGACAGAGATGAGTATTTTCATATTTAAATGGCACGACTAGAAGGGACGGGAATTATTTATCTTAAGCTGACGCTATAATGTTAGGGATGTAACTTTCTTTGAATGTAGAAGTGCCAAAGATGAGCACGTAGTTTTTATTTCTTATTTAATTTAATTAATAACAGGTCTGAGTGATTTATTTGTAAATAGGGGAAACTATAGTCTGAGAGATTTGCATGCGGTAGAACATTCACTTATTTACTTAATTTTGGGAAACTTGTAGTCAATTAATGCGTCAGGAGACCAGCAGTTTAGTAGATTCAGGGATTGATAATTTAAGTTAGGTTGTAGTTCATCCAGTATTGATAATTTCATGAGTGGTAAGTAATATAATTAAGCTACGTGAGGTGTTCCAGAGTTACGAGAGATGTCTATAGGACTGATACCCCATACCTCCATTGAAATATTTAGCTAGGGAGTGTTTCAATTTAAGATGGGTTATTTTGATCAGTTTAAGTACGATTTAATTATGATTTAAGTACCGTGTGACAATTTAATTGTGGTATAAATACGAGTTAATTAGCGTGTGAATATTTAATGATGATTTGATTACCGTGTGACAGTTTAATTATAAATTAATTATGTGTTAACCATAAATTAATGAGGGTTTGATTATGATTTAATTATCGTTTGATTATTTAATTACGTTGCAATTATGAGGAAGTTTCCGTGTGATGGTTTGATATGATTTAATTACCAGATAAATCAAGTCAGGAAGTCAGTGGACAGCCGAAATTAATAATAATAATAATAATAATAATAATAATAATAATAATAATAATAATAATAATGCAAATATTGGTATTATATAACCGGTGTCGTGATGTGAGGTAGATGTGATATTTGAAGTCATGGGTTGGCCATGAGAGCGATTTGATGAACGAGGGATAGACCTCAGTATTAACGAGAGTGTACGAGGTACCTCGGGACAAGGTGTTTTTAAAGAGATGGTTTGTGTCGCCTGTGAAGGCCGAGGCTAATGACCACCCGATGTGGGGATGGAAACGCTTGACCGTGCGCCAGATGAGTTTTTGTGTGTGTCTCGCCTCTAAGGGGGCGAGGGGAGCTTTTACTGTGAAGGGAGGCCTGAATGAGTAGGCTAAGAGCTAGAAATATTCAACACGCCAGAATAATATATTCGCTAATAAATGACACGGTAATTGGTACTAATATTTGTTAGATTATTATTGTTATTTATTGAGTATAAATTAGCTAGGGTTTTCAGAGCCACATGTTCATATCTGGGGTCATCAGTTCAGTCCTCTACGTGAGCATTGATATTCCACAATGCTAGAATGAAGGATGGGTGCCTCACGTGTTTATTGTACATAATGTGTGATTCTTTATGTTGTTTTATGTAACATGTTGTGACTGTTATTAGCGTCGGCGACGGCGTTATCCCATCGGCATGGCGAATTTTATTCCAGTGAGGGTTTGGTTCGAATCCGGGTGTTAGATCCACATTTGTATAATTTATTTTATGGTGTTTCGTTGGGAAATATTTGTGTGCTTTTAGAATAGGGATCGCTCAGACTTGTGGCATGAGAGTTAATTTCATGTGTCAATAATGTGAGATAGCTTCAGTGTTTATGATAAATGTTTCCGTTCACGTTGCGTCATGGTATATCGGTTCGTGATAAACAGTGCTCGGTCCTATCACACAAGACTACAAGTCAAGAAATAATCCACAACAGATGTAAAGCAACGATGTATTTCATTTGTGTATACATGCGTCATTCCCATAGTCATCAGGATTTAATAAACCTTTTGTATTAACTTAAATTCTATATGAATGTATTCTCATTATTTTTAGGTATGCCCCGTTTCTCTTACCCTGTATGCCGCTTAGTTACTTTAAGATGTGCGCCTATTTATTTTACCCAGTAACGCCCAGTAGATTTTCTCGCCGGAGCCTTTTGGGTAGGGGCGGGTACAGTATGAGGGTAAGTCAAGAATTCAGTATCCCTAATTCTTTGTAGCTGAAAAGATATATTTCAAGATAAAGAACACTTTTATTTCGGCACTAGTCTTATTTTTCTGACAGGATCACGAAAGTTATTCACGCATTTGCTATAGCGTAAGGTAAGTTTATCTATTCCCTGACGTTAGAAAGTTGTGTGCTACTGGAATAAACACATCACCATTTCAGTGACTCTGGGAAATCGTTTGCCCCGCTGATGTTCATCATTGACCTTAACAAATGCGTTTGCTGTTAATGCACGTCCACTCTGCTCTATGTCCTTCACAATCGTTTCACCTTGCTTAATTCATGGCACCATATTCGCATTTGTTCAACGGACATCACTTTCTTTCCGGATACAAAAACAATCCCCTGTGAATGTTGATAGGTTCCGTGCACTTCCTCCAGAGACCTTTCATCCAGTACCTTCACCACTTTACAACTGTCGTTAGACCAGGGTCTTTTTACACCGACTTGTGCTCCCATGCTTTATCAATCGGTGGAATTACTAACTAATAGACAGTTGCAAATGGAGTTCAGTTCCTTTAATTCTCAGCAATGAAGTAGGGAATTTTACCCACGTATGTATGCAAAAAGAACTCATTGTATCATTCTTCAGAAGATTGTGTGTTATTTTATCCAATGTATGTTACGGCTTTTCGTAAATCAGCACTGTATTCTAAGTCCATAATATCTGTCTGAAGTAAATACCCATAAACAGTCCGACTCGTTGGCTGAACGGTCAGCGTACTGGCCTTCGGTTCAGAGGGTCCTGGGTTCGATTCTCGGCCGGGTCGGGGATTTTAACCTTAATTGTTCAATTCCAGTGGCACGGGACTGTGTGTATGTGTTGTCTTCATCATCATTTCATCCTCATCACGACGCGCAGGTCGCCTGCGGATGTCAAATAGAAAGACCTGTACCTGGCAAGCCGAAACCGCCCTGGGATATCCCGGCACTAAAAGCCATACTACATTTCATTTTTTTTCACCCATAAACAAATGCACTGTAATACAGATATGTAAATATTTATCATATTACCGTATAATCGACGAAGATAATGGTGACGTCCGCAGGCTCAAATCAGGTGACAGCAATATCTGTATATTTCTACTATAAACCACTCTAGGCCGAAATGTTCCCAACATGAGAGTTTCGATCAACTCCCTTTCCATATTGCAAAATGTAATTCGTACAATGTCAACACTTTGAATCGTAGAAAAATGCCAATCTTATTTATTGGTACGACTTCAGGCAAGAGGAATTATTCAAATAATTCAAATAATATTGAAGTTGAACAAACAGTTAATTCTTATCCGGCTCAGATTTAGCACCAATGGTTTTCAAGAATATGAATATCCTCCTGAAAGATTGTTGGTCGTCTGACACATCTGGAAACGTTACAGTACCAAAGATGTGAAAAGCACTGTAAAATTATGACCCAAACTATATACGACATGTCTTAATAGCAAGTAGGAAGGAAATAATTTAAACTATACAAATGTAAATATAAACCATTTGAATTAAGCTAGTACAGTGTGGTATCTTTAACGATGAGTATAATAATAATAATAATAATAATAATAATAATAATAATACTTCGTTTTTTCTCTCCTCTCAAATGAAAATGGACCAAGCAGTTTGGCCGTGTGGTAACGGTCGCGCAGCTGTGAGTTTGCGTTCAGAAGTTAGTGGGTTCGTACCCCATTGTCGGCAGCTCTGGAGATCGTTTTCCGTGGTTTCTAATTTCCACATGAGGCATATGCTGGGACAGTACCTTAATTAAGGGCACTGTCGCTTCCTTCCCACTCGTGGCCCCTTCCTATTCTATCGTCACAATAAGACTTATCGGTGTTGGTGCGTCGTAAAGCAAATTGTGAAAAGTGGCTATTTGTTTTACGTCGCACCGACACAGATGGGTCTTATGGCGACGATGGGACAGGAAAGGGCTAGGAGTGGGAAGGAAGCGGCCGTGGCCTTAATTAAGGTACAGCCCCGGCCGTGAAAAGTGGAAAAAAATACGGAAATGGCCTTCAATTGCTTGAACTTCTTCCCGTGGAATCTGATGCGCAACGCCGTCAGGACTGTATTTACACGAGACTTACCGAGCAAAAGCCGGTCGTTATGGTTAGGTGAATAAATAGCCTAGGTATATCAGAATTTTCTGCGCATATCTATATTGCATTATGAGTGCCAGTTATATGAGAGACATTCTCAGACTAGTTGTTTAGACCATTAAAATAACAGTCATCATTACAAACAAACAAAAAAACACCGGTACAAGAAGACAAGGTCATTCTGCATGCAGTGACGGTTACACCGCACTTCTTAGAGAAATAGTTAAACAGTTAAATTCCCCTTCCTCCTTAGCCCATGAGACTCCAGAAGACTTAGACATGACCAAACTACACTATGACTCTTGCATAACATTTACGTATGAATGGATAAGTCTCTCATAACGATAGCGTAATATTCTAGACATGCAACTTGTACACGTAAATTTATTTTCTGCAATCATACTACACACATCCACACTCCTCTTTTTACTGAACAAAAAAAATCAAACAGACAGAAACGAACGTGTTTTAAATTAGTGACGTGTGGAGCAGTTTCCTAACATTTAGGTTATTGTTGCCATTGATGCTTTCACGACCCCTACTCGTAGACATTATACTGTGTAGGCTTTTGGACTTATGCTGAACCCTTGAGAATTATAGGTTCAATGGCGTGTCAAGAAAATAAGGTGAAATTATTCACGTTTCGCAGAGAGAGCACTGTGTCTATTTAGGATTTTTTTCTTGTATATTTTCCACATGCTTTATTAATATCCCTGATACTGCAGTCCTAGATCCTCACATAAAGTCCGTTTACTGTCTCTTTCAGACGAAACTCCACACTTCTCCTACCATTCCGAGTAACATCATAATGATATTTATGAAGTGCATGGTAGTCTTAAGTACACAGCTATAAATTTCAACTCTGAAACACCTTCTAGAATATAACTGCCTCTTATCAATAATAAAAGTACACCGAGTGTGTTCGTACGCGATTCGGGTCGCGTAGCTGTACAGTTGGAAGCTCAGAATATAGTTTTCTGTTGTCTCGCGTTCTTACACCCGACAAATACTCGAGCTGAATATTAATTAAGGCCACGGCCGCTACCTTCTTTGCGTCGCTGAAGACCTTCCGTATGTCACTAGCAAAAATCTAAGCAAAATTTTATTTATGTTTTTACGAAGAAGGTTAATAAAGTAACTATTTTTCGATAACGAAATTAATTCGGGGCATTTTCAACCATATTAGCCCTATTAATTAAATTGAAAGTACCGATTAAGTGGCCGTGCGGTTAGGATCGCGTAGCTGTGAGCTTGCATTCGGGAGATAGTGGGTTCGAACCCCACTGTCGCAGCCCTGAAGTTGGGTTTTCGTGGTTTCCCATTTTCACAACAGGCAAATGCTGAGGCTGTACGTTAGTTAAGGCCACGGCCGCTTCCTTTCCAATATCCCACCCTTCCGCCGCCGAAAACCTTTGATCAGTTAGTGCGACGTTTAACAAATAGCAAAAAGAAAGGTAATTAAAAGTGTGAAGCCGTCAACTTCACATTTCTCTACTAAGTTCCATCCAGTTGTTTTTTTTTTTTTTTTTTGCTTTACGTCGCACCGACATAGATATGTCTTATGGCGACGATGGGATAGGAAAGGCCTAGGAATTGGAAGGAAGCGGCCGTGGCCTTAATTAAGGTACAGCCCCGGCATTTGCCTGGTGTGAAAATGGGAAACCACGGAAAACCATCATCCAGTTTTTAGGAAGGTCGAAATTAATATGCTTGGTTTTTAACAATATGAAACTGAAGTGTGCACAACCACAAACATGATAAATTATTTTACTTTGCGTATTACACATGATTATCCTAAATTGCGACCGAGCTCGATAGCTGAAGTCGTTTAAGTGCGGCCAGTATCCAGTAATCGGGAGATAGTGGGTTCGAGCCCCACTGTCGGCAGCCCTGAAGATGGTTTTCCGTGGTTTCCCATTTTCACACCAGGCAAATGCCGGGGCTGTACCTTAATTAATGCCACGGCTGCTTCCTTCCACTCCCTAGACCTTTCCTATCCCATGGTCGCCATAAGACATATCTGTGTCGGTGCGACGTAAAATAAATAGAAAAAAAAATTGCGATCTACCGTATATTATCTAAAATTGGAAGTTACATTTCAGTTTTATTTCCTGCTGTCTTAGATGCGTAGTCATTCGGATGTTATGTGTCTGTTCATAAGACAATAGGTTCAATCCCGCCTGAACTGGAGGAATTTAAAGGTGTTGTAATGCGATAGCACCATGTCATTGGCTGCTGCAGGACAATCACTCCAGTGTATGCAAAAAGAATGGACGGTAAATAAATTATAATATTTGTAATCTTCCCTTGCTGTATTAAGTCCGCGCTATTTACTGCTTAAGTAGTAATTTAAAATATAAGCCTGTCACTAGCTATAGTGACTTCTGACCAACACTACAGAAACTGAACTTTGACGGAAATTGGCAAACTGCAATTCAGCCCACATGCGCTAAGCCAACCAAACCCACATTAATTAGTAATATGGGCTAGCCGCTAATACATCCTGCGGCTACACCAAATCAATGACTTTCCCTATCTGCTTGTCCCAGAAACCGTGGACCTAATACATGTCATTGGCCATCGTATTCGTTCCTAACCAATAATTCGATTCAGTTTGCTGGAACTTATCGGGAAGCTCACTGCATTTGAAGCAATAGCATTTTGATGCTCTTGCCCGAGCTAAAAAATTTTGATAGACACGTAAAATATCAAAATTCTGTTTTCAATATTGCCCACGAATAATCTGCGTTTATCATGAAATTTCAAATGTACAATTCAGTTCAGATCCACGCGAATATAACTTTCTTAATGTATGTGTTTCAAATCCAGGACGCAGCCATTCCGAGACACAGGATATTATGAGATATCGGAAGTTAAGTTACATTGGCTGTGGTCACCATTTGGATGATGGCTCTCGTGCTAATGGCTAGAGAAGGAGCGGATCCAGTCTGGCTGTAAGTAAACTCTGACTCAGGATGCCTGATGAGTGAGCATTGGTCTAGCAGGGGTGCAATGAATAGGTCTCCAATGTCCAGGTTCAGATACGATACTTGGTTATTTATTTTATGCTTTGAATCTAATGCAGTTCGCAAGTCGAAGTGCAGGTTTAATATTCCTAGTTATTCTTCAAAGACAAGAATAGTCATTCGCCGTATCCTGTCTGAGTGTATTGTTCAGTTGGGCCGGACTGCGAATATCCACATCTTTTCACTATTCTGTAGACGAACTGTTCCTTTATAATACACAGCAAGATACCGCAAATGTGTAGAACGGTTTACGTTACTGTCACTGTTAATCTATATAATTGCTAGGTGCATAACCATATATAATTGTGATTTAACCTCCCTTGGATTAGGGAGGTTCTTCAGGAAGTGAAGTTAATTTCTATTGAAGCGATTCCGTAGAAAGAATAAAAAGATCTTCACTAGCGGTAGCTTTTATCAATATCGAGATTACTGCAGACTTCTGGAAAAGGCAGCTTCTCAGTCTTTGTGCATTATCCTAGGCAGTTACATATGTATTGGGTATTCTTCACTCTAAGACACAGTACATCTTAATTTAAGGTATTTAGTAGCTAAAGGAACGTTAAAGAATACGTTGGTGGAGATAATTATTGTAAGAGTCCAATGACCTATATGTAACTTAAAAGCTCTTCAGTTTATCGAACACACGGGTAAATATTATACTACAACATACCTTAAAAACTCGCGTTATTAATACAGGGGTAGAAATACACACTATAAAACAAAGAATGATATGTTTTGTTCTTAAAAGAACATAGTCAAATTCTATCAAGTCACACTCAAAAATTTAGAAATAATATTTATGTATGTACGCCTCTGTGGTGTAGTGGTTAGCGTGATCAGCTGCCACCCCCAGAGGCCCGGGTTAGATTCCAGGCTCTGCCACGAAATTTGAAAAGTGGCACGATGGCTGAAACGGGGTCCACTCAGCCTCGGGAGGTCAACTGACTAGATTCCCGCCTCAGCCGTCCTGGAAGTGGTTTTCCGTGGTTTCCCACTTTTCCTCCAGGCAAATTCCGGGATGGTACCTAACTTAAGGTCACGGCCGCTTCCTTCACTCTTCCTTGTCTATCCCTTCCGATCTTCCCATTCGCCCACAAGGCCGCTGTTCAGCAGGTGAGGCCGCCTGGGTGAGGCACTGGTCATCCTCCCAAGTTGTATCCCCCGACCCGTTGTCTCACGCTCCAGGATACGGCTTTGATGCGGTAGAGGTGGGATCCCTCGCCGAGTCCGAGGGAAAAACCAATCCTGGAGGGTGAACAGATTACGAAGAAGAAGAGTATTTACGTATATCTCTGTTTAAGATTTAGGAAATTAAATTCCAGAACGTATCTTAATAATGTCCTGTTTTGTGTAGAGACACTGATGGCCGTAAAACAGGGATAGAGCCACACAACATGCTGATCCTAGGTAACCGGAAAAATGCAAGGAAACTATGGAATAATAATTTTCAGGGCTGCCGGATTTCGAACCGACTGAAAGCGGGACATTATGGACATAAGTTATGGAATTTAATTTCCTAAATATTAAACAGAGATAATCTAAATGTTATTTATAAATATCTGAGTGTGGCTGGATAGAATTTGATGATGTGCTTTTAAGAACCAAACTTGTCATTCTTTGTTTAATACACTCATGCTAACAAAAAACAGAGCACCTTGAAAGACTAGAGTGAAGAAGTTCATATTCACAGGACCTGTTTATTAGTATGATCTGCAGAAACCATTTGCATTTCAGTTACCTACGTTGAGCATGTTTCCTGTTGCCTAGTAGGCACAGGGTCCTCCATGGGTACTGATAACTTGTTCCATGCGTGATGGTGTCGACGCATATAAGGCGCGAATGGCGTCCTGGGTATAGCCATCCATGCTGCATATACCTGGTCCCACAGTTCATCTTTGGTAGTTGACATTGCTTCACAGCGCCGCACCCGTCATTTCACCATATCCCATACATTTTCGATTGGCGAAAAGTCCGGTGATCGGGAGGAACAGGGCAACAGTCTTACATCCTGTGACAACAAGAAGGCATGTGTTCGTGCAGCAACATGTGGTCGCGCATTGTTCTGCTGGAATATGGCGTATGGGGTGTTGAGCAGAAAGGGTATGGCTACGGGTCGCAGGATGTTATTTACGGAGGTCAAACTGGCCTGGTCACGCACAAACTGTGATTTGTGGTTGTATCCGATAGCACTCAACACCATAAGGCCTTGAATTGGCGCTGTATGTCTTGTGCGAATGCAATCAATATGATGCCCCTACCCCTGTCTGCGGCGAACCAAAATGCGTCCATCATGTTCAAACAGAACCTGGATTCGTCCGAAAACACTATCTGCTGTCATTCTTGTCCCCCGTGATGTCTTTCCATACGCTATTGCAGTCTAGCCTGTTTATGAACATTAGTCAAAGGTAGCCGGAGAAGTAAACGACGCGCTGGTAACCCAGACCGTAATAAAAGGCGACGGACGGTCCCTCCTGATAGTGTACGATGTATTACACTGTTCCACTGTTGCACCAGAGGCGAGGAGGACGCAGATCTGTCCTGCAATGCCATTCGAATGAGGTGTCGATCTTCTCGGGTGGGAGTGGGCCTTGATTCAGGGTGGTGCGAGCAGACTCATCTCGTCGTGTTCTACGGCCAACTGTAAACCATTCTGTATACACCCGTTGCACCGCCGACACACTTCGTCCCATACGAGCAGCAATTTCCCGTCTGGATGCATCACGTTCTCTCATGCCAATAATGCGCCCTCTTTCAAACTCACTCATTTGACGGTACGGTTCTCGCATACGTCTGCGAGGCATCCTGCACGTCTGCTAAGTCACATTACTTTCAGTTTATAGTGACAACGAGAGCCGCAGGCATACTTTATCAGTCGGAGGTGGTGCGCCGAGATATCGATGTGGACCTCGAACCTAAGGGCCGCCATGGGTCAAGTGATAATCATTTCTTCAGAACATACAAATGCACATGTCCTGTGAATACTTCCTATCTCTAGTTTTTCAAGGTGTTCTGGTTTTTATGATCATGAATGTAGTTTGTATTTCATCTCTTGTCTAATAATGTTCTTCTACAGGCATGTTGTAGTATAGACTAATATTTATATTAATCTTGTGTGTTTGAGAGACTGAAGAGTTTTAAGTTACATTTAACTGAGTCGACCCTGGAACGTATGGCTTCCTTCTTAACGAAAAGAAAGGATGACCTATATGTTAGGCCCCTTCAACCAACAATCGTTATCACCATAATAAATAAAGCAATCTATATCAAATTGCACATCAGACTGTGATTTAGCTCACGAATGTGGTTTGAATTCAACAAGCTGACTTAAAATGATAATTTTTCTAGCAGTCATCGCTGTTGAATACGCGAGATGGGTTTCCAAGAAACAGTTACTTACAATGCATGATTATTTATACTTATTCTATATATGAACGAATTGTTTAAAGTGAGAACATATAAGGAAATGGGGTTTTGTCACAGCTGAGAATCAAGAAACACATATCATTGAAGTTCTTCAATGAAACATTTATTATGGGGTTCCTTGTAGGATGTAGACCACCGATTTTATTCACTTAGCGATTTCTTAATATAGACTCACTTGATTTGCACATACGAAAACTTGTTATACCCTTAAAAGCTCAACCGACTTCTTCTTGGTATTGTTGTTTGAGTCGTCAGTCCATAGACTGGTTTGAAGCAGCCCTCCATGCTACTGTATCCTGTGCTAACCTTGTCATTTCTACGTAACTGCTGCATCCCATATTTGCTCTAATCTGCTTGACATATTCATACCTTGGTCTACCCCTACCGTTCTTACCGCCTGCACTTCCATTACATACCAACTGAACAAATCTTGGGTGTCTTAAGATGTGTCCTTCAACTCCAGCACTTCTTCTCGTAAAATTTAGCCAAATTGATATTTTCTCAGCAATTACATTCCGTATATCATCATTCGTGATTCGATCTACCTTCAGCATTATTCTGTAACACCACATTTCATTCTATTCTCTTTCCTTCTGAGCTAGTTATCGTCCATGTCTCACTTCCATACAATGCCACGCTCCAGACGAAAGCCTTCAAAACAGCTTTCTAGTTCCTAGATCAATGTTCGAAGTGAGCTAATTTCGCTTTTTTAAGAAAGGCCTTCGTTGCTTATGCTAGTCTGCATTTTATGTCCTTACTTCTGCCACCATTAGTTATTTTACTACCCAAGTAACAATATCCATCTACTTCCTTTAAGACTTCGTTTCCTAATCTAATATTTCTTGCATCACCTGACTTCCTTCGACTGCACCCCATTACTTCTCATTTGGAATTATTTTTATTTTAACCTTGTACTCCTTATCCAGGACTCCGTCCATACCATTCACCAATTTCTCCAGATCTTTTGCAGTCTCAGATAAAATAATAACATAATCTGCAAATCTGAGGGTTTTGATTTCCTCTCCACAGATTGTGATTATCCTTCAACATTCCTCTTTGATTTCTTTCACTGCCTGCTCTATATCAGGTAGCGTGAGGCCAAAGTCCATCCCCGCACCTAATTTCGTCCCCCTACGGATTTCCAGTTTGCACGGTTGGTACCTAATGTTTAGCCACACGCACACGCGTAGCCTCATCCCGTTGTCTTGTTGTGAGTTGGTTGTGTGCACCACGTTTAGTTTCCGTGTTACAAGGAGGATTCACTTTTCATGCTGAGCTGAGTTAGTGCAGCATTCAAATTAAGAGCCTGTTATTCCTAGAGTGAGCAATGATATGTGTATGAAATACTGGACTGCATTTCAGTCGTGCGGTGTAGTTCCTGGCGTGCAATCGCATTGAAGTGGTCGGCATGAGTTACATTGTGTTGTTCGAGTCATCAGTCCTTAGACTGGTTTGATGCAGCCTTCCATGCAATCCTATCCTGTGCTAACCGTTTCATTTCTACGTAACTACTGCATCTTACATATGCTCTAATCTGCTTGTCATATTTATACCTTGGTCTACCCCTACCGTTCTTACCCCCTATACTTCCTTCAAAAACCAACTGCACAAGTCCTGGGTGTCTTCAGGTGTGTCCTATCATTCTATCTCTTCTCCTTGTCAAATTTAGCCAAATCGATCTCCTTTCACCTATTCGATTCAATATCTCTTCATTCGTGATTCGATCTATCCATCTCACCTTCAGCATTCTTCTGTAACACCACATTTCAAAAGCTTCTATTCTCTTTCTTTCTGAGCTAGTTATCGTCCATGTTTCACTTCCATACAATGCCACGCTCCACACGACAGTCTTCAAAAACATCTTTCTTTTTCCTATATCAATGTTTGAAATGAGAAAATTTCCTTTCTTAAGAAAGCTCTTCCTTGCTTGGGCTAATCTGCATTTTATGTCCTCCTTACTTCTGCCATCATTAGTTATTTTACTACCCAAGTAACAATATTCATCTATACTTCCTTTAAGACTACATTTCCTGATCTAATATTTCCTGCATCACCTGCCTTCGTTCGACTGCACTCCACTACTTTTGTCTTGGACTTATTTATCTTCATCTTGTACTCCTTACACAAGACTTCGTCCATACCATTCAGCAGTTTTTCGAGATCTTCTGTAGTTTAAGATAAAATAACAATATCATCGGCAAATCTCAAGGTTTTGATTTCCTCTCCTTTGATTGTGATTCCTTTTCCAAATTCCTCTTTGATTTCCTTTACTGCCCGTTCTATGTAAACATTGAAAAGGAGGGGGGACAAACTGCAGCCTTGCCTCACTCCTTTCCGGATTGCTGCTTCTTTTTCAAAGCCCCAATTCCTATAACTGCAGACTGATTTTTATACAGATTGTAGATAATTCTTCTTTCTCGGTATCTGATCCCGATCACCTTCAGAATCGTAAATAGCTTGATCCAATCAATATGATCGAATGCCTTTTCTAGATCTACGAATGCCATGTACGTGGGCTTGTCCTCCTTGATTCGGTCCTCTAAGATCAAACGTAAAGTCAAGATTGCTTCGCGTGTTCCTCCATTTCTTCTGAAGCCAAATTGATCTTCTCCCAACTCAGCTTCTTCTGTAAATAATACGTGTTAAAATTTTGCAGGCATGGGATACTAGACTAATGGTGCTGTAGTTTTCACACCTGACAGCACCGGCTTTATTGGAAATAGGTATAACAACATTCTGCAGAAATCGGATGAGACTTCTCCTGTCTCATACATCTTACACACTAAATGGAATAACCTTGCCATGCTGCTGTCTCCTAAGGCAGTCAGTAATTCAGCGGGAATATCATCAATTCCAGGTGCCCTGTTCTTATTTAGGTCTCTCAGAGCTCTGTCAAACTCTGACCTCAAAATTGGGTCTCCCATTTCATCAGCATCAACAGCCTCTTCTTGTTCCAGAACCAAATTATCTACATCTTTACCTTGATACAACTGTTGGTTATGTTCTTGCCATCTTTCTGCTTTTTCTTCTTTCCCTAGAAGGGCTTTCCATCTGACCTCTTAATATTCATACACCTAGATTTCCTTTCTCCAAAGTTTTCCTTGATTTTAATGTATGCAGCATCTACATTTCCCAGGACCATACACCCTTCGATATCCTTGCACTTCTCCTTCAGCCATTCTTCCTTGCACTTTCTATCCACTTGATTCTTTAATCGCCTGTATTCTTTTCTGCCCCCTTCATTTGTAGCATTCTTGTATTTCAGTCGTTCATCAATCAGGTCTAGTATCTCCTGAGTTATCCACTGATTCTTAGTTGATCTTTTCTTCCTTCGTATTATTTCTTCAGCAGCACTACTGACTTCATTTTTCATGACTATCCACTCTTCCTCTATTGTGTTTCCTTCAGCCTTTCCGCATAGCCCTTGTGCAACATGTTCCTTGAAACAATCCCTCACATTTTTTTCCTTCAACTTGTCTAGATCCCATCTTTTTGCATTCTTTCCTTTCTTCAATTTCTTCAACTTCAGGTGGCATTTAATGACCAACAAGTTGTGGTCAGAGTCCACGTCTGCTCCTGGGAAAGTTTTGCAGTCCAACACCTGGTTTCTGAATCTCTGCCTAATCATAATGAAGTCTATTTGATACCTTCCAGTGTCTCCAGGTCTTGTCCACGTATACAGCCGTAGTTTGTGGTGTTTGAACCAAGTATTGGCAAGGACTAAATTATGATCAGTGCAGAATTCAAACAGCCGAGTTCCTCTTTCGTTCCTTTGTCTCAATCCAAATTCTCCAACTGTATTATCTACTCTTCCTTGGCTACCGCTGCATTCCAGTCTCCCATCACAATTAGGTTCTCGTCACCTTTTACATATTGTATTAAATCTTCTATCTCTTCATATATTCTTTCGATTTCTTCTTCATCCGCTGAACTAGTAGGCATACAGACCTGCACTATTGTGGTGGGCATTGGTTTGGTGTATACCTTGACGACAATAATTCTTTCACTATGCTGGTCGTAGTAGCTTACCCGCTGCCCTATTTTCTTATTCATTATTAAACCAACTCCTGCATTTCCCCTGTTTGATTTCGTGTTGATAATTCGGTAGTCGCCTGACCAAAATTCCTGTTCTTCCTGCCACCGTAGTTCACTTATACCAACTACATCTTACTTTAGTCTATCCGTCTGCCTTTTCAGATTCTCTAACCTACCACAACGATCCAAACTTCTAACATTCCACGCTCCGACTCGCAGAATGTCAGTATCCACCATCCTGATGATCGCCCCCTCTCGTGTAGTCCCCACCTGGAGATCCGAACGGGGGACTAGTTTACCTCCGGAATATTTTACCCGTGAGGAAGCCATCATCAGTACATCATTCACACAGAAAGAGCTGCATGTCCTCGGGAGTTAGTTACAGCTGTAGTTTCCCGTTGCTTTCAGCCATGTAGCAGTATCAACACAGCTAAGCCATGTTGAGTATTATTACAAGGCCATATTAGTGAATCATCCAGACTGCTGCCCTTGCAACTTCCAAAATGCTGCTACCCCCCTTTCGATGAACCATTCCTTAATCTGGTCTCTCAACAGATAACCATCCGATATGGTTGCACCTGCGGCTCGGCTATTTGCTTCATCGGGACACGCAAGCCTCCCTACCGCGGCAACGTAACATGGTTCGCAGGGGAGGGGGTTACATTAGCGGCCATTATAATATATTATATATTATAATATATTGTTGTTTTCAGACGGAAAAAAGGAAGAAGTAGGAAAACGAGGCCATGGAAAAGGCTTTTAAGTCAGTGAGGGACAAGGTAATGGGTTACAAACTTGAGAGTAAAGCGTTTCACATCCCGCGAGCAACGCTGAAGGACTATGTTAAAAAGAATACCCAGAAAATATTTTTCATGAATGTCCTTCAAGTTGCTCATTATAGGGAACCCGTTTGCTAATGTTAGAAAGGAAAATGTATTTAAAATTATTTGTACTTTTCATGAATTTCGTGAAGTACGATATTACGAACTCATTTTCGGTAGTTTAGTTTTTACACTGTTTATGTTTATATAAAATTTTGGCTACCTTAAGGTATAACAGTTTCATAGCAATTTGCCCGTAAGTGGAGAATATATTCAGAAATATATATACCAATTTCCAGCATTGTCCGCATTATTCCTCATTTTCTACAAGTCCAAATCTGCTAAGGGTCTAGATGCGGGACCCCTACCTTAAACATTGAAAAGGAGGGGGAGAATCTTCTTGGTGTTACAAAAGAACAATGTGTGAGACGATAACTAGGAGAATGAATATCACACATGATGTGCGACATTTTGCATTGGTGCAGAATCTTTGTATTTAAAAAATTGGTCCAATAATGGAAGGAAACAATGTCCAATAATTCTGCTATTAATCAGCCGATGAAGCAGTATTCTATGTGAAATTTGAATATTCCTTCAAGAAGGAGCTTTATCCATTCTGTATTGAATGCATTTTTAAGAAACGCACTGTTGTAAAAATATTGCGGTTCAGACAATGGGTCATTTTCTGAATATTTCAATCCATCCATGACTGCAGGTATTGTACCGGTTACGACCTGTACATAGGTATTTTTTGAGCATAAGTTACGTTTATTTACCACGCGTAATGTTCCGAGCGCGCCTGGTTTGTTTACCAGCAGCGAGGACCAGCTAGCGAGTGTATGACGACTGTGAGATGTGACGTAGCCACAGGGGCTAGCTAGACCGCCCGCTCGTCTCAACACGTGTTACCGGCCTTGACTGGTATTTTCTGGATTCCACGTCACTTGTTCTAGAGAGTTCGATGGAGAAAATTTTGAAATTTCTATAATAATGATGCTAGCGAATCAAGCGATATATCATCATGTTTGGGATCACCTAAACGTCCCAATGCTCGAGTTTCAAGCAAATCCATTGAGGGATTCGGGAGATATTCAATCAAACCGTATTATGACGTAGACATACCGGATTGAATAAAAAGAGGACCTACTGAAGCCTATTCAGACAGTCTCAGCTGAGTAGTCAGCGGGGACACTTGCTGGTACTATCATCGTGGAACTCTGTCATTATACAAGTGTGGGAAGACGATTCTTCCAAGTACTATAAAGTGGACTCATAAGACTTCGAGTGTTGTAGAAAATTTTCTAAGTCTTCGTAATTGAGCTTAGAATATTTACAAGTGGTAATTAAATGGACTTGTATAATTTACGTGTCTTCGAAGCTGGAATTTTTCTGAGTGTTTGTGAAATGGACTTGTATTATTTACATGGGTTCGAGACCAGAATTCTTCTAAGTGTTCATTGAATGGACTTGTATTATTTACGTGCCTTCGAGACTGAAACTTTTCTAAGTGTTCACTAAGTGGACTTGTATTATTTACGCGTCTTCGAAGCTGTAATTTTTCTAAGTGTTCACTGAATGGACTTTTATTATTTTCATGTGTTCGAGACCAGAACTTTTCTACGTGATCATTGAATGGACTTGTATTATTTACGAGTATTCGAGATTGGAATTTTTCTAAGTGTTCGTGAAATGGACTTGTATTATGTACGTGGAATATTTGCGACTGTTGAGGAACTCATCCTTCTAATAGACAGTGATTGATTAACATTGCTAGTGATGAACTTTAACTTTCCAACGGCTTTAAACGAAGTTAGGATTTCACTTACATTTACTCAAAGACTTGCACATTTGCCAGTGTTGGTTTAAAAGACTTATAAATTTCGTCAGTGAATGTATTTATGTGGAAGGACTTGTGTTTTCGTCAGTGGTCACTCAAAGACATTATGAATTTCACCAGTGATTAACTTTAAATATATTCAAACTTCCAAGTGAATGGGCTTGTGCTTTCATTCGAGTTTAGGCAAAGACTTGCACCTTCGCCAGTAATGAACTTTGAGTTTAACTATAATTTCACAAGAAGGGACTTGTATTTTTCGTTGCCAAAAGTTACTCAGGGACGAGGATTTTCCTAGTGATGAACTCTAAATTATTAATACCACTCATATCGTTTTAGGAGTGTTGGAAGTCTTGATGTACAATTATCAAGAACTCTGCTTATAAGTTGATCATCCGAGGTTTTCATGGACTCAGTGCTACTAGTGACCTTGGGAACATCAATCCTCTCAGTCTCATTGGGCTGAGGTTGTACATGACTATCTACAACATCGCCTGGATCACCGGGGTACAACCCGGGCCTCAGAGTTCGAGACATCTCTACTTGCCGTCAATCCAGACAGTCCAGCTGCCTCTGTCTGGAGTATCTGGAGTCCTTGGAATCCCTGGAGTCTTCTGGAACGTGCTTCAACAAGCTTGGCTTGGTGAGCTGGAGAACCCGAGCCATGCTATTGGAATACGAGGAAAACAATCCATTTCTACTTAGAGGTGATGTGCAAATTCATGACTTATTTGAATAAACTCTTGTGCAATCAGAGTCAAAGTTTTTCTGTAGATAGGACCCTACCTCCTGTACCGAGCCCTAGCTACAATTAATCCAGTTTTTCGCCCTGAGAACTATAGTCATGCTACTTTAAAATTTAATCTGAGAGTCGGGCTCTTTTACTGGTACAGTATTAAGTACATTTTTCCTGTGTTCATTTAAATTTTGTCTGGAACTTGACCATTCACAATATAGATATCGTAAAATAGGTCAGAAAATATTTTGATATGATACTAACTAAGTACCTGCGTACGTAGCAGATTTTAGATGTTGTAAAGGTGACTGAATTGATCTGTGTACGATCTTACTCAAAGAATGGTAAACATCAATATTTTGTTGTCTGTACTTGCATGATACGTTATTGTTTTAAGTGTGCGCTTTACTACATGCTTTTAGTGTGATCATATCTGACGGACTCTAAGATCCTTGCGTGTCTTTTCCGTAGTAGGAAGAATGTTGTTCCTAATTATGTTATCAGAGAGCACGTACCTTCACACATTTCCGCTCAATTCTTTCTTAAATAATATACGTAGTGCAGTCATTAATTATGAAACTTGACGCCTGGAGGACAGGCACCCTCACGACTCTGTATGTTGCACAAGATGCCGCATTGCACGGCGTAAACCTACACAGAACCACATCCACACTAAAAATAGTCGCCGTTGGCCGTTAACCACTTAAACAGAACTATATCCACCCTAAATTATTCGCGATTGGCCGTAATGCACGTTTGCCAACGTTGGTATAGCTGCTGGAAGCTCCGCTGAAAGCATTTGGCAGGAAAGCCCCGTATGGCTTCTCTTGTGGCCGTCATGAACCTTTCGGACGACTTTCGCTTTCAGGCGAGGAAAGAGAAAAATGTCCCATGGAGCGAGATCAGGTGAGTACTGAAGGTGCGGCAAAACTGTCACCTGTTGCCTTGCATACAAGGACAGAGTGATGTGCAGGGGCGTTGTCGTGTAGCAACAGCCAATTCTTTGTATGCCAATGCCCAGGTCGCTTACGGCGAATTTCATCGCGTGAACGACCGAGGATCTCCTTGCAGAAGGTTTTGTTTACCGTTGCACCGTCTGGGAGGATTTCCATGTGAACTATTTCATTTGAATCAAAAAACAGTTTCAGCATCACCTTGCCTTTTGACATGTCTCGTCGTGTTTCTTTTTTTTCTGTTGGTGTGATGATGGCGTTTACCAGGTGGCGGATTGTCGTATTAGTTGCGGATCGTAAAGGAAACACCATTTTCCGTCTCCAGTTATTATCCGGTTAAGAAACGTCTCATCATCAACAGCACTACTGATGAGGTCATCACAAATCGTCATGCGATCATCACGTTGGTCTTGCGAAAGCATTCGTGGCACACTATGCTGGGTAACACGAGACATGCTGAGGTCTTCCGTGACAATTTTGTGGCAAATACCATGACTGACCCCTATTGCTGCTGCGAGATCGTCTACCGGTTGGGAGTAGTTAGCAAGCACCAACGTTGCAACTTCTTGGATCTTGCGTTCCATTCGAACAGTTTGTGGCCGACCACTACGCACATCATCTTACAAACTGTCCCGTCCTTGCACAAAACGTCGGTGCCACCTAAACGCAATACTGCGACTCAATGCGGCTGCACCGTAAACCTGCTGCATCATTTCAAACGTTTCGGCAGCGGTTTTGCCTAATTTCTGGCAGTGCTTGATGTTTGCGTGTTGCTCGAACTGTGACATGTCTAGGTCTGACAGGCGCATTCAAATCACCGTCACAACAACGACCGCACGTCTGCTTCCAGTGCTTGCACTCAACTGTCTCTTGCAGGGAAGAGAGACTAATTGACATGGAACCATACCACGGCGCCACCTATGCGCTATAGTGCACCACAGCGCCATCATGCGGTCAATCTCAGAACTTAATGATAGTACTACGTATTTGCCTCTTGCCATGTGGCTTCCCTTCTGTGCTGCAAGGGTGTCACCAGTGGTTAGATATGAACTTGACTCAAATTTCACGTTCAGGTTCACTTTTGGCTCCATCTTCTTTAGATACGATTTTGTTGTTGATTTGGTTGAATTTGTTAAAAGTATTATAGTGATTGTGAGGACGTCTTTAGTCCTCCATTTGAAGACTTTTCTCCCAGAATACAACATACTGTTGAGGACGTCACGGGTACATAGAATAGCTCCTGAACTACTGAACAGCTGTGTAATATTTTCTGTGTTTACTCCCTTGGATATTTCAATCGTAGAGAAGTTGATATTTTTCATACATGAGTTTATTTTCCTACTTTATATATTATTTCTTTCATGACAACAAACTGTTCCGAAACTTGTTTGAGTAGGTAGGAGTATCATTATAAATATTTATTTTTACAACCTGCTTTACGTCCTCGTTTTTGCTATTTGCTTTACGTCGCACAGACACAGATAGGTCTTATGGTGACGATGGGACAGGAAAGGCTAGGAATGGGAAGGAAGCGGCCATGGCCTTAATTAAGGCAGATCCCCCAGCATTTGACTGGTGTGAAAATGGGAAAATACGGAAAACCATTTTCAGGGCTGCTGACAGTGGGATTCGAACCCACTATGTCCCGGATGCAAGCTCACAGCTTCGCGCCCCTAAAGCATGGGCAACTCGTCCGGTGCTTTACGTCATACCGGTCTTATGGCGACGATGGGGTAGGAAAGGGCAGGGAGTGGTAATGAAGCATCCACGGCGTTAATTGAGTTACGGTCCTAGCATTTGCTTGGTGTGAAAAAGGGGAAACTATGGAAATCCATCTTCAGGGCTGCCAGCGTTCGAACCCACTATCTCCCAAATGCAGCTCAAATCGCTCGCTCGGTGTAAATAAATCTGTATCGGTAGTACATTCCTAACTCTATCAACATGAGGAGAAACGTTTCCGCACAAATATTGTTTTTTTCTTCTCTTCTTCTTGGCGTTATACCTGTTACTTGGGATTAAAAAGTTGTGTGGCTTTATTCCTGTTTTACTGCCAGTTAGCTTTCCTTACGTCAACCATATGTGAAGGCTTGTATTAATACTTGTGTGTTTTGGTGATTGAAAATGACCACAAACAATCAGACAACGAACTATCAGAATTAACCAGAGAAGGTTGAAATCCCCGAGCAGGCCGGGAATCAAAAACGAGGCCCTGTAATCCGAAGGACACTACGCTGCCCGTTCAGCCAAGGAGTCAGAATCACGCCAAAATATCGGCCATTTTAATATACTGTTATATACAGTCATTGAAATTGGAACAAGCAAAAACTTGTATATCGATTTGGAATTCGTGGTATATTCTGAGGATCTATTACTAACAATCTTATTGGCTTTACGTCCCACTAAGTAATTATAAGGTTTTCGGAGACGCCAAGGTGGCGAAATTTAGTCCCTCAGAAGTTATTTTACGTGCCAGTAAATCTACCCACTTGAGGCTGATGTATTTGAGCAACATCAAATATCACCGGACTGAGCAAGAATCGAATCTGCCAAGTTGGGATCATAAGGCCAGCACCTCAATCGTCTGTGCCACGAAGCACGGCTAAGGATCTGGACTTGGCACTAAAAGGGTTAATATTTCCAATATCTGATAGATAATATCGATGAGATCCTGTAGCATATTAAATTGTAGAAAGCATTCAGTGGTAAAATTGTCCTCTATCCTAAGGCAGTATCCTAAAGCATAATCATAAGGCAGAAAGCAGTCAAGGGTAAGGGAGTCGACTCAATTGCGCCGGAAGTGGAAGTGCTAAAGGGCAGGCGAATGTTCATAATTGTGAGTCCTGGATAGCTCTATCAAACTGTGAGGACAAATTTCGAAAATCACTTCCGGCCTAAATGCAGTTTCGAAAAAAACAGCCTAAAACCATTTGTTTCTGTACTCGTCTTCTTTTTCATTCATATCCTAGCCAAATTAACTTACAGCGCTTAAATAGCTTTTTCTGTAATGTGTTCCTTGGTTCAATATCCTCAGACGTTTATATTTTATATTTTGAAAAATTTCCACATCGAATGTCGTTATAAGCGCTGAAGTGAAACCCTGCATTGACTCACATTAGAGCTCGTAGTGGTATAAAAATTCAAACAGGTAATCTAATCGACCGGATAACAATGATTAATAAAAGAATTATAAGTTTTAGGAATAAATAAAGAATATATTCCCAAGCTTTCTTATTTTTATTTGCCTAAAATTCGTAGCTCATATACCTAGGATGTTTTCAAAATTGAGTTCTTGCCTGAAGGGTTAGAAGTGAGAATTTTTATCATAACTTATCCAGAGCTATACTCCTGCTTCACCTCATCATCATCATCCTCCTCCTCCTCTTCCACAGCCCATACCCGTCCACGCTCCGCATCCTGTCTCTTTCCGCAACACTCCCGATGTCATTTCGCTACCAAAGCTGCGGCCTGCCGCCACTCCGCCTTATCCCTTACATTTATTATCAACAATCCATACAAAATTTATTTTAGTTTTTCGTATCCGTCGTCCTTACGTTCTCCCCGAAATTTCAACCTATTATACTATTATAAATTTATACAGAGCAGTGGAGTGTGACAGCCTAGTTACAATGTCATTGAGGTTTCTCACCAAACTAGCAGCAGTTTGAACCTCGAATAATGCAAATACTTATTTTTGAATGTGGTGCATGCGGCTCGGAATCCACGTAGAACTGGAAGTTGCATGTCTATGATGATGTTATCACGAGACACGTAAAACTACAAGCTTGCTTGCTTCATACACAACTTAGATAATTGGTGTGATTTGATTTATATCTTCTGCATTTCAAAGCAAATTCTACAGTACTAATCACACAAGGCCCACAATGATAATAATAGTCTCTCCTTTGCATCCAGGAGCGTACTCGTTTCGCCCGGAAGGACGTGGGTTCGAATCCCCGTCAGGAAGTCGTAAAATGTAAGAAATGAGATTTCAATTTCCGGAGGTGCACATGGACCTGAAGTTTACTCAGCCTACACCAAAAATGAGTACCAGGTTAATTCTTGGGGGCAAAAGCGGCAGGGCGTAGAGTTAACCACTCTACCCATCAAGTGCAGAGATTACGAATAGTGGAAGCCTTCACCTTCCACCGCTCCCAGGGCCTTCATGACTTTGCTTTCCTCTACATCCCCTCAATATGTAGCTGCAACAAACTGGCCAGTTGTGGGTGCGCAGGCCTGCAATATTGAGAATTGTAACGCTCTACCAAATGGAGACCCGTATCAGTAAGCCTATCGACTTATTATTATTATTATTATTATTATTATTATTATTATTATTATTATTATTATTATTAAATGAAATGACGAATGGTTTTAAGTGCCGGGAATGTCCGAGGACAAGTTTGGCTTGCCAGGTGTAGGTCTTTTGAATTGACGCACGTAGGCGACCTGTGATTCGTGATGAGGATGACATGGTGATGAAAACGGCACACATACCCAGTCCCCATGCCAGCGGAATGAACCAATTATGGTTAAAATTTACGACCCTGCTGGGAATCGAATCCGGGACCTTTTTCACCAAAGGCCAGCACGCTAACCATTTCGCCATGGAGCCGAATTATTATTATTATTATTATTATTATTGCTATGATTATTATTATTATTATTATTATTATTATTATTATTATTATTATTATTATTATTATTATTATTATTATTATTATTATTATTATTCTATGTCTATCCATTGATCGCGTTTACTGATACGGAGTCGGGGATGAAGTTGAGCATGTTGTTACGGCCGGGTCCCCTTATCAAGGTGAAATGAATGATAATGAATGAAATTGGGTAAGAAGACGGAAGGAATCGGCTGTGCCTACAAATAGAAACTGTTCCGGCATTTGCCTGGAAGGGAAAATGTGAAACCTCGGAAAACCATTCTCAGGACAGTCGGCGTTGGGGGTCCGAACCTACTTTCCTCTCGAATGCAGGCATTAGCTTCATAGCTGTAGCGCGTTAAAACGCTTGGCATCTTCACTCGGTCTTATTATTATTATTATGATAGATGCTGATAGATACAGCAGTTTATACTGATGGTGTCCGTGCTCATGTGGGTTATATTATTTTTATTCAACGTGAACAGAAAAGGCCATATCAGAATTATTTGGATGTAAAAATATAAGGCCAGTCGTAACTCCTGAAAAGGATGTTTCCTAAAATGTTCCACATCAAATGTAATGCAATTCCTTCACTGCGATACAGTAAAAGTTTTAATTTTCCGAATCAGAATAAATTTGTTCTGTAACTCCAGGTTATTGGATGTGACTCCACCTGTGGGTAATATATAATACGATTGTGAAATATCCCATTCTGCGAGAACAACAAACTAACCCAAAGGAAGTTTGGATGCATATTTAACATAAGAAGAGTCCTAGAGTTCCTATTCTTGTAACTCTCCAAGTTTGGGAATGACTTGACTTTAACGGCTCACAGCTTGAGACGATGACATATTTGCCGTCGTCACAGATTACTCACTGAGTGAGCCAAGTGTGCTCAATGACTTACACAGACAGCTCGTTCCCTTCTTCTGGAAGGAATTGCCGTCTGCTGATGGAATCTACAAACGATCATAATTTATGATCGACCGTTCTATTTCTGAACCTAAAGACTTTTAATTCCTTAATTTCTATCGATAGTCAAAGATTGTTAATGGGAAAAATAACGTTTTTTAATTGTCGATACTGTTTGTAAGTAACCCTAACATCAGAGGAACATAATCACTGACCGGATTGTTACCACGGCATGAACGGTTCGAAACCTGGTCAACGAATGGGTAGGACATTTTGCAACGTAATGTACCCATACTGGGTTATTTAGGACAACTATTACATAATTTGGTTTCACAAACAGATGTACAGATGGAATAGTTGGATTAGAACCTCCAGAAATCACTTACAAGGTTTGAAGTCTCGTCCTCCCTACTTTCTTTTTTGTCACCGGCTGAACTCATAGCATACGGGCAATGGATTGTTCGAAAAAGAAAAATAGGCACTAGATAAAATATAACGAAAGTAGGATTCTATAATGTAAGAGGAATACACTAATATTATTAAATGAGAAAAATCTTCGTTGAAATATTACTTGCTAAACATTTTATTTATACTGATAAATCACACGAGATGGTGCCATACTACACCACATGAACAAGAAACAGTCAAGAATAATGCAAAAATTATATATATGCTTTCGTGTCCTTGTTGTTTATTCATAGTTGTAGTTGGTCCTCGGCATACCTCAAATCATTCGGTTTATTATCACGGTTGTAGAAAGTATAAGTACGTTTTATTTAAAACACGAGATTGCATCGCCGTATATCAAACACATGGTCCATTTGACCAAAACAATTATATATTTACACTGAACACATACGTGTATCCTGGGTTTACCTAACAAATTAAATTCAAAGAAAAATCAGCCAATGCTGGAATCGAACCCATCACCATAGAACACATTGGGAAATAATAAAACACATAAACATACTACATAAAAACGTATCAAACTTATATCACAAAATACATCTCGAAGATTATGGCTTAACCAAGCCATAGTATCTGGTTAAATTATTCGCTTCAACATGGGTCGAACTCAGGTACTTCAGCTTCCAAGGTAAAAAATTAAAAACTCCAATCACGAGCTAATTCAATGCATAACATGGGAAGGGATCTATCCTTCGCAAAATCAGAAAATTATCCGCATAACTTATAACGTATCTTTAGAATGGAATTGAGACTGCTCTGGTGAATGAAAAGAATCTCGCCAGTAAACATTAACCTGCTGGAAACGACAAGCATTCCTCCGACCCTAAGTCCGCCCGCAATAAAACTGTCAGTCATGACAACAGCTAGGTGACCAGCTCTGTGGCTACAAACACATTGAAATCGTCGTTCTTTCTTTCTTTTTCTCTTTCTTTCTTTTATATATCATCTCGGTTTGTTCTCAAGCACGGATTCATTTGAGAGCCATTACTTCTTATTATTCATTATTTGGCTATATATTCAGCCCAATTCAATATATCACAACAGCCACAATTATTATTATCATTCCAACAACACAACATGTTACAGCTTCACCCTTCCATATCATACCACCGCATCTCAAATCCGTTCTATTAATTTACAGAGAAGACTCCATTCTTACAGGTTATTTAATTCTTCTCGCGTATCTATATAATTCGCAAAATACCTCGGTTTGGGACATCTTCAATGATCATCTATTATCATACGGGATTCATAATATCTGAATCACCTTGAAGCAAACATATAGTTTGTATTCAAACTATTATAAAAATCTTTACCAGATAATAACGTTACGAAGAAATTATAAGTTTAGCTAAATCGCTATTCTTCCCAAATATGTGCTTCACATACACTAAGAATTTAAGGGGATCTAAGTAATAATTCGTGCAAATAAACCTGCTAAATATCAATGATTATTCTTAAATCACTTAGAAATCCTAACAAAAATAATAAATCTTTCCCAGTCACACGCATATAGTGTTCCCTACATTTGAAATGATTAATTATACATTTTAATATTTACAAATAAAAATTGCTACTGGCATCCAAATCTCGTGGTTTATTATATTAAATATGTACTTATCAAATGCTGGGTATGGTTTGCCGTCATCTCGAGGTACATCTTAGGTTTTTACTCCTTCATGATGAGCGGTCTTCTCTTTGATAGTCCTTGGTTCCTCTCCATACTACCACGATCCATGTCTCGAACTGTGGTCTTCTTAGTTGAGTCCCTGGACGCTCCCTGTAGAAATGACTGCAGCGATTCTTGTAGGTTTCAGATCTCGGGTTCGACGATCACTCACGAACATACAGGCAAAATGGGAAATCAGTTATTAAACACTGTTTATGTACTTTCAAAGTGATGTACTGCTGACACGATACACTGATAACTTTAAATATATCAATGCAAATAGTGGTAAGTTTGTAGAAATCACTGTTCATTTCCCCATTAATCACAGTCTATCACCACGAGTGTCCATGGATTATGCAAACGCTAATTTTATCAGGAACAGTTATTTAATTTTATGGAACGTCACTCACTCTTAAAATGCTTCGGATCGGTCATTAGTAATTGCTGAAAGTAATTAGCTGTCTCACTACCTCTAAACAATCTGACGCGTTTGCCCTTTCATTGATGATTGCACCATGAGCCGCAACTGACTGTCGTTAACAATTAAACGTTGAATGTTGAGCCAAGGCTTCTATTCACCAATACTGTACATTGTCTGGTACCACACGGCTTATTTCGCGATATTTTATATCGCACTGATGTGTTTTTCTTCTATGATACAACACTTCATAAACTGATATCCAAGTTCACTCCTAACGTGTTAGTACTGTAGCTACACAAATGACAATGAGATACTGTATCTAGGTCCTGGCTCTACTTATAGCCTCCGGACAAAATGATCAGAGGGGAGGTAAATTATGCCCCTGCTGAATTTGAAGGTCCGGTAATCGGAATCTTTCAGCGACGTGAAAACACTCAAAGTCTAGCAATTATAGCTTGTGACCTCTACTTTCTATTGATCGCATATAGACCTAAGGCGATCAGCGGGTCATTCACAATCTCAAAAGCGTCCCTTTAGAAAATCACGCGTCATGGTTCATCACGCAAGATCTCCCACTTTTTTCAACACGTTGTCAGATTTCAGCTGTCATCTTTAATCTGCGTACTGCTGTATGACAAGCGTCATTACCGATCCACTATTCAAGTATTGCATTTATATGCATCAACAATTAGCATTAAATACATCGGTTCGAATGAGACCTGACTCATAAATTTCCAAAAATTATTTCAGATGAAGGTGTCCTTCTTCCTCTTTTTAGTAAATTATGGTGAAGTGGCACCAGCGAATGCGGTGTTGAATTAGTAGAGGGCATTTATTTCTCAGGGGTTAACACACCTTAAGTCAGCCCACTCTCCGACAACCTACATTTCCACGCGTAGCGTCATCTTCCCTTCTCCCTCACACGAAAAGAGAGTGCGATTTCAAGGTTCAGCGGTACAACGCTATCCCTTTCTCGTTACAGCGCAGAAAACTGCTCCCTTCGGGCTGGGGTATCGCAAATCACGCCCCGGTTCGGCATGTAGACTGCTAATTACTACATTATATGCCATAGAATGCTGCGGAAAACGGCATATATAATTGACCAAACCTCCTAACATACCTATGGCATGGTGATGAACGGTTACAGTATGCCATGTCCTTGAGGTTCAGATTCCACGCAAAATTTGAGTTTCCGTGACTGCCATCATGCCATCAACAGTCACAGTCACAGTGCATTATATAAGATGGTTGGGACATCCTGACCTCAAGCTCCAATGAATTAAATTATTTAAATTTATTTATTTATTTATTTATTTATTTATTTATTTACTTATTTATTTATTTATTTATTTATTTATTTATTTATTTATTTATTTATTTATTTATTTATGCATGCATGTATGTTGTTAGTTAGGTATCTTAAATGAGTGTAAAACTGAAGGATGGAGAATGAAAAATTGTTCGAACTTGTCGATGAATTAAGTATCATTAAGTATCAGGAAACATGAAGTTTAAAAATAAAGTGCTCTCTACTCTTTCAGTGCTGTTGTGATGTGGGCTTCAGCAGAGGAAGGCAGTTATTTAAACACCTACAAACCTCTACAAAGGGTCGTAGTATTTGACCAATTGACAAGAGATCATGATGTAGAAGTGTTTGACACGTGGAACTAGAGGAATTTAATCCTTGACTCAATTTAATTAAATTCATTAGGAGCACAGTGCTTCCTGGAGCAACATGGTGGTGGTGTTATGGAATCGATTTTGAGTGGGCATTACTGGGATGGCATTTCCGTAGTTTAATGCTTACCTACTTGGACGTCCTCCACGATAAACTAAACATAATAATTCATAACGTAGTCTACGTACTACATTTCTGCGTGTGTACGTAACAACTCTTCAAAATTCACCTCTTATATCACTGCACAGAAGAGAACATATTAACTGTTGTGGACTGCCGCAGTCGTGAAGTTGGATTGTGTTTGAATAACACATTTTATCCTAATGCAGTGACTATTCATTGTCAAACGTACAAAATAGAGAGTTATATCAAAACAAATTTGGAGTTCCTTTTGACATTCGTTGTTTAACTTAGGATAAAATCTATCTTGGAGGAACCAAGCGAGTGGCTGCGGCAGCCCTGAGGATGGTTTTCCGTGGTTTCCCATTTTCGCACCAGGCACATGCTGGGGCTGTACCTTCATTAAGGACACGGCCACTCACTTCCTATTCCCAGGCCTTTCCTATCACATCGTCGCCATAATATCTATCTGTGCCAGTGCGACGTAAGCAAATAGCAAAATAAATCGACATTCGGCAACACTGAATATGGTTTTCCGTGATTTCTCCGTTTTCACACTAGGCAAATGCTGGGGATGCACCAGGGTCGCTTCCTTCCCACTCCTAGCTCTTTCCTATCCCATCGCCCCTCTAAGACCTATCTTTGTCCGTGCGACGTAAACATATACAGGAATGGTCAATATTCAGGGATCTGAGAGTAACGATCATTTGAAGCAAAATACTTCATATGGACGTATGCCCTATTACGAATGGTTTCCCAGACAGAAAACATTTAACGTATATTTGTTTTTGGACTAGTATCGCGCACGTATGAATCTTACCCACCCTACATTTTTGACGTTTTGAAATTGGAATAAGTTTCTCGCATATAATGTTCGCCATATACGTGCCCCTTGGACGTTGATACGTGCAGCAAGTCGCCGTGTGTTGGTAGTAGGACTACGCTGCACCGTTTCAACATTGTGTTGCTGTTTCTGCACAGGTTATCGAACTAAACGTTCAGAAGAAAAGTGCGAACTTCTGTTTCACACTATGTGCTGTAAACTCTGGTAATCACTCAAAGATCAGGAATTCGACGTGTAGGAAAGCGTCGACGGTATTCCTCGACAGCAGCAAGACCACTACCGTCGCTAATCCGAAAACATACACCGTATCTGCATATTCTTAATTAGTGCAGATGTGTGGCATTTTAGCCATCGCGTGTACAAATACAGGTAACCGATGTTTCTCTCTGATCCACTCTCAATCCCTTGCACTACATCACTCACAACACACCGTGGACAACTGCGCTTTCAACGGGCTAGTTTAATGGCAGCCTGACTTTCCGAGCAAAGAGGATGAAAGCAACGTGGTACGTTTGGCACATACAGTAGCCTACGTGCATACCGCTAGCCCAAAATTAAATACAACCTGTGACAATAAAGTTCGGGGAATTAAGTCAGAACGGTCGATCCGGCAACATTGGCGACACACAACGCTGCACCAGCGTATCAGCAGGTCTTGACCACCTGCTCCCAACGTTGTTGAGTTGAGCATCGTGTGTGTGCCGTATAAGACAGTGCGTGTTTAGTGCGTTGGTTCTGAACTGCGAACTGGAACATGAACGACCAAAAGATCAATGTACAGTTTTTTAAGCTTGGCAAGACACCGATAGAAACGCATGCGCTGCTGGTACGTGTTTATGAAGGTCAAGCACTGTCCTTTAAGTGTGTATACAAGTTGTTCGCCCGTTTTCTAGGAGGCCGGAAAGTGTTTCTGACAACCCCCGTAGCGGAAGATCGGCGAGCTCCGTCAGTGACGAAAACACTGAGAAGGTGAGGAAATTAATCACGAACGCTCGGTGATGAACTGTGCGCTTGATAGCGGATGAACTGCAGATTAACGGTGAATCCGTGCAACAAATCGTTACTCAGAAGTTAGGGAAGAGGAAAACGTGTTCTCGTCTTGTGCCACATCACTTGACTGACGATCAGATGCAGGCACGTTTAGAGGCTTATGGAATTTTGTCGAAACGGCGGATGCGACACCAAATTTCTTGAATTGTATTTTTCACTGAGGATGAAACCTGGTGTCTCAGGTACGACATTGAATAAAACGGCAAAGCATGGAATGGCGTTCTCCGGGGTACCCTCGTTGGGAAAAGGTCCCATGACTCAAACTCGCTTTGAAAGGAAAGAGATTTGACGATATTCCTGACATCCAGCGAAAGGTGATGAGGCTTTGAACACCATCCCAAAGGAAGCCTTCTTGCAAAGTTTCCAGGACATGTATCGCCGACCTCGGCAGTGCATAGTTACGGAAGGGGACTATTTCGTAGAACAGTGAGGTCACTGTCGTGCATTGTTCATCTTTGTTGATAGTACAGGACTATTCACCGAACTTTATTGTCACAGGTTGTATGTTCTATCTCGGAATCCGTTCGGTATAGGTCATATGTACATATGAAGGTTTCTTGCTTCAAATAAGCGTTCCTGTCATATCTCTGAATATTGACTGTTCCCCCTGGGGCACTCTGTATGTATCTTGGAGCGTACGCTGTGCCGTTTATTTGTGTTATTTACCTTAAAAACCAACGTAAAGTGTTTTCCCAGAATGCTTTGGTTATATTTCCATCATCGGGATCCTTGAATGTTGCCACCGGAGTGTACACTTCAGTAGAAGGAAATTCTTTGAAGATTCAAAGAAATCAACCGATTGTAAGAGAAGAAGTGAAGCAAAGGTTCGGAAGAAAAAGAATGATAAAATGAACAAGGGAATATTATTTTGTCAAGAAGAGCGATTAAAGTAATAGAAGATATAACACAGGTGAGAAAATATCATAACTGGGAGAAAATTAGAGACAAATTAGAATGAAAGAAGAAAGAAAGAAAGAAAGAAAGAAAGAAAGAAAGAAAGAAAGAAAGAAAGCCGAGAACCCACGTTTCGCGAATAGGAAGTAAGTAAGAAACGCAAGACGAGAAAATATATTTTGCAATTGGCTTTAGGTCGCACCGACACAGATAGGTCTTATGGTGACGAAGGAATGGGAAAGGGCTAGGAGTAAAAGGAAGCGGCTGTGACCTTAATTAAGGTACAGCCCCAGTATTTGCCTGGTATTAAAGTGGAAAAGCACGGAAAACCATCATCAGGGCTGCCGAGAGTGGGGTCGTAGAAAATAAAACAGTAGATGTTAACAGGTTTAGAATGTTTCCTTTTGATGAAGTCCCTCAGAAGCTGGAAATGGTATAATAAATCCAAATTTACAAGCTGCATAAGTGAAGCATGAACTTGAAAGGATTAAAATGAAGAGACATTAGGGAAAATAGAAGCATTGGTAGGCAACGGACGAAAACACTCAGAAGACATAACAAGCGTTACTTCAAGGTCTTACAACGTCTCGGAAGGAGTGAGAAAGCTGTAGAAAATAATGGGGCTGATAATTACGTATTTTATCATTTCCTTCGGCAGAAACTGACAGAAGAAAATCATTAATCTTCAATCATTTTCTTGAAGATGATTATGTAACAAGTATTTAAAAAACATATATTTAAAGGGAATATTATTAACGTGTCCAGTTCTGAATATATTTATTGAAAATATATAATTAATACTAACCTATTCTAATTAATGATAATTATCTAGGGTTTTAAGCTATACTTTTCACACAGTTGAAACTGAGGATAACTTAACATACAAAAGGAAAACAATTTCAACGTTGATAAATCATACAAAATTGAAACTTAACGCTAATATACTGAAAGATTCCTATATGCCCTCCTACTGTAAAATATGAGGATTATCGATAAAGGTCTTCGTACTTTATATATTTATAATTTCAATTGAATTATTTATTTAACTTTCTCGATGGTTCTCAGTCTTAAGGAATACTGGAGAGAAAAATATTGCCAAGATATCTCCCATTTAAACTCGAATACATATCACTGAATTCAGGTCGTAAATGACTTACCAATTACTGCATACAACCGGACATACAGTAGGCGAGTAACCGTGAGTAAAAATCTTATATAAGTTCTGCGGATACTAGAAAACAATATCGAGTGACCTACATAAATTTGTTAAAAAGTTCAAATGTTGAATATATTTGAGAACTAATAACCTATACACATATGAGTACAGGGTGAAGCTTTCCTGACATACTATTTTTAGTCTTGGAATATACACTAATATCTCCACTAGGATCTGGGATCAGTGCTGAATTTCTGCGACGATTACTTAACATTTTTTGCACGTGTGTACTGCTGTAGGTAGTGGCAGAAATATTTCTGTTTGTACGATGCCTTTAACTTCAGTATTGACGGAACACATGTACTTCATGGATCCAGTTATTGGTGTGTCATATGTTACATGCAGTGTGTGTTGTGTTTCATAGATCTGATTAAAGCTTTTAGTTTGCATAATATATCGGTAGCAAGCCTCGCGGGATATATGAATAATACCATATGGTTGATTAGCAGACAGCAAATGTAATAACCATGTGCATACGGCTCGACAGAAGAACAAGCCATGAAAAATAAATGTTCTATCTCGAGGTCGAGCATTTGACGAATACGAAATACAGCAACGCAAAGAGGATTCCCTTGTCTAATTTTCACGGTTTCATTTATCGAGGCACTTCAACTGTAATTAGATGAAGTAAAGCGTGGATATATATTTTCTGCTGACAATTTCATACAATATAGGTGTCCACTTTCGTAGTGACGAAGGTAACCATCGCTGCACAGTACAACTGGGACAGCAGTGGATAGCCAAAGTGTATTTCTTACTGAAGTCGCTCATGGTGGTGATATAGGCCCAAGTATCCTACTTGATATATCAAGACACCTTTCGCGATACTGTGCCAACGTTAAGACAAACCATACGGGCCACTATTTTTTCTGAATTATCCTTCAAGAATGCCTTCCAACGATTAATACGGTGCATGAAAATGGATAAAAGGTCATGTTTATTGTTGTCAATTCCTGCTGGCAAGTTCTAGCTGTTATATCAGTCATTGTTGGGTTAGTTTGTGTCGCTGTCAGTTTGGTCCGAAATCCGGTTGACATTGCAACCATATGTGTCGGGGTTGTACGTCAGTTTAGTCCTATACCTTGTTAGCCTGCCCTTATCCTTGGCATTTAAAGTATAATAAGCTGTATTTATTCCTTTGAATTGCGAAAATATAAACTACAAAATTTTCGATTGATTTTTACTGCATACAGATATGAGACATAGCGGCATATAATATAACTTAAAAACATCTGAATGCTAAAACCCTCATTCAGTCTTGCCTGTGCATTGCAAGGTAGTGCCACATTAAGTTTCTGCAGCGCAACGGATGATTTCAACGGGTCACTGACTACAGCATGGAACTAATGTTTATTAGAAAAGGGAAAACACTGTAAAACACTGTACATGATCGTCAGGTTGAAATTTTATTATCACAAAGCTCTCGCCAACGACAATCAGCGATAGATGTGCTGTGCTAAACACTGTAAGTCATTCGCAATTCTAAGTGATATTTTACATATTGTTCAAAACCAAACCACACACTATCACGATAAGCCAGATGAACCAAGCCTAAACAGAAAATAGTTCAGTAATTCCTTAAAACGTAAAACCGCAGCTATTATTTCCACCCAGCCATGAACATTTCTACATGCATACATGGTACTTAACGAAAAAGATAACATCACGTCTTTGGTAACTGAGGATGAAAGTCTTGACACGCGTACGAGTCATCGAGCTCGGGCTAAGTTACATCCCCTTCTCCTAAATGATAAGGCTGTGGCTCATGAAGCACTACGAAAAGTGGTGATAGTTATCCAAACCAGAGATGATTTCCTTATTGTAAATGAGTACACACGAAATATTTTGGAGTTTCTTACAAGAAAACGAATGTCAAACCACTGCGGTAAATTCAGTATTTTTATATTTATGATTCTTTTTAAAGCTGTCTGTCCCATTTTGCACAACTTCTGACTGCTTACGTGCTGCATCATGGTGTTCATATTCCAGTAGAACCTCTTTTATTTTTCTAAGTAGATCTTTGTATGGCTACACATCATAATTCGAACATTTCGACAATCACTCCCCTCAAAAGAGTTTTCAAGATTTACCAACGACAACATTTGTCAATTTTGAGTTTCCAAGAAACAATGCAGCACTCTCAGTATGGAGGAAAGCAAATATCGTTGGGTGCCCTTTCCATTTTGCCCAAAGCTTGCACCGTAGGTTGTCTTCCTTGGAGGTTCGGCAGATTTATATTTCGTGTTCTGAAGAAAACAATTTCCTGAAAATACGTTTTGAACATCCGTTCATGAGGCCTGTAAAGGTGGATGGTCGTTTCACAGATGACCTTATGAAGATATTTCTTGCTGGAAACGAAAACTCGTAGCATTCTGCGACTAAATAGGAACCTACCTATGTCCCACAGTAATGTTTTCTTCCCACATTTGTATACAATATTCAAGCAGTTTGAAATGCACTACAAACAGAAGCGAATCTTTTCACTCAAATTAGATAGACAGGAACAAATGTACACTCAAGAATACACTTTTTTAATCGAGATATCAAATGAAATACTGCGTTAAGCTTACATAACTTACAGTTGAGCAGGAGATATCTTCAACGTCCAAATTAATTGTTGGAAAAAGGACATTTTTTCAAATTAAAATGACCCAATAGGTTGAGCACAAAGTTCGCGGTTACAGTTTGTGAAAGCTGTGCCGTATTTAATTTTGCCCACTGAAATATGAATATTTTGGACATAATGATTGTTTCCCAATGAAGTATGATTACTTTTAGACTTTCGAATTTTAGACATTCAGTGTTCATTCCCGCGGATTCTCCTGGGTAACCAAAGGGGTTGCAGTGTATATATGTGTGTGGAAAAAATTGATATACTTTTGGGTCAAAAGTGACAATTTAGTTGGGACCAAACAGACAGAGATTAATACATATAGAATAAACTGACCGAAACCGGTAAGTTTTTGAAATTTCAGAGAACGTAATATCTTCCCATTTCCTTCAGCGGCAATGCCATCTAGCGGAGATAAGTGGCGGCAGAAGGTACAGAACACACCTCGACTAACAACAAGAGTCTCTCAGTATAATTTAATTCAAGAACAGCTTCATGGGCTTACGCCATTTCAGGTCATCAACCCCATGCTCATGATTGAGTCGTAAGGTGACTAATAACCGGTGTAACTTTGCTGGATCCAGTAATGTGTGCACTGTGATTATGATTTTTAAGCCTAGGATTTGTGTAAATGCTTCGAGCCTTGAAATAATTCACTATACTATCATTTTCCTGGAAAATGTTGAATACCTCGGGAGAAAATCAGCCTGTGTACAACTAGCCCATTAAAAATTATTATTATTATTATTATTATTATTATTATTATTATTATTATTATTATTATTATTATTATTATTATTATTATTATTATCTTTTGAGGTGATAAATATCAGGAATGTTTTTTCAAAGACAATTTTTGCACAAAGTGTACAAGATATTTTTTCTTTCAGTAATTGTTGTATGTATTTTAACCGTTGTAAAAGTAGGAACTTCTCTCCCGAGCGAGTTGGCCGTGCGGTTAGGGGCGCGCAGCTATGAGGTTGCGTTCGGAAGGTGGTGTGTCCGAAAGCCACTGTCGGCTGTTCTGAAGATGGTTTTCCGTTGTTTTCCATTTTCACACCAGAAAAATCCTTGGGCTGTACCTCAATTAAGGCGATGGCCGCTTCTTTCCCATTTCCATCCCATCGTCGTTATAAGGCCTATTTCTGACGGCGCGACGTAAATGAACGTGAAAAGAAAAACCATCTCCAGTCTCCCTGCGCTGTGTTTTAGTGTGCACCATAACTTTCCTCTAATAAACAATCACGCACACTAATAAACACTAAATAAAGAGGAAAAGGGAGACTTTCATAAGAAATGTTATAATTATGTAAGACTTACGTTTGTGTCCACTGTTGTCGAAACATACAGTATTCATACGAAGTTTAAGAGTATAGCTTTTTGCATTGCCATATACGTGTTGACAAAAGGTATGGAAGAACCGTGACAGAAAATTTATGGAAATTTTCAAACTGCCACCGACACAAGATGTAGTGCCTTGTTGCTCTGCTTCAGATTTGCTACCCAGTGTTTGGGCAAGCGTAAAACATGATCCATGGCTCTCTCCATCCCAATGTTCAACCTGTGTTCCGAATTCGCAGTAGATTGACAATTGACGGACTAAGAATGGAAGAAAGAAGGAAAGAAATGCAGGATATCCCTACAGTATTCAGTCACGTATATTCGTTACCTATATCTCGTTGCCAAATTTCAAATCTGTCGTTAAACTTTTGACCAGTCACCACTTATCTGCAATCGGCCAGGTCGTCAATTGAGAGCGAAATGCCTTCGGAGCCAGTTTGTTCCCCGCTCTTGAGGAACGAGAGCAGCTTAGCGAGCAAGTAGGGGAAGTGCATGACGTAGTATGTACTGAAGGCCAGTGGCGCAAGTACAGTACGGCCACGGTATGCAACCGGCATGACTGCTGCTCTCTTGTCACGTGAAAAACACCCGTCCCAAGCGGAGCAAGTAACACCGGCTCCCTAGAACAACTACGTGATGACGTCTGGCCCAGGTGACAGATTCCCCATCACTTGTTTACATAATGCTTTCTTAACACGTTCGTTGCTGCTCCTTCAAACTTTTGCTTCACTGGGGTGTTGAAATCATAGTTATGAGAAATCTTGCGGTTGCAATTCTACCATTACTAATTATTGATTTCGAAGGACATTTTGTTACACCAGAGGATTCTAAATGCAATTATGTTTATAAATGTCAGTCGCATGGACTCGCAGATTGCCCTGGCGTTTATGAGCGTCACAGCAGTGAATGTATCAAATAATTTCAAAGAGTTTGGAAATTTATTGAACATCTCTCTTGGTAAATTATTAAAATCCCTAACTCCTCTTCCTATAACCGAATATTTGCCCAATTTTCTTCTTGAATTGCAACTTTATATTGTGACTTTTCTGACCTTTAAAAACACCATTCAAACTTACTCGTGTACAAATGCTATTTCGCGCCATATCTCCGCTGACAGCTCGGAACATACCACTTAGTAGAGCAGCTCGTCTCGTTAGATCTACTGTAAGTCTTCCCAACACAAACTTCACAACATTTTTCGTAACGCTACTCTTTTGTCTGAAATATCCAGAACAAATCGAGCTGTACGTTCTATACGTTGCTTTTACAATTTCTGCTATTGCATTTCCCAGAAATAGAAATTTTTTAAACCATTCTTATATCAAGATATTCCATAGCCGCAGTGGGCAGTTGCGTTAGGACATTCATAGTTTATGGTGTTTTTAACGACAATCATCTACTGTCAATATTGAGAGATGAGTGGTCTGTAAGGGATGTAGCATCATGTGGTGTGTACGAATGTGGCAGCGAAGATTAGTGAACTCACGGGAACTCATGTAGACAACACATTGTATCCCACATAATGTTAACAGATGAAGAATATACAGGACAATACAGTACATAAAATACTTGGTTTTTGTGGAGTAAAGGTGGCGCCTTATGACACAAGTAATATTAACTTCGCTAATATAACATTAGTTAGAATATACTAGGCGGCTCGCGAGCGCCGTACATTCTACTTATAAATGTCCTGCATGTACGAATGATGAATGGGTTGTCTACTAACTGATTTTCACAGGGGAACTACTGCCAGCAGTCAGGTTAGATCACAATATGAAGAGATAACAACCGGATGGTCCCTCGCAGCATGTTCCTCAGGGCTACCCGTCTAATGCAACCCCTTGGATTAGTAAACCTCGTTTACGACCGCATAGTAGTAGGCTGGTGTATGTACTAGTGTAGAGCAACACTACATTTGCTGTCTGCATATCGGCAATGGCTAGTATGTTCAGCAACGACGAATTTACAGACATCATTTTAATCTGTGGAGAATCGGGTGAGAATGCAGCCGAAGCTCCAAACAGACGTTTTCCTTCTACACACGTATATCGCTGAACAGTATTAATTTCCCTTTCATCCAAACAACTCTTTTATAGACTGGAATGTCTACCAAAACCAAAACCAAACCCCAAAGCACAACAGCCCCGAAGAACAAAGGCCGACCAAGCGACCGCTGCTCATCCCGAAGTCCTGCAGATTATGAGGTGTCGTGTGGTCAGCATGACGAATCCTCTCGGTCGTAATTCTTGGCTTTCTAGACCGGGGCCTCCATCTTACCGTCAGATAGCTCCTCAGATGTAATCACGTAGGCTGACTGAACCTCGAACCAGCTCTCAGATCCAGGTAAAAATCCCTGACCTGGCCGGCAATCGAACCCAGGGCCTTCGGATAAGAGGTAGGCACGATATCCCTACACCACGCGGCCGGCGGAATGTCTACAAGTGTATAAATTAATAAGTTATGAAATTTTGTTTTCTGCGCATTTGACGTATTTATAAATACACCCTGTTATGCAACCTGTGCAGTAAAATGACTGCTATTTGCTTCACAATATCTACAATACAGCACTTGGAACACTCCTTCATAAACAAATGATCAGCAATCCTATGCATCACTAACACATGTGGGACAGTTGTAAGTAGAAAGTACGGCGCTCGCGAGCCGCCTGGTGTAACTCGTCAATATTGTGTTCATAGTCCGGCTCCATGGCTAAATGGTTAGCGTGCTGGCCTTTGGTCACAGGGGTCCCGGGTTCGATTCCCGGTAAGGTCGGGAATTTTAACTGTCATTGGTTAATTTCGCTGGCACGCGGGCTGGGTGTATGTGTCTTCTTTATCATCAGTTCATCCTCATCACGACGCGCAGGTCGCCTACGGGTGTCAAATTAAAAGACCTGCACCTGGCGAGCCGAGACTCCCGGCACCAAAAGCCATACGCCATTTCATTTCACTGTGTTCATAAGAATATGTAAAGTGCACATCACACCTTCAAATCACTCTTGAGATTATGGCGGAGTGAAAACCTTCTGGACAGCAATTTGCAATACGAACTCGTAGACTAGGGTAGTGATCTAAGAAAACTAAGTTAACGAAAGAGGAATATTCGTATAAAGAAATTGCCTAAAATCGATCAAGGTTTTAATAATAATAATAATAATAATAATAATAATAATAATAATAATAATAATAATAATAATAATAATAATAATAGTAAGCAGTTGGCTATGAATTTAAATAATTGTTCATCCTTAAATTGTTTTGTTACCCATTTTCCTGTACCACCTCATAACTTTTGGCAGGAATATACTAGATTATTTGCTTCACAAGTTTCAAATTAAGTTAAACATGATCAAACCACTGCATTTGACCTCTCAGATTGGGAATAGTAGTCCAAACTGGTATTTACCCTCAAAGTACTGAATGAGCACATCTCGTGTAATGGAACAAACCACTTTATAGCGTAAGTATTGCAGAACACACCAATTAATGATGGACGACTAATTCAGATTTAATAATTCGAAATCTTTGCACTCTCTTAGATGTTTGTGCATCATGTCGGAACTTGTTGCACTATACTGTACAAAACGGCACAGGCCATTAACGTACAGTATGTTTTCAGGCTCCGTATTTCCTGACTACAAATATTGTATAATTGTGTGCTCCTCTTCCTATATAACATTGGGATTGTACAAAACATTGTATTGTGTTTGTGTTCCACGTTGAATATACAATCTGCTCAGATATTAACTTAAAGTGAAAGTAAACTCCTGCCGGGATGAGTGGCTCAGACGGTTAATGCGCTGGCCTTCTGACCACCAAGTTGGCAGGTTCGATCCTGGTTCAGTGCAGTGTTATTTGGATGTGCAAAAATATGTCAGCCTCATGTTGGTATATTTACCGGCAAGTAAAAGAACTCTTTCGGGACAAAATTCTGGAATCTCGGCGTCTACAAAAACCATCAAGAACTAGCTAGTGGGATGTAAATGCAATAATACTATCAGAATGAATAAGTATACTCGTGTCCTCATCTAGAGGTGGTACAGCACTTTTTGGGCACGCCTCTAATAGACGTGAGCTTCGTGTACCATTTTAATCATATACCAGCCCTTAAAACTCTGGCAGTAGCAGGAACCGAACGCGGGCCTCCGAGGTCGGTAGCTAATAACGCTAACCCATACGATACGGAGGGGACAAATATTAATTAAATTAATTAAATATAGCACTATGAAAGTAACCAATAACATAACTATCGGTTGTTTTATTACATAAGACTAATTGATCCTTGTGAATGGTATGTTACGTACATTTAGCCGGACATGATAACAAAAGATGTTCGAAATATTATTTCAGAATTTGATTAAACTTAACTGAACCTGGATTATTTCATTCTTTGCCCATATATTAACAAAATTACATTATCAACAAGGTACAACGCAGTAAATCACATATTTCATATCATATTTATACGGAGTAAAGAAAGCTGTCAGATGTACTGAGAGATACCGACTTGAGGGTGTTGTAATTTTTTTCTTACTTATCTGAAGTAATTTGGAGTAAAAGAGGGAATTGATATAAACGTGCTAGTGAGCTATGAATCTTTTCTTTAGAACAAGAAAATGAGGAAGTTTGCTTCTTGATTTATCTTTGTGAGCGAGTGACATGTACTGTCCGGTATTTCAGGCTGCAGTACTTTAATTTTTCTGCAGTAGAATCTGTCCTGCTCCCATCTGTTTACCAATGTAGATGCGTGTGCTGTAGCCGACAAAAGTGCGGTGCGATAGCAGAATACCGCATCTCGTGTGGCTGGTCTGTATTCAAGGTTTGGGGACTGGAGATCAATATCTGGCCGGTGTTTTGCTAACTAGGCTGACTGTACAAGCGTTAATCCGTGAACTAGTATGAAGCACGGTAGGAGGTAATTTTCAATTCCGCTGACGTGTAAATGAATTAAATCTGCTTCCCTGTATATGAGATAGCAGAATATTCCACAGTATTGCGTGGACAACTAATTAACAGTCCTTTCGCGAGAAATGAAAAGCATTGGGAGATTTGGTACGTATTCGAGAATTCCTCTTAAGATCGAATTAGTTTTTTATACTCTTCGTAAGCTTATCCCAAAATATGAACTTCACCTTTGGATGTATTAACAGATGCATTTATCTTTCCTTTATTTTCGGTGTTCTGAAATTGATAAATTTGATAGGTGAAATCAATGGATAACGATACCATCTGTTTGCTACGAATCATCACATTGAATTACAATAGGGCCTATATAAAAATAACTCTAGTAACAAGTTAAAATTTCCATCTTTCTACCACTTGATAAATCTTTGATTATTCTTACATTAAAAGAGCATTAATCTGTTTAAAAACGGCACATGTTTCGTTTTCGTTTAAAAACATCTTCAGCCGTGTTCATAGTTCATAATTAAAATACACACAAAGTACTCGTTTCATAGATACACACAATTACAAACACATTGTTAAGAAGATCTTTTCCTAATCGTGGAAAATTCTTAAAAAACTGTGAGTCTTTGAGTCTTGAGCATGTGATATATCTTGTTCGTATAAGCACGTTACACGTGAAGTCCATTTGATCTTTTGTCTTAAAGTGTATCTTAATAATCTTCTGAATAATGATGAATTACAACTATATACAATTATTGAAGAAGAGAGCGTTCATCAGGTCATGTGGAAAAGGAACTTTTCTTAATTCGGACGAAATGGACCAATTGTGTTTGATTTAAAAGAGCAACCCCATGCAGTTGATCCCATGCCACCTCCCACAGCTGACTCATACCTGATTACCTGCTGCACTAAGAGCTGCCTTTCTTCTTGTGTCGTTTTTAAATAGATTAATGTTCTTTTAATGTAAGAATAAACAAAGATTATTAAAGTGGTGGAAAGGTGGAATTTTTAACCTGTTAGTTGAATTTTTACATACTAAAATATTGTAGGTCCCGTGGCTTACGAATTTAATTGTAAACTAAAATTAACCTTAACCTCATTTACTTTCTTCTAGAATTAGTTATGTTTGGTCGTCTGTTTAACGCAGTTCTTCTTACAATTTTGCCCTGTAAAACCTAGGTTGTAGAATCGAACCTTCACTTTATATTTCCGGGCTGAGTGGCTCAGACGGTTGAGGCGCGGGCCTTCTGACCCCAACTTGCCAGGTTCAATCCTGGCTCAGTCCGGTGGTATTTGAAGGTGCTCAAATACGTCAGCCTCGTGTCGGTCGATTTACTGGCACTTAAAAGTACTCTTGCGGGACTAAACTCCTGCACATTGGCGTCTTCGGAAACTGAAAAAGTAGTCAGTATGGCGTAAAGCTAATACCATTATTATTATTATTATTATTATTATTATTATTATTATTATTATTATTATTATTATTATTATTAACTATCTATTGGGAGATTTTGTTATTGAGGAAATTTCTAGTCGAAAGAAATTACAAGATAGAGAGTGTTGTCCTCTTCAATATAGAATGTATTTGTTCGTACTACTGTATAATGAGTAGTAAAGGACGCAGTTATGAGGAACACCACTACCACTGGTCAATTGGGAAGCACGAAAGTGGACGAACTAAAACTTCCTACTGAAACGTTCTGGAATGTAGGAATATCTGGTATCACTGTATTTTCAGTCAGTGCATTTATACGTAGTAGAGTCATTAAGTTCGTGGACTGGCCGTCTAGTGTCGGTGTGGTGCACTACAGCGGATAGTTTGCACCACGGGATGTTGCCCGGACAGTTCTTCGCTAGTCCCACCAAGAAGAATTTATTTTACAGCCTGCAGACATGTAGCGAAATGCTACTAAACTTTTAATTCACAAGAAGGAAATTGTTTTCCAGATCAGAAAAATTCTTACTGATATCAGAGACCTATTTTTATGGTTACAGGAATGAATCTGTGTGAATGTAATACATTTCATTCATAAGTTAAGTTAATCAGGCCGGGAGGTAGGAAAATTCAATAGTACAATTGAGAGCAGAGCCAGGTGCCGGTAAGTGAGAGATGAAGTCCAGCTGATCTGTAAACACTTATTATAATATGTTAATTGTTTTGTAGTTACTGTTATTTCAATGTGTTTAATAACGGCGTGAAATACAATATATACATATTTCTAGTCACGGACGTGCTTGCGTACACCAGACATGTTCAAAGGCAAGTATTCGGACCAGCGCGCACGCAGAGGCCCACCGTCATTGCTCAGTGCTGGTCAAACATTTTCCATCTTTTTGACGTTCCACACAGTTCATTGCGTGGCACCATGATCTGCAAAAGTACAGCCGAAACACACTTGTCCCTATCATGCTACATCGCTCGTGGCACGCTGATCATCGTTGGTACTATCCGAGGGCAGTGTCCGAATCCGAGAACATGCGACCCAGAAGACGAAATTTATAGTTCCATCACGTTTTAAAGCACAACGGAAGACGGAATATGTAATATGTTCATTCGTAGAGCGGTCCACATTGCTTAGTTTGTCTCCGGGATATATCAGTCGTAAAAAATACGCCAGTTTAGTTCGGCATCAAGAATGCACCACTATCAGTGGTCAATTGGGAGGCACGAAAGTGGACGAACTAAAACTTCCTACAGAAACGTTATGAAATGTAAGAATATCTGATAACGCTGTTTTTTTTCAGTCATTGCATTTATACGTAGTAGAGTCTCTCAGTTCGTGGACTGGCCGTCTAGTGTCGGTGCGGTGCACTACAGCGGATAGTTTGCACCACGGCATGTTGTCGTGACAGTTCTTCGCTAGTCCCAGCAAGTGGAGCTTCCGTGGCTCAGGCGACAGCGTGTCGGCCTCTCACCGCTGGGTTCCGTGGTTCAAATCCCGGTCACTCCCTGTGAGATTTGTGCTGGACAAAGCAGAAGCGGGACAAGTTTTTCTCCGGGTACTCCGGATTTCCCTGTCATATTTCAATCCAGCAACACTCTCCGATATCATTTCATTTCATCTCTCAGTCATTAATCATTGAACCAGAGGAGTGCGACAGGCTTCGGCAGCCGGCACAATACCTATCCTCGCCGCAAGGTGGGGCCTTCATTCATTCCATCCCTGACCCGGTCAATGATTGGAAAACAGGTTGTAGGTTATCATATACAAGCAGAAGTATGGTCTCTATTGTGAAGGGCACATGAATGCTAGTGGCGGAAGTTGAGAATGTCGTATTTTTAACAAAGGGTAAATTTCATGTTCTGCCAAAAATTAGGCAAATCCGTTATCGAAACATCTGAGACGATGATGTCAGAATCGCTCGGATCACCACGGCGGGAATATGTCGCGAAAAGTCAGGTCAAAAGTCTATGAAGTCCTTGAACAGTTAGCACCAGTTCACCCTTGAACTATTAGGTACCAATCCACGAACATAGTGACTGTAGTACATAGGTGTACAGCGTACCCCGCGGCGTGGGGGTAGCCTGCTTGCCCCATACCCAGAAGCACCGGGTTCGATTCCCGGCCAGGGCAGGAACCTGGACCTGAGGGCTGGTTCGAGGTCCACTCAGTCTACGTGATTACAACTGAGGAGCTATCTGACTGTCTAGAAAGCCAAGAATAACGGCCGAGAGGATTCGTCGTGCTGACCACACGACATCTCATAATATGCAGGTCTTTAGGCTGAGCAGCGGTCGCTTGGTAGGCCATGGCCCTCCGGGGCTATTACGCCATTGTATATTTTACGTAAGTGTGCACTGTGTTTCCTGCACGGTAGGCGCCAGTCAAAAAACTTACTGACAGTAGTCCATGTTGCCTACACTATAGCCAATCCAGGAAATTGGCGACTGTTGTTTGAAAATAGTGTTTATTGACGGTGTCATTAATTGTTTGTACCTCGGAAACACCATGTTCGAGAAGCTGTTACCGTTTTGAGACCCACTATTGTGTGGCACAATGCACTGTTATAGAAAAAAAATGTGGAAGAGGAATAAATTAACCATGTGAAACAGTTTACTTCTGGATAACAGCACAGACGTCATTAATACTGCAAGGTTAGGAATATTTGTTTGTGGTGTCGATTCAGAAGTGAACACATCTACAGAGCTCTTCTACTTGGTTCCACTCCACGGCACCACAACATGTGAAGACATATTTTGCTGCTTGGAAGAATTGATCGAAAACAGGCGGCTTCAATGGAAAAACTGTCATCCGTCGCAATAGACAGTGCTGCTCTCATGGCTGGACCTGAAACAGTGGTCGGACGGCTGCGGAAGAAATCTAAAAGTGCAGATGTAGAGGAAGAATTTCATGTAATGTATTGTCTTCTTAGATTGAACGGTGGGATGTCGTGAAAAGTGTTAAATTCTAGAAAATTTGGAATGTAACAATGGCGACACCTTATTTTACCGTAGTGCACTGGTTTAGCTGTTGTACAGTGTTGCAATGCTTTTTTGCCTCCGAAAGGAAATAAAATCCTCCATGGGTTGAAAGGAAATGGGCTTGACCATGCACAATGGATACAGGACCTTGATTGCCTCGCCGATTTAATTAATTATACTAATGCTTTTAATACGCCTTTGCAAGGGATAAAAAATTATTAACGACCATTGCGAGAGTGTTTCAGCCTTTAAAACATAATGAATACTGTGGAGCGTCAAACTGCAGAAATTAAATATATGCATTTTCCGAACCTTAATCAGTTGTAACAGAACGTGGAGATGACAATGGTGATGTACGATTTGTAGCGTATTTTTCAGTTCTGCAAGGCCTGAAAAGTATTTTAGAACGGCGATTCAATGATCTCTATCGAATGGATTGCAAATTTAACGTATTTTTTGCTACTCCCTTCTCTGTTGACATTGACCAAGCCCCTGTTAGATTTCAACTCGATCTAATTGAATTTCAGAGTAATCGTAGAATTCGAAACAAGCTTCGCACAGCAGAACACCTACAGTCAATTTATAAAGCTTTTCCTTTTCCTCGTGAATGGTAACCAGAACTGTTCAAACGTGCTGCTCGAATTGGCACTATGTATGTATGTGATTATTCCTTTCGTAATGAAGCTGACAAAGTCCTGGCTTCGAATGAGTCTCCCATACTTGCATATGAGTTCATAAGTTGGCTTAATAAGTAGAACTCAACTACCTCGAATATCAAAAAGTTATTGTCGAATAGTCCGGCTCCATGGCTAAATGGTTAGCGTGCTGGCCTTTGGTCACAGGGGTACCGGGTTCGATTCCAGCCAGGTTCGGGAATTTCAGCCATAATTGGTTAATTCCGCCGGCACGGGGGGTGGGTGTATGCGTCGTTTACATCATCATTTCATCCTCATCACGACGCACGGGTCGCCTACGGTCGTCAAATCAAAAGACCCGCATCTGGCGAGCCGAACTTATCCTCGGACACTCCCGGCACAAAAAGCCATACGCCATTTCATTTTTCATTGTCGAATAATGATAAAGATACGAACAAAAATCCCAACTCAAACGCAATAATTATGCACTGATAAGAGTTATATTGATTGATCGTTGCGTATATTGTTTTGATAGGCGAATGTTCTGTTAGTATGTGATTCGTTGTTTTGGCTGAATGTCTTAGACTTACTGTTATTGTAGTTCAAAGCATTGAACTGTTTGAAGAAGTACAGTAGCTAGTGTAAGCATTTTGTTGCAAATTAATATCACATATTTCTCAGATAAGTTACCGCAAAATCAGATCCCATATATTTGCAGCAGTCATCATTCGTGACTGTACACTGAGGTAGCACCGGGCTGAGCGGCTCAGATGGTAGAGGCACTGGCCTTCTGACCCCAGCTTGGCAGGTTCGATCCTGGCTCAGTCCGGTGGTATTTGAAGGTGCTTAAATACGTTATCCTCGTGTCAATAGACTTCCTGGCACGTGAAAGAACTCCTCGGCGTAATATAGTTAGTGGGTCGTAAAACCAATAACATTATGATTACACTGAGGAAGCTAAGTACGACATGTAAGGTGCTTCAAGTTCAGCGCGTTCTTCTCTAAACCAACAGAAACGAGCAAGGTTTACGCCGTGCGATTTCTCTGACAGTTGTCACGTAGCTGAGACCCGCACAGCCCAGCTAGCCCAGTCCATACCAAAGGATAGCCCACCTCAACACACCTGACGCGAGTTACGTATCTATGCATGCACTAACTTAACCACATCGATAGCATTATGCTTGAGCAAATTCAATCCATATCCCATGCTACAAAAAACAGGGAGATAATCTTACGCCGGGCTTAGTGGTTCAGACTGTTGAGTTGCTGGCCTTCTGACCCCAAGTTGACAGGTTCAATCCTGGCTCAGTCCGATGGTATTTGATGGTGCTCAAATACGACAGCCTCCTGTCGGCAGCTTTACCGGCACGTAAAGGAACTCCTACAGGACAAAATTCTGGCACCTCGACGTCTCCGAAAACCGCTAAAAAAGTAGTTAGTGGGACGTGAAAACAGTATTATTATTATTATTATTATTATTATTATTATTATTATTATTATTAGATCACTTACTTCGAATATTTATTGATCGTTGCGTATATTGTTTTTTAAATTATTTTTTTATTATGCCGTTGTAGGTGGCGAAGTTAGGGCTCTTGCCCTCTCTTAAACTTAACCACTGAAGTGATATATCATTGGAGCAGAGCTTAATATTACATAGTAGTATATTTGGTAAATAATAATCTACACAATAATACATTACACTTTTCTATGTCACAGTCATTCACTCATCCAGTCACAGTACAAATTAGTCAGCTGAATTCAGCAGGTAGTCTCAGCCAGCAGTCTTAAAAATAAGTAATGAGGTGGTATTTCCGACACTGACAGGAAGGGAATTACAAAGTCTGGGACCCGTCACAACAAAAAAATTGTTATACTGTATACAGAGGATCGGTGAACAGGAATAGAAAGGGAGGAACGAGAGTGGATATCACTGCTGTGAAAGGAGGACAAATACTGTAAGCTGGGTTGAATAGTGTAGTGGTCTGCCTTCAGTGAGCAATTTGTATATCTGCATCAGTATGTGATACGTTCGTCGTTTATCAGGTTTCTGCTCTGAAATAGTGTGATAGTATGGGGTGGCATGCGCATCATACCTCAGACTCTAAATAAATCTAAGACAACGATTAAGTGCTCACTAAAGTTTCGAAATCCACTCTTTTGTTGCGTCTACAAGAATGACTCACAGTAGTCAAGGATGAAAAGCACTAGTGATTGTATTAGTTCGACTCTCACATTACAAGCCAAATATTGTTGTTTCTTTTAAGAGATAGGTGAATGTTCTGTTACTATGTGATTCATTTTTCCGGTTGAATGTCTCGGACTTAAATTAATCTTATTTTGTACAGAGTTTTCTTATACTTATTTATAGCACATGAACCTCTCAAGATCACTGTTACTAACGAGGGAACACATACATGTGTTACACTCGGATTCGGTTGAAATTTGGTAGGAATATTCGTGTGAGGCAATGGAATGCTAAGGTGAAAACTGCATGTGCCAAGCGCAAGTTTAAACGCCAAAATTGAATAAATAAATAAATAGTCGTAAAGTTAGAAGTGCCGCGGGAGTATCGGGGTGTGGCGGAGAGGTAGGGAGGAGCCAAGCAGCGGACGCGAATCAACCAGGCTGTAACGAGCTGCGCTAGCAGCCAGGCAGCATATAATGAGCGCGTTCCCCTTCACTTCCCGATCAGACGTGCAAAACGTAAATATGAAAACAGCACATGAAACAAGTATACAGAGGACGATGTTTGATCAACGATGCCAAAAAGGTTTGAAAAATTACAACGAGTAACAAGAACTCGGGCGTGAATTTTTCAAACCTTATTGGCATCATTGTTCATACATCGTCCTTTGTACACTTGTTTCATGTGCTGTTTTCATATTTATGTTTTGCACGTCTGATCGGGAAGTTAAGTGGAACGCGCTAACTATACGCTGCCTGGCTGCTGGCGCAGCTCGTTACAGCCTGGTTGGTTCACTTCCGCTGCTTCGCTCCTCCCTACCTCTCCGCCACACCCCGATAATCCCGCGGCACTTCTAATTTTAGGACTATTTATTTGTTCAATTTTGGCATTTAAACCTACGCTGGGCACATGCAGTTTTCACCTTAGCGTTCCACTGCCTCCCACGAATATTCCTACCAAATTTCAACCGAATCCGAGTGTAACACATGTATGTGTTCCCTCGTAAGTAAAACATCAGCGGCTGGTAATTTCAGATGCCCGCCAGCCGTAAGACATAACCCCAAGAAGAGGATTTACGTATTAGTTCCACAGTGTGTACCGTAAGAGGGAGGTGGTGGTCGTGGTGGTATTTAGTACTGTTTTCAGGAGGAAGTACAACTAGGCAACTATCCTCTATGTAACGCTAATCAGAGAGAAAAATGGAAGGGATCCTACACCTCGAAAAATGAAGGTATCTGCCAAATAAACAAGGGTCACGAAGGGCATGGCAATGAAAGATACCCTAGCCGTCGGAAACCTAATAGTGTCGAAGTCGGAAAAGAACAAGAGTTGAACAAGGGAGGTTGGATATGATAGATGGAAGTGAGGAGCCTGGCACAAGTAAGCGGAAACAATGCCAGGACTCAGCTACGTCCCCGTGGTCGCCAACCTACGTCACAAAGTTTAGAGCCCCCGGGGCAGTAAGAGGGAGGCCATTGATCTGAATGTTATTACTACCACGGCCGATTTGATGCAACGAATATCTAGTTGGCATGCTACTACTCTGCGTATCTTGAACTAGTGCCTTCTATTTAGACACACACTATTTATAAAAATCTATAGCCCGTGCACTTCACAAGGTCACTGTTGTTAGGTAAAACATTTTGTGACGTCACTTCCGTTACATATTTTGTCTCGTTACGTCACGGCACACAAATTTTCGGATGAAGCCCAGCCCTAAGACATGTTCAAGTCAAAACTCGATTATAGAATGTTATGTCCTTAACGTTCAATCCGCAATCCTCCGTGAAGGAATACTGCACCCCCCTTAACCTCTGCTCTTAGCTATCACTATGATTTCTTCAGTTGTAACTACTCAGACAAGAATAATTTACTTCACACATTTTTACAATCCGCTTTACATGGCGTATAGGAAGGAGGTAGGAGTGGGAAGGAAGTGATCGTGTCCGGGTGTAAAATAGGAAACCAAGGAAAACCATCTTCAGGGTTCCTGTCGGTGTTGTTCGAACCAACTATCTCCCGAATGCAAGCTGATAGCTATGTGACCAAACCGCACAGCCACTTACTCGGTTAACACCTTTCAATTTTCTACTTAAGTCACTACTGATCTGCATTTAGGGCAGTCGCTCAGGCGGCAGATTCCCTATCCGGTTTCATCCCTAACCTTTTCTTAAATGATTTCGAAGGAATTTGTAATTTCACATTGTCACATCGCTAGTGTTATTCGCTGGGGCCTAGCAATTTGTGCGGATAATTTGGGAAGATATACTTTTATTTTTAGGCAATAATAATGTCAACATTTGTGAATTATAGTTTTCTGTCTTAGTTCTTTGTGACACTCAGCTTACGGTTCTCGTAGCCAAGCTGGTAACAATAGCGCATGAGGCCACAATGATCGCACTTCGCTTCTGAATAATGCTGGGTGCTTTAATGCCAGTTATCTTGCATTACAGCTGGTATCTGCACATACTCAATCCTATAGTTGGGAAGAGATTTATGTGAACGCAATGGATATTGTATTGGAAATTACGAAAAAAGGGCACTGCAAGCTGCAAACATTTACTGATGAATACTATCCGTTGATGAATTTAACACTGAAATATCGAACGTGGATTGTTCAAGGGACTGAATGTCAGAATCTTCTTACGAAGATCGTCCTAAACGACGGGAAGTGGTAAAAGCTAGGAACGTAGGTGCACAAAAATTACAGCCGGTTGCTAGATCATTTTTATATTTACCAAATGAAGAGGATCCACATGATAGCATGGAAATTTGTATATATTTTTAAAAAATAATGCAGTATAAATAATTTTTGTGTATTTTCATTCACTATAAACCTGTTAGTTTTCACAAAAATATATTAAAACGTACGTTGATATAATAAGGTGTATATTATATTATATAGGAAACTAGGGAAACAATTAATATAGTTCCCCGAACCATCCAGGTAAGGTCGCAGCCGACTTGTGCCTTGCGGCTTAAGAAATCCTGCACGACTACCGTGTCATGCGGCGGTTTACGTGTTAACAGAGTATATATGTAAATCCCCTGGAAATACTGAAATGCACACTTATGTAAATGTTCAACTTTTGATGGAAGTATGATGGGTTAATCAAGAAACAGGTTGTCCAGTAAACTCGCATCCTAAAGTCTGAATATTCCTTATGAAATACAACGTTGTGTAATGCTCACTTTACAATATTTCCTCAGTTTTCTTGTAAGTTCATCCTAGAACTCATTTGGCGAGTGTATCTAGAAATAAAATAACTCCATATTACCCACGACGTCTAGAATTTCACTCTTCATGACATATATTTAATCTGTCGCACTGAACATGAAATAGAATGCTAAAATAAATTACGACTAGGAGCAGTCATACTCTCAATTAAAGAATCTAAAATGTTTCTCAACTTCCTTGCTTTATCAACATAAACACAGACATGTGATTAAAGTGTGAAATTAGTCAATTTAACCTGAGTTATAGATAAAGTAGTAACTCAAGTAAGTCGGAACTGATGTTCTGTCATTCTCCATACAGTGGGCGGTAATCTAAAGTAACCAGTGATTCTTTCTACATACATATATTATCATTATAGACTGTTACGCTTTTCAGCGTTCGGTCTGCAAGCCTCTGTGAATTTACTAAACGTCGCCACAATCCTCGATTTGCAACTAATGTTGCGGCCTCATTTAGTTCTATACCTCTTATCTTTAAATCGTTAGAAACTGAGTCTAACCATCGTCGTCTTGGTCTACCTCTACTTCTCTTACCCTCCATATCAGAGCCCATTATTCTCCTAGGTAACCTATCCTCCTCCATTCGCCTCACATGACCCCACCACCAAAGCCGGTTTATGCGTACAGCTTCATCCATCGAGTTCATTCCTAAATTAGCCTTTATCTCCTCATTCCGAGTACCCTCCTGCCACTGTTCCCACCTATTGGTACCAGCAATCGTTCTTGCTACTTTCATGTCTGTTACTTCTAACTTATGAATAACATATCCTGAGTCCACCCAGCTTTCGCTCCCGTAGAGCAAAGTTGGTCTGAAAACAGACCGATGTAAATATAGTTTCGTCTGGAAGCTGACTTCCTTCTTACAGAATACTATTGATCGCAACTGCGAGCTCACTGCATTAGATTTACAACACCTTCATTCAATCTCACTTACTATATTACCATCCTGGGAGAACACACAACCTAAATACTTGAAATTATCGACCATTTCTAGCTTTGTATCGCCAATCTGACATTAAATTCTGTTGAATTTCTTACCTACTGCTACTGACATCAATTTAGTCTTCGAGAGGCTAATTTTCATACCATACTCATTGCAGCTATTTTCAAGTTCCAAGATATTAGACTGCAGGCTTTCGGCACAGTCTGCCTTTAAGACCAAGTCGTCAGCATAGGCCAGACTGCTTACTACATTTCCACCTAACTGAATCCCTCCCTGCCATTTTATACCTTTCAGCAGATGATCTACGAACAGCAAAGGTGAACGATTACAGCCTTGTCTAACCCCCGTAAGTACCCTGAACCAAGAACTCATTCTACCATCAATTCTCACTGAAGTCCAATTGTCAACATAAATGCCTTTGATTGATTTTAATAATCTACCTTTAATTCCATAGTCCCCCAGCATAGCGAACATCTTTTCCCTCGGTACCCTGTCATCTGCTTTCTCTAGATCTACGAAACATAAACACAACTGCCTATTCCTCTCGTAGCATTTTTCAATTACCTAGCGCATACTGAAAATCTGATCCCCACAGCCTCTCTGTGGTCTGACACCACACTGGTATCCATCCAACTTCCTCTCAACGACTGATCGCACCCTCCCTTTCAAGATGCCAGTGAATACTTTGCCCGGTATAGGCCCTACTAATCAATGATAGTTGTTGCAATCCTTCCTGTTCCCTTGCTTATAGATAGGTGCAATTACTGCTTTTGTCCAATCTGAAGGTACCTTACCAACACTCCCTGCTAACCTTACTACTCTATGAAGCCATATCATCCCTGCCTTACCACTATACTTCACCATTTCAGGTCTAATTTCATCCATTCCTTCTGCTTTATGACAATGGAGTTTATTTACCATCCTTTCCACTTTCTCAAGCGTAATATCACCAACATCATTTTCCTCCTCCCCATCACCTTGGCTGTTCGCAACACCACCAGGGTGATTTCCTGATACATTGAGAAGATGTTCCAAATATTCCCTCCACCTCTTCAGTGATTCCCTGGGATCTATTATGAGTTCACCAGAATTACTCAAAACACTGTTCATTTCCTTTTTCCCTCCCTTCCTAAGATTCTTTATTACTGTCCAGAAAGGTTTCGCTGCTTCTTGACCTAGCCTTTCCAGGTTATTACCAAAATATTCCCACGACTTCTTTTTGGATTCAACAACTATTTGTTTCCCTCTGTTTCTTTCATCTACGTACAAATCCCTGTCTGCCTCGGTCCTTGTTTGGAGCCTTTTCGGATCAGCCTTCTTTTTACGTTTACAAGCTGCTCTCACTTCATCATTCCACCAAGAGGTTCGCCTTTTCCATCTTTACACACAGTTATTCTTAGGCATTCCCTTGCTGTTTCTACTACAGAATCCCTGTAGACCACACATTTACTTTCTATATCCTGAACCTGCTTACTGTCTACTGTTCGAAACTTCTCACTAATCATATCCATGTACTTCTGTATAATATTCTCGTCCTGCAGATCTTCTACCCTTACTCGTTTGCAGACAATTTCACTTTCTCTACCCTAGGACTAGAGATACTTAGTTCACTACAGATCAAACAGTGGTCTGTATCATCGAAAAGTCCCCGGAAAACTCGTACATTCCTAACAGATTTCCTGAATTCGAAGTCGGTTAAGATATAGTCTATTATGGATCTGGTACCCTTAGCCTCCCATGTGTAGCGTTGAATAGCCTTATGCTTGAAGAATGTATTCGTAACAGCTAAACCCATACTAGCACAGAAGTCCAGCAAACGCTTAACATTCCCGTTAGCTTCCGTATCTTCTTTCTAGGCTATTATTAACTTTGGACAGTACTTCAAGTAAATTTCAGTAAATTTATTGTTATTTACGTCCATACCTGAGTCGTACTTAATGTGATGTATCACAGCGTGGTAACCATTTATTTACCTTGGCCTCGGACTGAGAGACGTAAAACGGTATGGTGGAGGGGCAGCTTTTTATGTGAAGCTGTTCAGAACACGGAGATACAATATTGATGAAAATTTTCAATACAGTCTTAAGAAGTATTCATGTTCTGCTAAATTATTACTATGACTGTTCGACTCGTTGGCTGAATGGTCAGCGTACTGGCCTTCGATTCAGAGGGTCCCGGGTTCGATTCCAGGCCGGGTCGCGGATTTTAACCTGCATTTGTTAATTCCAATGACCCGGGGGCTGGGTGTTTGTGCTGTTCCCAACATCCCTGCAATTCACACACCACACACAACACTATCCTCCACCAGAATAACACGCAGTTACCTACACATGGCAGATGCCGCCTACCATCATCGGAGGGTCTGCCTTACAAGGGCTGCACTCGGCTAGTAATAGCCACACGAAATTTAAAACATTACTGTGACTCATCTTATGAATCTCTTATTTTCCGTAAAGGGATGCAGGATAAATATGTCAACATTATACTGTTTTTATTGTTCCATTGACAATTTCCTTCAGACTCACTTTGAACATACGTATGTGATGATTTCTGTGATAAGGCATTGACAACAATGTTGTTGTTGATGATGATGATGATGATGATGATGATGATGATGAGGGGAAGGGGAGGAGAAGGAGAAGGAGAAGGAGGGAGATAAATGAGTTCGGTGGTTATTTCCATGATGTAAGATTTGACAACCTTTTAATAGGCACAGACTGCTTCGAGCATCCGAGTATACTTTCCTGAGTAGGAATTAATTTGCCACTCAGTTTCTTACTGTCTGTCGCCCAGTCAAATTCATATTAATCATCTACGAGTTACTTGCTTATTTGGACGTTATTGCGCGGCCCAGTATAAGGGAGAACGTACTCTGGCTGAAAGAAAATGCAACATCTCGACTGAGTTTTCCACTTTATTCACGACTCGTACTGGAAGTAATGTAATTGACGATATTGCGTGATCAACAATTTAGTACAAACTAAATAATAGTAGCCAAGTATCGAGTTGTTGTATGCTTCATCAGTATCCTGTACACTCCAATCCGATAGCCACACATGCTTGTGTTCTCGCAGGTAGACGATAGTTCAGGTAATGAATAACGCCTTGAGCTATAGAGTTCAATCCCGTTTCACCTGATGCCAAATATGTGGAAGATAAGCAGCTGGCTGACACAGAAGTGGTCTCATTATGGCCCACATATGTTTAATGGGGGAAAGGACTGCCGGTCGTTCTGGCCATGTCAGTTGTCGAAAAGCACGAAGTGCAAGCCGCGTAGTTGCATTAGTATATGGGCGATTATTAAGCTGTTCAATCAGTACATCACCTTCCTGTTGCAGGATGGCAGCACGACGGGTCGAACAATGTCGTGGATGTAGCAGACACTCTTTCAAGGACCCTCCAAAAATACCAAGGATGAACGCGAATTATAGCTTATTGTTCTCCAAATGATCCTTGTCCGGCTCCATAGGAGACGTGCATGGCGGTTTTATGACAAAAGAAGAAACGGAACAAAGGCACATGTCTTCGTTGTCCTACTGCAGTAGATGGTTCTCAATAGTACGTGGGCATGCATAACCCTGGCGCCAGATTCACTCGAATCTCTGCTGTGGATGCGTTAGAGTCTGCCTGTGATTCCCTAACATTACGTCGATCTTGATGTGCATTTGTACTACGCGGCCGTATCGAAGGTAGTTTACGGGTCTAGACCTGTTCATCTTACCACCGTTGATAACATCGCCAAACTACAGATGAACATGACCACCATGTCCAGCAATCCATCGATTTATCCACCCCGCATTGCTAAATTCCACGATGCTATCCCTATCAAAGGGCTGTAATTACACAAAATAAACGCGCAACCATCTTCATGGATAGGCTAAAACTTGACTGGTACGCACTTACACAACATTCAACCTTCGTGGCTGAAGACGGCTTAATGAATTGAAAGATACCACGCCATCTTCCGGCTGCTGTACTTGAAACTTTCATAAATTTAACTGCAATCCTCCAGCATGCTATTATTGTACCTATGTTCAATTGGTTATGTATTTTAGGGTACTGCAATTTTTGCGGAAGCGTATGGAAAAAATATCAAATTATGCAAGCTGTGTACCCTAATCTATGCCTAGTATTTGTGACGAGAACTAAGAAATGGCTTCGACTCTTACATAGTGGGAGACAAGCGCACAAAATCTTGCACCAGCTTCTTCAGCAATGGGTGCGTTCGCATATTTACCTTGGTGATAATGAATGCCAATTTTATAAAGAGTCGACCTCTACCGCGAAACTTCACTTGATCCACAGAACACAACATGAGTACACCTGGCCAATGAAATGAATGTTTTTATGATCATATGTATTGTCGTTGTCTGCCCACAGTCCTAATTTATAATCTATAACCAACAACAGATATCAGGACCAAATATCAATCCTTTGACACTTGCCAATATGAGCTTCAGAGGCAGAGTGAAACTTATTTTGCTCTGGACTACACACACAAACATTTTGCATAATATATTTTATGAATTCTGAACTTTCTCACAAACGTTAGAATGCTACAATGATAATAATCATATAATCTTCATATTCATATAATTCATATAATAATTCACATAATTCATATAATTCATGATTTATATAATCTGTTTTAATATATCAAATAAAGCCTTACAACAACGGAGGGTATTGACAGTAGTTTATATTGTACAAAGAACCATGTATTGCCTGGAACATAATTTTATTTAATGGAAGTCAGCGCAACGGGACGACCCTAGCATGCTAGGTAGCGCAACGGAACGGCTCGGTCATGAGTACAGCAAGCAAGGTACGTCACGCAGGAGGATGATGCAACTATCACGTGAGCACCATCTGATATGGTCAAAAATACTAGAAAAAATTTTACTAACTTTGGAACCCACTGATATATAAATTAATGAGATACGCCATCGTATAGCCCATTATTCAAAGGCTACCACACTGCAATTTCATAAATATCGGACTACGGACTTAAGAGAAATTCAGGTGTAAAAAAACTTGATTTTTCCACGAGGGGAGCAAGTTTACCTTGACAGATTGATATAAAAGAACGGGGTTCTGCTAGGTCAAGTCAGTTCAATTCTCAACTCACTGCCGTCGTGTAGTCAGGCTGTCTCACGTGAACGGGTCCGCGATGTTAGAACTCAAGAAATCACATCGTACGAACTCTACGGTAAAGTTTTCGACAAGACTTATAAAACAATAACTTATGTTGGAACTTAGAAACTTCTCGAGTGATATGATACTAACTTAATGATTTCAAAGTGTTGCCAAAGATTTATGACATTTTAATCACTTTACAGATTTAGTGTTTTCAACTGCAAATCGAACACATTTAATTGATTTAAACGTGTATTCATATTCGAATGAAACTGACTTTAAACAGTCATGAGAATTAAGCGTGTGAATATTGAGACGATTTTCAAGTGAAATAATTGAATATTTAATCTGTCAAACTAATCTATTTCATAATATTACCTTAATACATGTGTAATGACTATTGGTTGAAGTTTTAATCAGGCTAAACCTTCATCACAAGTGAACATTATTTGATATCTTATGACATTGCCATCATAGGAACTTGCAAATAACCGCGAATTAAGTATTTCGTTACGGCGAATAAAACTTTGGTTGTCGTGGGTGAATATGTTATAACTGTGCTTCAACATGGACAGTGAATCCAATCTAATGAGCATTAATAATTTTCTACCAGTGATTAAACATTAGAGGAAATGCATCTTGAAAAATACAATGCGAATTTTACGATTTACAAGCACAGGACACTCACAAGTTAATCTTGTCAGTTGAACTTTCTCGTGTTCATAAAGTTTATAAGTGACACGTTGAAACCCTGATCGAGTGCCTATTTTATCATATCAGCCTGCTATCATTTCGACTACGTGAGATTTGGAACGTGGTGACTTCACGGAATTTAAACGTGGTTACTACGCAGGAGATGGAACTTGGTTCGACGCTGGATTTGGAACGTGGTTACTCGGTGGGAATCAAACGTGGTACCATGGGGATGGCATCACAACACCAGCTGCCAAGTATTTCATATGCTGTTCGTTGAACCGCATTTCTGTACATTTCCAGTCCTGATATCCAGATAATTCAGGTGATATGAGTGCCTCTCTAAACAAGCTTGAGATTTAAACAGAATAACTTTATTACAAGTTGTGGGGAGGAAGAAGCTCTGCTATATATACTGTCGTGATAAGTGATCTGATGATCATACAGTGGAGTATAATATGATATTAGCAACACCGTAGGGAGCTCTGAGTACCAAAGTACAGTAGTGAGATAATAATAATAATAATAATAATAATAATAGTAATAATAATAATAATGATAATAATAATAATAATAAATGATATAAACCAAGGAAACGCGCAGTAAGAAGGAGCTAGGCCAATAGGAAGACCAAAAATAAACAATATGAATAGAATATATTTAACAATCAAACATTGTAACAAAATAAATAAATCGCAGAGAAATTTTAACAAATGGTGAAAGATAAAAATACAACACTAGAGAAAAATCAGAAAAGTGTGCCTCAGTTACAAATAGAATTTCCAAAAAACCTATTGAACAAATACAAGCGTACAGAAACTGAGTAAGAAAGTGGGAGTAAAGCCCTGAAAGAAAAGAAGCGCGAAAGGGAGGGGAAAGGGAAGTGGGATAAGGATTAGAATGGGGAAAGGATTTTCTTCACCGGGTATTCCAGAATTTACCAATTGCATAGGTCTAGGAAGACATCTGAAATGATATTAAATAATTTTATATTGTCCGTAGCGCAATTCGTGTAGAGGTGCAGTCTATGTTATGAGCAACGTATTAACTCGACGGAAGAAAAATATAGCGGGCAATAGCCCCGATGAAAATTTAAAGTCCGAATGAAGATAAATAACGATAAATTTTGCTCACCAAATAGCTTGAAGTTATAGTCCAAATGGAATTGACGTAATACAAGTAGGCACAGTATTTTGGTGCTCCACCACTCCGCGACGAAACCCCGACTCAACTGTAGAGCAGCGGAGTGGGAAATATATATTGGTGTAGAAAATTCCAGAAAAGGTGAGAAGGCTACAAGCCAGCGAGTTCAAGGAACATAACATCACGTGTTCACACAGCGCACAGGCAACGAAGAAGGCGAAATGTTGCGAGGATGACGTAATAGTCACGTGATGAATGGCGCTGGCAGAGGACAGGTGAGTGGAGTAGTGGAATGCTTGATGCGGCGAGGACAAGATCGAGGCGAAGAGCAGTATGCAAGGTAGGGAATACGTGCTGTAAATACGGCGATCGTAACAAAGTTGAACTTGAGAATCAGTGATTTCATTCATAATTCAACGACGTATTTCGCTCATTGGAATTCACATTACATTTTATAAGTGTTGAATGACAATTCTAAAATAGACTATAGCACAGAACATTAGAAAAAATAAAAATCTGCGATATTTTGAAGTGTTAAAATATTAAAAAGACTAGGGAATTTCATTTTTCAAGTGAAAAGATGTTATTTTGAATTGCATTTTTCATTTAAACAAATACTTGAAGAACTTTATGAAGTTTATCAGGAAATAACTTATTGATTTTCAACGAACGATAATCGTTTCATGTTAAAAGATAGAGAATAATAAAATATGATTAGCCAGGCGCTATTTACTTGTTCAGAATATATTTTAATTTGATTTAATGCCACGATTCAGAAACAGTAGGGAACATACTCATCAAATTCTCAAACTGAATAAATTAAATTTTAAAATCTATCCGTTAATTCGGTCCGTATCTACCTCTCTCTGTGCCTGCTCCGTAAGGGCCGTACACCCCTCTGCAAGATTCTCGTGCCCATATCCTTAATTTTTCCTGCTACAATAATGGATTCAAGAGCCTTTGTTGACCCTAAAAGTTTAAACGAGCAAAAATTTACTTTGAATGTACTGTACGTAGCATACTGTGGTTACGCAGAAGTTGCAAAGTAATGACACTTTTTCACCCTCCTTAATTAAGTACAACAGGATATTTGTTCAAATCGTATATCACGAGTCTTAAGGGTTTCTGTGAAATATGTCAGAACATTGGAAATATCCTTACTTCCTATTTGTAGGTAGAATAGCGTCCAAGATGCTAGTCTTCGGAGCGGGTATTTTCTGGATCAAATGTATATCAAACATCCCTTTATTTAGATATCGTTTAGTGCTTCATTTGAAAGTATGAACATAATTATATCATAGAAAAAAGGAGTGCATATTTTTCTTATAAAATGGGCGTCTCAGTCTCTATTGTCTAGGCCTACGTATTTATGATTAATTTCACCCTAATCCATATTGCCTTCATGTCAACCCTTGAAAGATTAATGCATTCAAATAGTATATTTAGAAGTAGATAGTAAAAAAATATTTATACTTATCAGTAATTACGGTGGTACAGAACACCTTGTTAGTACAATGTTCAATCATGATTGTATGTTTTCTCAGAAACTATCCTTGATAGACATATGAAATGCTTAGATGATATAGATACGTATTTTGTCCATCAACTGGGGCTTAGTTAATTACACTCTATCTGCAGGCTTAATACGTATATTGCTTTCAATTTACTATTATTCTTCACTGCACTTTACTACAAGAACAACAATAATAATCAAAATAATATTTGATTTATACAAGTTGCTTTACGTCCTACCGACAGAAATAGGTACTATGGCGATTATTGAATAGGAAAAGCGACGATGTAGGAAGGAAGCGGCCGTGGACTTAATTTTCCTAGTGTGAAAATTGGAAAACATGGAAAACCATCCTAAAGGCTACCATCAGTGGGGTTCGAACCCACTATCTGATGGATTCAATCTCACCACTGCGCCGCCCTAAAGGCATGGCCAGCTCGCCCGGTGAATAATAATAATAATAATAATAATAATAATAATAATAATAATAATAATAATAATAATAATAATCGCATGGCCTCAGTTAGCGAGTGCAGGCATTTTAATTTGACGCCATCTGCTCGTCAATTGCGACGTTCCGTTCTACTCTAGGCCTGCTAGAAGGCAGAGAAAACCAGTTCACCTTTGGGCGCATGTGACTGAGTTTTAAAGAATTTTGTCGAGTAAACTCCAAGTGTCTCAGTAGAGATCTTTTACATGCCGACATCGTACGACATGGAGTGTCGAATGGACCTTTGTCCGCCCTTCAAATGAAAGACTACCTCTGCCGGATTTGAACCCGCAATCTACGGATCCGGAGTACAGTACCCTATCACTGAACCACAGATGGAGCACTTATTACTGTATAATATGGTATATAACACCCAGTAAATTGACTGTAAAATTGAAGCCATCCAATTACAGACCGCCAGTACATGTATAACATATGAATAAACCAACATGACTCATCACATAGAGAAATATGTTTGCGATGATGTTCATAAACTTCGGTTCCATTCGAGACATAACCATAAAATCCTACCTTTATTGGTTTTCATTGCTGAAATTTTCACAAACCTCACGTCTCACTTCCTGCCATTGGTCCCACACACTATATCATTCCAACAGAATCCAAATATTTGACATAACCAGTAATTTATTGTTGTGATTAAGACTTATTGAAAAGTTTATTGTGAGGAAGCAGAGTTTCATCCATAGAAAGAACGAACATATCCGTCACATAATGACCACCATTGTGCGTGGCTGTCTGTATTCCCCACCCCTTCATAATCATGTCAGTTGGTTGCAGTCATACGTAAATTACCTCGCTGTTGTTTATCCTGCTCAGTTCAGTGCCTGCCATGCAGAAATATACAGGGGCAGAATGAGGTGGGTGGAAATCTGGTACCGAGCGAGATGGTCGTGCGTTTAAGGTTGTGCAGCTGCGAGCTTGCATTCGGCAGATAGTGGGTTCGAACCACACTGTCGGCAGCTCTGAAGATGGTCTTCCATGATTTCCTATTTTCACAACAGGCAAAAGCTGAGGCTGCCTCCGAAAACCGTAAAAATAGTAAAAACCTACAGAATCTGTCTCGGTGCGATGTAGAGCAAAGTTGTGGTTGGAAACTTGGTCTTAGATTGCACTACCTCACAATGTGGTTGACTAGATGTATAACTGTGCTGTACAAAAATTGACTACTGTGGTTTTGTACGGAAACTTTAATTATAATATCAGTGATTAGAGTTCAGTTTAACTGTCAGCAGTAATGTAAGGACTTCAGCCGTACGTTACTCCAGAAAACAATTCATAAATAATCAGGATAAGTGCCTGATATTCGGTATTTGCGAATAAGACTACCTCACCGCTTGGATAAGTGTAAATTTTCTAGCAGAATTAAGCGAGTTTAAATAGATTTTCACTGAGGTTGCTGCGAAAAGTAATTTATGGCGGTACAATATAACATGTCCGACTCTGTAGTGTAGTGGTTAGTGTGATTAGCTGCCACCCCCGTAGGCCAGGGTTCGATTCCCGACACTGCCACGAAAATTGAAAAGTGGTACGAGGGCTGGAAATTGCTCCACTCAGCCTCGGAAGATCAACTGAGTAGAGGGATATTCTATTCCCACTTCAGCCATCCCCGAATTGGTTTTCCGTGGTTTACCACTCATCCTCGCTGCAAATGCCGGGATAGTACCTAACTAAAGGGCCACCACGTCCGCTTCCTTCCATGTCGATCCCTTATAATCTTCCCATCCCCCCACATGGCCTCTGTTCAGCATAGCAGGTGATGCCGCCTGGGCGAGGTACTGGTTCACCTCCCGTGTTGTATTCCCCGACTCAAAGTCTCACGCCCAAGGACACTGCCCCATGTGGCGGCAGAGGTGGGATCCCTCGCTCAGTCCGAGGGAAAATCCAACCCTAGAGGGTAAACGGATTAAGAAAGAAAGAAAGAAGAAAGAAAGAAAGAAAGAAAGAAAGAAAGAAAGAAAGAAAGAAAGAAAAACCGTATAAGATTCCATTAGATGATCTCTGATTCTGCGGGAATGTATGCTCGAATTCGTATGTATCACCAATCATGATCCACTCATCTTTACTGTGAGTACAAAACTGGATGTCGAAAGTTTGGTATTACTAAACATATTTAATAATGACACCTAGAGTCTACAGTACACTATGTCTTCTGGTATGAGCTAGAATCGTGATTATGCATTTTAAAATGTAAAAAATTCCCGTATGAAGAAATACCCAGATATAAAATTGAAAAAATCACAAAAGTACACTATTCAATATAGTTTAATCCCGAAATTGTTCATGCCATATTTTACTACCCAAAAAATTGAAAATTAGAAGCGATGTCGTAAAACATAAAATCGATTTTCAAGTACTAAAAAGGTAATGTGTTCTTTAGTGATATTATCGATCATTCTTTCTGAAAAGAAGAGCATTTAATTGTGTTTAACATGATAAAATTTTGTTTTTTGTATTCTTACTTAGTCATTAGTTATAGCACCTGGCGTAAGGAACTGTACACATACCTTCCGGAGTCAGTATTTGTGTTTTAGATAACACTCTCCTATCATCAGTATCTATAAAATCCGAATCACTCTCGGCTATAAGATCAGTGTTATCGTCTAAAGCATCTAAATGATCCAAAAGTTCGGAATTATTTAGCCTAGAACTTCGCCCAGCCGTTTTAAATGTTAGGCCTATTCGCGGCACAAAAATCTAATAAGACCAAATGTTAAACTAAACTTCACTTGGGAACACCGATAAATGTTCAATATGAAATTTGTTTTATTGACCTGTCTCAGCTTCAGACTTGGCTTCGAGAACATGAAAGTGACTGAGGTACAAGCGTTGCCAGTAATGACATTCCGTATGTAGGCAGTCCCTGTAATCTATGGTTTAAAAGTCTTTCGTACGATCGGTTGGTGCGTGCATTTCAGCCAGCTTGGGAGAATGATATGTAATAGAAATTTCTGGCTCGGAGTGGAAAGCAACGGAAATTGCCTTCGTCCTATTTTCCCTGGTGCGCCTCCTCGGTGATGCGTAGGTCATCTATGATAGCTGGTGGTGGAACTGTTGACATTGAAAATAGCCTCCAGGCTGAGCACCCATATTAATATCAAATAAAATTTTGAAATTCTGAATACAATGGAATATACAATAGATCTCACTAGATACCTAGCCATACATACAGTATGTGTTCGTGTATTTTCTGTCTGAGAACGGTAGTCCCTGAATGAGTGGTTTACTTTCCGACTGGACGTCAGATTTCAATTGAAGTTGGTGCACGATACCTTGTCTTTTTAGCAGTCGACTCCTTCCTTCCTTAGCGATATTCTGAGAATCGGGTGTTAAGTTCTTACATACAAGGCGCCGGGCTGATTAGCTCAGACGGCAAAGCGTTGGCCTTCTGAGCCCAACTTGCAGGTCCCGTCCTGGCTCAGTACGGTGATATTCGAGGGTGCTCAGTTATATAAGCCTCGTGTCGGTAGATTTACTCACACTTAAAAAACTCCTGCGGGACAAAATCCCGGTAACTCAGCGTCTCCGAAAACCATAAAGATGTAGTTATTGGGACGTAAACTCATTGACGCTATTATTACATACTAAGCAAACACATTGAGGACATCACTGTTATTACCAAGCGTTTAGAAGGAGGCATGCGGAAATATCAAGCTTTTTCGAGCATGTATGGCATAGTAGTGCCGAATTTAATCAATATTTGAAAAAATCAGTAAACGGAAAGTTTTCGAATATATCACATGTGTTGAAATATTAATAAATCCATTCTCAGAGGTAAAGATGATAACCTATAGCTACTCCACCAAATAAACATTTATGCACCATCTGGAAGTAACAGAAATAATTTAACTTTCTTTAATAAAAGGGCAGACACAAATCACCATATGAATTCACCATTAAGGAGCATTTGTCAGTCAATTAATAAAATGACAAACGTGGACATATTTCACGAGGAGAGAGTCTTCTTATGGTCAGTCACAAGGGAACTGTCACAGACAGAAAACATAAATTAAATAGAGTACCATACCTGTGTACTATGAATAATTTCAGTCCTTAGATTTAGATTAACAATGTATGTTTTAGGAGAAATTAAAATATTAAATTGAAACACACGCTTACCACTGTCCATAGTTCACAAGTATAGTATTAGGTTTCTTACCTTCATTTTATTGTACATTATTTAGCACATTATAAATAAGAAATGGAAGTGTTCTGTAAGTGGGTAGAAATACCTGTTGAACAATAAATCTAATAAATGAATAAAATAAATAAATATTTGGCTCGTTTACAAGAGATAAACATTATTTCCTTCTTACTTCGTGGTGGTCACTCTCCATTCAGTTTCCGTGCCTCGAATTGAATAAAGCTGTAAGCTTACATCCGGTAGTGGTTTCGTACCGTATTCTCGGCAGCCCTGAGGATGGTTTTCCGTGGTTTTCCAGGAAAACCCTGGGACTGTACCTTAATTAAGGCCACGGACGTTTTCTTCCCACTCCAGCCCTGTCCTATCCAATCGTCGCCATTATACCACTCTGTGTCGGTGCGATCATATAAAACATACACGCAAGTTAAGCTTAATGACGGGAGTTCTGTTATGGAAGTTTCGCACTTTCGCTAAATGAAAATCGTACGGCTACTTCACCAGCAAGCAATTTTAAACTAATGGTACAAAGCAAGAATCACTACCAGTCTGTCTCACCGAGCTGCCAGGACGCACTTGCAGGGTGTCCGAACTGAAGTCCCACAAAGTTAGTGTTGTGAGGATAATTCTGGTATACATAAACTTTCGGTGGAAATCATAAATTTGGGTTCGAAGAAATTTTCTATACTAATTCCACATAACTTGCTTTACCAGATTCGGATCACGTTACACATCAAACTGCGAATGTATTTGCTTTAATTACATTGGCACACAATGCTACGGGCAAGACACACACATGTCCAGAGATATCCTGAAGTCCTACAGGTAACACATTAATGATTCAAGCAATGAGAGGTCATGTGACGAAGAGGAAGTCAGTGCTACCAACTACTCCTTTATAGGTTCCATTATAATTAACAGTGTGTCTAATACGTGTACAGTTACTGCCAGCCAGGATACACAAAATGCATCGCTGTTTTAATCTGCATGTGTTGATATGTATAGAAAATTTTATTTATATGTTCCTTTAGACAGAAGCGGATCTGTCATTAGTTATATATACAGGGGGGTCGGAAACAACATGAACAGAGTATTTGAGCTTAAGAGCATTGGTCATACTGATAAGGAGTGTTTTTAAATTTTACATCGATATCTCGCACCGTTGTCATTTTATCAGCCGTTGAAATTAGCCAATCAGATCGCTTCGCGGGCAAATTCAAATGGGCTTTACGGGGCAGTGCTGATAAATCTGCACATGGCTTCATGGGGCGTTAGAGACTTGCCGAGAAATGAGCTTTAAATACTGACACACCTTCAGTTTCAGCCAATGCCACCGTAGCGTGCTTGCTATGGGCTGAGCCTATCAGCTGGGAGGTCCTTATTCAAGTCCCTCCCAAGGAGAAATTTACCATTTTTATTGGCGCTCTCAAGCCGGTCGTAAGACATGTGCAGATTTAGCAACACTGCCTCACAAGGTCCATCTGAAGTCGGCCGGCTGAGTGGCCCAGACGGTTGAGGAGCTGGCCTTCTGGCCCCTACTTGGCAGGTTCGATCCTGACTCAGTTCTGTGGTATTTGAAGGTGCTCAAATACGTCAGCCTCGTGTCGGTAGATTTACTGGAACGTGAAGGAACTTCTGAGGGACTAAATTCCTGCACCTCAGTATCTCCGAAAAACGTAAAGGAGTTGTTAGAGGGATGTTCTTTTTTTTTTTTTTTTTTTTTGCTAGTTGCTTTACGTCGCACCGACACAGATAGGTCTTATGGCGACGATGGGACAGGGAAGGGCTAGGAGTGGGAAGGAAGCGGCCGTGGCCTTAATTAAGATACAGCTCCATCATTTTCATGGTGTGAAAACGGGAAACCACGGAAAACCATTTTCAGGGCTGCCGACAGTGGGGTTCGAGCCCACTATCTCTCGAATACTGGACACTGGCCGCACTTAAGCGACTACAGCTAGCGAGCTCGGTTTAGAGGGACGTAAAGCCTATGATATTATTATTATTATTATTATTATTATTATTATTATTATTATTATTATTATTACGATCTGATTGACTAACTTCAGCGGCCGATAAAATGACAACTGCACGAGGTATCTAATTATTTTTTCCAATTATTTATCAGTATGACAAACAATCTAACACGCATTCACCCTCTTCACTTTGTTTCCGACCATGCTGTGTATCTGTGTGTGCGTGAAACATGGTATACTTCTGCAAATTATAACTTACTCCCTTGTGTATGCATTATCTATTAATGTTCGGAAAAGTGAGTTGCATTGGTAGAAACTACTGATTTCCACTCAAAATCCTGGGTTGTATTTTGAATATTTCTTCTTATGTGTTATTGTTTGTAGATGAGGAATTTGGAACGTTTATAATGAGCGAGAGACTCCTATTTGCATCAAAAGTGAATTATTTACTTTCATTATATTTCGCGAAAGTCATTGTTGAATTCCAACACATCGGGTGATGTCCCAGTAAACCACTGTGGTAGAGATTGTACGAGCTTCCCACCTATCATAGAACAAGATAAATTTTACAGTTTCTTGCTGCCATGATACACAAAAATCATCACTGTTTAAATCTGCATGTGTTCATGATTTTAGAAAGCTGTAAGTACAAGCGCTTTTAGAAAGTCCTTGGGTAATAAATTGTAACTGGCTATTTGACAATTGAGTTCAATAATAGGAATTAATTTTCGGCAACTTACGATTTTATTTTGCCACTCATGTGCATTTTTTCTAATGAGCATTAAATGTAACCACCTTAGTCTCCTTGTCTTATCTGAGCTCTCACTTTGTAATTCCTCTTTATTCTCTTGACTAAAAGAAAATTAAAATGCCGTTCGATTCTATATGCCGCCCTCGTGGTGTAGAGGCAGCGTGCCTGCCTATTACCCGGAGGTCCCGGGTTCGATTCCCGGCCAGGTCAGGGATTTTTACCTAGACCTGAGGGCTGGTTCGAGGTCCACTCAGCCTACGTGATTAGAATTGAGGAGCCATCTGACGGTGAGATGGCGGCGCCGGTCTAGAAAGCCAAGAATAACGGATTCGTCGTGTTGACCACACGACACCTCGCAATCTGCAGGCCTTCGGGCTGAGCAGCGGTCGCGTGGTAGGCCAAGGCCCTTCAAAGGCTGTAGTGCCATGGGGTTTGTTTCGGTTTGGTTTGGCTTAGTTCGATTCTATGACATTTGTCAAGGCAAAAGTGAATAATCTTATGGGAATTCCTGGAAGATACCCTAATTGGTTCAAATCCTTTAATAACCTAAATACTAATTTATTGTAAGGTAACGGACCTATTTCAAAGACCAGTCCAATTTACTGGTGATTTTTGGGTCGTGTTCAGTGCCTTGGTATATTACTCTCAACTCTGCAAATGATGCCTATTAACGTGTCTTCTTCTATACGGATAGTCATTCTATGTAGATCGTCTCAGTAACGGTCCTCTAACGACAGGTGAATAGATTAGTACTTTATTTGAAAAATACCACATGACCAATCGGCGGCTGTGTGTACACACACGATTTATGGAGTCCACAAAATCAAGTAGCTGCCGTTAATCTTACAAAACATGAATGTTACACACTCACTGCTTGAGCACAACAGCATTGTGTAGGAGTTATAAGAAGACTTCGCAATTAAAAATTCTACTTCAACACGCAAATTCCACCGCTCTTGAACAGAATGTAGTTGGTTTCTGATGCGATTTGACAAAATTTCATGGATATAAAGTAAAACTATAATTCATTGGTGAATTATTTCATTCAATGTTGTAAACACTTGTTAACTTGTCGTAGGAAGTTACAGGAAACCTCAACATTTGTGTGAATTAAGAGAAAGATAGGAGAAGGGTAGGCGACGATGGTTAGATTCAGTTCCTAGTTATTTCAAAATAAGAAAAGTGGAACTAAACGAGATCACACAGCTAGCTGCAAATTGATGATAGTGAAGGAGCGTACTTGATTCACAGGAGCTTACATGCTGAGTGATGGAGAGCATAACAATATGTAATGCATGTATAATGAATATGTGCATGTATGTGTGGAAAAGAAATTAATATGCGAAATGCAATAGCCATCCTCGAAGATTTCCCATCCTTTGTCATGCGTGTAAAGATTAAGCTGATGACAAGAAAATGTTATTAATGCTGAGTGATTCAATTCCAGTCCAAAATGTATTGTAATGTTTGTTGTTCCACACAATGTGTCATCATTCTCGTTATAGGCCGATAATAATGTATCTAGACCCTACACGTAATAATAGAATTACATTTCTCTCAGGTTCCGTGTGCATTGACGAACATAACAACAACAACAACAACAACAACAACAAAGATAAACGATTGAATATGCCAAATTCCTACTATTGATAAGGTCTGGATTTTAATTCTGGCTCTGGCCTCTTTAAACACCAACTTAAGGGCCAGATATGAGGTTCACAGAGCCTAGCAAAGGTGTTTAACTATGTAATCTTTGTCTTTAGTGACTTTGGTGTTCGTAAGTAACTATTAATGACACTGGGATCCATCGATGTAATCATATGACAAGTTTTCTTTCCTTAAAGAAGTCCGCCGAGCTGAGTGGCTCAGACGGTTGAGGCGCTGTCCTTCTGACCCCAACTTGGCAGTCCAGTAGTAGTTATTGGTACGTAGAAACCAGTAACATAATTCTTAAAGAAAGCCAGCATCGGTGAGTAGTCTATGTACCTCGTATTCATACTACGAGAAGATCTTACGTAACTAAGTTCCAATGGATTCCACCTACTTTGTTCACCATGTGTTCCTTAGCACGTACAGAGGTGGTTAATAAATACACTGAACAAAAGTTCTGCCTTCACAGCCCTTGAAAGACGTTATAGCCTTTAAGCCGTAAATGTTTTATATTTCATCTCTTACAGCATGTCGACAGTAATAGTTCAAGAAGTAATTAATTTTCTTCAAGTGATTCTCTTTGAAATAGGTTTTTTTGGCGAATGAAGTAATTACTCGTTTCACTTTCCAATAGCTTATGGCTATATATTTATTTTAGGGAGAAAGCGGAATCTCATTAAAAATTCAGATACTTCGCGCTAGGAGATACATTTAATATCTCACTTTGAATGGAAGAAACTCAACCGCGGTTGGGGAGGGTGTGGAAGGCATAACTTCGAAAAACCTTCGTCTGACGGACTAAGTAACCTGATTTTAAAGAATTATGAACGAGCGAGTTGGCCGTGTGGTTAGAGTCGATTGCATTTGGGAGATGGTGGGTTCGAATCCCACCGTCGGCAGCCTTGAAGATGGTTTTCCGTGGTTTCCAATTTTAACATCAGAAAAATGCTGTGGTTGTACCTTACCTAATGCCACGGTCAGTACCTTCCCAATCACAGCCTGTTCCCATCCATCCGTCACTGAAAACCTTCGATGTATTAGTGTCACGTCAAACCACCAGAAAACAGCTATATATCGTGACTGTTCGGGCAAAACGTCATATCTCACAATGCTCTTCCTATCCGTTATTTTCCTTTAGACGTAAGCAAAGGTAAATGAACACAACTAATATTGTTCTGATGGACTAAATATCAATATGTGGCTGGGACACATGACCTGTCTTAAGGAAAATAATGGATAGGAAGAGCATTGTGAGATATGACCTTCTGCCCGAACAGCGACGGTATATGTATGAAGGGGCTGTATATTATTTGCGTAGATAGACAAAGGTCTGGTGAATAACAAATTATTAATCATAAAAGGTTACTATGTTATTCTCTGAGGTTCTCACCAGGGGTGATGACACGGCCGGACAGTAGGGGTAGATGCTTAATTTTGGCTCGTGTTTTACTTTAGATTAGATTTTAGGGTTATAGGTTTGGCACTTTCATGTGGTATGGTCATCCGCCCATGTAAGAGGCCGTCACTAGATTTAGTTGGTATAGTTATGCTTATACTGTTTTTTTCTTTTGTTTATTTTATTGGTTCCTTTTGTTATTAGTAGGGGCAACTTAGTAGATTTAGTCTAGGGTGGTGCCTTACATGGAGACTGGTATACCGCTCGTGTGAGGGGCCACCAAGTTAGTTGACAGGATTACAGGGTTGACCCTTACGGTGGACTGGTCATCTGCCCATGTAGGGGACAGCTCAGTAGACTAGTTGGTGTGCTTTTAAAACTGTTTATAATTGTTTAGTTTAGTTCAGTTTATTTATGTTTCTTTCTGTTTATTCTAGCACTGTGAACATGTATCGGGGTGAAGAGCCTGTAATGTTCAATGTTCAATAAATGTTCAATATGTTATTCTCTGAGGATTATATTATCACGTCTGTGTTTTCATGTTCTTTGCTTCACCAGAACCTCTTCAGAATATTGTCATTGTCTATCTGCCGTAGTAATAACCATCAATGTGTTACGAATATTCCAAAACAAAAGTGTTCAAGGGCCCATTAAGTAACAATTGCTGCACAGCCAGGTGGCTTCAAGTTACTCGAGTACACTTGCATTGGTGTAATAGCATCCTCAGCCGTATTGTTTGGCTTCTGTTCGACTTGGGACTACAGATGCTCCGAAATGTGTTCCATAAGGTACAGAAGCGTACCATTCAGATTTAAGCGTTCTCAAATGCAGAAAATATGTGACCGAATTTGATCTTGCAGCCTTGAACTGGTGACCGTATCACCAGCTGTATCACTCAATAATACACGAGTAGACGAATATTTTTTTCTAAACTGCTCAAGTATCTGAAAGTATGCTCCCACGATCTCACAAATTTCTAGATGTGGATGACGATTACAGGTTTCAATCTGAATCTAGCATTCCTTTCAAATAAATTTTTCTTTTCCAATTTTCTTGTCTGACTTCTTGTGGCAGTCTTATTTATTATTTTGACCCTCGTGGTTTTATTTGTTATTTTGATTCTCATGGTTTTAGCCTTGTGCGGCTTAACCCTGAGTGGTCGCGATGGGTCTACGAGACCCGGGCAGACATACTTAGTGGTGTTCCTGTTGTTGAAATGTACCGAGCGCTTTCCCCTCCCTGGTAGCTTCTTGGCTCCCGAGCTTCGACCGAACACAATAGCCCGCTCTCAGTTGCCTTGGAAACTTTGAGTGTACAGGTTGTTCAGAGTCTCGCAGACCCGGTGCGACTGTTAACGTTGGTCTTTTTTTGTCAAACTTCGCATTGTTAACTTAGTACACTTTTTCTTCCGTGTAACAATGAATGAAGCTAATTCTGGGTATAACTACCCTGTGCAAGCATCTGCCACAGAAGTTCCCAGGAAAGGAAAGAGATATCATTTCTACCCAACAAACAAAGACAGGAAGACTTCCTTCATCTGCCACAAGTGCCAAAATTTCATTTGCGGAAAACATGGACAACTTGACTGCAGAATGTGCATAGAAATTGATTAAAGTGATGTTTCTCTGTACTTGGATGTGTTTCTAAAACTAATTTGATTTTGATTTTATGAATTATGACACATAATTCACATATACCTAAAAAATCCATATTTTTGTACCAATAGTTCAAGTGTGAAAATCTCAAAAATATGTTTTATTAAGACTGTGTAGAAAGTATATGAAAGTGTTGCTTTGTGCATGTAGATGCAGGAACAAGTGAAAAAAATGATGTGAAATACATTTTACTGTTACCATATTTTACCATTCAAAAGTCAACAGAAAATATTCAGTTTTTCAGTGTAATTATAAAAATACACTTTTTGGTTAAGAAACGGGATAGTTAAATATTGTAGTCATGTAAACTGCATTAAAATAAACAAAATCATGTCCTGTAATACTGTAATTGGAAATAAAGTATAAAAATCTAATAGTACGACACTGAGAAAGAATGGGCCTGAGAGACCCGGTGCGACCATTAATATTGACAAACCCCATGCGACCACTCCAGGGTTAAACATTAATTCGTAATTTTACTTAGCCCTTCCCCTCATTTACCACATATTCTCATTCATTGCGATGCCCCTTAAAAATTACGATGGCCGTGTATGTTGTTTCAAGCGTCGTGGATACATCAGGGTATTTGATGTTAAAGAAGACGGATATTTTGATAATTTACGTAGTGTTTATTTGTTTCAGTCTCATACAAATTTAGTAACTTCCTGTGCTTAGTAGATGAGTATGTAAATTATTGATGTTGAAATTGAAAAAATACCCCGAACGTGGAGGAATAGAGTACCATTGCAATGTATTAATTTTTACATACAGTGTGACTCAAAACTCCGTTAACATGTGATGAGGCAATACTTCACGGAATATTGGAGGAAGAGATTATATAATATATACACATGATTGGCATGAAATGGGGCGTCACTGACAATAAATAAATTACACAAAATTAGCAACAGATGGCGCTGGATAGCAACTCGTCAGGTAAAAATGGCCACACATGTTTCACATGGCATGAGGTTTTATTGAAACCAATAACGAGTACACAAACAGACCAATATATGGCACTGGACAGCAACACGCCAGTGATTCCGCATGAAACCCACGTATGGTACTGTATAAAAGGAGCTGTCGTGAGAGACGGAGTCAGATGCATCTGTAATCGCAACATGTTGAAGTTATCAGAAAAGGCGCTGTAAATGATGCTTTATTTACTTTATTTTGGTACCAGTAAAACCCCATGTCTTGCCAATCATGTATGTCAGTTATTACCCCTCTACCTCCAATGTTGCGTGAAGTATTGCCTCGACACATGTTAAATGACTTTTGGGTCATCCTGTTTGTAGTGTTTTACAAAATCCTTTTTAATAATACCTTCCATTGTGTCCTTAGGCGAATGGAAAGGTTAAGGTTTATACCTTCGCTGGCTCTGTACCATATCGGCGGGTAGGGCATGACTGACTAAAAAGATGACGTCAAAACTTGGCATTATGAAAGTAGTTCAGATGTCTTTTTTGCTATTGGCTTTACGTCGCACCGACACAGATAGGTATTATGGCGAAGATGGGACAGGAAAGGCCTAGAAATGGGAAGGAAGCGGCCGTGGCCTTAATTCAGTTTCAGCCCCAGCATTTGTATGGTGTGAAAATGGGAAACCACGGAAAACCATCTTCAGGGCTGCCGACAGTGGGATTCGAACCCACTATATCCCGGATGCGAGCTCACAGCTCCGCGCTCCTAACCGAACGGTCAACTCGCCCGGTAGATCAGATTTTAAGCTCCGTTCTTGCATTAAGTGTGGAAGTATCTGAAAAGAGCAGAGTTCACGAAGACTACTCTCTGCATTAGAACCGAACGCCCTATAACAGATAACCCGATGCGAAATTTACATTTTACTAGCATACTCATGACTTAGCTTACAATAACGTCGTAGACGTAAACGGTTAGAAAATGACACCCAAACACCAACCAAGTTAGATGACAGTGTGTATGTTTAGACCAAAACCTGTTAACAATGAAAGCATCCCTGAAATGGCTTTTTGTGGATGGTAATCTCAACACCATATTTAAATTTGCCTATACTATATCGATTTTTACACTAAATTGCCGAATCAGGGGAAAAGATCAAAGTTACTACAGAGCTGTCCGGCTCCATGGCTAAATGGTTAGCGTGTTGGCCTTTGGTCACAGGGTTCCCGGGTTCGATTCCCGGCAGGATCGGGAATTTTAACCTTAATTGGTTAATTTCGCTGGCACGGGGGCTGGGTGTGTGTGACGTCTTCATCATCATTTCATGCTCATCACGACGCGCAGGTCGCCTACGGGAGTCAAATCGAAAGACCTGCATCTGGCGAGCCGAACTTGTCCTCGGACACTCCCGGCACTAAAAGCCATACGCCATTTCATTTCATTTTACTACAGAGTTATACGACCCTGTAGTGCCACCTCAAACTACCGGGCCAATGAAGTCAATTATGGAGTATTTACTGGAAATTAACAAATGAAACGTATATTCTCCGGAATAACATGTTCAAACTCACCTTTCTGACATAGAAACTTCGCACGCGTTTACTGGTAAAGTATTGCAACGTAAAATACAACCGTGAATGGCTAACCTACACCCGAGTCATAAAGCTCAGGGGAATATCTTTCATCTCCCTATACGAAACACAAGTACACCAATACAAGCAACAAAAAAATGCATGGTATATTTCTCACAAAATTTTTCACGAGACAGATGACCGTGGTATCCCTGATCTGCAAAGAAATAATACCAGCAACCACAGAAACGAAGTATCACATAGAAATAGAGTATAATTGATTTTCTTGAAATACTGTTCGCATTTGAATCAGAAACCGCAGACAACGTTCTTCCTATTACTTCGTGTAATCTACTATTCATTAACTTCAACTTACCTTACAATGAAGATACTAAATTTAAAATTCTCATGTCTCTGTAATGGAGGGTTTACACAGAGGCCGAGTCATGCTATAATACGAAAGAAACGATTTCTGCGATTATTCTAATCACAAACCTGCAACAAAGCCACGTAATCACCCCATTATGCTGCACAGCAAAGCACTACACAGCGGATCGTGTAGCGTGTTTTTGCTACCTTTGACCTAGCGAGCGAGGGAAGAGAAAAGTCTGATAATGGGATGACGCAATATCAGTAGGAATTCATTCCACCCATTTTCTATTATATCTCCCCTACCCTCAATTCTAGAAAGAAAATTATTTTTAAAAGCTGGAAGAGGTAGTTCATGAACGACATTGAATCACGTGCGTGCTCAGTTCGTTTTTGTAACAGCAGAGAACTTTTTATAGTAGACATTAAGAGCTGCGGAAGGAAGAAATGACTCAATACTAGGGAATTTCGTCCGCTGTTGTTGGTGTTACTTCATGTAAAGGACTTCGAACGTAGAGCTCAACAGCTCCATGTATTTAGTGTGTGAATATTCTTGATTATAACCTGTGCGATTGTAATGTTTGTACTGGTATAAATATTTGTAAAATATCGCAATGAATTTTAAAAAAATATTCCACGATGATTTTATTTTTCCATATGAGTGGACAGTGTTACATAATAAAACAGGTGGAATAGGCCTTTAGCGTATTTCAAGAGGCCAGAATACAAAGGCCTATGTGTACATATAATATATGTTACTTTTTTTAAATTTCTGTTACTTTAGTGGGCATTATTATTTTTTGTTCCTAAACACAAGGATTCAATGTATCTCATACGATATTTCTGGTTTGTTTTAACTAATTAAATAGGTCTTATGGCAACTTTGTGATAGGTAAAGGCTAGGAGTAGGAAGGAAGTAGCCGTGGCCTTAATTATGGTACAACCGCAGCATTTTCCTGGTAGGAACATGGCAAATCACGGAAAACAACATTCAGGGCTACCAACAGTGGCGGTCGAACCCACAATCTTCCGAATTCAAGCTGATAAGAACGTGATCCCGGTCGCACGGCCACTTGCTCGGTTTAATTAATTCTGGCGTCTACTGATTCGCAGAGGAGTGACCCTCAGTTAATCCAGATATTTGACTGTACGTGGAATGCACCTTAGCCAATTGTCAACCATGAGGACCATTTTAATAGATCTTTAGTTACTCGTCAATAATGTACCCTTACCTTTTCAATACAAAGAAAACAACACTTTCACGGGGTTGAAAGTTTAAATTAATTTGGACTATACGAAATTCTTATGCCTCGAGAACTATTAGCTTTGAAAATAATGTTCCCCACTAGGTGAAAAATTGCTTACGATTGCGTATTTGTGCAGTTTTGCTTCCGAGCCCCTCAACTCAACTTCCTCGGGGAGTGTTGTTGATTTTCCTAGAGATCATATACATGGCGCCAAGTTTTGTTGTTCTAGGGTACCCGGAAGTGCCTCATAATTTGTTTTTCATTCTCATTCCGTTAGAGGGGCGCAAAATCCAACAAATTCATTATTTTGATTCTTATTCCCATACAGCCATTTTAATTTGTAAGTATAGATAAGGATTTAATTCACCTGGAGCTGAAGTGGAAAATAACTGAATGCAACTTCTTGAGTGGTTTCAACAATAAACAGGTGAAGTAGGCCTCTAGCATATTCCAAGTTAAAAGGCCAAAATGCACAGTAAGATATACGAAGGCAGATCAGAAAATTAGTTGCACTTCCCAGTTATGGTCATTTATTAAACCACCTATACAATAGCAATACGACTATAACGACATACACTGTAACGTCACTTTTCCACATAGTTTCTAAGAGACGCCAAACATTTCTGCGAACGCACAACCGACTTGTCGATGCCGGATGCATAGAATTTTCCTCCAGCGTTCTGCAACCACTCGGAGACAGCGGCCTTCACCTCCTCATCGGTCTGGAAACGTCGACCACCGAGCTCCGTTTTGAGCTTACCGAACAGATTAAAGTCACATAGCGCTAAGTCGGGACTGTAGGGTGGATGTTGCCAGACCTCCCACTTGAAACGCTGCAGCAGTTCTCTCGTTTGGCGGGCCTTGTGAGGTGTTGCGTTATCGTGCAACAAAATCACACCGGCGCTCAAATTCCCCCGGCGCTTCACTTTAATTTAATCGCTTTACGCAGCCGGTGCAACGTTTGACAATACGACGCCGCGTTGATCGTCGTTCCTTTCGGCATGAATTCCACGTGCAGCAAACCCTCCATGTCAAAGTACACTGTCGCCATAACCTTACCGGCTGAAGGTTGAACCTTGGCCTTCTTTCGTTGTGGTGATGAGGTTTTCACCCATCCCATTGATGTTCGCCTCGTTTCGGGGGTGAAGTGGTGGACCCATGTTTCGTCGCCTGTGACGATTCGGCGCAGAAACCCGTTGCCGTCTGCGGCATAGCGTTGTAAATCTGCCAGGAAGGATTGGAAACATTGTCCTTTGTGCTCATCGGTGAGAGGACGTGGGACCCATCTTTGACACAGCTTACGAAATCCAAGGTCCTCGTGAACAATGGCGAACACACTGCCATACGACTTGTTCAGCTGCGTCGCGATTTCTCTCAGTTTAATGCTCCGGTTCTGTCTAATGATCGTATTCACACTGTTGACCTTTGCACGGGTCCTGGACGTTGCGGGCCTGCTTTCGCGATGGTTGTCCGTGATATCCGTGCGTCCGGCTTCGAATTGCTGACATCACATTACGATACCTTGCCGGGAAATGGCCCGCTCTCCATACACATTACTAATTTCACGATGAATGTCCGTGCAATTCTTCCTTTTGGCTCATAGGAATCGGGTTGTCGCACACACCTCATATTTGGAGTGAACGTCCAGTTGACGCGCCTTTGCATTTGGCCGCTATTCACACAATACTAGACGAGACACCACAGCGACCTACCTAACAGACGTGTGGGCAGTGTCTGTCCCTTTCTCCGCTGTGCCCACGTTTGCGACACACAGCGCGCTGTTGCGGCGCGTTAGTGCAACTAACCTTTTGATCCACCTACGTATATTAGACTGGGCAAGTTAGCCATACGGTCAGGGGCGCGCAGCTCTGAGCTTGCAACCAAGAGATAGTGGGTTCAAACCCCACTATCGGCAGCCCTGAAAATGGTTTTCCGTGGTTTCCTATTTTCACACCAGGCGAATACTGGGGCTGTACATTTATTAAGACCACGGTCACTTCCTTTCCACTCTTATCCCTTTCTTATCCTATTGTCGCCATAAGACCTATCTGTGTCGATGAGGCATAAAGCAAATTTTAAGTAACCTATTTTTTTCGGTGCGACGTAAGGCGAATTGTAAGTACGATATATACATCCGATATTTCTTGTTGTTCTCAATTCTTCTGGCTAAGTATGAATGCACCTGGATAAAGATTCTTACTTAAATTTGTGACTGAACTTGGAATTGTAACCTGACCGAACTTTGGAGAAAACTACACTGAAGAAAATGATAATTGCAACACCCAGAAGGAGTGGTGCTACATTGCTGCAATTGAACATGCAGGACAAGTGTTCCGTTGTGCTTCGATGATTACACTCTCAGGTCCCTCTGACCGCAAGTCTGGACAACAATCAATACAGGATGTGCCCACAACGAGCTGCAATACATTGATGAATTCGTCGAGGCATGGAGTCAATAAGGCCCTGGATCACTTCCTGAGGAATTGCGGCCCATGCTTGCTGCACTGCACGGGTCAGTTGTTCCAGAGTTGTGGGTGGCTGAGGACGGTTGGCCAGTTGTCGACCCATCATGTCCCACACATGCTTAATAGGACTGAGGTCCGGGGATCTGGCGGGCCATTCTAAGGTTGTGATGTCGTGGAGAGCTTCTCTGGAGATGCGTGCAGTGTGAACCCGGGCGTTGTGCTGCTGAAACATCCCATTAGCAATGTTCGCCATCATAGGGACAACCACTGGATTGAGTACTCTATAAACGTACTGTCGAGCAGTCATAGTGCCCTCAACAAGCACTAACTGTGATTTCACATTAAAGCCAATAGCTCCCCAGACCATAATGCTTGGTGTTGGCCCTGTGAGCCTCTCGGCAATAAGATCTGGGCGGCCCCTCTCCCCGCTACATCGGCGCAAACGATTCCGGCGATCACTGCGGGCAAGACAGAAGCGCGATTCATCACTAAAGACGACCCTATGCCATTCGTTGACTCACGTCGATCTTTCTCGACACCAGGCCAGCCTTACACGTCGCTGTTGTGAGGTCAATGGAACACCTTCTGCAGGGACACGGGCTCGTAAGCCAGCTGCACTCAGGCGATTACCAACTGTTTGTTGTGTAACGTGGGGTACCACAGCTGCTCGAATTTGCGCTGCTGTTGCGTGGGGTTCCATCCGGGCTATCCGAATGATGCGGCGATCCTCTCTCACAGTTGTCTGTCACGCTGGGCCTGTGCCAGGTCTACGAGTGTGGGTACCTTCATTTGACCACTGCTGCCATACACGATGTACCATAGACGCCTGTCGGCCAACACATCCAGCGACAGACCTTAGCGATAATCCAGCCTCACACAGCCCAATTATCCGAGCCCTCTCAAACGGTGACAGTTGTTGATAGCGTGTTCTTCTCTGTAGTCGAGGCATGTTTGACAGGGAACACTTCACTGCACAGACTGCAAGTCAACTACGCTACATCAGAGTCCATATACTGGAGTTGATTCCTCCACGACCAATCATGTGGGGAGACCTGTAGCAACAATCCAATGGGTCTGAAACTTTGATCGTTTACATATCTACATGGCATCGTTCCGTATCGTGAAAATCAATACAAACGACCAATGCCTTCATGGTGTTGCAATTTCCATTTTCTTAAGTGTATTATGTTAATATCCAGATAATTATTGTGGTTAATATTGAAACTAATTATACTGAAAATAAATTGGTACATAATGTAATGTTGTTTCCTCTCATCTGCACCCCTGGTTAACAACTATAGTATTCCTGAAAATTATCCAAAAAATATTCACAAGAATGTAAATGCAGTGATGCTTGTTCTCATGAATGTATCTTAGGAAAAAAATAACAATGTAAACTTTGAAAAATACCTGAGAAATCATAGAAATTTGCAATAAAAACTACTGAATATTACAAATATTTCAGTTCCGTTCTTTCATAGAAAATAATATTGAATTTACCAGTTACAGTACTGATTCCTCCTCAAACTAAACATATCTGCTTTAGATGCACTACTGCCAGAGTTGTGGAAGTTTTCAATTTATCACAGAAGTATTTTTTCATGTGTTACATTCTGTTTGGTTTTGTTGAAATTTGACAACGTTACTTTTCTCTTCCTCCAAGGAAGTGCACACACGCGCACACACACACACACACACACACACACACACACACACACGTACGTATGTAAAACTAAATAAATAGAAATGAATCGATAAATGTGTTGCTAAGCGCAAAATTCGGGGATGGCTGACCAATTCGGCTAATTCTTGTTTTCGAATATTCGTCGATGTCCGAGTAAGGTTTTTACGAAGAGAAATATTGGAAAAAATGCGAGAAAAAACGTAAAAGCCCCATTTCTTTTTTCCCTTCAAACTGTTCGTCTCTCTTTCCTTCTCCCACGTTTGCACTTAGCGCTGTCCTCCTCTAATCCAGCGCGTTTACCAAATGCCCGTAACTCTCAATGATATCGGTTAAATTGGGTGAAATCGGATTATATACAAAAATTTCAAGCCGCATTTTATGCCGTTAACAAAAACAGGTTTACAAAATAATTGAGTGAGAAAATTTTAATATAATGGGATGTTACCTCAAAAGCAAAATCTTCATTGCATACAACTTATGTCATAATTCCTATTTTATATTCACTATATTTGTCATTTTTTCCCTGCTGATAAAGGAACATTTCAGCTCGACGTAGATAAGTATGTTTTTAAATTTAAATGATAAGAACATGCACTATTTGTGTTTCTTTGCAGTCATATTCAGAGATTTTTATGTACTTCTTTGCTATTGAATTTTCATGGGGGTCAAAGCAAGGCAAATGGTCTCCAGATATGGAAGTTAATTTTTGAAATAAGCCCCAAGTTCATATCTCGCTTAGTTCTAAGTTTGTGACAGGAAGAATGTCTCCTTGGGTTTTGGTTTCGCGCGTGACTCGGCTGGCTGGCTTGCTGTCTGGCTGCCTCGACTGCCGGTACGGATCTCCCAAACATACGCTCTCCAGACAGTCGCATGCAGTGTCGTGTTTTGTTATAGTTGGAGACCATTGTCTACCCTGATTTTTTTAAATCTTCGCTTCTCAACAAACAAGTTCATCGATTTATTTGGTTGACTGGTTTATTTAGTGTGTGCTTCCATATACAGTATACTCATTTCAAGACTCGTGCCGCCTGTAAGACGCGGGCGGAGCAACTTCGGTTGAAGAAGTCGAAATGCTACAAGCCAAGCTAATTTTCAGTCTAATCGGACTGCATAACAACGTGAAAAGAGAAATGAAACTGAAATGATTCGGATATCACAAACCCGTGCAGTGCGTTGTTCAGCTAATAATCTTCCATGTTTGAATGAAACTGCTTTCAGTTACGGTGTTTCAGTTGACTACAGTGCCTACGAATGCGTTACTATTGGATCTATGAACTCAGTTTGCCAAAATTGTAAGATATTGAAATAAAAAATTGAAGCCGCTGGATTGTGTTGCGCAAACGGCAAAGTGAAATTAGTGCCGTTGATTCCACCACCTGATCTATTGTACACATTGGTTTCGGAACAGTAACAGATTACGTACATTTCCTTACAAATATCCAAAAATATAACAACTGCTTTCAAATGACTTCATTTGGGGCCACAAATGTACTTCGGGACAATTTCATGCCAACTTTCAAGGTAACATATAACAAAAAGACTTATCCCCCACATTGCTTTCTTTTGACATAATTATAACAAACAGACATCCCTCATATTGCTTTGTTTACTTTATTTTATAGTTTTTGCGACAAAAATAATAATCCTGGCCTCCTTAATTTACAGATACAAGGCCAAATATACCAGAGAGCAGGTTCACTGTTGCCGGTGTTAGAGGGTGACTACACATTCCTGCAAATTTATTTCTGGGCAATTCTATACAAGAAATTGATCTGCGTTGTGCACATAACAGTTCAGTGAAGAGGTCTATTGTAGAACAATTACAAACTTTTTCATCAACACAATCAGTTGATTACTTTGTTCAAAACTGCACTGGATCTCATGCCATCGGATAATCACAAAATTGCAGTCAGAGCTGATCAATGTGCCAACAATTGATGAAGTTGCCATTGTTATAGTTGGAGAAAATTCGGAAGCCCGCGATATTGTTTTACATCGCCGGAATGATCAGTTACAGCGTGCGAATGAAACACACCGCACATACGATTCGATACAATATCCCATCATATTTTGGCAAGGTGAAGATGGTTATCACTTCTCGATCAATATGATAAATCCCCTTACAGGTAATTATAAATTTGGATATTTTGTAACAGCTACTATATGTATTATATGCAAGTTCAATCACTGCCATTAAAACAATAATTATCGTCGCCATAAGACCTATCTGTGTCGGCGCGACGTAAAGCCACTAGCAAAAAAAGAACAAAAAAACTAAAAAGCAATAATTTATTTACAGGTGCCCGTACCAACAAAAAAGTCAGTTCAATGAAGTATTATTCACACCGCCTTATGTTTCGTTAAAATGAAAACAATCACATATTGAAATGTGGGCGGCTATTTCACCTATATGCTGTTGATATGTATGTCAAAATTGAAATAGAGCGTTTGACATTCATCAAGTTGAACCAGAGCAAACTCCGTTCTGGAGAGTATAATCACCTTCGAGATTCGATTATCAGTGATGGAAATGCAGAGAATGTCGGCCGGATGACCTTTCATCCAGCAACACACATCGGGGAAGTCCTCGACATATGCATGAATATGTTCAAGATGCCATGTCGTATGTTCGTCATTATGGCACAGCAGATTTATTTATCACATTCACGTGCAATCCGCAGTGGATAGAAATCAAACAAGAGTTATTCCTTGGCCAATCAACCATTGATCGCCATGACATTACGGCTATAGTCTTACAACAAAATTTAAAAACTGTAATGGATTTCATTCTGAAACTTAGCTTGTTTTGCGAGACGCGTTGATGGATGTATTCTGTGGAGTGGCAGAAACGTGAATTGCCACATGCATATATTCTGATTTGATTGGTTGAGAATATAAGACCAAATGAAGTAGATGAATTGATATCAGCTGAAATCCCTGATATACAAGTAGATCCAGGCTTGAGTGAAGTAGTTATTAAAAACATGATTCATGGTCCTTGTGGAACATTTAATCAAAATTCACCGTGTGTGGTGGATGGTAAATGTTCGAAGCGTTATCCACGGGCATTAGTACCAGAATCAATTACCGGAAATGAAGGTTATCCACTGTATCGTCTCCGGTCGACTGCAGACAACGGAAGATCAACAATAGTCAAAGTGAATCAACAATACATTGGAACTGTAACCGTCCAGGCTTCTCCAGCTATATTAATTGTAATTCTGCAGCACTATTACGTGGTATCATTCGATATCAAAATTATCCGGCATCGGCAATTATTCACTGAGACATTTTAATTTAACTTCAATCAATTGTAAATAAGAAGGCTTTTGGTATCATATTGCATATACTGTAACATCATTTATTATTATATTATAAGATAGGAATTCATTATGTACTGTAAATACGGCCAATATGTTGAGACAGAGTTTGTGTCATTTTATCTCATACTTGTGTACACGGAAAAGTTATTCCAAAGCTGGGAATTTAGGATTACTCACTGGGGTTTAACTCATTAGCAAAGTATTATACATTGACCCGCGCGCAAGGCTAGCGCATGCTACGAGACTACATCATCGACACGTCTACTGCTTACACGTGAAGAAAGAAGAGAGGGAAGATATGATATGTGATCAACGAATCCGATGCTACGTTGTAAAGAGACTTGGTATGAAGCAGTTACCAAGGGAGGGGATTGCTCATGTATATTATCACGCACGGAGAAATCCTCAGAGACCACAATTATTATTTTCGGGACAGTGAGTTGTTGCTTCGAGATACAGTACGTAGCTGCTGTGATGCTGTCGGATCAGGGTGAGACGAAACAAGTATACGGCTTGTGATATATTCTATAATTATTCTGGACGAAGAACTACGTTAGTTCAAGTCTACGGTACTTCGTACAAGTCTGTATTGTATCAGGGGAATAGCTATGTTGGATTGAGGTTTCTGATAACATGGACAAATTCATAACACTGAATTTTCTCCTTCTAAGATCAACGGAGATCAATTTTCCTAGACATAGGGCCAATGTCTAATTTAAAGACTAGGCAATTAGGGAGAGCTAGTCCAGATAGCCCAAACCATATCGCAGAAGGAAGGAAGGATGTCCATGGAGCCAGTCTACAAGGAGAAAAGGGGAACGAGTAACTACGGAATACAGATGACCTCAACGGAAGCTAAGATTGGTGAGCTACAATTATATAATGCAAGCAACAGTAAATTACAGTAACGTTAAATTCTTACTTTCCCCCAAGATAAAAGGTACTTTTCCGACTCATCTCATTTTTTTACTAAATTCATTTGACCAGATATTGCGTTACTTTTCTTTCTCAGAGCGATACTTAATGGTTTATTATTTAAAATCCTACCCCTGTGATTTATGTATAAGTCTCTATGCTATTCAATATAAATTTTTTGCTGTACAGTTTTGTTGAAAACTGTAAAGGTGGCGCCCAAACAATACATAGAGAAGTGGAAAACCATGGAATGATAATTGATATTCTATTTGCGTGGCAATTTGCGGGCAAGCCACATATAGTTTATATATATATATACATGTGTCCCCAGCTATTAACTTTCATCTCCCCAAGTGTGAAGCTTAGGAGAGGGAACAGTTACAAAACTGATAATCGTTGGATTGTTCCATATTCACCTGACCCATCAAAGGTTTTCAAGGCGCACATCAATGTTTAATCTTGCCATTCCGTCAAATCTATCAATACATTTGTAAATATGTAACCAAAGGAAGTTGCATGGCTGTGATTGGAGTTAGTGCAGAGAATTCCAATGATGAAGTTACCCAATACCAAATGGGCCCCTGTGTTAGCAGTAATGAAGCAATTTGGCACATATTTTCTTTTCCCATTCATGAAAGACACCCCACTGTTGTTCACATAGTCATACATTTAGAAAATGGTCAAGGAGTATATTTCACGGCACGGAACGCATTACAACGAGTTGTTGAACCACAATCTACAACCTTGACAAGTTTTTTAAATTGTATCACAATGATGATTTCGCCTGAACACTGCTATACTCCGAAACAAAAAAATATTATACTTGGAATCAATCCTCTAAGAAATTTCAACGACTGAAACAAGGAAAACCACTTCCAGATTAACCAAATGTATATTCCACCGATGCAATACGTCGAATTTATTCAGTCCATCCAAGCAAAGATGAGTGTTTTATTTGCGATTGCTATTAGTCAATGTTCGAGTCCCAACATCATTCCATCATTTACAAACTGTTAATGATGAATTGTGTGGCTCTTACAGAGAAGCCTGTCTACGTTTGCAACTGTTAGAAAAAGACGCTCATTGGGATCAAACTCACAATGATGCTGTAATTTCTTCACAACCTCATCAAATACGAGCATTGTTTTCTATAATTATATCAACATGCTACCCATCAAAACTAATTGATTTATGGATCAAATACAAAGATGATATGTGTGATGATATCTTATATCAAATGCGCATCACAACAGGAAATCCAAATTTACAAATCCGTGAAGAAATGTGCAATGAGGCGTTGATATCAATTGAGAACATGTGCTTGATGGTGTCAAACAAAGTATTACCTCAATGAAGCATGGCCGCGCCCAATCGCCCGATGCATAACGCTTTTAATCAAGAGTTGCAACGCTAAAAACTGTATGATCTCGATGCTTTAAGAGAATCAGTTCGAATAAATCTTCCGCTCTTGAACCAACAACAAAAGTATGTATATGATAGTATAATGAAAGTTGTAAATGATGGAACTGGAGGGATTTAATTCTTGGACGCTCCCGGGGGTACAGGAAAAACTTTCTTAATTTCATTGATTTTAGCAACAATTCGCTCACACAATGAAATTGCACTCGCACTTGCTTCATCAGGCATTGCAACTACATTGTTGGAAGGCGGTCGAACAGCCCATTCAGCGCTAAAATTGCCTTTGAATATTCAAAGCAACGAAACTCCGACCTGCAACACATCGAAGAACTCTGCAATGGAAAAGGTTTTGCAGCAATGTAAATTGATAGTGTGGGATGAATGCACCATGGCACATAGAAAATCTTTGGAGGCATTAGACCGAACCATGCAAGATCTGCGGAACAATCAAAACCGATTTGGTGGAACGATGATTTTATTAGCAGGAGATTTTCGTCAAACATTGCCAGTGATTCCACGGTCAACGCCGGCTGATGAACGTAATGCATGTTCAAAGTCATCACTTTTGTGGAAACACATCAAGATACTAAATTTAAGCCAGAATATGTGTGTAGAGTTGCAAAATGATCCACCTGGAGGGATATTTTCAATACAACTAATTGACATTGGTAATGGCAAATTCCCTTCAGATGTTCTGAATGGCTACATTATTTTTCCTGACAATTTTTGTCAGTTTACTGAATCCAAAACCGAAATCATTCAAGAGGTGTTCCCAAACATTGCTCAAAATTACACTGATCATATTTGGTTGAGCGAACGAGCTATATTGGCTGCCAAAAACATGGATATAAATGAATTAGATTTCAAAATCAAAATGAAATTGCCGGTGAATTGAGGACATACCAATCAGTTGATTCCGCTACTAACCAAGATGATGTCATATACTATCCACCCGAAATTTTGAACTCGCTGGACTTGCCAGGACTGCCGCCTCACATTCTTCAATCAAAGGTCAGATCAGTGATCATAATGTTGCGAAATATCAACCAACCGCTTCTTTGTAATGGCACATGGCTGGCGATAAAAACTTTACTGAACAACGTGATCGAAGCAACCATTCTAATGGGGAAGTATATAGGAGAAGATGTTTTGATACCACGCATCCCTTTGATTCCGACTGACATACCATTTGAATTTAAACGACTGCAGTTTCCAGTGCGGCTCGCTTTTGCTATGACCATAAATAAATCCCAGGGGAAGTCATTGAGTGTTTGCGGTATTAATCTTGAAAGCCCATGTTTCTCGCATGGCCAATTGTATGTTGCCTGTCCCTGTGTTGGAAAACGAACAACTTTGTTTGTTTACGCGCCAGGTAATCAAACAAAAGATATCGCGTATCTTAAAGCTTTGCAATGAAATATATCTTCATTTTGTTGATTGGAATCGGTGTTTTCTATGATATCTATTTCCTACGAAGAAAGAGGAGTAAATATTGCCGCATTATCTTCACGCCATCAACTTATCCAATTACTTGATTTGCAACGAGGGATGATTATGGCTCTGTGAGGGATTTGAATACCTGCTGAACAGTTCCCATCTACGTTACAGTCAATCAGGGTTATTTCTGGGTAGTGATATGCTGTGACCTCTTTGAGCATTTCCTTATTCACAATCAAGATATTAATACTGCAGGTAATGAAAACACGTTTCTCCAATAGTTTGTAACTAACTTTCGGTAGCAGTAGTAAATTAACTCATTTGATGTTGATGATGTAGTCTTTTGCATTATTCTGATTTTTGCGTGCAGTACAGACTGAATTTGAGTTCGTTCCATTGTCATTTATTTTTGACAGAATGACGTCTCTCGGGTCAGCTAGTACATACATATATATGCATCATCTTGAGTGGCTGAGAGCGGAATTTTATGCTATTTATGTTCTCAGTTGTACTGGATGAACACAAATGCATGCATACACATACATACATACATACATACATACATACATACATACATACATACATACATACATACATACATACATACATACATACATACATACATACATACATATATACATCTTCATTCTTCGTTCAGTGTGCAAGCCCCTGTGAATTTACTAAACGCCTCCACAAACCTCGTAATGATACTAGTTCTATGACATCGTGTAGTTCCACACCCGTTATTAGAAGGTGAATGTAACTATCGTCGTTTTGGTCTCCCCCCTACATCCCTTAACCTGGATGACCGAGTTCATTACCCTTCTTGGTAACCTATCGACCTCCATTCGCCACACATGGCCCCATCACCGTAGCTGGTTTAGGCGTACAGCTTCACTGGTCGAGTTTATTGCTAACTTAGGCTTTATCTCCTCATTCTGAGTACGCTCCTGTCAGTGTTCTCACCTATTTATATCAACGATTATTCTCAGTACTTTCAAGTCGGTTACTTCTAAATTATTAATAAGATATCTGGAGTCCACCCAGCTGTCTGAAAACAGATCGCTGGCAAGATAGTTTCGTCTGGGAGCTGACTTCGTCTTACAGAATACACAGCTGTGAGCTCATTGCATCAGCATTGCTGCGCCTTGTTTCAATCTCACTTACTGTCTAGCCATAGTAGGAGAATACACTTCCTTAATATGTGAACGGATATATTTCATCCAGTTTTGTATTCTCAAACTAACAATCAGTTCTCTTAGGTTACTTCACTACTGTCATCATTTCAGGCTTGAAAAGGTTAATTTTCATATCATACTCAATGCACCCATTTTCAAGATCCAAGATTTTATATTCAAGGCTTTCAGCACAGTCTGCCACTCAGACCAAATCTTCGCAGTAGGGCAAATAGCTTACTACGTTTACACCTAACTGAATTCCTCCCTTCCACTTCATACCTTTCAATAGATGATCCATGTGAACTATGAACAACAAAGGTGAACTATTACAATCTTATCTAACATCTGTAAGTATCTTGAACTAAGAACTCATTCTACCATCAATTCTCACTACATCCCAACTGTAAACATAAATGTATTTGATCGCTTTTAATAAGCTGCCATTAATCACATTAACCCACTGTACGTTTAACATTTATTTTTCCCGGTACCCTGTCAGCCGCCTTCTCTAGATCAACAAAATATAAATATAGGCTGACAGTCTATCCCTGGTTCATTATGAAAATCTGATCCTGACAGCCCGTGTGTGATCTGAAACAACACTGGTTTCCTTCCAACCTACTCTCTACCGTGGATCGCACTCTGCTCTCCAAAACGCCAGTGAACAACTTGTCTGATATACTGATCAATGAAATAATTCTATAGTTTTTGCAATCCCCCCTGTTGCTTGTACATAGTTGCAATAATTGATTTTGTCCAATCAGAAAGTACCCAAACATATTATTCTGTGAAGACATTTCATCCCTGCCTTCCCACTACTTTTCACGATTTCATGTCTAATTTCATTCCTGCTGCTTTATGATAAGAGAGTACATTTAACATCATCTGCACTTCCTAAAGCGCAATTTCTCTAACATCATTTTTCTTCACCACGAGATCGGCACTTCGCGACTTAAACAGAAACATTTCCTTTTACATTCAAAACTTTTCAAAATATTCCTTCCACCTGTCCAAGTATTTACTGGGAGATACTATGAGTTTGCATGATTTACAGGAAACATCATTCATTTCCACTTTCCCTCCATTTCTAAGAATCCATGTTACTGTCCAGAAATGTTTCTCTGCCGAATGACCTATCCTTTCCAGGTTATTACCGAAATTTTCATATGACTTCTTGGATTCTAAATGTGTTTGTTTCGCTCTGTTTCTTTCATCCGCATAAAGTTCCCTGTCTCCATCAGCCCTTGTTTGGAACTATTTCTGATATGCCATCTGATTACGTTTATAAGATGTCCTGACTTCATATTTCCACCAATAAGTTCGCTTCTTACCATGTTTGCATACAGGTGTTCCTAGGCTTCCCCTTTCTACTACATCATCTCGATATGCCACCCATTCTCTTTATATACCCAGAAACTGCTTAATATCTATTTTTTTAACTTTTCGCTAAATATATCCATGTACGTCTGTTTAATTTCCTCATCCTGGATATTTTTTACCCTTATTCCCCTGCAGACAGATTTCACTTTCTCTGTCCTAAGCCTAGAAATACTTAGTTCACTATATATTAGAAAGGGGTCTTGTATCATCGAAAAATCCTGGAACACCTGCGCATTCATAGCAGATTTCCTGAATTCAAAATCGGTTATAATAAAGCCTATTAGGTATCTAATGACCCTACCCCCACCGATGAGTAGTGGTGAACAACCTTATGCTTGAAGAACGTATTCATAACTGCTAATCCCACACTAAAACCGCAGTTCAGTAAACGCTGATGTAATTGTTCTTGTGACAACAAGTGGCTGTGTAATTTGTAACTATTTAAACCCTTGACATTATTACCACTATCAATATTATTACCGCTATTACTAGAGTAGGTTAAATTTAAGCTTATTCCTGTTGGTTACATCATAGATATGTAAATAACTGTTTAATGATATGTAAGTATACAAGGTGTCTGAAATGTTACGGAAAATTTATGGGCATGATAACCCCAATGATATAAGAAAGGATTTTCAACCCTTTAGATAATCGTCAGGGGTAACTGTTTCATATCTTTTACGTCCTGCGACATAGGACACGTAATTCGCAACAGGACGTTAGCGCTGAAGAGCATTAATATCAGAATTCGAAATTCCCAAGGAAAACACATGGGGTACGCAGAAATGATCAGAAACTTATCTAGCGAACGGAGAACAAACATGAGCGCGTGGCTAAGGAACGCACGGTATCAGCAGTTTCCATGTGCTGTGCAGTTGGCAAGCAATACACTAGGGTGCATTGCGTGACTCAACACATGTAGGGGACGGGAGTGGACAAGACCGAGGTAATAGTTTCAATGAGTGGCTTGTCTGTGAGGTTAACTATTACATTTTTCTGCAGTGGAACAGGAGGTTTCGGTTTGTGTTTTTGTAGGAGGCGGTTGAATTTCTTGTTTCGTTTGGCAGTGGCTAGTTCCAGTGTACGCTAAACTACGCAGTATCTCCCAATATTATACCGGTGGAAGAAGTAATTAGCGAAGTTGAAATTTTTTTTTTTGCTAGGGGCTTTACGTCGCGCCGACACAGATAGGTCTTATGTCGTCAAAAGTTGAAATTGCAATCCGACACCTTCCTACGGAATCTGCAGAGGAGATCAGACAGAATATATCATGTCTACTGAGAACCGCAAAGCTGCCGCAATCCAATTTGACCAAAAAAGAAATTCATGTCCGAAAAATACTAAGTCAAGGTACGAAAACAACTATCCTACCCGCAGATAAAGGCAACGCTACGGTGATAATGACACGCACCGACTACACTCGGGAAATAGAACAATTACTCACCGATTCTACATACAGAAAAATAAGAAACCCTATCAACCGCATTAAGAACAAACTCCACATACTAGTACAAACTTCCAGTATCCCAGGTGAAATACAGAAGAAGCTGATATCCTCGGACGCGATACCTCCTAAATTGTAATGCCTTCCTAAAATCCATAAAGAAGGCATACCTCTGCGACATATCGTGAGCGCTATAGGATCTCCGACGCACGATTTCGCCCATTATCTAGCCGGACTACTTCACCACATACAGGACACACGGAAACCTACGTGAAGGACTCCCGACATTTCATCCAGCTCCTTAAGGACCAATCAATTGAAAGTACAGACTTATTAGGAAGTTTTGACGTCACGTCACTTTTCACCAAGGTGCCGCTAACAGAAGTATTTCCGCTATTAGACCAGAAACTTCCAGAAGACCTGTCAACACTAGCTAAATAATGCCTTAACGCCACTTATTTCTATTTCAACGGGGAGTTCTACGAACAGAGTGAAGGGGGCGTGATGGGGTCGCCACTCTCTCCAATAATAGCAAACATGTATATGGAACACTTCGAACAGAAATCCTTAGCCACATCTACCCCGAAATCGAAATGTTTTCTCCGTTATGTGGATGACACGTTTGTGATCTGGCCTCACGGGAGCAATAACCTACAGCTATTTCTCGACCATCTCTACTGTATTCACGTAAATATTCAGTTCACCATGGAAATTGAAGTAGACGGAAAACTACCGTTCCTGGATGTCCTGGTAAAGCGCAATTCCAATGGGACTCTGAGTCACGCAGTATACAGGAAACCCCCACACACAGATTAGGTACTTACACGCCTCGCCTCACCATCACCCATCACAAAAGCAGGCTGTCCTAACATCACTGGTGAACAGGGCCATAGCGATATCAGACGCAGAGCACCTCGAGGAAGAGAAAGAACACCTCACGAGAACCCTCAGGAAAAATGGCTACTCGCTCAATAACATCCGACGAGTCTTTAAAAAATCAGAAGAGAACAAAGAAAAGGCCGCCGTAGGAGAAAAAAACTGGAAAGAAGAACTGACCCGCCCGAAAACAGCGATACTGCCCTACATTAAAAATACTACAGACATGATCGGCAAGATACTGGACAAATACGACATAAAATCCATCTATGAACCTCACTGGAAGTTAGCCCGTTATCTACCGCCAGTAAAAGACACAATAGAATTACAGGCTCCTGGAGTATATCACATTGAATGTAGCTACGGAGCTTGTTATGTTGGTGAAACGAAACGTCTGATCTCCACCCGCCTAAAAGAACATATCCGTCACACCAAGAACCAAAACAGATATTTCAGCGATAGCCAAACATTTCTACGAAACAAGGCATGGAATATCCTTTGACAAGACCAAGATCCTAGCGGCTATCCCTTGGAATCTGGAAAGAAAAATCCGCGAGGCTATCGAAATCAAGAAACATCCGAGAAACATAAATTTAGAAGAAGGATGTAAAATCAGTAATTCTTGGGTGCCTATCATTCATAGTTTAAGAGATACAGACCACAAAATAAACACACGGGCCTAAACCCCATTACATAACAGCGCGGGCAAGGCCCCACTAGCTCGTTGTGACACATACTGTACCTTCCAGAATGCTCAGGAGGCAGCCAGGTCTTACGTCAGCCAGAAAGGCTAGAATATAAAAGGCCAAGGTCTGGGCAACTCTAGTGGTGTAAATTGCTGCCTGGGAGACTGATTACCTCGGATTGAGTAGGGGTATTTCAGTCACCTTGACAAAGAATACTGCAATATATTCGAAACGTCGGCAAACTGTACGTGATGTACAGGCAACTACAACACGGTTCAACCCGGAAATTAAACTAAATAATTCTTCACACCGTGGAAGCTTCGTACATATCTATTAACATACTTAATTCTATTCCTTTCTTTACTGTACTTCTAAAGTTCAACACTACCATTTTTATGTCATCCCTACTCCACTTCCATACCCCTGTACCCTTATCAGCCCTCTCTAGATCACCCCGTTTCCCTGAATATACGTCCCTATAACCCTTCTAAACAAATTTCCTAACTTACACATACCACTGCTGTTTAAGTGAAGGCCATCTGAGCGCTGATCCCTATCTCCTACTCACCCATTAGGAGCTAGAAATCTCGCTCGCAATTTACCACATACCCACCCCATACTCTCATTTAAATCCCCGATCACCTTCCAGTCGGAATCCCTCCTACGCCATATTCCACTGATAAAATTCTCCGCTTCCTTAAACTTCTCCCGTGCTGCACTTAAAGGATCTCACACATCCCCAACTATGTTGGTACTTATACCTGCTTGCCTTACGTTGTTGGTACCGGTGTGAAACACTACCACCTTCTCCTTCTCTCCTCCTTCTCTTCTGCTTTCTTCAACATCTGCCTCAACCTAATTCCTGGGTATCACTCTACCCTCGTCCCTTTCTTCCACACGCTTTCCTCACATGTCTAACAGTGCAATCCCCCATGACCGGAGCCTCAACCCTACCCACCTCATTTGATCCCCTCCCCTTTTGCTCCGTCCTATCATTCCTGACAGCTACAAAAGCTACTGCCTCCTTCCTTTTCTCCCCTCCCCCACCATAAACCCATAAACCTGTTCCACCTGTCTTTTACTATCCTCTATTTTATATTTCCCTTCGCTACCTTTTCCCTTCCTCTACTTCCATACTTCTCAGCAACAGTTCCCTGTTCCTCATCTTCCCTCTGTTGTTCTGCGTGCAATGACTCGTACCAATTTCTCACAGACACATGACCGAATAGATAATCGTAATGACGGGGTAGCATTGTACTGTAGAGATTATATTAAATGTAAAATCATATGCACATCTGCCCACTATACTGACCCCAGATCTGAGTTAATTTTTGCCGAGGTCACTGTGACAATAGTTAAAGTCCTAATAGAAATTGTTTATTGGCCACGACAGACACTGAAAACATTCTACAAAGACTATCACCTGCTTATGAACATATTTTAATATTTGAAGACTTCAATACTAATTTACTGGAACAAGCTGGAGATACAAAACAACTGTCAAGTATTTTTCACACATGTGACATGGCAGTGCTTCCACTAAAACCAACAAATCATACCTCATATTCACATACATTAATTGGCTTAATGATCACTAACAACCTACAGAAAATAGTATCACATGGACAGATCCCTACCTATAGCATATCGACACATGTCTTAATATACTGTACTTGTCTTAATCGCTCCAAGTACCCAAGTATAAGTCGAGACACATCACATTCAGGGACATTAAACATATAAATATAGTTCATGTGAGAGTTGATGCTTTGAATAGTCCTTGGGATGACGGTAAAGGATATAAAAGATATCGATAAAAAAGTTGAAAATTTTAGTTCCCTTATACTTGGTCTCCTTGATAAACATGCTCCTAAGCGTACGGCCAATGTCTTTCGACCTCCTTCTCCATGTCTGACCGATCACATTTAACAAATGATGTCTCACCGTGGCGCGTTACACCGGTTCTGCAGACGCACACTCTCTCCCAGTGTGCTTGGATATTATCGGACACTTCGGAATAGAATTAAAGTAATAATTCGAAATAAGAAAGTTTCTTTTTAAAATCACCTGGCTGGAAATTTAAATGTGTCGAACACTTGGAAACAAATTCGTTCCATTGGAACTGGAAAAGCTTTGCCCCAGCCATGTAATACAGATATCTCTCTGGAGAGATTAAATTGCTCATGTTTCTGAAATAACAATTAAACTGGAAATGCAGACAATATCACAGACTAAAAATTCTCTCCTGAATCAGCCACCACCAAATAGGCCATTCTTTGAATTTGCGAAGTCACAGAGATTGACGTGAAACGCGAGGTATTATCAATCACATCATCTGCTGTAGGACCTTATGAAATATCCATATTCATAATACAACACATAATTGACATTATTCTTCCCGCCATTACTCACATATACAACACGTGCTTTACAAGTTGCCTCTTTTCAAAAATATGGAAAAATGTCATTGTAAAGCTTGTTCCCAAAACTTCCTCACTTGTACTTATAACAGATTATCGACCTTTTTGCATTCTTTCGTCTCTCTGCAAGCCTCTTGAACGAATAGTACACGTGAAATTAACCGACTATTTAAATAAATACAAACTACTTGACCCTTTACAATCGGGTTTCAAACAGGGACCCAGTACGGCCACTGCCCTGCTGAATGTTACAGACGACATGAGACGTGTTACGGACGAAAGGCAGGTGACGCTACTTACACTTCTTGATCTTGGCAGCGCTTTTGACACAGTAAATATAGAATTACTGGCAGCTAAAATGAAACCACTTCATCATGGACGGACAGATCTCTAATTCTTTCTCTCATATCTTACCGAAAGAAAGCAACGCATAATTCTTCATAATAGGTCATCTGAATGGGTGATGAAATATTCAGGGGTAACACAAGGCTCAGTTTATGGACCAGGTCTGTTTGTTATCTATATTAACGATATATCGACATTGCTAAGACACGGTAAATACCACCTGTATGCTGACTATCTACAAATCTATTATCATACCAAAATTTCAGACATCAATCATGCAATAGGTTATATGAACTCTGACTTAAATGATATCTGTTCATACGCTCATGAAAACTATATTTTAATCTATCCATCACAATTATAAAGCTATTATTGTTGGACAGATGAAGAATATCGGTGAGGAAAGAAATAAAAATCTTTCCTCCAATAACTTTATATTGTAAAATTATTCCATACGAAAATTCGGTAAGAAATCTTGATGTAATTATAAACGAGAATCTTAACTGGGGAGAGCACATTACACACATCTGTAGAAAAGTGTACGCCTCCCTTCACCCACTAAGATATCATCAAAATATACTGCCACTGAACATGAGAATTAGGCTTATAAATACTCTTATCCTCCCTATATATTCCTACTGTGACGTAGTACTAAGTGATGCCACGAGAGAACAACTAAACCGATTACAACGTGCTATGAACTCGTGTATTAGATTTATCTTCTCCTTACGCTGTGATGTCCATGTTACCCCTTATTATCGTCAACTTTCTCTTCTAAAATTTGAACGATATACTGTAGAAACCTCCACGTAACAGTAATCATCTTTCGAGTAATAAACTAGAATATCCCATACTACCTATCTTCACAACTCAATTTCCTATCCTCTTTCCACTAGCATAACACACGCTCCGGCAGTACACTTGCTATCTCTCTCAGCAGGCCAGCAGCATTTAGCCGTTCCTTTGTTGTGAATGGAGCTAGAATATGGAATTCTCTCCCCCACAACATTAGAGCCATAAAGTCCTCAAATTCCTTTAAGGCATCTTACCGTAAGAATCTCCACGATGTGTGCCGCCAGGCTGAATGAATCTGGTAGATTGGATGTGTGTGTGAATGTACGTGTACTGTGCTTGTTATCTTGTGTCATTCAACTTTTAATTTATAACGATAGTTTCAAGATATGACTAAGAATATTTATAGTGCTTGTTATTTTATTTATTATTTTCTATTTTGTAATGGTAGATATAAGATTCTGAATATTTTTCCCAGATGCACACTGTTAATGAAGTGTGGTTAAGTGTAAGAGAGGACCATGAGTCCTAACTTCACCACTACAAATTAAGTCGCAAATAATAATAATAATAATAATAATAATAATAATAATAATAATAATAATAACAATAATAATAATAATAATAATAATAATAAACTCTGATCCTGAATAGAGCCCTTAGGCTGCAATCTCCTTCCCTTAGAACATTCGACCACCTGTCTTCTACAGTTCCCCACTTTCCTGCCCATCCCTCTTATATTCCTACTCTATCATGTACATTGTTTGAGGAAGGCCTACCTTCCATCCTGCCTTCTGAGAGAATCCTAACTCTCTCCCTCAACTCTCCAACTCTTCCCTCATACTCCTTAATGCATTTTCACACCCACAGTTACTACACTTGCACTGCTTAGTCACACTTTACGGAAAAATGAAAAGAAAAGGGAAAATAAAATAACTTATTATGTGCAAGAAGGTGGAAGGAAAGAAATTTTGTCTAGGATAGTACACAAAGACCACACGACAATAAGGTAGTTAATATACTACTACACTACTACTTTGTCGCAAAATATTATATCCTAAACAGGATAAAAACTACCGTTAATTACTGATTAGCGAAAGGAAAACACAAGAATTACACAATTCTAAACTGCAGTTAATCCTATCCTAATTACAACAACAGAATTCTAGTAGGATAGTTTCTACAGATACTTCTACTATACTACACAAATATTTTACAATAATAGAATAAGCACGCTAATTTATAATAAGATACTACAGTACACTACAAGAATGTTATGTTACTACTAAGCACAAACAGAAATGAGCATTGCAAGTTTGAAACAAGCAAGAACTACTCAAGGATTACCAACCAAGCTAAATGCGTAGACAAATTATTATTAGTAGCCCACCATTTTATCCTACCATGTTCTAATAGATACACGCGAAAGATACACACGGAAGATGACACACACACACACACACACACACACACACACACACACACAAAAGGATACACACGAATATATCAGGCTAGATACTATCTAAATATACCGTATTTACACTACAATTCTCAACTGAAATGTGGTTATATGTTTTTTACAGCTGGTAGGTTACTATTATTTTCCCTACTACGCGGGACGGAAAATAAAAGTGTCCTTGAATGCGGAAAAACAAGAGGTTGTCCACAATAATTTTCCTCAAAACGACGCCGGGGACTTTAACTGCAATATTATTGGGATATAGGAATTCGATTATTAACTTTTCCTCGGTAAGTAAACGAAGTGGCAAAGTACAATGTATGCCGTGGTCTTAGAACTTCAAATTTTCTGAATAGAGTAATCCGCTGATTCTTGTATTTGTTTACTCAGCTACCATATACTCTTTGATCTCGTCGGAATGCAGCAAACAATCGTCAACAATCCAAAGACTGTTGAGTAATTATCCAGTGAAATAGCGTGTATTCCCTTTAACTTCTTTTTAAATCGAGGTTTACAGGCGTATCGTGCTATTTAATTGAATAAATTATTACCTTCGTGATGATTTGAACGGATATCTATACGAAATACTGTAAAAGCTGCGAAAGTTACAACTCGTTATGATAATATGCCTTTGTAAGTATTATACCAATGAACCTACGGATTTTGAAACGTGTTTCCTAAACCTAAATTCCAAACCTAGAAATCGTAATCTACTGAACGCCAACTGAACTACTTGTTATAAAATTCAAATAAATATCACTAGTCCCACTTTCTACCAACAAGCACTAAACACCAATATATAAACAGCACTAAATGGTTCTCTCTCTCACACACACACACACACACACACACACACACACACACACACACACACACACACACAAAATTAAACCATTTTAATAGGTTTTAACTACTTTATAACTACGATAATGCAAGAGCACTCTCAACAGTCGACCATTCACAAGCGCATCTAACAATGGAAATCCTAACACGTATCAAACACAATAATAACGTACGGATCTACCATTGACTTAGTTTCATTAGCCTATATCCTAGGATTCTGTGTTCTAAATAGTCTTTAACACCTGTCAATACGAAAGGACGCGCTTGCAATATTTACTTTTAATAGATAAGTTATGTTACGTGGGTATGTCATTTGAGTACCATAATTGTTTTGTAGTGTGGCGAAGTTTGACATGCACGAAATATACTGTGGTTACCGACATGCTTTAAAAACCAATGCACTGTGCTCACACTAAACCGACAGCTTTACTACCAGTATTCCAGTTTTGTACGCCAGTCGTTTCAGGATGCCTGAACGCATGATAATAATAATAATGAGGAAAAAAAGACGCTACATTATCTCGGCATGATAATAAGATGTTGCTCAACACTACGTCGCCAGTAATAGCAAAGTTGAATTTGAGCGAGCGACACATCAGAATACTACTGTACGTTAGAGCACCGCCCAACGTTATCAAGCAAGACAGCTTGGTCGGCTACACGCTGCATAGGCTGACACAGAAGTTGCTCACGATTGAACGTACATTTCTTTATCGATTTTCCTATGAGCTGTCACTAGGAGGAAATAAAAAACGGCACAGATCGATTTTTGTTTTAGAACACCATGTCCTCTTACTGTAACTTATTTTTAGACATCATGTATATATGTGTGTTTATAGGTGTAAGTTACAATCGTAGCATTTTGTACAGTAGATAAACTTGGTTCTGTGTAAGAGTAGCCTTTATAGCCTTAACCGTGCCAGTAAAATAAGACATTATAAATAAATAAAAGGAAATTCCTATTAGCTTCCAAATCTTCCCAATATTTACCAATCGTCTTCTCATATCCTTCAGTTCTAATTCCATTTCTCGCATTGAAATCACACATTAACACTATCCTAGCCCTGCTGTCGACCCTGACTACGATGTCACTTAGTTCTCCATAAATCTTGTCAACGTCATCCTCATCTGCATTCTCACATGGTGAGCAGACTGGGACAATTCCCGTCGTAATTCTTCCAACTGTTAAATCAACCCACATCATTCAGTCATTTACTTGCCTAACATACACTATGTTGCGTGCAATAGTATTCCTGATGAACGGTCCTACCCCACACCCTGTCTTTCCCTTCTAAACTTCTGTTAAGAGAACTTACTATATCTTCTCTCTTACGCGTTATCTCCCCTAACGCGAATGTCATCAACATTTAACACATCCAGACGCATCCTATTTGCTGACTCAGCCAGTTCTACTTTCTTTTCTCCATAAGCCCCATTGATAGTGATAGCTCTCCATCGAATTCCATTTTGTTCGCCACGTTATTTTCAACGAGTCCCTCACCAGTAAAATGGAAGTGGGACTCCGTTAGTTCCCTTGATCCGAGTCTTGTTCAAAATGTTTTGAGCGTGCTGGGTGAAAATTCTGTGAAGCAGGATGCTACTCTACTTCTACACTTCTCCTCAAACGTGTTAGAGACCACCACTGGATTGTATAGTCCTGGCTGCCTGAACACAAGGATTGCCATGACGCATAATATCACGGTGATGCTCACTCCTATTCCGTCGCAGCTGGCATCCCAACACTCAGGATCACTTACTAAGCCACGCAGCCGTTCCCCAAGTTTCAAGAAGTAGAAAGTGGCTAAAGTAAAGCGCACAACGACCTATCGAAGTAAGTAAATAAATCAAAATCACACGGTAAGGAACCAGGCGAATACGAAGGATCATCGTCGATTGATATCATTCCTTAAAATAACCTATTTTCCCCTATTAAATCAACGTGTTTCATATAGACCAGGAAGAACCTCAATGTTTCATTTCATTCCGAATGTAATAAACTCTCGTACGGTGCATATTAGAGATGTGTAATGAAATAGTATTCACTCATTTTGGAAAAATAACATAGCAATTGCTTTGTATCGCTAGTGATTTTAACTTATTTAAGTCTGAATTTATCGAGTGTGTATAAAAATGTACCTATCCCGAGAAATTGCAATGTATTCTCCTGCATATTTTACCATTTATTTCACACATATTTCAGCCTCCGTGTACACTTTATTATTAAGTTAACTTTCTATGAGTCAATTTGTTTCGAATACAGATTCTTATTAAAACTGATTCCATATTTATTCTGTAATTTTTCAAGGTCAGTAAAGGAATATGTCATTGTCAATTCACTTTCTGCTTCTTTCGTGTTAATAAATATTAATTGGCCACTCAAACACACATAATGTGATTTACTAAACGTCCACCTACCACCCTGCATTTCACAACTAACTTCCAGTACACACGAGTGCAGAACAGATAATCTATATATATAAAATAACTTGTCCTGACTGACTGACTGACTGACTGACTGACTGACTGACTGACTGACTGACTGACTGACTGACTGACTGACTGACTGACTGACTGACTGACTGACTGACTGACTGACTGACTGACTGACTGACTGACTGACTGACTGACTGACTGACTGACTGACTGACTGACTGACTGACTGACTGACTGACTGACTGACTGACTGACTGACTGACTGACTGACTGACTGACTGACTGACTGACTGACTGACTGACTGACTGACTGACTGACTGACTGACTGACTGACTGACTGACTGACTGACTGACTGACTGACTGACTGACTGACTGACTGACTGACTGACTGACTGACTGACTGACTGACTGACTGACTGACTGACTGACTGACTGACTGACTGACTGACTGACTGACTGACTGACTGACTGACTGACTGACTGACTGACTGACTGACTGACTGACTGACTGACTGACTGACTGACTGACTGACTGACTGACTGACTGACTGACTGACTGACTGACTGACTGACTGACTGACTGACTGACTGACTGACTGACTGACTGACTGACTGACTGACTGACTGACTGACTGACTGACTGACTGACTGACTGACTGACTGACTGACTGACTGACTGACTGACTGACTGACTGACTGACTGACTGACTGACTGACTGACTGACTGACTGACTGACTGACTGACTGACTGACTGACTGACTGACTGACTGACTGACTGACTGACTGACTGACTGACTGACTGACTGACTGACTGACTGACTGACTGACTGACTGACTGACTGACTGACTGACTGACTGACTGACTGACTGACTGACTGACTGACTGACTGACTGACTGACTGACTGACTGACTGACTGACTGACTGACTGACTGACTGACTGACTGACTGACTGACTGACTGACTGACTGACTGACTGACTGACTGACTGACTGACTGACTGACTGACTGACTGACTGACTGACTGACTGACTGACTGACTGACTGACTGACTGACTGACTGACTGACTGACTGACTGACTGACTGACTGACTGACTGACTGACTGACTGACTGACTGACTGACTGACTGACTGACTGACTGACTGACTGACTGACTGACTGACTGACTGACTGACTGACTGACTGACTGACTGACTGACTGACTGACTGACTGACTGACTGACTGACTGACTGACTGACTGACTGACTGACTGACTGACTGACTGACTGACTGACTGACTGACTGACTGACTGACTGACTGACTGACTGACTGACTGACTGACTGACTGACTGACTGACTGACTGACTGACTGACTGACTGACTGACTGACTGACTGACTGACTGACTGACTGACTGACTGACTGACTGACTGACTGACTGACTGACTGACTGACTGACTGACTGACTGACTGACTGACTGACTGACTGACTGACTGACTGACTGACTGACTGACTGACTGACTGACTGACTGACTGACTGACTGACTGACTGACTGACTGACTGACTGACTGACTGACTGACTGACTGACTGACTGACTGACTGACTGACTGACTGACTGACTGACTGACTGACTGACTGACTGACTGACTGACTGACTGACTGACTGACTGACTGACTGACTGACTGACTGACTGACTGACTGACTGACTGACTGACTGACTGACTGACTGACTGACTGACTGACCGCCGAGCCAAACCTTCTGAACATAAAGAAATGAAATTTTGTGGATACATTCATATTAAGATGTAGGTGCTCGCTAGGAGAGGATTTTTGGATATTCCGTCGCTAAGGGGGTGAAAAGGGGGTTGAAATTTTATAATGAGTGTATCTATATCTCAAAACTTTACAGATGTAAAAATTGGTATTTAGGATCTTCTTTAAAAATAAGGAAACACGTATTTTTTGTTTTCAGAAAATCCCGATAGGAGGGGTGAAAAACGGTGGAAAAGGGGTTGAATGCCTTTAATCAGGATACCGGTACTAAAATAAGGAAACATGTATTTTTTTGTTTTCAGAAAAACCCAATAGGAGGTGAAAAGGGGTGAAAAATGGGTTGAATGTCTTTAATGACAATACTTATATCTCAGAAACTGAAAATATTACAGACCTGAAAATTGGTGTTTGGGATCCCCTTTAGAAATAAAGAAACACATATTCTTGTGTTTTTGGAAAATCCAATTAATGGGGGGGTGTGAAAAGGGGGTGAATTTTGAAAATGAGTATATCTATATCTCAAAACTTTTCAAGTTTATAGATGTAAAAATTAGTTTTAGAATCTCCTTTAAAAATAAAGAAACAGGTATTTTTTTGTTTTCGGAAAATCCCAATAGGAAGGGTGGAAAAGGATGAAAATGGGTTGAATGCCTTTAATGAGGCTACTTATATTTCAGAACCTGAAGATATTACGGACCTAAAAATTGGTATTTGGGTTCTACTTTAAAAATAAAGAAACAGGTATTTTTTCGTTTTTGGAAAATCCAAATAATGGGGGGTGAAAAGGGGGGTGAATTTTGAAAATGAGTGTATCTATATCTCAAAACTTTTAAAGTTTATAGATGTAAGAATTAGTATTTAGAATCTCCGTTAAAAATAAAGAAACAGGTAATTTTTTGTTTTCGGAAATCCCAATAGGAAGGGTGGAAAAGGGTGAAAATGGGTTGAATGCCTTTAATGAGGCTACTTATATTTAAGAAGCTGAAGATATTACAGACCTAAAAATTGGTATTTGGGATCTACTTTAAAAATAAATAAACAGGTATTTTTTCGTTTTTGGAAAATCCAAATAATGGGGGGTGAAAAGGGGGGTGAATTTTGAAAATGAGTGTATCTATATCTCAAATCTTTCAAAGTTTACAGATGTAAAAATTGGTACTTAGAATCTACTTTCAAAATAAAGAAACACGTATTTTTTGTTTTCGGAAAATCCCAATAGGATGGGTGAAAAGGTGTGAAAAATAGTTTAATGCCTTTAATAAGGATCCTTATTTCTCAGAAACTGAAGATGTTACAGACCTGAAAATCGGTATTTGGGATCTCCTTTATAAATAAATTAACATGTATTTTTTGTTTTTAGAAAATCCAAATAGTGGGGGGTGGGGTAAAAGGGGGATTATTTTAAAAATGAGTGTATCTATATCTCAAAACTTCAAAAGTTTGCAGATGTAAAAATTGATATTTAGAATCTCCTTTAAAAATAAAAGAACACGTATTTTTTTGTTTTCGGAAAATCCCAATAGGAGGAGTGAAAAGTGTGAATAAGGGGTTGAATGTCTTTAATGAGGATACTTATATCTCAGAAACTGAAGATATTACAGACCAGACAGTTAGTATATGGAATCTCCTTTAAAAAGACAAAAACATTTATTTTTTTGTTTTTGGAAAATCTAATTAATGGGGGTTAAACAGGAGTGACAAACTGGGGTGACTTTTTAGAAAGACTATATCTACATAATATCACAGAAACGTAAAATGTTACAGACGTAAAAACTGTTATTTGGAATCTCCTGTTAAAGCAAAGAAACAGGTATTCTCGGAAAATCCAATGAAGGGTCGGGGGTGGTGAAAAATTGAAAAATTAATTGAATTAATTGTATGAGGACACTTACATCTAATAAAAACTAAAGATGTTATAGGCGTGAAAATTGGTATTTAGATCTTCTTTAAAAATAAAACGACGCGTTTGGGGGGAGGGGGGAATCAACTTTGGGGGCGGGTGTGAAAAGGAGTTAAATTCGTTTCATGAGGACACATATCTCAAAAACTGAAGATAATCGGTATATAGAATATTTTTTACTATTAAAGAAACAAATATATTTTGCCGGAAAATTCACATAGGGGAGGGGGAATTGTGAAAGTAAGTGAAGAAAGAGAATTATTTTTATGGGAATACTTATATCTCAAAACTGAAAGTAACACACGTGAACATTGGTATTTGGAATCTCCTTTAAACATAAAGAAACACGCTTTCTTTTTTCTTGGGGGGTGAGGAGTAAATTAACTTAACCGCGGTGGGGTGAAAACGGAGGTGAGACCAATTGATTTTACTGTTCCTAATGTACTTATAAGGAGCCTCCGTGGCTCAGGCGGCAGTGCGCTGGCTTCTCACCGCTGGGTTTCGTGGTTCAAATCCCGGTCACTCCATGTGAGATTTTTGCTGGACAAAGCGGAGGCGGGACAGGTTTTTCTCCGGGTACTCCGGTTTTCCCCGTCATCATTCATTCCAGCAACACTCTCCAATATCATTTCATTTCATTTGTCATTCAGTTAATCATTTCCCCAGTGGAGTGCGACAGGCTTCGGTAGGGCTTATTCATTCCATTCCATTCCATTCCTGACCCGGTTGAATGACTGGAAACAGGCTGTGGATTTTCAATGTACTTATTCTGATCATAAACCGATCATTTTCAATCTCTCCTGGGTTCGTTTTCAAGAGCCATCTTTTCCTTTGGGGAACCTTCTTAGATTACAGTAGATTCTTCTGGCATATAAACAAATATTTAAACATATTTAAAATAAACGATAGATATATGATTGACCGTGCAATTGTTCACCTCTGTAATAAGGTCAATAATGCACGGAAGTATGTCATTCGTATCGCCAGAAGTCCTGCGCACTTGCCTACGGGCTACAATGGTGCTGGTCATACTGTCATCAATGACAACGGCAGCAGATGTAATTTACCGCCAAGGCACCCAAGACGACACCATGCCGGATCTCCTCAAGGATTTGATCCACATTAAAAATGCTTATAGGAAAAGATGGCAAAGATTTAGGGAACCAACTGACCGGGTGGAATATCTGTACCTATCCCGGGAAGTACGAAATCGATTGCTGGAGAAAAGATTGAAAAATGGAAGGAACGTTGCCGTAATCTCTCAGAAAACGAGTCAGATCGCGAATTTTGGCGGAATCTCTCAGAAAACGAGTCAGATCGCGAATATCGGTGGGTTATATATAAAACGATAAGCATTCAATTATAAATTTCAGTATAATACCGTAGCGAAACACGGATATCTTGTTAGTAGATAATAGAATTCAACAAAACGGAATACTGACAAGACTGTGTAAATATTTAAATAATACAGCACATAAACATCCTTATGTTTTAGTAACATCCGGCATTATTTGGACTTGCAAATCGATCCTGTGTGACGTTATCGACCTCCATTGTTACCACGTTTAGAACTCAGATATGTGGTACGGATAAATTTTGGATAGTTTCACGAACAAGCATCGTAACTAAATTTAAATTCTATATGTTTCTCTAACAAACGAGGTTTATTTAACAGACACAGTTTCAAAGTCACAAGTAAGAGAGCTTCCACTAACTTCCAACTAGTACAGTTAGATTTTCAGTGACACTACAATTGCGAATGATTTGACCGGGAAAGAAGCGGTCGTGCGGGTGAAATCGAGGTAAACTTCCTCCCAAAGATTTGAGCGGAGACTTGTGCACGAAAATCTGATCCAAACTTTGTGCACAGTACCTCATCTAATGCTGTAGCCTTTCGTGTGAATATTTATTGTTTTGCTTTTTCAATATCCGTTTAATAAACACTTTATCACGAAACTAGCATAGTTCTATTTTAACGTGACAGGCAGCATTTAACGCAATTTGTAATGAATATTAACATTCAAGGAGTTTTGAAAGCATCGAAGTAAACCATTTTATTGACAAACCGCAGATAAACCTCTTTAAATTAACTAGTCGAGAAATCTCTATGATAGTGTACGCCTTGTTTTCCATCGTGTACGTACCCTGGGTTTTAGTAAAATATTAGCCGATCATATCTGGTGTCACGAAGTGAACATACCGGGTATTTACCTGGTTTGAAACTGGGAAACCACGGGAAATCTACAGGGCTGTCTACTATGTGGTTCTATACCCCCATCTCCTGAGTACAAACACAGAGTTTCACAATCCATACTTCGTAGCACACCCACTGAGTACACAGAATAGAATTCATGCATACCGAGCTCGATAGCTGCAGTCGCTTAAGTGCGGCCAGTATCCAGTATTCGGGAGATAGTAGGTTCGAACCCCACTGTCGGCAATCCTTAAAATGGTTTTCCGTGGTTTCCCATCTTCACACCAGGCAAATGCTGGGGCTGTACCTTAAGTAAGGCCACGGCCGCTTCCTTCCCACTCCTAGCCCTTTCCTGTCCCATCGTCGCCATAAGACCTATGTGTGTCGGTGCGACGTAAAGCAACTAGCAAAGCTACGAATACTTAAAGTGTAATAAATGCTATAGTGAGAAATTCTAAAGAGATACTTGCTGACAAATATGCTTTCATAGCCGTGCGCGGGCGGTTGAACATTTATCTGTGATGGGGCAGAGTAATCTCTCCAAGAGTTTCAATGATTTTCGAAACTACTGTATATACTATTAATGAAACTATTCTAATCAAAATATTATCTCCTGTCATTATACATCGTATGAAAATAAGCATTGCCATGAACATTTCACTCAATTTTGTACATGTAGGTGACGATCACTGTATAACAAACTTATGTACAGAAGAAAAGTAACACTAAAATACAGCTTGAGCGATCTGCAAATGTGCTTACCGGAAATATCGTGTATCCAATTATTTAACATAATTATTACCCTACATTCATTTAAGTGAAAATCTTATAAAATTTCGAAATGTGTATAAATCCAGTATTAACTTTTCTTACACACTGTAGATATTTCTTGATGTATGCAGTATTCTTACAGTTATTCCTGGGCAAAAGCCAGAGTAAATTGTAGCTTGCACCGAAGTCTCAGTGTCACATTTGACTGTGGTTGATGATGAGTCAGAGCACAATTAGTGCTTCTGGATTTTACGAGATTTTCTACTCAAAATACAATAGCATTTTCTGGTCCAGTGAGAATAACAATGGGAAACTAAGTCATCATGCCTTGTAAGTCTGTTTATGGCGCCACCATCGGTTTTTGTCGCTTTCCTTCAACCTTATAAAGTATGAAACCAGCCTCTGGGCTGAAGACTTAACAAACAGACAGACAGACAGACAACAGTTCTTTAACAAATGCTTTATATGCATATTAGGGTTGCAGTAACTGCAGGGCGTGAGGTTGTGAAGCTGTCCCTGGTGTAACGATAATCACGGTACGTTACTCAATCAATCTTCCGCTATTTGTTAGGCTAATCCTCGGTGCTTACGGCCTGTGCTGGGCTAAAGGGTGGGACGTGAGGCCGCATAGCCGACACACAAGAATGGCGAGCGTGTGGGGAAGAATCGACGGTGGAATACTCGATTAAGGAGTGACGCTTGTAATAATGGCCGGAAAGCCATCTGCGGTGTAAAAATAAGGCGAATGGTTAAAAATGCGTTATGAAAGTACAATGTTAGAAATTGATTTACAGTGATATAATATGGTACGATTGTAGAAAACAGAACCACTTTCTCTAGGCTGAGCATCTCAGACGGTAGAGCGCTGACCTTCTGAGTCCAAGTTGGAACGTCCGATCCATACTCAGTTCGTTGGTATTTGAAGGCGTGTTAGTAAATTTACTAGTTATTTTATGAACTCCTGTGGGAAGGAAACCAGCCATGACAGCGTCTCCGTATACCATAGAAGTTAGTGGGACGTAAAACCAATCAAGAACCATTTTCACCAGAAAGAACATAATAATAATATGTCCAGAAAAATACATACGGTAAGTGCACATAATAAAAGCAAACTTTTACAATTTGTCTCTCTGTCTGTCTGTCTGTCTGTCTGTCTGTCTTTTTTGTTTTTTTTTACATCGCACCGACACATATGTTTTATGGCGACGATAGGATAGGAAAGTGCTAGGAAGTAGAAGGAAGCGGCCGTGGCCTTAATTAAGGTACAGCCCCGGTATTTGCCTGGTGTGAAAGTGGGAAACCACGGAAAACCATCTTCAGAGCTGCCGACAGTGGGGCTCGAACCCACCATCTCCCGATTACTGGATACTGGCCGCACTTAAGCGACTGCAGCTATCGAGCTCGGTGTCTGTCTGTCTGTCTGTCTGTCTGTCTGTCTGTCTGTCTGTCTGTCTGTCTGTCTGTCTGTTAAGTGTCACCAGCCGGCAGGCTGGTTAGATCCTCTTAAAGCACCACCTAAGGTTATGCAATTACTTGGAAAAAATAAAGCAGATAGGGGTGCCATGCTGAAGCTTCAAGGCATGATGAGGAATGAGAGAGTTTGTCATTATTTCCATCACTGGTGATCGGAAAGTACTATTTTACATCGGCTGACCTCATAAGTACTACCTTTCACAGCATACATGAGGAAGTAGCCACAGCTTTCAGAAAGTTGCTGGTGCAAGCATTTGCCACCAGCTGAAACAGAAATTCAAGAATATAATTCATCACTGATGATGGTATTCCAGCAAAATTGTTTGCAAAATAATCGTTACAGTGGCCACTTCTGTTACAAATCTGAGATAACCTGTCAGGATTTAATTATTTACCAAGAAAGTTGGATGTGTGGTTTAGGTCACGTAGCGAACTTACATTCGAGAGATGTTCGTACCACACTGTTGGTAGCCCTGAAGATATGTCTCCGTGGTTTCTCATTTTCACACCAGGAAAATAACGGGGATGTACCACATTCACTTCCTTCCCAGCCCTATCCCTGTCTTATCCCACTGTTTCCACAAGGCTTGTCTGTGTCGATGTAACGTAAAACCAGTTACTCTAGCATAGTATTCCTTTCTGAATTTGTGTACACAGAAATTCTTGATTTATTTGGGCCCCTAAGAACAATGTGAGAAATTAGTGAAATTGTAGATCTATTCATTCGTCAACTACAGAATAAGTCGACGTCTTGTGGATGCTTGATAGCTGAAATCTTCCTGGTTTTCTATTCTGTACCTATATGTAGGCACTGAAGACTGAATTTCCTTCTTTTGTCTGAAAGTCTTTTATCTGAAGGTCTTTAATCATGGTATCTTCTTCCACAAATATTTTTAACACATGTGTATTGAATATTGCTTTTATCTATTGGTATTATGATAATTATTATTAATATTAATTACGAGTACAGTATATCGCTGCTATATCATTAGAGTGGTGTTGACTCTGTTGCTGTTAAACAAGCAAATTAAACCATACCTTTTGGGGGACATTCACTGCAAGGCAGTATGTTATAGTGAAAATGAACCGAGGAATCTAGCAAAGTCTTAGTGTTGGTAGATGCCGTTCTCAGGAGGTCATGATAAAAACTCTCATTAGCGTGTACAATGTACACGGAACAGAATGTGCTGTCATTCTAAGTTGAAGTATCGAACTGCATAACACTTAACCTCTATTTCACAAAATTTGACAGTATAACTAGCTATATCTACCTTCAATCTCCGTAAAGTTCAAAGGAGTAATTTTAGGTGAAATTAATTTTTGATACAGCATTTACACTACATTGTCATTAGTGATCCCGGTCACTCACCTGGAGATTTTTGCTGGACAAAGTGGAGGAAGGACTGGTTCTTCTACGGGTACTCCTGATTTCCCTGGCACCTTTCATTCCAGCAACACTTTCCAATATAATTTCGTTTCATCTGTCAGGAGTGTAACAGGCTTCAGGAGTTGGCACAATTCCTATCCTTGCTACTAGATGGGGGCTTCAATCATTTCAATCCCGACCCTGTCAGATGACAGGAAACTGGCTTTGGATTCCTTTTTGTCTTTAATGACAGGATAACCGTACTTACTGGTTTAACTGGAGCTGATAATGTTTCAGAAGAACGTAGGTCCGCACTTCGCTGCTAACTGGGAAGAGTTTCAACTAATTTTCGGTAGATGTCTGCAGGTATCTTCTGCCGTTCTCCCTGCAAAAGAGCGAACAGTTTTGCAGCTGATTTGGTGCGGTCTAGTCTGGCTGTAACCAGCTCTGTAATTCATCCCATGGATGCTTCATTGGGCTTAGATCAGAGCTTTGGTTTGGCCCCTCTATTGCATTTACTCCCATTTCGACAAACCACTTGATTAGGGCCCTAGCTTTTTGAACTGTCATGCTGAAAATGAAAAGGATCATTTGCGAATTGTTGCCACTGGTCGGGTAGCATTTACCTGTCCAATATTACCTGACAGTTCTTAAGAATTAAACGAATGGACCGAGACTGAACCTTGAAAAGAGATCCAGATCGCTATGCCTCCACCAGATTTCACAGTGGAAAAAATGCACTCCCATAAGTAACACTAAATTTGCATTCGCCAAGTCCATAAACGTCCATCGGATTGACACAATGCGTACCATGAATCGTCACTTCAAATGATGCTCTCCTATTGTTCTAGAGTTCACTAGTGACGTGTTTTTCCCCACTATAATCGCCGGCGAGGGTTCAGTTTAGTGATATTTGGTTTATATCCCTCAGCTCACCCATGGAATACCAGTAGATACAAAGACCTCTCGATGAATGGAACGAGTACTGGCATCACATCCAGATACCAGTCGAAAGTCTGTGGTCACAGTTTCTTTTTTTTTCTTCTTTTTTTTTTGCTGTTGGCTTTACGTGGCACCGGCAGAGGTACAGCCCCAGCATTTGCCTGGTGTGAAAATGGGAAACCACGGAAAACCATCTTGAGGGCTGCCGACAGTGGGGTTCGAACCCACTATCTCCCGAATACTGGAGACTGGCCACACTGCAGCTATCGAGCTCGGTGGTCACAGTTTCTAACGAAACTTGTAGGTTTCTATTTCACCAAACTTCGAAGAAATCGACAGTCCCTACATGTTAATTCATCAGGGTTCGTTAGTCGAAGTGAGATCTTTGTATCTCCCTGCTATTTTCATTCCACCACTTATATATATATAAAAATTATAATTTTCTCCCAAGTTTAAATTCGTTGACAGCCAACCGGAAATACACACATCACAGACTATAAAATCTCTTCTGAACCAGCCACCACCAAATAGGCCATTCTTTGAATTTCGCGAAGTCACAGAGATTGATGTGAAACGCGTGGTATTATCAATTACATCATCTGCTGTTGGACCTGATGAAATACCCATACTCATAATGCAACACATCATTGACATTATTCTTCCTGCCATTACTCATATATACAACACGTGCCTCACAAGTGGCCTCTTTCCAAAAATGTGGAAAAATGCCATTATAAATCCTGTTCCCAAAACTTCCTCACCTGTACTTATAACAGATTATCGACCTGTTTGCATACTTTCTTCTTTCTCCAAGCCTCTTGAACGCATAGTACACGTGCAATTAACCGACTATTTAAATAAATACAAACTACTTGACCCTTTACAATCGGGTTTCAAAAAGGGACACAGTACGGCCACTGCCCTGCTGAAAGTTACAGACGACATGAGACGCGCTATGGACGAAAGGCAGGTGACGTTACTTACACTTCTTGATTTTAGCAGCGCTTTTGACACAGTAAATATAGACGTACTGGTTGCTAAATTAAAATCGCTTCACCTTGGACAGACAGCTCTAGAATTCTTTCTATCATATCTTACGGAACGAAAACAACGCGTAATTATTCAGAATAGGTCATCCGAATGGGTAATGAAATTTTCAGGAGTACCACAAGGCTCTGTACTTGGACCACTTCTCTTTGTTATCTATATTAACGATATATCGAGACGGCTAAGACACTGTAAATACCACTTGTATGCTGACGATCTGCAGATCTATTACCATTCCAAAATTTCAGACATCAATCAAGCAATAGGTTATATGAACTCTGACTTAAATAATATCTGTGCATACGCTCATGAAAACTGTATTTTAATTAATCCATCAAAATCTAAAGCTATTATTGTTGGGCAGACGAAACAAATCAGTGCGGCAAAAAACAAAAACATTCCTCCACTAACTTTATCTGGTAAAGTTATTCCGTACGAAAACTCGGTAAGAAATCTTGGTGTAATTATAAACGAGAATCTTAACTGGGGAGAGCACATTATAAATATCTGTAGAAAAGTGTACGCGTCCCTTCACCCACTAAAATATCATCAAAATATACTGCCACTAAACATGAGAATTAGGCTTATAAATACTCTTATCCTCCCTATATTTTCCTACTGTGACGTAATACTAATTGATGCCACGAGAGAACAACTAAACCGATTACAACGTGCTATGAACTCGTGTATTAGATTTATCTTTTCCTTACGCTATGATGTTCATGTTACCCCTTATTATCGATAACTTTCCTTTCTAAAATTTGAACAATATAGAAACCTCCACGTGGCAGTATTATTCTTTCGAGTATTAAAAGAGAATATCCCATACTACTTATCTCCACAACTCAATTTCCTATCCTCTTTCCACCAGCATAACACACGCTCTGGCAGTACACTTGCTATCCCTCTCAGCAGGTCAGCAGCATTCAGCCGTTCCTTTGTTGCAAATGGAGCTAGAATATGGAATTCTCTCCCCCACAACATTAGAGCCATACAATCCTTAAATTCCTTCAAGTTGTGTTGCCGTGAGCATCTCCTCGATGTGTGCCGCCAGGCTGAATGAATCTGGTAGAGTGAATGTGTGTATGAATGTACGTTTACTGTGCTTAGGGTATTTAGTGTCAATCAACTTTTAATTTGTAACGATAGTTTAAGACATGACTAAGAATATTTATAGAGTTTATGTTATTCTGTTTCATATTTTGTTTCTAGTTTGTAATGGTAGTTTTAGATAAGATTATGAATATTGCTCTCAGATGTACAATGTTAATGAAGTGTGGTTAAGTGTAAGAGAGGACCATGAGTCCTAACTTCGCCACTACAAATAAAGGCAAATATAATAATAATAATAATAATATAATTAACAAAACTAGTAATAAATTTAAAGGGATCATATAAGTTTTTACATGCCCTGCATATTAAAATTTACAGTATATTAAATGTGATTTAATAATGTTAATAATGTATCTCTACGACAATGTAATAGTTCTTTTTGCATTCTTCACTACTTATCTCCTTGGCATTATGTTTCGTGGTAGTTCTTAAATGGACGAGTTAATTGTCTTAACAATTCTTAATATTCATCCAAAATTACGTACTATTCTTATTCAAGACTTCATACTGGATTCCTATGGACGTAAGAATGACCACCGTGACACAGGTTTTCGGGAAAATCTGATAGATATTATTGTATAAACATGGGGCTGTTGACTGATATGACCCAGGAATGAAACAACAACAATGATGTACAGCATATACCAGCAAAATTCTTCTCCGACAATTTCTCACGGTGTCCGAAATCCTTGACATATCCTCTTATCAGTTCACGATCATTAACAATTGTTGTCGTAGCTATCAAGTCCCAGTCATCATCTCTACTTCGTTGTGTGATAACATTTTGCTACGCCATATGTTACTACATTGTCCTTCAAAGTGTATCACTGCAATTTCATTTGGGGTTAAATTAGGGAAAGATGGTTGATGACGAAAACAGAGTGCCATTTTAGTATTGTTATGGGGTAAATGTGAAGAAACGACGAGAATTGTGCACTCAGGTTGGGAAGAGGATGTCACTGTCGCTGTGATTTGAATTCAAACCATTCAACTTCTGCTTTCAAATTCTTTGATGTGTGTGTAATTTTACACGTAGATGCAGTCAATGTGGCTGTTTTGTATCCGATGATATTTTCGAAGAATACATAACACATACAACAAATTAATGTCCCGGAAAAATCCGTATTGTAACATTTCCATTTAACTCTCACTGTCAAAGGCTCTTTCTGATTTCCCCCCTGTTGTCGGTACATCCCACACAAACCATAGCTTTTGTCCCCCTTTTTTTACATGCCAATACATAGTAATAATAAGTCCACATAGAGGAACAGTCAGGAGCAGATGGGGAAGGTTGACAATGAGTTGAACAACCAATAATAAGGTATTGGACAACCACGCTTCAGTGGGAATGGTGGAGGGAGAGGGGGGGGGGGGCGATGTGTGTTACACACAAATCTGTCTTGTTATCAGTTTTTATTGCAGTAGGTTTCATTGGCACTTTTAGACCGAACTATATTATTGCTAACGAACACATGACCACGTTTATTTTTCTCATGCTAGGCATCGTTATACAGTGTATTTAAACCTGAACTGGTGTAGTGTATTTAGACTCACTTAACTGGTATCCTGGGGTATTGGCTCACCCTAAATTAATAGAGATATTTTTTCTTTGTAATGTTATGATATATGTAAAATATTTTGGGTAGTTATTTAATACACACACATATAACCAAACCAAACCAAACGGCGCTACAGCCCCGAAGGGCCATGGCCTACCAAGTGACCGCTACTCAGTCCCAAGGCCATCAGATAACGAGGTGTCATGTGGTCAGCACAATGAAACCTCTCGGCTGTTACTCTTGGTTTTGTAGACCGGGCCCGCTATCTCACCATCAAATAGCTCACGTAGACTGAATGGACCTCGAACCAACCCTCAGATTAAAGTAAAAATCCCTGACCTGGCCGGGAATCGAACCCAAGGCCTCTGGGTAAAAGGTAGACACGCTACCCCTACACCGTGGGGCCGACTTATTATACACACACACATATATACACACAAAATTGTAAGATAAAAAAACTGAGTTTCAAAATGAGACACCAATAATTGTACCAACATAAATTAGCTTTGCAACTGTAATAGTGTCTGCCTCTGTGGTGTAGTGGTTAGCGTGATTAGCTGCCACCCCCGGAGGCCCGGGTTCGATTCCCGGCTCTGACACGAAATTTGAAAAGTGGTACGAGGGCTGGAACGGGGTCCACTCAGCCTCGGGAGGTCAACTGAGTAGAGGTGGGTTCGATTCCCATCTCAGCCATCCTGGAAGTGGTTTTCCGTGGTTTCCCACTTCTCCTCCAGGTGAATGCCGGTATGGTACCTAACTTAAGGCCACGGCCGCTTCCTTCCCTCCTCCTTGCCTATCCCTTCCAATCTTCCCATCCCTCCACAAGGCCCCTGTTCAGCATAGCAGGTAAGGCCGCCTGGGTGAGGTACTGGTCATACTCCCCAGTTGTATCCCCCGACCAAGAGTCTGAAGCTCCAGGACACTGCCCTTGAGGCGGTAGAGGTGGGATCCCTCGCTAAGTCCGAGGGAAAAACCGAATCTGGAGGGTAAACAGATGATGATGATGATGAACTGTAATAGTGAAAACCTACAACCTGTTTAATGTAATGAATGAAACATATATAGGCTATTATTACAATGGGGTCGCCACTCCCAAGGTGATTTATTAATGACTGATAAATACTATGAAATGATAATGGAGAGTGTTACTGGAATGAAAGATGACAGAGAAAACCGGAGTACCTGGACAAAAACTTTCCCGCCTCCGCATTGTCCAGCACAAATCTCACATGGAGTGACCGGGATTTGAACCACGGTATCCAGTGGTGAGATTCCGGCGCGCTGCCGTCTGGGACACGGAGGCTACTAACTGTAACAGTAACAAGCACAATTACCACACAGGCATAATCCAGTGACATCTGCCTTTATTTTCCGTAACAAGAAACGGAGAAATACTGCTTAGTAAAAATTCTGAATAGCATCATTTATTCGAGAATTATATGAGGTACTGCTTAATGCGGTATAACGTACTTTCAAAAGATTTGACACACATCATTTGCGGAGTCTTTCCTACAGACTAGGTTTTGATAATGTTCTCAGGAGGTTTTGATTTTCCGGTCTTTCATTCTCGAACAAAATTGACATCATCCTTGCTTTGGAGCTGGTCCATACACGAGTCAGTCATATGATCACTATGAAAACTCTCTGAGTCACTTACATCATTATCCTGTTCATTATTTAGTGTTAGATTAGGGCAGGGGCGTATATAAGGGGGGGGCCCAGGGGGCCTGGGCCCCCCCCGAAAAAATGTATAAGCCTTGAAGAACCGGACCAAAATGATGGGAATTTTCGATCGTTGTTGAGATTCCGAGCCAACAGTTAGCAGTTTATGTGCCATACCTGGACGATTTTTGTAACTCACTAAAAGAATGCTTTGAATCTCACAAGGAAATAGTTGCATCCTTACAAAACATCCTTCCACAATTGTGTATCGTAACAGATTTCGGTTCATTATAGGCTGCTTTCAGTTTCTACGAAGGAAATCTGTCACATAAAGAGATTGTGCAAAGTGAGTTTATGTGGTGGAAAGAAAAGTGGAGTCAGGAAAATCCTTCAAATCTTCCCAAAATGGCTGTAAGTTCTCTAGAAAAATGTGACAAGACTTTCTTCCCCAACATTTATACCCTTCTCAAATTACTCCCCGTTCTTCCTGTTTCTATCGCAACCGTAGAAAGAAATTTCTCTAGCCTAAGGAGACTGAAGACTTACTTAAGGAACAGCACATCTGAAAGTAGGCTTAACGGGCTTGCTTTACTCTCTATCCACAGAGACATTATAGTTAGTGATGAAGAAGTTCTTGATAAGTTTGCAAGTGTACCAAGAAACCTGGACTTCGTTTTGTAACCATTGGTGTACTGTATGTATGTATGTATGTATGTATGTATGTATGTATGTATGTATGTATCAGCCCAAATCAATGTTTCCGTTTTCCTTTCTAAAGTGTTTGAAATCGTCTGACCTCTTAAAATTACTTAATCTAACCTTACATCAATCTTGGCCCCCCCCCCCAAAAATATATTCTATATTCGCCACTGGATTAGGGCCTTTGTAGTCACGCTGCATCCCGAACAGACAAGTTTCACGACCACTCCAGTCACTAACATCTGCTCAAGGCCACTAATTCTTCTCCACTAGACTGGAGATTTCATGATATGACAATAACAATCTGCATTACTGTCTCTACAATAATACCATGTAGTTGCAGTGGGAAATGGCAGCACCCCACAATACCAATTCAGGGCACTAGTGAGTAGTATTATATGAGTCGAGAACTACCTTCATAGTCAAAATATGAATGATGGGTCACGTGTTATTTTACTAATGCTATTTCGAAGAGCGGTAGAATAACTACATTAAAAAAGGCATATACAGAAATATAGACAGAAGAGGAAAGTAATGCCTTTGAATCCAATATATTTGAACGTCCAGTTACCGTATTTGTCCGAAAATAAGGTGCATCGTTAGAATTTGTGGATGTAAAAATAAAAGAGGTGCATGTAGAAAGAATGAAAGGAACAGAAAATGAGACCGAGCTCGATAGCTGCAGTCGTTTAAGTGCGGCCGGTATCCAGTGTTCGGGAGATAGTGGGCTCGAACGCCACTGTCGGCGGCCCTGAAGATGCTTTCCGTGGTTTCCCAATTTCACACCAGGCAAATGCTGGGGCTGTATCTTAATTAAGGCCACGGACGCTTCCTTCCCACTCCTAGCCTTTCCCTGTCCCATCGTCGCTATAAGACCTATCTGTGTCGGTGCGACGTAAAGCAAAAAAAAAACAGATAATGAGGAGAGACAAATTAAACGTTTTATTTTATGTTATTCATAAATTACTGTGCCGGTCCCGCAGTGCCGGGGTAGCGTGTCTGCCTCTTACCCGGAGGCCCCGGGTTCGACTTCCGGCCAGGCGAGCGATTTTTACCGGCATCTGAGAGCTGGTACGAGGTCCACTCAGCCTACGTGATTAAAATTGAGGATCTATCCGACGGTGAAATAGCAGCCCCGGTCTAGAAAGCCAAGAATAACGGCCGAGGGGATTCGTCGTGCTGACCACACGACACCTCGTAATCTGTAGGCCACCGAGCTCGATAGCTGCAGTCGCTTAATTGTGGCCAGTATCCAGTAATCGGGAGATAGTGGGTTCGAACGCCACTGTCGGCGGCCCTGAAGATGGTTTCCGTGGTTTCCCAATTTCACACCAGTCAAATGCTGGGGCTGTACCTTAATTAAGGCAACGGCTGATTCCTTTCACTTCCTAGGCCTTTACTATCCCATCGTCGTCATAAGACCGATCTGTGACAGTGCGACGTAAAGCAAATAGTAAAAAATATGTAGGCCTTCAGGCTGAACAGCGATCGCTTGGTAGGCCAAGGTCCTTCAGGGCCCTTGCGCCATGGGGTTTGGTGATTCATAAATTACTACAGAATTGCCATTCAAGACATTTACCTTTCGTACTATACAATATGATCACCTTTTATTCCAGTATAGCATCATAAAATGGGTACAGTACAATGAAAACTTTTAGCAGAGCGACTAATTATTCATCTTATTCTTTTTCTACCGCCTTTACCACACCTGTGGGGTGGCGGGTGCGAAATGTGTCGAACATGTGGATTTGGCCTTGTTTTACGGCCAGATGCCCTTCGTGACGCCAATCCTATATGGAGGGATGCAATAACTGTTGATTGTTCCTGTGGTGGTTGGTAGTGTAGTGTGTTGTCTGAATATGAAGAGGAAAGTGTTAGAACAAACACAAACACCCAGTTCCCGGGCCAGAAGAATTAACCGTGATTAAAATCTCCAATCCGGCCGGGAATCGAACCCGGGACCCTCTGAACCGAAGGCCTCAACGCTGACCATTCAGCCAATGAGTCGGACAGCAGAGCAGCTAATATACCGTAATAATTATTACACATTGAGACAAAATGACCCACCGTCGCACATTATATTCGTCTAACCCCTATCTTCTATCGGCCTCCCAGTTACTGCACATGTGCACTTAGCTTAATGAAAAACTGCAACCTGAATCTTTCTTGGTAACAACGTTGAAATTCTCGTACTCGCTGACACTTTTTGGTCTAAATGATGACATCAAAAACTTTGCGATGTAGGAGAGCATTTACTAGTACTATAATAGATATAAAAATAACGAACTGCTCACAGAATCAACAAGACACAAAATGTATTAATTAATTAGAAAGTTTCGTACGTATACAGGAGAGCAATTTTACACTTCCCTCCTGTTCTCGTTTCTAGATGGCAGCCACATCCGTTGCAATATTTCAAAATAAGAAAGAAGTGCTGTACTTGAATATCTGTTAAGTACGGTTGATTGGTTATCGTTAATATAATTTTTAATGTAGCATTTGTAAGGTAAGCCGTTGCTCAACTTTTCACGATGGCAAATTCAAATTATATATAAAGGGTGTTAGGTGTATACCTGCAGATATTTCTTCTAGCAATAGAGAACGATGTGACGAACCACTATATATCAAACTTTTAGTAATTCTCGGAAGTTATTTTCGAGAGCAAAGAGATAAGATGTTTTTAGAATAGGTAGTATGCCTTGTTCTTGTGAATGAATAGCTTCCCTTTGAGAACAGGCGAGTCACGCGCCATGCGTGCCAAACTGCTTTCTGTTTACGTTTACGTACAACAGCTGAACGCTACCTATGCAATGCACGAGATGTTACGTAACACACTTGTCAAACTGGTTTTATGTTTAAGAGCAACTGAGCTACGATAACAGCTGAAGGTGGCTACTACAGTAGCGTATGCCTTGTTACGTTACATTCTCACCAGACTGGTTTCGTAGTTGTCAGTATTCAGTTTCCATCTTAGGGGCTTCAGACAACCCTGGTCATCGGTTTCGGACCCTGGATGTACCGAATTCTCAGCGTTAATACTGGTTCAATTGCTGTTATGTCCTTTAAGGGATTGGGATATGTGTGGTCATCAGCCCCGTGGTCTAGTGAGTATGGAAATGACCTGAAAACCTGAATCGGTGCGGGACCTGTACGAGCGTGTGATATAATTATTGGTTGGTATAGGCGCGCCGGGACGTGAAATACAGTAGATCCCCGTTGTGCATTGCGTAAAGGTACAAGAAAGATGGCAGGTCCTTACGCCAACGAAAGCAGTTATGGGATGCCCAAATGAGTAGCATCGGAATTGAATTATCGAAACACATCGAACGTTTAGTTTCAAAGGAATATTGGACATGTTATACAACTAAATAAATTAAACGTACCTACATTTCGTGCCTTCTTTCGGGCTGAGTTGCTCAGACGGTTGAGGTGGAGGCCTTTTGATTCCAACATTACAGGTTCGAACCTGGCCCAGTCCGGTGGTATTTGAAGGTGCTCAAATACTGTAGGTCAGCCTAGTGTCAGCAGATTTTCTGGTACATAAAAAGAACTCGCGCGGGACTAAATTCGGGCACCTCAGCGTCTCAGAAAACCGTAGAAGTAGTTAGTGGGACGTAACGCACTTAATGTTATTATTATTATTATTATTATTATTATTATTATTATTATTATTATTATTATTATTATTATTATTATTATTAGGTCATTAAAAGCTGAAATACGTGGAAGAAAATAGTAAAATATGCGTGGTTTAAGAGGAAACAAGATGAAATATATGTCAAGTGAGTTAGCATCGGTCGCAGTAGTTACCTACAGATTACTATGCGTAAAACGAGAACCAGGTCAAGCTCGTGGGGATGAGTCAGCTGTAATCTCGTATTGTGTATAAACATCAAACATACACATCAACAAATATAAGAAACATAAACAAGGCTACACGTTAGAGACATGTAGCTATTAACCTGAACGCCAGGCCGACGGTCGCTTTCATGAGTACAGATGAGTTATCAAATTATACACAATCCACAGATGTCGAACTTAGCTAAGCAGTTTCCGCCACAACTATATTACATTTTACTATGATGGTGCTAATAACAAATCGCAGCAGCTATTGGCTTTACGTCGCACCTACACAGATAGGCCTTATGGCGACGATGGGATTGGAGCGGGCTAGGACAGGGAAGGAAGCGGCCGTGGCCTTAATTAAGGTACAGCACCAGCATTTGCCTGATGTGAGAATGGGAAACCACGGAAAACCATCTTCTGGGCTGCCGAGAGTGGAGTTCGAACCCACTATCTCCCGAATAATGGATACTGGCCACACTGAAATGAAATGTCGTATGGCTTTTAGTGCCGGGAGTGTCCGAGGATAAGTTCGGCTCGCCAGATGCAGGTCTTTTGATTTGACCCCCGTAGGCGACCTGCGCGTCGTGATGAGGATGAAATGATGATGAAGATCGCACATACACCCAGTTCCCGTGCCAGCAAATTTAACCAATTAAGGTTAAATTTTCGACCCTCCCGGGAATCGAACACGGTACCCCTGTGACCAAAGGCCAGCACGCTAACCATTTAGCCATGGAGACGGACTTAAGCGACTGCAGCTATCGAGCTCGGTAAATCGCAGCAGATTACGCTACTGCGTGTTGAGATGATGTCGGTAGAATACAGTATACCTGTTAAGACATAAGGCTGCAGTAGAAGAAGAGGAAGAAGAAGGTAACGAGAGGCACATAGTCAAGCAGCACACAGCTGAACAAAGTGCACATTAGTGACACAGACATAAGAGTGGCGTGGTCGCGGGAACTACAGTCGCATTCGTAACACACTTTTGTAGAAAAATAATGAACTAACATACAGTACGGGCTCCGTAATTCCAGGTGGACGGTAACAAGACTATCTCGAATAGAAAAGTACGGATTTACGAACGTACACGAAAACGCCTGTGAACAACATAATGTACCTATGTTAAACATTACAGTACAACAGTTTAGAAAACAAAAACATACAGATTGCATTAAAAGAAATGTTAAACTTTCTTTTGTAAATTAACAAAACACTCTAGGCAATCTTCTTAAGTTAAATGTTAACTTATAGTTCCTATTTCAGTAATTAAAACGATTATTTTATTGAATATTTATACGTGACGACGACGGCGGCGGCGACGATGATGATGATGATGATGGTGGTGGTGGTGATGATGATGATGATGATGATGATGCTGATGATGATGATGATGATGATGATGATTGCTGTCTTAATGTCATCGGCCCTTAAAACGCAATGTTTTAACTCGTAGGGAATAAGAAACATAATATAAATTGCTGGAAGCCTTTCCCGATAGATTCATGAAGGGCGACCCGTGTTCTGTTCTGCCACACGATACACTAGCAGCATATAATGGTATTCGTGGTATTCATACACTGGCATTATTCAAGTACTACTACTGATGCTACTACTACTACTACTACGAAGTAACTCGCGTACTAGTACGGACGATAATTCACATCTCTGACAGCTGTTATTCAGGTCAAGGTCAGACAGACCGGTTTCATGTAGGGGTGGGGAACCCGTCCGGCGACATCCCCGTCGCTAAGAACAGCAGACAACCGGCATGTGACAGGTCTAGTGCTTTTGTCGAACTGCTTACGTGGAATATTCTCCCACAGTGCGATTTCAATGTCATGGTCTTTTGGGAGTCCAACTCGCCGTATGCAGAAGCAACCCGTGTTGACGTGTACGTAAATAAAGTTTATTACGTCAACGAAAGAATGCATGGGATAGAATTTCAAAGTGAGTAGTATCGGAATTGAAATGTCAAAACACATCGAACGTTTTACTTCATACCAGTAAGGGACATGTTATAAACATAAATTAATTAAACGTACCTTCCTTTCGTGCTTCCAACCGAAGAGAACATGTTTAAATGTAAATGAGAACCTTCTAGCTTACTGCTGATTTTGCAGTGCCTATTCAACGTATCAAAATAAGCGTTGCCAGGCTGAGTGGGTCAGACGGTTCAAGCACTGGTTTCATGAACTTAGCAGGCTCGATCCTGGCTCAGTCCGCTGGTATTTGAAGGTGCTCAAATACGACCGCTTCTGATCGGTAGATTTACGGGCACGTTAAAGAATACCAGTGGGCAAAATTCCGACACCGCGCGTCTCCATTGGCACGTGAAGATTTATTATTATTATTATTATTATTATTATTATTATTATTATTATTGGGGGAGTTGGCCGTGCGATTAGCTTGCATCCGTCGAAAAGCCACTAACAATATTATTATAAAAACTGTGTTAGTCTATTATTACTGACTATTATGAAAACAAAACTTAATCGCCCCACTCAAACTTCGTAGCTCGTAATCTGTCAGAAAACACTAAAGAAAATAGTGAACTTTTAACAGGTCCGAATTATTATTAATAATATAATTGCAGAGATGTCTCCGAAATTACCGAAGCATGTACTTACAAATTGTTTTACGTCGCACCGACACAAATAGGTCTTACGGCGACAGTAGGAGAGAAAAGGGATACAAGTGGGAAGGAAGCCTTCGAAGTCTAATAAAGGTACAGTTCCAGCATTTCCCTGATGTGAAAATGGGAAACTACGGAAAACCATCTTCCCGGCTACCGACAGTGGAGTTCGAACCCACTATCACCAGAATACAAGCTCACAGCTGCGCGCCCCTAACCGCACGATCAACTTACTCTAACCCCCAATGCCGGTCTGCGTAGCTCGGACGATAGAGCGCTGGTGTTCTGATCCCACCTTGGCAGGTTCGATGGCGGCTCAGTTCGGTGGTATTTGAAGGTGCTGAAATACGCCAGTCTCGTGTCTGTGGATTTACTTGCATTTAAAAAAGTACTACTTTACAAAATTCTGGCACTTCAGCGTCTTCGAAAACCATGAAAATTAGTTAGTGGAACGTAAAGATATTAGTAGTAGTAGTAGTAGTAGTAGTAGTAACATTATTATTACGGACGTTTTAATTAAACGGGTCCGTTACATTACCTATCGGCACTTACTGTCCGGTAATTAGCCTTCTGTCCACCTCTGTGGTATAGTGGTTAGTGTGATTAGCTGCCAACCCCCGAAGGCCCGTGTTCCATTCCCAGCTCCGCCACGAAATTTGAAAAGTGGTACGATGGCTGGAACGGGGTCCACTAAGCCTCGGGAGGTCAAATGGGTAGAGGTGGTTCGATTCCCACCACAGCCATCCTGAAAGTGGTTTCCCGTAGTTTCGCACTTCTCCAGGCAAATGCCGGGATGGTACCTAACTTAAGGCCACGGCCGTTTCCTTCCCTCTTCCTTGTCTATCCCTTCCAATCTCCCCATTCCGCCGCAAGGCCTACACAAGACCCCTGTTCAGCATAGAAGGTGAGGCCGCCTGGGCGAGGTACTGGTCATTCTCCCCAGTTGTATCCCCCGACCCAATGTCTCACGCTCCAGGACACTGCCCTTCAGGCGGTAGAGGTGGGATCCCTCGCTGAGTCCGAGGGAAAACCAACCCTGGAAGGTAAACAGATTAGGAAAAAGAAGAATAAGCCTTCTATTAGAAATGCCCGGCGGCAATTCCATAGTAGACCGAGCTCGATAGCTGCAGTTGCTTAACAGCGGCCAGTATCCAGTATTCGGGAGATAGCAGGTTCGAACCCCACTGTCGGCGACCCTGAAGATGATTTTCCGTGGTTTCCCATTTTCACACCAGGCAAATTCTGGGGCTGTACCTTAATTAAGGCCACGGCCGCTTCCTTCCCACTCCTAGCCCTTTCCTCTCCCATCGTCGCCATAAGACCTATTTGTGTCGGTGCGACGTAAAGCATCTAGCAAAAGAAATCCACAGTAGCTTTTGTTCCTTCGAGCAATGTTCACGCATGGTTGCAACTACGGTTTTTGAAATCTGTCTCATTAATAACAATATGACTGAATACTTACAGCCTTTTCTTTCAGTGTCCACCGTCCTTTCATTGACCTGAAAAGTTTATGAATAAGCATAGACAACTCGCATTCTCTGTTGTCAGAAATTCATCGTAGACTGTCTCAATAACAGCACAGAAATGTTGCGCTCATTTTTCATTTACTTATTAACTATTTCCTTTCATTTTGTCAGGTTGGATCACTGAGTAATGCCATTGACGTCTTATAAATCACACACAACTACACAATACTTTATTCGCACGTATGTGCTGGTGCGTATCTCCGAGGTCACTGTAAGGATCCTGTGTACATTTCACACAGAGTACCCTAGACCGGTTTTCGAGTACAGCAAGTGGCCTGGTACGTGAGTCATCCTCTCATACTTGCCAAGCCTTTAGGGGAAGTGCACAACAACATGTGTTGGCCTGCGATAAGAAACAGGTTCAACAAGCCCTAGACTCTGCTACTGTACTTCCACTACGCGTGGACAGAATGACGTAACCGGCATATCCTGCTACGGCCGTTCAAAACACATTAGGTCCTGAAATATTTGGCTCAGTTATGGGCAAACTAATAGGACAAGATGAAAAGTACATAGCATATATTGTGAGATGTCTTTTTCTTTGCCGACTAGCTTAATATCTGCACGTATACACCTAACACCCTGTATATAGCTTATTTTCTGACCAATGCTTTTAAATAGTCGGAAGTAGCAGGTGACAGGTGAGTGAGAGTAATAAATAATAATTTAGCTATTTCTAGTCGGGTGCAGCCCTTGTATGGCAGACCCTCCGATGAGGGTGGGCGGCATCTTCCATGTGTAGGTAACTGCGTGTTATTGTGGTGGAGGATAGTGTTATGTGTGGTGTGTGCGTTGCAGCACAAACACTCATCCCCAGAGCCATTGGAATTAACCAATGTATGTTAAAATCCCCGACCCGGCCGGAAATCGAACCCGGGACTCTATGAACCGAAGGTCAGTACTCTGACCATTCAGCTAACGAGTCTGACAGTGAGAGTAATTGCTAGCAGTAAGAGATCGTAAAGAATGCACAAAGCCGGGCTGAGTAGATAAGACGGAAGAGCGCTAGCCTTCTGAGCCCAACGTGGCAGGCTCGATTCTGACTCAGTCCAGTGGTATTTGAAGGGGCTCAAATACGTCAGCCTCCTGTCGGTAAATCAACTGGCACGCAAAAGAACTCCTGCGGGACAAAATTCCAGCGCCTCGGTGTCTCCAAAAACCATGAAAGTAGTTAGTGGAACGTAAAAGCCATTACAAGTAAAAATTATCAGAACGTACAAGAAACAAACAAGGGAAAAGAACACGGGATCAAGCTCAACATAGATGTTAGCCAAATACACAAGGCCACTATAAGGGAAAGGATGAAGAAAGATCATGTGTGATAAGCGGAGATATACTCAGAATATGATCATTACACTTGAAGTTAACGTATCATAAGGTATACTTTGTAGAACCACAGGAGACCGAAATGCTAGCTGCAGATAAGGGATCCTGGAGGCACATAATCTGTATCAGAGGCGTAGAAACTGATTGGTGATTACGATAAGTGTTCTTAATGAAAACAGACGCGTGCATGAACATTAAAAGTTCAGAATATGATGGGAGAGCATGAAAGGGATGCCTTTATCAAGTAATTTCGTCCCTCGTAATCGGCTTTGTTGCGTACAAAACTGATGGAATGTGTTTTCAAATGCATAATTAAATTTAAATATTTCCATCTCATGCATATGCATATCTAATTAAAACATGCCATTTGTATGGTTTATTAAATGTTGCAATACTTATTTCGTTTATTTCATTTACTACTCGGGTTTCAAGCCTGTTAATCCCAGAATATCGACTGTGGTTATGTGAATTCCAATATCCCGCTATGCGAGTGGTTGCCATGTATGAGTACATCGGATTGCCATAACCACTACAATCAAAATTGTCCTCATTCACCAGCATATTTGCGCCATGTGCAACATAAAGTTCAATTATCAGCTCGTCTTAGCACTAAGTCGAAAGAACTCTGCATTCTTAGCTTGTAAAAAAATAACGCTATGTTTCCTTGGATAGGCCTATGTCGCGTTAATTTTCATAATCAATTTCTGGAAATCTCTTCATGCTTATATTTATATATTCATACACTGTATAGAATTAATGTGTAAATGAAAGGGCTAACTGACATGGGAAATGTATACTTGAATATAATGTGTACATATGAGCAAGTGCCTGTTACATTATCAGCCTGGATACTGATTCGATCCTCAGATAGCACCACCAAAGGTTACGTAATTTTAAGAAAACCGCATAAACTGTGACTGTACTGAAATGAAGAGTTCCGGAAAAGAAGAGAATTGAAATAGTTTCCCCTTTAATTTCTTCACTGAGCCAGAAGGTGCTATTACGGCACTACTGCCCCTATGGGTAACGCCTTTCAAGGCAACAAAATGCACCAGTAGTGTTATGAACATCATTATTCAGCACCTCACATACCTCAGCAGCTACCATATTGTCGCATCAATAAATGAGACTGTGACATAAGTGAAAGCTATACCTCTGTTAGGTGTATACGTGCAGATATTAAGCTAGTCGGCAAAGAAAAAGACATCTCACAATATATACTATGTACTTTTTATTTTGTCCTATTAGTTTGCCCATAACTGAGCCAAATATTTCAGAACCTAGTGTGTTTTGAACGGCCGTAGCAGGATATGCCGGTTACGTCATTCTGTCCACGCGTAGTGGAAGTACAGTAGCAGAGTCTAGGGCTTGTTGAACCTGTTTCTTATCACAGGCCAACACATGTTGTTCTTCACTTCCCCTAAAGGTTTGGCAAGTAGGAGAGGATGACTCACATGCCAGGCCACTTGCTGTACTCGAAAACCGGTCTAGGGTACTCTGTGTGAAATGTACACAGGATCCTTACAGTGACCTCGGAGATACGCACCAGCACATACGTGCGAATAAAGTATTGTGTAGTTGTGTGTGATTTATAAGACGTCAATGGCATTACTCAGTGATCCAAGCTGACAAAATGAAAGGAAATAGTTAATAAGTAAATAAAAAATGAGCGCAACATTTCTGTGCTGTTATTGCGACAGTCTACGATGAATTTCTGACAATAGACAATGCGAGTTGCCTATGCTTAGTCATAAACTTTTCAGGTCAATGAAAGGACGGTGGGCACTGAAAGAAAAGGCTGTAAGTATTCAGTCATATTGTTATTAATGAGACAGATTTCAAAAACCGTAGGTGCAACCATGCGTGAACTTTGCTCGAAGGAAAAATAGCTACTGTGGATTTCTTTTGCTAGATGCTTTACGTCGCGCCGACACAAATAGGTCTTATGGCGACGATGGGACAGGAAAGGGCTAGGAGTGGGAAGGAAGCGGCCGTAGCCTTAATTAAGGTACAGCCCCAGCATTTGCCTGGTGTGAAAATGGGAAACCACGGAAAATCATCTTCAGGGCCGCCGACAGTGGGGTTCGAACCTGCTATCTCCCGAATACTGGATACTGGCCGCAGTTAAGCGACTGCAGCTATCGAGCTCGGTCTACTGTGGAATTGCCGCTGGGCATTTCTAATAGAAGGCTTATTCTTCTTTTTCCTAATCTGTTTACCTTCCAGGGTTGGTTTTCCCTCGGACTCAGCGAGGGATCCCACCTCTACCGCCTGAAGGGAAGTGTCCTGGAGCGTGAGACATTGGGTCTTGGGATACAACTGGGGAGAATGACCAGTACCTCGCCCAGGCGGCCTCACCTTCTATGCTGAACAGGGGTCTTGTGTAGACCTTTCGGGGGAATGGGGAGATTGGAAGGGATAGACAAGGAAGAGGGAAGGAAGCGGCCGTGGCCTTAAGTTAGGTACCATCCCGGCATTTGCCTGGAGAAGTGCGAAACTACGGGAAACCACTTTCAGGATGGCTGAAGTGGGAATCGAACCACCTCTACCCATTTGACCTCCCGAGGCTTAGTGGACCCCGTTCCAGCCCTCGTACCACTTTTCAAAATTCGTGGCGGAGCTGGGAATGGAACACGGGCCTCCGGGGGTTGGCAGCTAATCACACTAACCACTATACCACAGAGGTGGACAGAAGGCTAATTACTGGACAGCAAGTGCCGATAGGTAATGTAACGGACCCGTTTAATTAAACGTCCGTAATAATAATGTTACTACTACTACTACTACTACTACTACTACTACTACTAATATCTTTACGTTCCACTAACTAATTTTCACGGTTCTCGAAGACGCTGAAGTGCCAGAATTTTGTAAAGTAGTACTTTTTTAAATGCAAGTAAATCCACAGACACGAGACTGGCGTATTTCAGCACCTTCAAATACCACCGAACTGAGCCGCCATCGAACCTGCCAAGGTGGGATCAGAAGACCAGCCCTCTATCGTCCGAGCTACGCAGACCGGCATTGGAGCTTAGAGCAAGTTGATCGTACGGTTAGGGGCGCGCAGCTGTGAGCTTGTATTCTGGTGATAGTGGGTTCGAACTCCACTGTCGGTAGCCGGGAAGATGGTTTTCCGTAGTTTCCCATTTTCACATCAGGGAAATGCTGGAACTGTACCTTTATTAGACTTCGAAGGCTTCCTTCCCACTTGTATCCCTTTTCTCTCCCATCGTCGCCGTAAGACCTATTTGTGTCGGTGCGACGTAAAACAATTTATAAGTACATGCTTCGGTAATTTCGGAGACATGTCTGCAATTATAATATTAATAATAATTCGGACCTGTTAAAAGTTCACACTTTTCTTTAGTGTTTTCTGACAGATTACGAGCTACGAAGTTTGAGTGGGGCGATTAACTTTCATTTTCATAATAGTCAGCAATAATAGACTAACACAGTTTTTATAATAATATTGTTAGTGGCTTTTCGACGGATGCAAGCTAATCGCACGGCCAACTCGCCCAATAATAATAATAATAATAATAATAAGAAGAAGAAGAAGAAGAAGAAGAAGAAATCTTCACGTGCCAATGGAGACGCTCGGTGTCGGAATTTTGCCCACAGGTATTTTTTTACGTGCCCGTAAATCTACCGATCAGAAGCGGTCGTATTTGAGCACCTTCAAATACCAGCGGACTGAGCCAGGATCGAGCCTGCTAAGTTCATGAAACCAGTGCTTGAACCGTCTGAGCCACTCAGCCTGGCTACGTTTATTTTGATACGTTGAATAGGCACTGCAAAATCAGCAGTAAGCTAGAAGGCTTTCATTTACATTTAAACATGTTCTCTTCGGTTGGAAGCACGAAAGGAAGGTACGTTTAATTAATTTATGTTCATAACATGTCCCTTACTGGTATGAAGTAAAACGTTCGATGTGTTTTGACATTTAAGTTCCGATACTACTCACTCGGAAATCATATCCCATGCATTCTTTCGTTGACGTAATAAACTTTTTTTACATAGACGTCAACGCGGGCTGTTTCTGCATACGGCGAGTTGCACTCCCAAAAGACCATGATATTGAAATCGCACTGTGGGAGAATATTCCACGTAAGCAGTTCGACAAAAGCACTAAACGTGTCTCGTGCGAATTCGGCACGGGGATGTGGCTGGAAACAAAATATGAAACCGGTCTGTCTGACCTTGACCTGAATAACAGCTGTCAGAGATGTGAATTATCGTCTGTACTAGTACGCGAGTTACTTCGTAGTAGTTGTAGTAGCATCAGTAGTAGTATTGATTAATGCCAGTGTATGAATACCACGAATACCATTATATGCTGCTAGTGTATCGTGTGGCAGAACAGAACACGGGTCGCCCTTCATAAATCTATCGGGAAAGGCTTCCAGCAATTTATATTTTGTTTCTTATTCCCTACGAGTTAAAAAAGGAGGACACTTTGCGTTTTTAAGGGCCGATGACATTAAGACAGCAATCATCATCATCATCATCATCATCATCATCATCATCATCATCATCATCATCATCATCATCATCATCATCGTCGTCGTCGTCACGTATAAATATTCAATAAAATAATCGTTTTATATTCATCATTACTGAAATAGGAACTATAAGTTAACATTTAACTTAAGAAGATTGCCTAGAGTGTTTTGTTAATTTACAAAAGAAAGTTTAACATTTCTTTTAAAGCAATCTGTATGTTTTTGTTTTCTAAACTGTTGTATTGTAATGTTTAACATAGGTACATTATGTTGTTCACAGGCGTTTTCGTGTACGTTCGTAAATCCGTACTTTTCTATTCGAGATAGTCTTGTTACCGTCCACCTGGAATTACGGAGCCCGTACTGTACGTTAGTTCATTATTTTTCTACAACAGAGTGTTACGAATGCGACTGTAGTTCCCGTGACCACGCCACTCTCATGTCTGTGTCACTAATGTGCACTTTGTTCAGCTGTGTGCTGCTTGACTATGTGGCTCTCGTTACCTTCTTCTTCCTCTTCTTCTACTGCAGCCTTATGTCTTAACAGGTATACTTTATTCTACCGACATCATCTCAACACGCAGTAGCGTAATCTGCTGCGATTTACCGAGCTAGATAGCTGCAGTCGCTTAAGTCTGGCTCCATGGCTAAATGGCCTTTGGTCACAGGGGTACCGTGTTCGATTCCCGGGAGGGTCGGAAATTTAACGTTAATTGGTTAAATTTGCTGGCACGGGAACTGGGTGTATGTGCCATCTTCTTTATCATTTAATCCTCATCACGACGCGCAGGTCGCCTACGGGGGTCAAATCAAAAGACCTGCATCTGGCGAGCCGAACTTATCCTCGGACACTACCGGCACTAAAAGCCATACGACATTTCATTTCAGTGTGGCCAGTATCCATTATTCGGGAGATAGTGGGTTCGAACCCCACTCTCGGCAGACCAGAAGATGGTTTTCTGTGGTTTCCCATTCTCACATCAGGCAAATGCTGGTGCTGTACCTTAATTAAGACCACGGTCGCTTCCTTCCCTGTCCTAGCCCGTTCCAGTCCCATCGTCGCCATAAGGCCTATCTGTGTAGGTGCGACGTAAAGCCAATAGCTGCTGCGATTTGTTATTAGCACCATCATAGTAAAATGTAATATAGTTGTGGCGGAATCTTGTTAGATATGTTCAACATCTGTGGATTGTGTATAATTTGATAACTCATCTGTACTCATGAAAGCGACCGTCGGCCTGGCGTTCAGGTGAATAGTTACATGTATCTAACGTGTAACCTTGTTTATGTTTCTTATATTTGTTGATGTGTATGTTTGATGTTTATACACAATACGAGATTACAGCTGACTCATCCCCACGAGCTTGACCTGGTTCTCGTTTTACGCATAGTAATCTGTAGGTAACTACTGCGACCGATGCTAACTCACGTGACATATATTTCATCTTGTTTCCTCTTAAACCACGCATATTTTACTATTTTCTTCCACGTATTTCAGTTTTTAATTACCTAATAATAATAATAATAATAATAATAATAATAATAATAATAATAATAATAATAATAACGTTAAGTGCTTTACGTCCCACTAACTACTTCTACGGTTTTCTGAGACGCTGAGGTGCCCGAATTTAGTCCCGCACGAGTTCTTTTTATGTACCAGAAAATCTGCCGACACGAGGCTGACCTACAATATTTGAGCACCTTCAAATACCACCGGACTGGGCCAGGTTCGAACCTGTAAAGTTGGAGTCAAAAGGCCTCCACCTCAACCGTCTGAGCAACTCAGCCCGGAAGGAGGCACGAAATGTAGGTACGTTTAATTTATTTAGTTGTATAACATGTCCAATATTCCTTTGAAACTAAACGTTCGATGTGTTTCGATAATTAAATTCCGATGGTACTCATTTGCGCATCCCATGACTGCTTTCGTTGGCGTAAGGACCTGCCATCTTTCTTCTACCTTTACGCAATGCACAACGGGGATCTACTGTATTTCACGTCCCGGCGCGCCTATCCCAACCAATAATTATATCACACGCTCGTACAGGTCCCGCACCGATTCAGGTTTTCAGGTCATTTCCATACTCACTAGACCACGGGGCTGATGACGACACATATCCCAATCCCTTAAAGGACATAACAGCAAATGAACCAGTATTAACACTGAGAATTCGGTACATCTCCAGGGTCCGGTACCGATGACCAGGGTTGTCTGAAGCCCCTAAGACGGAAACTGAATACTGACAACTACGAAACCAGTCTGGCGAGAATGTAACGTAACAAGGCATACGCTACTTTAGTAGCCACCTTCAGCTGTTATCGTAGCTCAGTTGCTCTTAAACATAAAACCAGTTTGACAAGTATGTTACGTAACATCTCGTGCATTGCATAGGTAGCGTTCAGCTGTTGCACGTAAACATAAACAGAAACCAGTTTGGAACGCATGGCGCGTGACTCGCCTGTTCTCAAAGGGAAACTATTCATTCTCAAAGAACAAGGCATTCTACCTATTCTAAAAACATCGTATCTCTTTGCTCTCGAAAATAACTTCCGAGAATTACTAAAAGTTTGATATATAGTGGTTCGTCACATCGTTCTCTATTGCTAGAAGAAATATCTGCTGGTATACACCTAACACCCTGTATATTCCTAAAGCTTGTGCCAAATGATAAATCCGAAAATACTGCATTCATCAAGAATTAGTAATGGGAGTACAAGAAACCATGAGAGAACAATTCACATCCTCCTTCAATGGACAGCAGCTCGGTGCGTTAAATCTCTGACCAGCGTGGTGAATAAGGTAAAAGGAGGTGTACAGAATGTCTCATTTAAACTAAGACCGTCGAGGCGGCGATTTTACTCTCCGATCTGTAAGCTAGAGTATGGCAGGCGAGCGGATAGTTCTTTCACTTGCAAGCAGCCTGCACGTGTTCGATCTGGCAAGCATCAGTCGCCAGTCTGAATCTCAGTTGTTAACATGGTGAGACACGTATCATTGCAACACCATAGTTTCGCACATAAAAGTTTTGGTTTCAACTTAATGGTCATGTGAACAGTCATACCTCTCGCTATTGGTGTGCAGAAAATCCTAATGGTGATTATGAAATCCCTCATTTTGATAGAAAGATTGGTGTTTGGTGTGCTGTTAGTGCAAGACGAATTATGTGGCCTAATTTTTAGAGACGATTGTAAATGCAGAGAGGTACCAAAACTGCAGTTTGTTGCCGTCCTTCCATCGGTCAACGGAAGAACAAAAATCGCACGGGTGGTTTCAACAAGATTCAGCCCCTGCTCATACAGCAGAACGTTCCCTTCTTACAATCTCGTAAGTGTTTGCAGACAGAGTGATCAGTGCTGGTCTATTTCCCCCTCGTTCTCCAGATAGAACAGTGTGCGATTCTTACTTGTGGGGTAATCTGAAAGAAAAAGTGTATCGAACAAATTGGAGGAACTGAAAGAAAGCATTACGAACAAAATCAGAAACATTACAGTGGGAGAACTGACTCGCGTCAGCCAGAATGTGGTTTCCAAATACATTGCCTGTATGACCCAGGAAGAACGATATTTCCAGCATGTTTTATAAGGTAAGATTTCATATAAGATTGTACACACGCTTAAAGCAGTGCGGCCACGCGCGACATAAGTTTGGCTGAGACAGCTGCCGTAGCGCAGAGTATATAACACGGTGCGTTCAGTCTTAGCTTAATGGGAGAGCCTATATTCGTGATACACGTAAGTTCGTGATAAATCCTTGAATAAGTATCATGAACTTCCATATTGCAAAGTAAGATTTTCAACTTTGCTACTAGTTCTCTGAGTTTTCACCAGATGTCTACCTACTTGCATTGGTCTTCATCGCATTCTAGCGGACACATGATACTTATTTAAATATTTATCACGAACTTCCATGTATCTCTAACATACCTCTCTTTACACATGACTCTGCAGACACATAGGATCAAACCCCACCATCAACAGTCCTTGAAATACAAATTTTGGTTTTTGCTATTATCTCTAATTAAATATTGAGAGCTGCGACTACGTATTCTCTATTCCTAGCCCCTGTTAATTACAAATCTATACACTTCAACAGATTCACTATTCACATAAGTTGCCTGAAAGTCTTCATGTGAACAATTAATACATGAAACTGTTTATCACGATGTTCCAAGCCCTGAATATGAACAAACAATAAAAGCCACGTAAAATTACGGACATGTGAAGACAATTGAGTTTTTCTAATGAAATGGAAAATACAAAAGCATGAAGCACCCACTGTCTGACTAACTCCTATGAGTTTTTTTTTGCTAGGGGCTTTACGTCGCTCCGACACAGATAGGTCTTATGGCGACGATGGGATAGGAAAGGCCTAGGAGTTGGAAGGAAGCGGCCGTGGCCTTAATTAAGGTACATCCCCAGCATTTGCCTGGTGTGAAAATGGGAAACCACGGAAAACCATCTCCAGGGCTGCCGATAGTGGGATTCGAACCTACTACCTCCCGGATGCAAGCTCACAGCCGCGCGCCTCAACGCACACGGCCAACTCACCCGGTGAGGTTTTTTCAAACTTTATATGTAGTCTATAGAACATACCAGGGTGTCCATTTCTTGAACCAATGTAATGGAAACGTGTTTAAAATGACAATCAGCTACAATATATATGCCAGTGAAAAATAAACGAGAATGTGCAGCTGGTAGCATTAAATATTGCACACATCTCGAGTGAGTTCGAGAGATATCTGGAAATGAATTCCAAGAATGAACCTTTTGAAGAAATGCACATCAATTAATAAATAAGGCCACTGTGTTGAACTTACACTGCGTATGCTCCTGTAAACAAGTGGAATATATTCCGAGTTTCATCAAAATCACATATTCAGGTTTTCTTGTTTCCAATTTTAAAATCATGGTATTTCGTGCGTGAGTTACCTTGAATGTATGAAGTGTGACTAAAGGAGAGAAGTGCTGAGTGTGATGTACCTTTAAATCCAATTTTGTGAAAGATACCTGTTTAAATCATAAGCTAAAATGTCATGGAATACGCATGGTCTCTATTGTTACTCATCTTAAAAATTTCAGAATAGTGAATATGTCATTATTGCAACTCTCCTTAGAAAGATTTACCGGACAAAGAGTTAAGGATTTTAGGTGGTTGAAAACCGTGTGGCATCGTTACTAGGCTCTCACCAAGATGGGCGCGGTTTGAATTCCGGTAAATGCATGTGGAATTTTTAAAATGAACCATCACGTCAATGTACTTCGTATCCCACGTATACAATTCTTGATCCCTTGGCTATGACTACAATACCAACAGTCACGCAAAATTACAAGTATACACTAGATTTTAATGTTTTAATAACACCCACAACCATTGAAAATTTATAAAATAGTACATTGGTGACAGACTATATATTTGTATGCTGCAGATATCTATGTTTCTTAATTATTCCATTCCATAGGTATTTTTGAAAACTTTGCTTGGTCGCGCGTCGGAGAGAAGAGGATGGGCGGGGCATATGGAGAAACGTAGGTATTCGTATAACACTCCTGTTCGTGTACTTTTAAATTGATAAAAACGAATTACAACAGATTACAACGTGATATGAATACAAATCTAGAATCGAGATGATACCTGCCTCCATTTCGGCGAGGACTGCCGCTTCTTAAATTTTACTCTTAGGTGTTGCGACACGTACTCCTCTTTTACGTTAGGATAACAAAATATCTCCCATTCCAACGCACCTGGTCAAAAAACGGACACGGTTATTGCCAATTGCATTAACTTGTATAGTCAACAAACTCTCTCCGTTCACACTAGTAAGCAGGAGCGATAATTGAAAATAAACAACGCTAATTAATTGAATTACGTAATGTGGGTGACAAAAACTGCTCCATCACTAAGTATGTTTAATAATAATATATTAAAAGAGTGATTCCCAACAAAATAATTATTAATTTGTCACGTTGTCCGGGAACAGGGGGGTTTTAAAATGTTGCCGTTTCATTAAACATTCGTCCTCAAACTAATTGGTCTATTTGATTAAACGTAAAGGCAAATTGAGAATTTTCTCTAGATTTACAGGAATATCACAATTACATTCACGGCTGAAAGATTAGACCTGCCTAAACATTCATCCCAACAATTTATGTCGAATAAGTTTTGAGGAAGCTGAGAATAAAACATTTTAAAAAAGGCAACCAGAGCATCATTAATAATTCTGCTGTTTACTCAATATTTGTTTGATACAGTAGATTTTCATTAGTTCACTGTGTCGAGCCAACGGCCGTAGCCATGTTGAAACACCGGATCCAGTGAGATCTCCGAAGTTAAGCAACATTGGGCGTGGTCAAGATTTGGATGGGTTGCCACGCGCAGTTGCTGGGGGGGGGGGGAGGTAAGGGAATGGAGGAACGGAAAGGAACTGACCACTCTACCGCACGTAAACTCCGGCTCAGGCACACGTCTGCGGAGGTTTGGACCTGCCTTCGGGCAGAATACACCCTTACCCTTACCCCTTACTGCAGGGCCTCTCAGGGTGCATGCGCGTGGTGCATGCACCGTGCACGGTGCAAAAGACGACTTGGCTTGGTTGACCAGAGTGCAGACCCCCCACTCCTCGATTTGGAGCAATAGCGCTTACTCTCTCTTTCCTCACGCCTCTCTCGCTCGCTCCGCCTGTCTCCCTCTCCCCCACTTGCGCCGTAGCGCTCCAAATCGTGGCTGAGTTGAGCCGAGTATAGCCGAGTAGAGCCGAGCATAGCCGAGTAGCCCAGAGACGAAGCGTTGATCCGAGCCATACCGAGCGGCACCGAGCGACACCGATGCACAGTGCACGGAGCTCTTGCGCCTCGCTCTGCACGCGTGAGATTTTGGGCGTTTGAGAGGCCCTGCCTTACTGTGTCGAGTATGGCGTCCATCCGTCCAGTTAACACTAGGTGTCCATTTCTCATTCGGGAAAGTCCCAAAAGAAGGTCTCGTTTGTGCGCGGCTTTTAGTTGTGGACCGTCCGGCACCATGGCTAAATAGTTAGCGTGCTAGTAACAGGGGTCCCGGGTTCGATTCCCGGGAGGATTATAACAAATATTAGTTAATTTCGTTGACACGGGGGCTGGGTGTATGTGTTGTCTTCATCATCATTTCATCCTTATCACGACGCGCAGGTCGCCTACGGGTGTCAAATCGAAAGACCTGCATCTGGCGAGCCGAACTGGTCTTCGGACACTCTCGGCACTAAAAGCCATACGCAATTTCAGTTGTGGGCCCATTTATTCGAGGTCTTTCTTAATGTTAATTTACAACAGAACTGTTGTCAAAATTGATAAAGGTGCGTTTTGTTCATCGACAGTCGTCCTTGTGTCGTAGGTGACCGAAGAAGTAATCGCACGGTGTCCGTGATCTTCTCTATCTTGAGTAGATTTCTTGTCTGGATTTTCTTCTGTAGATCCTGTTTTTGTACTTAGGGCCGAGTATTTTGCGGAGGATCTTTCTCCCTTTTTGCTCTAACAGCTAAAGTACCTTTCTGAGAGGGGATAAGGCATTCTGACGAATGAAGAGACACCGGATTGACGACATTGTTGCAATGATGAATGATAGTATTTACAGAAAAACACATTTCGTTATACAGGATGAAGCGTAATTCGCGCACTCGGGCGTCGCAGCGCGACTCCTCACATGCCAGCAATAAAAAAATGTATCTTACAAATCTTCGTCTTGCGAGTATATCCGGTAGAAAACGGACGTTGAAGAGTAGCAATCTGGCAACACTGTAACCTTATGTAGGGTAACTACCGCTGTCAGCACGTTCTCGTCGTGCTGTACAGTTGGTGCAGTGGATAGAGTTTTTGGTTGGCATGCAGGAGGTCGATGGTTCGATCCTGGGTTGAGGCGCATTTTTTATTTGCTAATTTCCATCTGACATTATCTACTGTAATACAGTAAGACACCGTCACATGTATCCTACACTTACAACATTTTGTAACACTGAAGCAACAAATACCTGGTTAGACTAATAAGAAATTGACAGCTGAAACAAATGACCAGTCATAGGACAGATTAACTACACAAACAATATAACTTTCGATATGCTAAAGATGATAACACAGTACAATAACACAACATCCACTTGTCATTTACATATTACATGTATAATAATAATAATAATAATTTTATTTGTTTCACTTCCCACGAACTACTTTTTAAGGTTTTCGGAGACGCCACCATACCACATGTAACAAGATCGCGCAGATGTAGCACATTAGCACTAATACTGTCCATATTAATGACCGCATGACCTTCACAACAGAATACGTTTTCCTCAGAACAACAGATGCTCAAAGCGACCTCCCTGCACGTCCAAACATGGCGCAACCCGCCGGATCATACAGCTCTGGACCCTTCGCAGTATAGCTGTGTCCACAGTAACAAAAGCAGCATGAACACGCGCTACCAATTCTTCCACATTTGTCGGCGGAGTAGACTACACGTGGTCCTTCAGGTGTCCCCACAGGAAGAAATCCAGGGGAGTCAGGTCATGTGAACGCGGTGGCCATACAACTGGACCTCCACGTCCGAGCCATTTCCCTGGAAATGTTCTGTCCATATACTGTCGCACATTAGTTCCAGAGTGTGGAGGCGCACCAACATGTTGGAACCATATCCTCTGCCGAACATGTAGTGGAACATCTTGCAGCACATCAGGCAGATAGTTTGAGAGGAATGCATGATACCTTCGTGCAGTCAACCGGTGAGGCAACATGTAGGGGCCCAGACACCTGTTGCACAATATTCCGGCCCAGGCGTTGATACCAAAGCGAAATTGATATCCACGGTCGCGAGTGACGTGCGGGTTAACCTCACACCAATGGTGGGCATAGTGCAAATTGAAGACACCCTCACGAGTGAATGCTGCTTTATCCAACCATAGTACCGTGTTCACGAAGTCATCGTTGGCTTCCTGTTGTTGTTGGAACCATTCACAGAATTGCACCCGCTGATGGCGATCTGCAGGATGCAGGTGTTGCGTGCAAGAATAATGATAGGGGTGCAGCCCATGCTCGTGCAGCACGTTAACGACCATGCGTTGCGAGACACGCAGCTGCCTTCCTACGCTACGTGTACTTCGCTGAGGTTCTTGTTGTATGACCTCCAGAATAGCCTCCTCAGTAGCTGGAGTACGGCGAGTCCGTGGACGACCTCTGTCACGTGATGGTGGAAGGAGAGAACCTGACTCCCAAAGGCGCACCTCCAGACGGCGAAACACATTTTTATCCGAATGGCGCCGACGAGGATATCTAGCAGCATATTCACGAGCGGCAACACAAGCCCGGTTATCAGATGCACCAAGGACCAGAAGCATATCCACATATTCATCGTTTGTGTATGCCATACGTCTTCCACAGTGGTTTAGAAGTTTATAAGACGGACATTCGATACGTGTACGCATGTACATTGGAGTCTGTCATGGGCGCGTTACTCCGCTCGCCACTAGTCCCTGTCTGGTGGACAGCGCATACACTACGTACTAAACACGTCGTCAGTCCTGCGCGCTGTTCCACCTAACGCGCATTACCTCTCTGACAGATATTGTTCTGCATGATTCATCCCGAAATGGTGAAATGGTGAAATGGTCGGTTTCGAATTACACTGTTTCCCTAACAGTAATAGACATAATGTTTCCACAATCCCATCGATATAATAATAATAATAATAATAATAATAATAATAATAATAATAATAATAATAATAATAATAATAATAATACTGCATTGAGATACGTACTAAAGAGCATGCGGTTACCAGACGCAATGTTGAAAGGCAGAATTATTGGGACCATGGTGATAACACATACAAATTGTAACCGAGTTTGGACATTATTAGCAAAGCACTTTGCTGGGCCTACTGGTAACGTAAGGCCCTAACGAAATGTAATGGACCTGAACGAGGCAAGAATAATAGTTGCTACTAATCTATGGGACCATTGGAGGAGGGTACAAAGAAAACTGGTTTTACATCTAGTAGATGAAGTGGTGCGAATAAATTAACGCCCACGACGTGGAAAGGGCGCCTTTCAAAGCTGACCAATGAAAACGATTGTTCGTCCATTTCTAGGATCGTAGTATGTAAGTGCAAATGTTTTCTAGAGGACCCACTGCAATCGCTGTTGACGATTAAGATGCCAGATATCATACCACCTGGATTACATTTACGAAATTCAAAAACATACGCTTCAATCCAGGATCGACCACTCGACCTCCTGCATACCAACCCAAAACTCTATCCACGGCACCAACTGTACAGTACGACTAACTTCTGCTGACAGAGGTAGTTACCCTACATGTGGTTACAGTGTTGCCAGATTGCCACTCTTCAACGTCGTTTTCTAACGGATATACTCGCAAGACGAAAATTTGTAAGAGACATTTTTTTATTGCTGGCATGTGAGGAGTCGCGCTGCGACGCCCGAATGCGCGAATTACGCTTCACCCTGTATATGTTTCGGGTGATTTGGAAAGCTAACTCCATCCTTTTTCTTGCTCTGGCCGCTAAGGCTTCTGAATCTAGCCCGTTCGACTGGATCCAGTCACCGAGATATTTAAACTTACGCACACGTCTTATTATTCCATATTTGGTGATTAGTTAGGTCGTGTTGTCTTTGATGTTCGACATTACTTCCGAGGTTTCAAATAACATCCAAGCCTGTTTGTTCTGTTACTTCACATAACACATTGATTTATTCTGTCGCACTTCGAAATGATGATTATGGTGATTATTATTAATACTATTATCGTCTGCTGGCCAACGTGATGAACAGTCATGGCGATTTTGAATTCGTGCGTACGATATTATTAAAATGAACTTTATTAGTTTTTAATTTAAAATACTTCTGTGAAAGTTATGACCGATAACTTCCCAATTACCTGAATGCATACATCAGAACAAAATTACAATTAATGTTTCCTACCTTCCTAGGATCTGGTTAAGAGATAGCCGGAGAATGCGTTATTGATCTTTTTTCTTTTGCTAGGGGCTTTACGTCGCACCGACACAGATAGGTCTTATGGCGACGATGGGATAGGAGAGGCCTAGGAGTTGGAAGGAAGCAGCCGTGGCCTTAATTAAGGTACAGCCCCAGCATTTGCCTGGTGTGAAAATGGGAAACCACGGAAAACCATCTTCAGGGCTGCCGATAGTGGGATTCGAACCTACTATCTCCCGGATGCAAGCTAACAGTCGCGCGCCTCTAGGCGCACGGCCAACTCGCCCGGTCGTTATTGATTTCTCCTCTAGTCTATTATATATTAAAGGAGAGTGTGAACAGGATTCACCAGCTTACTAATTTAATATTTTTAAAACTAAAAAAAAGCCAAGCTATGTCATCTTCGTACAGGCCATGAAGACCCTTGGAGGGGTGAAAGGTAAAGTCTTAAGTTATCCATAACCTCGGCATTTGGTGGAATAGGGTGGTTAGCTCTACGCCAGGCCGCCTTATCTACCTAATACTCATTCATTAAATATTTACTGGAACGAAACAAGCTGCAAGAAGATATAAAATAATACACTAATGACAACATGAAAATAGTGTGCAATATTTAATTTTCAGAACGAGCGTCTGAATTTCATAGGACAAGTTTATTTTACTGTGAAGTTATGAAGTGGTTTGTATGTATATTCTCTAGGGCGCCTACGACGCGACATCACTTCAAATGTTAATTATTATGAAATAACGCTTTAAAGGTTCAGTCGCACAGAAAGCGAAATGTTGCACGGTCATGTCACACTGCGTGCCGTGGGCACTGTCTCCTGAAGTATTGCATCACTCTGGACAAACCAAACGAGAGCTGACGTGACAGTGGGATCGAGACCATGACGGGCAGTCATCCACTTGTAATTTTCTACAGAATTCGTGTGGGCAACAGTGTAAACGCAAAGCATAAACAACAAATAATAAGCGCAACCGTGGATTACTTGCATCCTGTACAAAATCAGCAAAGGTATTTTTTTTTCGGAAATTTCACATGAGAAACGTAATTGGACGAAATAATTTATTGCTTTTTTAATGTAAGATTTTGTAGAACATTATGAAATAAAAATATTTGAAAGTTAAAAATTCTTCTTTACTTTCCTCGTGCAGATAGTTAGCCCTTCATTCTCAGCGGGTTTCCTCCAGTTAGGGTACGGACACACGTGGCGACTTTTAAAGCGTCAGCGGTGTCGCGCCACTTCATTGTATAGCGACTTAAATTGCGACTTCTAATAGCGACACGGTCCTTCGCAGCCGAGGAAATTAATAATAATGTTATTTGCTTTACGTCCCACTAACTACTCTTTTACTTTTTACGTAGACGCCGAGGTGCCGGAATTTAGACAAACAGGAGTTCTTTTACGTGCTAGTAAATCTACCGACACGAGGCTGACGTATTTGAGCACCTTCAATTACCACCGGACTGAGCCAGGATCGAACCTGCCATGTTGGGGTCAGAAGGCCAGCGCCACTCAGCCCGGCGTCGAGTTAATTGAAGTGGAAGAAGTAGTTGCGATAGTGTATTTGTCACTTTTGCCCTTACATTGAATGCACCTTTGGGTTACTCGCAAATTCGCAATTCTTCATCGCCCACTCAATGTTAACATAGACTTTCCAGTCAGTATAGTACAAGCATATTGTATCTTGAGTAACTTCGTTAGAATTAGAGATGGTTACAAATTTGAAGATGCTGATGATGATGATTGTTGTTTTAAGGGGCCTAAATTTGAAGATGCAATTGTTACACCGAAACTTGAGATGATCGATAGAGTTAATATTAGGGAATCGCCAAGCATTGACTGTGCAAGGTAATTTTACCAATTATTTTATTAAATTTGAAGTATTATTTTATAAGCAAAGAAGGAGAACTTGAAAGGCGGCATAATGCTCTAAACATGCTTTGAAACCGTACATACTTTGTCACAAATATTATCATCCATGTATTGAATACTTTGTAAGAAAAAACAAACAAATAACTAACTAACTAACTAACTAACTAACTAACTAACTAACTAACTTACTTACTTACTTACTTACTTACTTACTTACTTACTTACTTACTAACTAAAGAAGTAACTAAGTAACTAACTAACTAACTAACTAAATAAATAAATAAATAAATAAATAAATAAGTAAATATTTTACCGGACAACTTTTCCGTAGTAATTGGATTTTCCTTCTCTATGAAGAGAGTAACTATTTCTTCCCAGGCCTGTCTGTTCACCTCCCGGTCTCCATATTCATTAGTAGACAAGTCCCTTATCGCTGGACGCTTTCCTATTTCAATAATACATTTCTTCGTGGCAATTTCAATTCAGTTTATGGTTAGGTAGCTACTACGTGTGGCAGGGCAGTATGGATATTGTTGACCGGCTGTTGCAGCGCGACATCTCGAAAAGCTCATGAGTCGCACATGGCCGACGGCAGCGCGCGCCTTGGCGCGTGGCACTACTCCGTGTGTATGTCGTCATTAGGGTGTAGCGCAACATGTGTCGCGCGTGTCACAAGTCGCTTTCCCTCGTTTTTTATTTATTTCATGCAACCATTTTCTTTTTTTTTTTTGTTCTACTTTGCCTATAGCGAACAGAAGAAGTAATTCTTCGCCGGATCAACTGCTAGACACATGATTAAAACTATTAAAAAACAGAAAGAAAGAAAATATTGAATGAAGTCTTTACACACTTGGTTGAGACTGCTTTCACACTTGTTCGCCCTGACTTGTCCGAATTCTGATGAACTACCCCAGTCCGCGACGGCCTGCGGCCATTTCGTCTGCACGGACAATTCGCTTTCTGTTTGACTGAACCTTAAATCCGTCGTGATCTGCGGTCACACACCCAGTGGCTTTGTACTTATACTCGGTCTGAACCGTTCAGCGAATAAGGCAGCCGTACAGTGAACTTAGTCAGTCTGAAAGAGACCACATGATTACCATACGAGTGTGCATTGCATCATTTCTGAAGATTATACGGTCCGATGATGATGATGATGCTTGTTGTTTAAAGGGGCCTAACATCGAAGGTCATCGGCCCCTATACGGTCCGTGAAGAGCAGCAGTTCTATTGGGTAGAACGTGTCAATAGGATAGTTTGAAGGATCTATCACAAGGAGGGGCGGATTTTCGTACATTTATGAAAAGGAAATACTGTTCGAACGCTAAGTGAATGTGAAATGAAGTGGAAACACATTTGTTAATGGCGTATGCATGTAGGGAAAATAAAATGCAAATGTTCTCCGTATATATAAATGTTGTTCAATTTTCATATAAAATATTCCAACCCCTGCTAGTGGGGGACGCAGACGAAGAATAAACCCACGTTACCTATCCGCAGTCTGTCGTAAGAGGCGACTAAAGGGGCGACGGGGGAATGTTGACGTGGTGGACACCATGGGTCGATGTTACTTGCGACCTTCAGAGGAAACCCATGGGTCTGCGTTTTATAGGACCCGTTCCATTATGCGAGAAACACTACGGATCTGGGCATTACTTGTGATAAGAATCACCGTATGCATTCCACTGGGCCGTTCAACTGTGTTAAGAATGGGCCTGCGTTACCTGTGAGTACTACCACTTTATGAGAAACACCAACGGTTTGGCTGGCGCGCGTGATTTGTAGCACCATGTGAGGAAATCCATGGATCTGCGTTGCCTGACAGTAGTACCATTATGTGCTATAACGTGCGATACACCGTGGGTTTACATTGGCTGTGATTAGTACCACCATGTGAGCGACACCATGAGAACACGTGGCCTTTGATTTGTTCCACTAAGTGATGTACACCACGGGAATACCGGCGCCCGTGATTAGACCCACTATATGAGAAACAGCATGGGTCTCCGTTGCTTATGATTGGTGCCTTTATGTGCAAACATTATGGGTTTGTGTTACCTGTCAGTGGCGCCATTGTGTGTGACGTACCATGGGTTACATCACCTGCGATTAGTGCATATATAGGAGCAACACCATGGTTCTGACCAGTTTTAGGGGCCAGTGACCTGGATTTTGGAACTCTTTCGATAATCAGTATCATCGCAGAATTAAGGCAAAATGATTTGATCCACTGATTGTTTTCATTTCACGATTTTTTTAAATTATCATTGGTTTCAGATTATACTCAGTGGATGAATTTTGAAGTTTAAATTATCGTGCCATTTCGTTACACCTCATTGCATTAAGGGCCAATGACCTAGCTGCTATGCCCATTTGAACAACAAACATCATCATAACATCTTTAGAATATTATTTATGAATTGCAATTTTAGTTTTTTCAGCATATCAGTTTCTTCTCTTAATGAAAAATGAAAAGTGGGTTGACACTAAATGGAGAATGATTTATGTATTTATGAGCTGTGTTAAAAGGAAAATATCTTCTTACATTCTATGGCTATTGTAGCACAACTGATCCTATGAGCAACACCTTTCATAACATTCAGACTCACTGGTCATGTTCCGAATGTCATTACTCGACACCGCCCACACCCCAGCAGCTTCCATATTGTCACAGCCATGGGTGAGACTGGGACTTCGATGGAAGCTGCATTCTACTGTGGTCTGTGCCAAGAGTTAGATACACAATTGTACTGCATCCATCAAGAAATGGTAACAGGCGGACAATAATCATGCATAAGCCAAGTAGGCCTATTAAGAAAAATTTAATACAAAAGAAAATTGACCGGTGAAAGCATATTGTAAGGATGATATATTCAACAACAATTAATGTCCTGACAACAAATGCCACCATTGTTTCCGATTTCTGGCTTTGTGATTGCGCATTATTAATAACATTATTTTAACGCTCTCAAAGAAACAGACAGACACATCCGTCCGTCCATGAATGCCAATAAAAAATAAAGGAAATGAAATTATAACGGTACACACGGAACGAATGACCCGGAAACTGTGACATCAGGCAAACACCGTGAAGGGGAGATATGTTAGCGATTCGCTTTATGCTATGGTTGATCCATGAGACGTGCTCCCAGGGTATCAATACAGAGCTGCTTCCGAGACGATAGAAATTTCAGATGGATTGTGGAGTATAGATTAGTATCCAATCAAGATGCTGAGTGGGCAACATTCAAGCCAACCCTGAAGTACTTCGAGAACATTTGACAGCATAATTGGACTGGAATGAGGTAGGCGATTCGTCATATTTGTTCTGATGGACTAAATATCCATGCCGTTCTGATGACAATATACGACGATAGAGGACGTATTGGGTCTGTGAGGCACAGGGCGACACCGGTTGAAAGTCACGGTATGTTTGTGTTTGATGCTGATTTCTCGGTATCGGTAGCTGTTAGGTCATCGGAAATGCCCGTTAAACAGCCATGTGGACAGTGGACTTGGACACCGACTGCAACGCAAGCCTTCTTCGATTGTTTAACTCAAGTCGTCCATAAAGCACGTGCAGAATTAGCAACACCTCAACGCAAAGCGCATTTAAATAAGCCCGCGAAGCGATCTGGTTGACTAACTTCAACAGCTGATAAAATGACAATGGCGCGAGATATAGAAGTTATTTATCAGTATGACCTACAATGTAACGCTCATATTCCCGGTTCACGTTGTTTCCGACCACCACGTACAGTTCTTCATTCCTCCATTTCTGCACTCTTTATACATTTATTTTGGTCCGTATTTCAACTTCGATTCATTAAGTCATTGTCTTCCTCCGTTCGCCTTCCACAGATATTTCTTCTATCCTTCATAAAATCATCGTTCTTTTGTATCCGTAGGATAAGCCTTAACGTACTTTTTATTCATAACAGTCATTCCAACTATCTGACCGGGAATCATCAGAATTCCGTACAAATATCGCGACATAACATCTCTCCTATACCAGGCGAATAAGCTGCCCCACCAATAATTTGATCTGCAGAGCAACAAACGTGTGAAATCGTAAGGTCGATATTTCCTTGCTAGAATCTCCTTCTTGCATGCAAACGATTCTGAACACTATTATCTTCCCCACCATGTTAATATTGACCCTTCGATAAAAATACATATTTTCAATAATGAGTGAAAATGTCACAAACCCTCGGGCATATGTCTGTTTATTTGTTTACGAAGATCAATTTCGCAAAATTTGAACGAAATCTTCGACTTCACTGCTGTAGCTTTTCCTTGTCAGCCATTATGTTAAGGATAATGTTCTACACCATTTTTTGTCAAAAATATCTAAGTATTTGTAAACTATATCTGAAGTAATGTTACACTCATGTGTGACGTTCTTCAATCAATTATCTCGTAGTTCGGAAATGTTTTGACGAACTATTATTCTATTTCACTGTCCGTGACGCTAAGGATTCAGTCATCTTGAACTGCAGTCTAGTGGTAAATATAGGCTCTCAAATACGTCATCCTCGTGTCGGTAAATTTACTGGCACATAAAAGAACTTCTCAAAGACCAAATTCCGGCACCTCATAGTATGCATCCGGCCTTAAAACAGGGCCAAATCCATATGTGCGAGACAGTTCGCACCCGCGACCCTGCAGATGTGGGAAACGCTGCGAAAAAAGAAGAAGAAGAAGAAGGAGTTAGCATACGAAAATGAACACAACGAATATTGTTCTGACGGACTAAATATCCATATGTGGTTGGGAGGCGTGACCAGTCTTTAGGAACATAATGAATAGGAAGATCATCGTGAGATATGTCCTTTTGCCCGAACAGTGACAATATAGTGTGTATGAGTTGCAGGAATGTTGTGGACAGCACAAGTGTCCAGTCCCCGAACCAAGGGAATAAACCAATTAAGAATAAAACCTCCGACCCGGCCGGGAATCGAATCCATGGCCCTATGGACTGAAAAACACTACGCTGACCATTCAGCCAAAGAGCTGGATAATATATTATTATTACTGTTGTTGTTCTTGTTTTTATATCGCAGTCAAGTGTGTACACAGGATATGTCGTCAGCGAAGCGACATCGACATTAGGTAAAATTGAGACATGACTAAATAACATGAATGTCATCAAACATTTAATTGTACTCAACTATAACAGTAATATTCTAAGATAAGTTGGAAGTATCCGGTTCAAATGACCACATGCGTTAGTAACTTTTGTGTTGTGTATATTAAAAATTTCCGTAGGCCTTCTTCCTTTTGGAGCAACCTTCATGGATACACAGGAGTATTTACAATAGTTATTAACCCATGAGCATGCACATGAAGGACCAAAATGTATTTTGATAACAAAAATAGCAATTTTTTTTAAATCGTGTGGCTATTACTAGCCGAGTGCAGCCCTTCTAAGGCAGACCCTCCGATGAGGGTGGGCGGCATCTGCCATGTGTAGGTAACTGCGTGTTATTGTGGTGGAGGATAGTGTTATGTGTGGTGTGTGAGTTGCAGGGATGTTGGGGACAGCGCAAACACCCAGCCCCCGGGCCACTGGAATTAATCAATTAAGGTTAAAATCCCCGACCCGACCGGGAATCGAACCCGGGACTCTCTGAACCGAAGGCCAGTACGCTGACCATTCAGCCAGCGAGTCGGACAATAGCAATTATATTGTTGAAATGTCCGACTCGTTGGCTGAATGGTCAGCGTATTGGCCTTCGGTTCAGAGGGTCCCGGGTTCAATTCCCGGCCGGGTCGGGGATTTTAGCCTTCATTGGTTAATTCCAATGGCCCGGGGGCTGGGTGTTTGTGCTGTCCCCAACATCCCTGCAACTCACACACCACACATAACACTATCCTCCACCACAAAAACACGCAGTTACCTACACATGGCAGATGCCGCCCACCCTCATCGGAGGGTCTGCTTTACAAGGGCTGCACTCGGCTAGAAATAGCCACACGAAATTATTATCGTTGAAATGAAATGCATTTCATTTTTCGATATATCATCTGAGGTAACTCTTAGCAAGTCTCCATTAATTCGACTTATTCGGCATTTAAATTAAGCTCAACCTATAAAAATCACAGTTGCGCTATTAATAAACAGATCTTAGCGAATTTCCTCTTCTAATGAATCTTCCATCACTGTTACGATTTGGCATATCAGAGTGATGTTTCAAAATATTTCAATTATTCAACAAACTAAAAGTTATCACACTGTGATTATTGTTTGAACGATGAAAGTGATGCGGGGATGCAATTCTACGGGCAACGTATCGAGAATAAACGTACTTAATTAATTGCGGTAAAGAGTAAGACCCGCCTCTCTGGTGTAGTTGTTAGTGTGAATAACTTCCATCTCCGTAGGCCCGGGTTCGATTCCCTGCTCTCCCACGAAATTTGAAAAGAGGTACGAGGGCTAGAACGTGGTCCACTCAGCCTCGGGAGCTCAAGTGAGTCATCTTCGAAGTGGTTTTCCGTGGTTTCCCACTTTTCCTCCGGGCAAATGCCAGGATGGTACCTAGCTTAAGGCCTCGGCCGCTTCATTCCCACTTCCGTGTCTGTCCCTTCCAATCTTCTCATCCCCCACAAGGCCCCTGTTTAGCATAGCAGGTGAGGCCGCTTGGACGAGCTACTGCTTCTCCTTCATGCTCAAAATGCATTTACTCATTACCATCCGTACCCCAGCATCTACCATACTGTCACAGATATAAAAGAGTCTGAGACCTCGGTGGAAGCTACATTTTGCTCTGGCCTGAGTCACTCCAAACGTCATAACTGGGGCTAGCACACATGGTTAGGATATCATAAATTCAAATACACTCGTATGACATGTAAATACAGTGTTATGATTTTCAGGGGAGGTGTGGAATGGTAAAAGATGTATATCTGTTTGTCTGTCTGTCAGGTCATCAGCCCGAAGCCTGAATGGATTTTCAAATGACACCACCAAAGGTTATGTGGTCATAGAAAAATCACACGCACCAAACGTGAGTGTCAGAATGAGGCGTGCTAGGCAAGATGAAGCCTGAGGTAGTTTTCCATCGCTCTCCTCATAATGCTATTGTATTACGGCTAGCCCCATGAGTAGCACCTTTCATAACATCGAGATGCACCAGTCGTGCTCGAAATGTATTTTCTCATTACCACCCATACCCCAGCATCTACCATACTGTCACAGACATAAAAGAGTACGAGACATCAGTGGAAGCTACATTTTGTTCTGGCCTGAGTCACTTCAACCATGTCCGGCTCCATGGCTAAAAGTTTAACATGCTGGCCTTAGGTCCAGGGGGTCCCGGGTTCGATTCCAGGCCGGGTCGGTGATATTAACCTTATTTGTTTAATTCCAATGGCTCAATGGCTGGGTGTATGTGCCATCTTCATAATTAGAATTCATCATAGGTAGGGCCTCATCCTCATAGGCACGCAGGTTGCTTACATGGCGTCAACTCGAAAGATCTGCACCAGGCCACATGCCATTATTACTGCAACCATCATGGCACGAAATAATATTCATACACAGTGTATTTCTGTTTATGCTTGATGACTTCCGTGTTGACGATGCTAATGTTTTTAAGAGTCACAAGTCACCTTTAGCAGCATCTTCTCGCGCGAAGTATTCTCGGGTTGTAAGTGCTTTTACAGCGAGAATTGATGGATGTATGGATAAAAGAGTGACGAATGGCCTTCACAAAGTGGTGTGATAGAGATTAATGAAACTCAAGGGGGTCGAGTATTTTACTTTAATTACGATACCGTCCCTCGCTGACTTCTTTCTTCATCACATCTTCTGTTTGCAGTTCTCTGCTTCTTCCGGAAATATAGGAAAGAAACATCGTCAGGGGAGAATGAAAGTAGCCTGTGTTGACAAGAGAAAGAGGCTGTCAGATGGTATTCTGGTGGCTGTGAGATTAAAACGTGAACCTTAACACGTTCCGACTGCTATTTCCGGCCGTGCGTCCACTCCATTATTTGATGGACCCTTCTGCTGTTTCCTTCTTATGTCTCAAGAGAACGTCTTCTTCACTGTATGCATGACTTAATGCCACTTATTATTTAATCAACACTGTGGTCTTGCATTCGGGAGATTGTGGTTTCGAATCCCACTGTCGGTAGCCCTGAAGATTGCTTTCTGCGGTTTCATAATTTACACCAGGCAAATACTAGGCGCTGTAACTTAATTAAGGTCACTGTAGCTTCCTTTCCAACCGAGTTCGATAGCCGCAGTCGCTTAAGTGCGGCCAGTATCCAGTATTCGAGAGATAGTGGGTTTGAACACCACTGTCGGCAGCAATGAAGATGGTTTTCTGTGGTTTCCCATTTTCACACCAGGCAAATGCTGGGGCTGTATCTTAATTAAGACCACGGCCACTTCCTTCCTACTGCTTGCCCTTTCCTGCCCCATCGTCGCCATAAGACCTATCTGTGTCTGTGTGACGTAAAACAACTTGTAAAGAAAAATCTTCCTCTCCAGTTCCATCAAACCTGCCACAACAGCTGCCCGAAACTGCGATGTGAAAAGTTATTTAAGCAAAGTAACCAAACAATTACCCAAAAATAATCCCTAAAGTCACAATCCTACCTGATCATTACGAATCACGATCTAGTATTTAACTCTGTTTCAAGTACAAACGGATGATACAGGTTGACTACTGCTGTGAGGACATAATAAATTCTGGGGAATATATAGTAACCACAGAGCCATCGGTATCTAGTAGACCTCTCATGTACATATACTAGGTTCTTGTTTGCCAACTTTCGATATCGATGTTACCCAATTCTCTCCTGAAGCACTAAAATGAAATGAAATATATAAATAAATACAATTGAAATGCCATTTGAAGGATGCCTGTTTGAAATCGATTCTATTATTCCACCGCCGTCTCGGTCCAGGAAGTAGTGAAATCTTAATAGAATTAATTGTATAGTTGCATATGTCAAGCTCGTATCCTTCAACATCCCTTCTCTGTTATCAGTTGGTCAACTACTGTATTATGTACTGTACTTATATATGATACTGTGTCTATTGAAGCTGGCCATAATTGATATTTTCATGGGAAATGCTCCTCCAAACGTTTCTACCTTCTGATCTCGTTATCGTCATGTAAAAAGTCAACTTTGAAGAAAGTTAGTTATCTCGTTTTTTACATTCACGACTCACTGTATCATGGAAGGCGTTTCCGATAAAGTAATTGACTTTCCTGTAAGCTAACATGATCTACCAACTGTTTAATTTTGGGATAGAAATGAGGAAAAAGATGGCTTATCACAGGACAGAGGCTTATCATTTAGTGATGGTTATGGGCCCCTCAGTTCAATTCCAGTCTGTGTTCAAATTGCTCCCCTGGCAAAAATTTTCCTTTAATTGGTGCTCTCTTAGAGTCTAACCCATCTGCCATCTAAAGTGGTATCTCGATGTTACTAGTTTTACGAATCACAGTATTCACTGCTGTCGGCATCAATGGAGTACCAATATATATACGCGTTCTTTCAAATGCTGATGCTCTTAGAATACGGTGTACTGTCAGAATTTTAAGTTGAAGCGTTTCTTCAATATTTCAATACATATACTCTGATAAGTATACAAAAAGAAAGCCAGGACGAAGAAGGCGAACGCCTAAGGAATTACGCCACACAGCGTTCAGTCACCAAGGAAGAAGTGAACCAGAAGTACAGTAGATCTCCAATGTAATGAATTCTGTCGCATCATAAATGAATATGAAAATATTCCACCGGGCGAGTTGGCCGTGCGTTTAGGGGCGTGCAGCTGTGAACTTGCTTCCGGGAGATAGTTGATTCGAACCCCACTGTCGGCAGTCCTGAAGGTGGTTATCCTTGGTTTCCCATTTTCACACCAGGCAAATGTTGGGGCTGTACCTTAATTAAGGCCAAGGCCGCTTCCTTCCCACTCCTAAGTCTTTCCTCTCCCATCGTCGCCATAAGACCTATCTGTGTCGTTGCGACGTAAAGCCAATTGTAAAAAAAAAAAATATTCCATTTAGTATTGTTAGAGGTTTGAAACGGATGCTGGTGATAATAACGAAGCTCTCTGTATAAAATATTAATCAAATCACGTACATCTTGCTTAATAATTTGTGGCACTACAACATGCATATGATTAATTAAGGCCACGGCCGCTAACTTCACATTTCTACCTTTCCCATCCTTACGTCGCCGAGAACCTTCGACGTGTTAGTGCGACCTTAAACCACTAGCAAGGCAGAATAACATCACTGCACATGAATTCACTAATAGCGAGATATTAACGACGGATAGTGCATGGGTCTGCCGAGAATGCAGGCATGTTCTGTAAGACTTCTTTCAAGTGTGTTGATTGACGCAAAGAGTACTTAACGATAGGACTATAGCGTTCTTTGGACTGTGGATAGTGACATCCAGTCGGATGATAACACAATCTTTTCCTTTAGTTATGGTTATGGGCCCCTCAGTTCAATTACAGTCTGTGCTCAAATTCCTCCCCTGGCAAAATTTTTTCTCCAATTGGTGCTCTGTTACGGTCTAAGCCACGTGCAGATTTGAACACTGCCACGCAAAGCCCATTTCAATTTGCCCGCGAAGCAATCTAATTAGCTAACTTCAGCTGGAGATAAAATGAAAACGGCTTGGGATATTTAAGTATTAAAAAAAAAAATATGTATCGGAATGACCAACCCTCTAAGGCTCATATACTCGGTTTACGTTGTTTCCGACCACCCTACACAAATATTAAATCGCACAAGACAGAAGAGGAATAAAAAGGGGAAGCAATCGTATAAAATGATATCTAATTGTAGTATTATTTATGGGGAACACAGTGTCATAGACTGCCTCATATCGTCTCCTAAGAAGCAATACCTCGTATCTCACAATATTGCTTTAAGACGTGTCACGCCTCCCAGCTACTTGTGTATACGTGGTCCATCAGAACAATTTTCGTTGTTACATTTTCATATGTTTACATGTAAAGGAAAATGAACCTTACCATGCAGTACTGTAAGGATTTATGTTCGCTTGACGTACTTACGCACTCTTACAGTATACTGTATATAAGGTTCATTTTATTTTATACGCAGGCATACCAAAATGAACCCAACGGAAATTGTTAGTAGTATAATACAGGGATTCTGCCGCCACCTCCACCTCAGGCTCCCAGTGGCCACCTCCACCTCCACCTCAGCCAGAGGCCTCCCAGTGGCCACCTCCACCTCCACCTCAGCCAGAGGCCTCCCAGAGGTCTCCTCCACCTCCCGCGGGAAATTTGAATTTGTAAACAAAGCCACGTGCTTTTTGACAGACAACAACGCACCGCTAACCTCAGTACTGCCATCTTGACGGGCCTAAACCTCAGTAGTACCAACTTAACCTAACTAGCGCGAGGTAAACAAAGCCACGTGCTTTTTGACAGCCACGTGCTTTTTGACAGATTTGTAAACAAAGCCACGTGCTTTTTGACAGACAACAACGCATCGCTAACCTCAGTACTGCCATCTTGACGGGCCTAAACCTTAGTGGTACCAACTTAACCTAACTAGCGCGTGGTAAACAAAGCCACGTGTTTTTTTGACAGCCACGTGCTTTTTTGACAGCTGTCATCCGCCATCTTTAAACCACAAAGCACTGTGCTGCCCTCTATATCGCAGTAGCTGCAAAATTCGTCACCTGTCATCGGCAGTGCTGCCATCTTGACGGGTCTAAACCTTAGTGCTACCAACTTAACCTAACTAGCGCGAGGTAAACAAAGCTACGTGCAGCTGTCATCCGCCATCTTTAATCTATAGAGCACAGTGCTGCCCTCTTTAGCTACTTACCTTTGAAATGTGGTGGCGGATAATTTGAAAAATGCTTTTTGACAGCAGCCATCTTGCATCGCAAACCTCAGTGCTGCCCTCTTTAGCTAGTTACCTTTGAAATGTGGTGGCAGGCAATTCCACATGACAGCAGTCATCTTTAATCAAGAGAGCACCGTGCTGCCCTCTATGTGGTGGCGGCAAATAGAAAAATTCTACATGCTCTTGTTTGGAAACAAACTCACGCGCTTTTTTGACAGCCGTCATCCACCATCTTTAATCAACAGAGCACAGTGCTGTAATCTTTAGCTAGATACCTTTGAAATGTGGTGGCGGCAATTTGAAAAATTCTATGTGCTCTTGTTGGGAAACAAAGCCACGTGCTTTTTTGAAAGCTGTCATCCGCCATCTTTAATCAATAGAGCACTGTGCTGCTATCATGCGGGCAATTTCGTCAGCTGTCATCCGCCATCTTTAATCCAGAGAGAACAGTGCTGAACTCTATGTGGTGGCGGTAAATTCCATGTGCTTTACAAACCTATGTGCTTTTCTGACAGCTGTCATCCGCCATCTTTAATCCAGAGAGAACAGTGCTGCACTCTATGTGGTGGCGGTAAATTCCACGTGCTTTACAAACCCATGTGCTTTTCTGACAGCTGTCATCCGCCATCTTTAATCCAGAGAGAACAGTGCTGCACTCTATGTAGTAGCGGCAAATTCTACGTGCTTTACAAACCTATGCGCTTTTCTGTCATCCGCCATCTTTAATCTAGAGAGAACAGTGCTGCACTCTATGTGGTGGCGGCAAATTCTACGTGCTCTTATTTGGAAACAAATTCTACTCGCTCTTCAGCTGTCATCCACCATCTTTAATCAAAAGAGCACCGTGCTGCCCTCTTTGTTGTGGCGGATAATTTGAAAAAATTATTTTCGACAAGCAGCCATCTTTAATCCAGAGAGAACAGTGCTGCCCTCTTTAGCTACTTACCTTTGAGGCGGTTAATTTGAAAAATTATTTTCGACAAGCAGCCATCTTTAATCCAGAGAGAACAGTGCTGCCCTCTTTAGCTACTTACCTTTGAGGCGGTTAATTTGAAAAATTCTATTTAACAAGCTGCCATCTTTAATCCAGAGAGAACAGTGCTGCCCTCTTTAGCTACTTACCTTTGAGGCGGTTAATTTGAAAAATTCTATTTAACAAGCTGCCATCTTTAATGAAAAGGGCATCGTGGTGCTATCTTGCGGGTAATATTTTACGTCACAGCTGTCATCCACCATCTTGCATTGCTAACCTTAGTGCTGCCCTCTTTAGCTACTTACCTTTGAAACAAAAAATCTATTTGACAAGCTGTCACCCGCCATCTTGCATCGCAAACCTCAGTGCTGCACTCTATGTGGTGGCGGATAATTTGAAAAAATCTTTTTGACAAGCAGCCATCTTTAATCAACAGAGCACCGTGCTGCCATCTTTAGCTACTGCCATCTTACATCGCTTACCTCGCTGCTGGTGGCGGTTAATTCGAACAAGTTTAATCACGCATCGGGCAAGCTAGAGTAAGCACGTGCTGTTGTGATGACGTCATTGTGCATGTTTAGACTTGTCCGTTTTCTTAAGAGTAAGTGGATGTAAAGGAATGTGGTAGCGGTAAATTCGAACAAGTTTAAACATGCATCGGGAAAGCTAGAGTAAGCACGTGCTGTTGTGATGACGTCATTGTGCATGTTTAGACCTGATCGTTTTTCTTAAGAGTAAGTCGGAGTAAAGCAGTGCAATAAGTACAACATTTTTGAATGCGATCAAATATTTATTTACAAATGTACTACAACAGTGTTCGTTTTTTTTTTTGCTGCTGACAAGGTTGGTGTGCTTCTTAACAACGTATGCTTCTGAAATGCCTCCTGCAACATTCAAATTAAACAAAGCATTTAGAAATATATTATACTAAGTATGTTATGCTTTACAGAGAAGATCATGTACTTCTTACCTTGCTGTTATTCCTTTTCGGAATCATCATCATCATCATGAAGTACTAGAGAAAGTTCATTCATACACTGTGTACAGTGTTCAATCCTCGGATTTGGTCCATCCCAATCATCATCACCATTTTCTCCTCGATGCTTGTAATGTCGTTCACAAGTTCTGCATAAAGCTACTTCGATTGACATCTTACTGTGTAGAGGAAGGATGTCCCAAAAATTATGTACGTAAGAGGCAGCGTACGTATAAAAAAAATCCTGGTGGTAAGTATTGAATAAGATGTTTCGGCATCGACGATCTACGTTTATAGAACATCTTAATAGCCTCACTCACTCGTGAAACATAAATAAGATGTTGCGTATGAGCATGGAAACAGCATGCACATTTACAGTTTTGTTCCATAGCGTACGATGTCGAAGCACACACTAATGAAAATGATAAAGATCTATTCTTATTTATAGTCTCGTAACAATATTCGTTATCGGATGGTAAGTAACATCACTCATATGAATAATAAGACAATAGGCTGCTGTGTTAGCAGGAATGTTTTCAGATGTTTCAAATTCTAAACGAATATCAACTGGAGATTCTTTTATAGATTCTTCATGATAAGAGCAGTCTATAAATACAATCGGTGCTTTATTTTTAAATTCTTGAGGTGTAAATAGCGGACGATCTTCTTTCTGATAATACGATGATTGAAATTTACGAAACATGTCATAGAGCATCCCAAACTTATTTTTCTCAAAGTTAATGTCGATGTTTTCGTAGGGATACGTAATTCCATTGAGATATAGTCTAACGTGTCTTAATTTGCAGTGATCAAACAGTGAGCTATCTTTTTCGTGATTGAATTTACGATTAGTTTGAAATCCAAAAATAATGTACAAGGGCTTCTCAGTAAAACGTGATGTTTTAACAGCCCAGCTATGCTTGTTTGTAGGTGGTAACACAGGATATTCATGCAGCTCCCAACTTCTAAAACGTATAGGTAATGGTGTATCATTTTCTACAATCTTGAGCAATCGAAGTTTTTCACGATCAGATAAGGTTACATGTGGGATCCGCCACAGTATACGATGCAGTGTTATTTTCGATTCTACAGGTGTTTCTACTGCTTTAAGAGAATTGTAATCACTTCGATCACGGATTAGAATAAGCTCTTGTTTTACGTTGATTATAATACGTGTAAAGTCTTCTGCGAATCCAAAAATATGTTTCAGTGATAACATACCCGTAAATGTTCCATCCTCATTAATCATCCAGTTGTTAGTAGATTTTGGACACCATCCAGCCATCCGCAAAAGATTACTTTCTTCATCACAGAAAGAAGGGTAGAGTTTCATTGCGCTTGTAATACCAACATTCTTCGTTCGATCTATTTCAACATTATTTACTTCATATCGCGCTTCAGAAAAGAGAAAAGCTAGAGCATGGTTGTTTAGTTGTGAAGTGCTTGGTCCACTTCCATCAGACTTTTCTAATCGTCCTTCAATATAGAGGTAGCTTTCGTGCGGTAAGGTGTAAACATCTTGTTGATTAATAATAAAATGAATTTCATCATTGTTATTTAATCCAAACGTAAAAGGTTGATAGGAATGAAGCTCACTTCGTACTACACCTTCACGACTTTCTGCTGTATTCGTAATGTCTAGCATTTCTTCCATTCTGTTGTAGTAGTGTATATCCTAAATCTTGGAGTATCTGCTTATGGGTATCTGTTAACTCGATGAGTCTCTGCACACATGTAGTATGTCTTCGGAATGTACACCGTGTTTTATAGATGGTTTTCATACTGGTTTAAGATGTAGTTTGTAAGCTACGTACGCGTGCTGATCTAAATGAATAAGCTGATTATGTTTATTTATAAGTCTAAGAGTAATGTTGCTAATGTGTTTTACAGACACAGGATGATAAAGAACTACTGCTGGTTTCTCACAAATAGTATATCCACGTTCCTCTGTAACAATAAAGTCGTGCAGGACGTGCGAAGGTTGTAGATTACTATTCAAGTCTGTAATAATATTACAAGTAATGTTCACATTATAATCATCGAAGAGTTTTATAGGTTGATCAGACTCGTAACGTACGTTCGGTAGGAGCTCCCTCGATGAAAATCCAAGCAGTGGGCCAATCGAATCAGGTTGTGATTTGAAGTCAATCTTAAATGATGATTCAATAACACATTTATGCGTAATGTTGCTTATAGTGATTGAGAACTTGTAATTATGATTACTAAAACTATCTTCCCCAAACTGATCAATTAACGTACATTCAATATAGTCGTGAATATCATCTACTGTATAACTACCTGAGGGTAGTGTTAGCACATACTCATCGTAATAGAACTTGTTTAAACCATCACGCACATTATAGATTTTATTGTAGCTTTCAAACGATACTAGTCCAAGACTATGCGGCTGATAACCAAGTTCGCTTGGCGGATTAAAATAGATGGTTGTTTCAGGTCCTTCTCCACGTACAGCAAACGTTCTTTCACTGTTCGTCATCACGTAGACACTAATACACTTTCTCTACTGTCCGGGTTTGATATAAGAACATAAGACATAATCGTCCGCACATGCGTGTATTGAAGTTTTGCACACGGTTTTTATTGTAAACAATGTCTGCACTGCTTCCGAAATAACGTATGAGCTCAAAAGGAGGAGGTAAATCTCCATAGCTATCAAAATACCATACTTTAGATTTACGTTTTACATAAGCAACGTAATGAGTTCCAGGTCCACGACTGTCGTCCAAGTTAATTACGGCACTTTCACGTTCACGTGGGCGTGCTGGTAGTTGATCGCGCATATACACTCCTCGAAAATAATGAATTCCTAGTTGTTTAGCAAACGTAAAAACTTCATCATGCGTTAGAGCTCGATATGGCAGTGCATTCAGTAGACGTTTTTTGGAGAAATGTAGATACCAAGCCCTTTCTTGTATGGCGCTAGCTTCATGTTCACACCTTTGCCTCGTAACGCAATTGCCTCCATCGTCTTGTTATGACGTTCACTCTCTTTCAACTGTTGTTTCGCTTCTTCTACAGCTTTGACAGTTCTCGCTACAGCACTAGCACCACCTAGCAATGACCCTAAAGCTGCTAAGCCAGCAAACAGCGCAGGAAGAAATCCTCCTCGTTTTGGTACAGGAATAATTCGCGCACGTTTACTAAATATTGCTCTGCATTTGGAGAAATTCTCGCTCTTGCTGCGCGTAACGCCTTAGTAATAGCTACACGAGGATTGTATTCCCCTCGAATAGCTTTTTGCGCAGCCTTTATAACATCTTTCCATCCAACAGTTTTTACTCTCTTCTTCTTCTTCATGTCGTTTGGATATCGTTGTTTCACCATGCTGGACACGACTTTACTAGTCAAGAGCAAATCATAAACTAACCTTTGCCTCTTGTTTCGTTTAATATATATATTACTATTACGTACTTTATGATTCAGTTATCATGAAGATTATAAAGCAGCAAGACACGCTACCTGTTACCGACATTGTACCACATCTCTTACCTAGTTCTAGTACAACTACAAGAAAACGTCATGGAACGTTGTTTCCTTTTACTGTTCGATGTATTATATCAGGTCCGTCGGGATGTGGTAAAACAAATCTTTTACTCACACTTATTACTTCTGTAAATGGTGTACGCTTCGAGAATATTTACGTTTTCGCAAAGTCACTCTATCAGCCGCTTTATACTATTCTACAAACTGTAATGCACGATCTAGTTAAAGATGGAATAAGATATTTTAAATTTAATTCACATGAGCAAGTACCATCACCAGACGATGTGCTTCCTAATTCTCTAATGATTTTGATGATGTCGCAACAGAACAGCAAAACGTTATTCGTGCATTCTTTAGTATGGGTCGACATAAATATGTTGATTGCATCTATTTGTGCCAAACCTATTCTCGTGTGCCTAAGCAGTTGATACGCGACAACGCAAATGTTATTGTGCTTTTTCGGCAAGATGAGCGCAACATGCGACATGTGTATAACGATCATGTTAACACTGATATGACATTCGATGACTTTAAACGTATGTGTGCTAAATGTTGGTCATTACACCGTTACAGCTTTTTAGTTATTGATAAAGAAAGTGATGTACAGCATGGACGATATCGCATGGATTTCGATCATTTTATATGCATTAACACAGAATTACAGTAACTACTTGATTAAAAACCACCATCATGTTAACATCTAGCAAGGAGATCACAAAACATATCATCCAAGCTCGAAACAATATTCGACGGAAATTTAAAGAGCTTAAACGTATTCAAGCAGACACGGATTTATTTTTAAAAACACAACTAAGTACACCACTCAAAGAAATTTTTAATTCTACTTCATTACCGCAGTCTACTTCAAGTTTTGCTTCTATGCAAACATCATATCATAAAGAGAAGCATGAAGAAGAAAAGCATGAAGAAGATACGGAAGAGAAGAAGCAGGATGTAGATCAAGAAGAGGAAGATAAGGAAGAAGAAGAAGAAGAACTTAATGATGCATCACCATCTAAGCGTGTTGAGTTTTTAACTACAGATGTTATTGCAGAAACACCTACTACATCGACGCAAAATCTACCATCTTTGTCTGAGGTGATGATTACACCAGAGTATCGCAATCAGTTTAGAACTTTTATTCAAGATACCTATGGATCTCTCTTTGCACCTTATATAGAAAAACTTTTTACAGGACAAACTGACACTACCTATGGTATTCGCTACGAAGATGACTGTTTCCGGATAGGAAATTCAAATGTTAAGATTAATAGCAACAAACTCATTGTAAAAGGTGTTACCTATAAACCTACGAAAGGACTCTTAGAACTTCTTTTCTCACGAATACCTGACAAGGATATAATTTTACAAGATGATCTTAAAAAGTATAAAGCAATACTTTTTGCTACCGATGCAACACGACGTAATTACAAGAGAACAGAAGCTGTAAATGCGAATAAGAGTTACAAGTATCGTGAGTTTATTTCTAAGCTGTTTCCGACTGCACGTAGTCTAGACGTTATCTACAAGCCTTTGTTGCCGTATGTGGATGTAAGATACTGGAATGACCCAAACTTACTCGTTGAACGATTACAACTTTTAAGAGCATCGCAAGAGGCTGGTCACACTGGTCACGGATCAGAAATTCTAGAAATAGAAAGAGAACTACGTTATGCCGGTATTATTTTGTTATGGCTCGTCAAGAGAAGATCTCACCTGTAAAGGTAAACATCGCACATGAGTTACATAAACCAGCACGTCGCACCTACTATCGCAGACGCGTTATTACACGAGGAAAAGATGATCTCTGGCAAGCAGACTTAGTAGAAATGATTCCATATGCTTCTAGTAATAAGGGCTATAAGTATCTACTTACTGTTATCGATGTGTACTCAAAGTTTGCTTTTGCACAACCCGTGCGTTCTAAAACAGCAGCTCAAGTTAAAGAAGCATTTAAACATATTGTTGAAGAATCGAAACGCTGTCCAAGGCTTCTTCAAACTGATCAAGGTAAAGAGTTTTACAACAAGGATTTTTCTTCTTACCTCAAGTTACTTGGCATTCAACACTACTCTACGTTCAGCAATCTCAAGGCAAGTGTTGTAGAATGCTTTAATCGTACACCCAAAACAATGATGTGGCGAGAATTTACAGCGCAAGGTTCATATCGTTGGATTGATCTGCTACCTAGACTTTTATCTACCTACAACGATACACCTCATCGCACTATCGGAACAAAGCCACGTCTTGTTACAAAGAATACACCTCGTCTAGATGCTATTCATCTTGTAATCAAAACAGCTGATCCACGTCGCCATCGCTTTAAAGAAGGTGATTTCGTTCGCATCAGCAAACACAAGTCTATCTTTGCAAAATGATACACACCTAACTGGAGCACTGAAATTTTTCAAATCAGAAGTGTTAAGCTTACTAATCCAGTTACGTATTTACTTCGCGATCTCAGAGGACAGCCTATTGAAGGAGGATTCTACATCGAAGAACTGCAGAAAACAAAATATCCTGATCACTATTTAGTTGAACGTGTTATTCGACGTCGTGGTAATAAACTGTATGTTAAATGGCTTGGTTTTAATAACAGCTTTAATTCATGGATTAATAAAGAGGATGTACTTTAAATCTTATGTGTGTGTTTTCTTTTAATCCTCTACGTTTCCTTTCTTCTAAGTCACTAGGACATGCTGTAGGATTAAACAACACCTGTAATATGTTTTGACAATTCATATTTATTTTAGACTATATACATACATTTTTATCCTTTGTTTATGTTACGGTCTTTGACACTCAGTTTTCGTTTTATTGCACCAACAACGACAAGTGCTGCTATATTCTTCTGAGCAGCTAAAGCACTAGGTAATAACACACAGCATAACTTTACGAAGCAGATTTTAACAGCTACACGACACGCAGGCAGCATGTAACTACATGTCAGGCGAACGTGTTCTAGGGCCGCAGGGGAGATGAAGCACGAAGAAAAGATCAATCACTCTATTGATGAGTCCACGCCCAACATGCTTCCTCATCTTTCTCCCAGCACGTTTCTTCACCTTTTCCTTGTTTACTCTCTCCACAGCCATGATAAGTGTTTATAAGCGAAGACAACTCGTTAGTTTTAGGTCCGTGATACAGTTTAATTAGTTGACATGTACGGCACTGTCTCACAGAAGGTCTTCTAGCTAAACTCACGTGTTCATGATGTAAACTACACGTTTGAAGCTCTGACAAAACGGGATCTTGAGTCCACTCACGAGGCACCTTTTCCCAAATCTTCTTTACAGCATTCGCAGCTACATTAACCAAAAATGCCTTTGGTAATGCATTTCACTCTTCTTCAGTAAAAGTGTTTAGTTTCTTTTTGCATGCATAAAACTTTACGATCGCCTTTTCAACTGCGTTACACTTAGTATCTGTTAGAAATGACATGATGTCTTTACTCTACAAATGTTTCTTTTACACTAAGGTTATTTCGACACTGCACTTTACATATGTTGTTCACTTCCCGGCATGCACTGCGACACAACCAATCAAAGAGCATACCTACATGTTGTAAAGACTGTTTACTTGTTTCTCTGCTATGCTCTTTCGGAAGAGTTTTAAATGATGGGCACCCCAATTCATGCATGTCGATAACTTCACATGATGATGGTAGAAAATCACGCAACCATTCTTTCTTTTCACAACCCTTTAAAAGAACAAGATCTGCTCTTGACAAATGTGCATTCATCATTAAAGGTAGAAAACGATAAGGTATTCCTTTTTCTTCCCACTTCAAACCTAAATTGTTTTCAATCCACTGAGTCTGCTTTTTATCTTCATCTGTTTGCAAACAGTAAGGGAACGGTGGACTAAATACTAAACTAACAAGTTTTGGAGCCCACAACACACTGCAATCTAACACAGCCACCTCTTTAAACACAAATTTGTTTCCGTTTACTTTAAAGCCTTGCACATCGACTATTAATGTTTTCGTCATGTTTGCACTCTACACTCTATCACTGTTTCTCGAAGACTAAAGCTTTTAGTCAACGAACGGGTTTAAACATGCACAATGACGTCATCACAACAGCACGTGCTTACTCTAGCTTGCCCGATGCGTGATTAAACTTGTTCGAATTAACCGCCACCGATGGCTGCCTGTCAGAAAGATTTTTTCAAATTATCCGCCACCAAGGTTAGCAATGCAAGATGGTGGATGACAGCTGTGACGTAAAATATTACTCGCAAGATAGCACCACGATGCTCTTTTCATTAAAGATGGCAGCTTGTTAAATAGAATTTTTCAAATTAACCGCCTCAAAGGTAAGTAGCTAAAGAGGGCAGCACTGTTCTCTCTGGATTAAAGATGGCAGCTTGTTAAATAGAATTTTTCAAATTAACCGCCTCAAAGGTAAGTAGCTAAAGAGGGCAGCACTGTTCTCTCTGGATTAAAGATGGCTGCTTGTCGAAAATAATTTTTCAAATTAACCGCCTCAAAGGTAAGTAGCTAACGAGGGCAGCACTGTTCTCTCTGGATTAAAGATGGCTGCTTGTCGAAAATAATTTTTTCAAATTATCCGCCACCACAAAGAGGGCAGCACGGTGCTCTTTTGATTAAAGATGGTGGATGACAGCTGAAGAGCGAGTAGAATTTGTTTTCAAATAAGAGCACGTAGAATTTGCCGCCACCACATAGAGTGCAGCACTGTTCTCTCTAGATTAAAGATGGCGGATGACAGAAAACCGCATAGGTTTGTAAAGCACGTAGAATTTGCCGCTACTACATAGAGTGCAGCACTGTTCTCTCTGGATTAAAGATGGCGGATGACAGCTGTCAGAAAAGCACATAGGTTTGTAAAGCACATGGAATTTACCGCCACCACATAGAGTGCAGCACTGTTCTCTCTGGATTGAAGATGGCGGATGACAGCTGACGAAATTGCCCGCATGATAGCAGCACAGTGCTCTATTGATTAAAGATGGCGGATGACAGCTGTCAAAAAAGCACGTGCCTTTGTTTCCCAACAAGAGCACATAGAATTTTTCAAATTGCCGCCACCACATTTCAAAGGTATCTAGCTAAAGATTACAGCACTGTGCTCTGTTGATTAAAGATGGTGGATGACGGCTGTCAAAAAAGCGCGTGAGTTTGTTTCCAAACAAGAGCATGTAGAATTTTTCTATTTGCCGCCACCACATAGAGGGCAGCACGGTGCTCTCTTGATTAAAGATGACTGCTGTCATGTGGAATTGCCTGCCACCACATTTCAAAGGTAACTAGCTAAAGAGGGCAGCACTGAGGTTTGCGATGCAAGATGGCTGCTGTCAAAAAGCATTTTTCAAATTATCCGCCACCACATTTCAAAGGTAAGTAGCTAAAGAGGGCAGCACTGTGCTCTATAGATTAAAGATGGCGGATGACAGCTGCACGTAGCTTTGTTTACCTCGCGCTAGTTAGGTTAAGTTGGTAGCACTAAGGTTTAGACCCGTCAAGATGGCAGCACTGCCGATGACAGGTGACGAATTTTGCAGCTACTGCGATATAGAGGGCAGCACAGTGCTTTGTGGTTTAAAGATGGCGGATGACAGCTGTCAAAAAAGCACGTGGCTGTCAAAAAAACACGTGGCTTTGTTTACCACGCGCTAGTTAGGTTAAGTTGGTACCACTAAGGTTTAGGCCCGTCAAGATGGCAGTACTGAGGTTAGCGATGCGTTGTTGTCTGTCAAAAAGCACGTGGCTTTGTTTACAAATCTGTCAAAAAGCACGTGGCTGTCAAAAAGCACGTGGCTTTGTTTACCTCGCGCTAGTTAGGTTAAGTTGGTACTACTGAGGTTTAGGCCCGTCAAGATGGCAGTACTGAGGTTAGCGGTGCGTTGTTGTCTGTCAAAAAGCACGTGGTTTTGTTTACAAATTCAAATTTCCCGCGGGAGGTGGAGGAGACCTCTGGGAGGCCTCTGGCTGAGGTGGAGGTGGAGGTGGCCACTGGGAGGCCTCTGGCTGAGGTGGAGGTGGAGGTGGCCACTGGGAGCCTGAGGTGGAGGTGGCGGCAGAATCCCTGTATTATACTACTATTGTTCTGATGGACTGCATATTCATACGGGACTGGGAGGCCTGAACAGTCTTTTTTTGCTAGTTCTTTTACGTCGCACCGTCACAGATAGGTCTTACGGCGAAGATGGGACAGGAAAGGGCTAGGAGTGGGAAGGAAGCGGCCGTGGCCTTAATTAAGGTACAGCCCCAGCATTTGCCTTGTGTGAAAATGGGAAACCACGGAAAACCATTTTCAGGGCTGCCGACAGTGGGGTTCGAACCTACTATCTCCCGAATTCTGGATACTGGCCGCACTTAAGCGACTGCAGCTATCGAGCTCGGTGAACAGTGTTAAGGAAATAATGGACAGTAAAAGCATTGTGTGAAATGAGGCATTACCTCTTGGGTGTCGATATGCAACTTTAATTGATGCATACACACTTTAAGTCTCCCATGTAAACCGGGTGAATTAGCTACACTTTAAGAGTCTTGTAGCTGTAAGCTTGCATTCAGGAGCTGGTCATTTCTAGCACTACTGTCGACAGCCTCGAAGATCGTTTTCCGTAATTCCCTATTTTCGGTATACCTCAACCAAGGCCACTTTCTTTCCAGACCAAGCTGTTTCATTAAAATCTGTATGGGTTAATGGGAATCAACCGCGAAGTATTGAGGAGGGGGATAACAATTCAGAGAGTATGAAATTTTGAAGAACGGAAATGGATGCACTGCAGCGCATTAAATTGGCTGACTTGTCAGTATCCCTAGTAATATGATTATGATTTTTAGATATTCCTACTACCTCCTACAGTATTTAACTGATCAATGGTTCTTGTGGGTAAGATCTGGAACTAATTTGAAGACGGCATCACGACCTGAATATAGAACGTGATCAACTTTGAAAATTGAGACGGATATTCTTTCCTAGTCCTGTGATGCAACATGGTTAACAAATGTACACCTAATTTTTACCCTTCAAAGTATAACATAAAATATACGTTGAGCGCCAGAAATATATCTACTATAAATATAAATACAATAAAACAAATAAATCACAAATAAACTTACGAGATCCTAGGCCGTATCCGATGTTTCGGGAAACCAAGTACAAAGGAATGCAGGACTTACCTTCACCCAAATCTAGAAACGTAAGTTTGAAGATAGGTAAACTGATAGCTATTCAACTCAAGACACTGATATGTAAAATCTTACATTTACAAAAACACAATGAAACAAAGTCATATAACCTATTAACACCAAATAATTACAATACCTGCAATTCCTCCACCTGCGAACCATGTGACCTTGCCGCGGTTTGCGGGCTTGCGTGTCCCAATGAAGCAGATAGCCAAGCCGCAGGTGCAACCATATCGGATAGGTATCTGTCGAGATACCAGACTAACGAATGGTTCAACAAACGGGGGTAGCTGAGTTTCGGAATTTGCAAGGGCGAAAGTCTGGGTTATTGACTGATATGGCCTTCTAATAATACTCAACATGGCTTACTTGTGTTGAACTGCGACACGGCTGAAAGCAACGGGAAACTACAACCGTAACTAACTCCCAGGAACATGCAGTTCTATCTGTATGAATGAAGTACTGATGATGGCTTCGCCCGGGTAAAATATTCCGGAGTTGAAATAGTCACCAATTCGCATCACCGGATGGGACTACACGAGAGGGGACAATATCCAGGAAGATGGATACTGACTTTTTGCGAGTCGGAGCGTGGAATGTTAGAAGGTGGAATCGTTGTGATAGGTTAGAGAATCTGAAAAGGGACATGGATAGACTAAAGTAAGAGGTAGTTGGTATAAGTAAAGTACGTTGGCAGGAAAAATAGGATTTTTGGTCAGGCGACTACCGAATTATCAACACAAAATCAAATAAAGGAAATGCAGGAGTTGGTTTAATAATGAATAAGAAACTAGGGCAGCGGGTAAGCTACTACGACCAGCATAGTGATATAATGATTGTCGTCAAAGTAGACACCAAACCAATGCCCACCACAATAGTGCAGGCCTATATGCCTACCAGCTGAGCAGATGATGAAGAAATCGAAATAATATACGAAGAGATAGAACAGTTAATACAATATGTAAAAGGTGACGAAAATATGATTGTGATGGGAGACTGGAATGCAATGGTACGGCAAGGAAGAGAACGTAATACAGTAAGAGAATTCGAATTGGGACAAAGGAATGAAAGAGGAAGTCGGATGGTTGAATTCTGCACTTATCATAATTTAGTCCTTGCTAATACTTTGATCAAACACCACAAACGACGCCTGTATACATGAACGAGGCACTGGAAGGTATCCAATATACTTTATTATGATTTGGCGCGGATTCAGAAACAAAGTGTTGGATTGCAAAACTTTCCCAGGAGCAGACGTGTACTCTGACTACAAATTGCTGGTCATGAAATGCCATTTGAAACTGAAGAAATTGAAGAAGGGAAGAAATGCAAGGAGATGGGATCTAGACAAGTTGAAAGAAAAGCGTATGAGGTACTGTTTCAAGGAGCATGTTGCACGAAAACTAAATGAAAAGGTTGAAGGAATCACAATAGAGGAAGAATGGACAGTCGTGAAAAATGAGGTCTCTGAGGCTGCTGAAGAAATGTTAGGAAGAAAGGAAACATTAATTAAGAATCAACGGATAGCTCGGGAGGTACTAGACCTGACTGATGAACGACGAAAGTACTAGAATGCAAGAAATGAAGACGGCAGAAAGGAACATTGGCGATTAAAGAATGAAGTAGATAGAAAGTGCAGAACAGCCAACGAATAATGGCTGAAGGAGAAATGCAAGGATGTTGAAGGTTGTATGGTTCTAGGAAAGGTAGATGCTTCCTACAGGAAAATCAACGAAACCTGTGGAGGGAGGAAAGCTAGGTATATGAATATTAAGAGCTGAGATGGAAAGCCACTTCTAGGGAAAGAAGACAAAGCAGAAAGATGGCAGGAACATGTCCAACAGTTGTATCGTGGTAAATAAGTAGATGATTTGGTTCTGGAACAAGAAGAAAGTGTTGATTCTGATGAAATGGGAGCCCCAATTTTGAGGTCAGAGTTTGACAGAGCTGTGAGAGACCTAAATAGGAACAAGGCACCTGGAATTGGTAACCTTCCATATGAATTATATGAATTACTGACTGCCTTAGGAGAAACCAGCATGGCAAGGTTATTCCACTAAGTCTGTAAAATGTGTGAGACAGGAGAAGTGCCACCTGATTTTCAGCAGAATGTTGTTATACCTATTTCCAAGAAAGCCGGTACTGACAAGTGTGTTACAGAAGAATGGAAAGGCAATTTGAAACTGAGTTGGGAGAAGATCAATTTGGCTTCAAAAGAAATATAAGAACACGTGAATCACTCCTGACTTTACGACTGATCTTGTAGGATCGAATTAAGAAGGACAAGCTCACATATACGGCGTAATTAGATCTTAAAAAGCCATTTGAAAATGTTGATTGGACCAAGCTACCTGAGATTCTGAAAGTGTTCGGGATCAGATACCGAGAACGAAGAATTGTGTACAATGTGTACAAAATCAGTCCGCAGCGATAAGAATCGAGGGCGTTGAAAACGAAGCAGCCATCCGCGAAGGAGTGGCAAGGTTGCAGATTTCCCCCTTCTTTTTAACGTTTATATAGAAAAGGCAGTAAAAGAAATCGAAGAGGATTTTTTGGAATGGAATCACAATCCAAGGAGAGGAAATCAAACCCCTGAGATTTGCTAATGATATTATTTTATCTGAGACTGCAGAAGATCTTGAGGAATTGCTGAATGGTATGGGCAGTGTCTTGGGTAAGGAGTACAAGATGAAAATAAATAAGTCCAAAAAAGTGATGGAGTGCAGTGGAACGAAATTAGGTGATGCAGGAAATGTTAGATTACGAAACGAATTCTTAAAGGAAGTAGATCAATATATTGTTACTTCTTTAGTAAAATAACTGATGATGGCAGAAGTAAGGAGGACATAAAATGCAGACTAGCACAAGTAAAGAAGGCCCTTCATATGAAAAGAAATTTGCTGAATTCGAACATTGAAAAAGTAGTTAGTGGGACGTAAAGCAAATAACATTATTATGAATTCGGCCCTTAGTCTTTTCGAACATAAAGGTCTGACGTCGTGGTTAGCCGGTTCGATTGTCGTTGGACGAAAAAATAATTATGATAATGTCGCTAGCTTTACGTCCCAGTAACTATGTTTCTGATTTGAGGAGACGGCGAGGTGCCGGAATTTAGTCCCGCAGGAGTTATTTTACGTGCCAGTGAATCCACCGACACGAAGCTGATGTATTTGAGCACCTTCAAATATCAACCGGACTGAGCCAGGATCAAACCTGCCAAATTGGATTCGGAGGACCAGCACCTCAACCATCTGAACCACTTAGCCTGGATGAAAGAAAAAACACCATCAGAATGTAGCCGGCAGGGTAGGAAAGTTGGTGGTATACAATTTGTAATCAGTAGATTGCGTGCCAAAAGCCTGGATTCAAATCCAAACCTCTTCGCATTGTTCAAATGGAGTGAAAGAATATGTTGCTGTTGATGGTGATTCGTCCGTCGGATGACGACATAAAGCTTTGAACAGACCCCTTGGTGTTATTCGAGAGGAGTAGGCTACGTGCCGACACCGGGTTTCATCCCCTCCCTACCTCATTATCATAATCTCACATCCAGAAGCGCAGGATGCCCATGAGCGTCAGGTAGAGAGACCTGCACCAGGCGAGCCGAACAGTCTCGGCACTAATAGGACACGATAAGTAAGTAGGCCTAAGTCATAAATAATTTCAGAGAATTAGGAAATTTATTGAACATCTCCCTTGGTAAATTATTCCAATCACCAACTCCTTGTCCTATAAACGAATATTTGCCCCAATTTGTCGTCTTGAATTCTAACTTTAATTTCATATTATAATCTTTCGTGCTTTTAAGAACACAACTCAAATGTATTCGTCTACAAATGCCATTCTAAGCCATCTCTCCACTGACAGCTCGGAACATCCCGCTTAGTCGAGCAGCTCGTCTTCTTACTTCTAAGTCTTCCCAGCCCAAGATTTGCAACATTTCCGTAACGCTACTCAAGTGTTTCGTTACCAAATGTTATCGCTTGTTTTCTGAAAGGGTTTCAACCTTAATTGCGGTGTCCCCAGTACAGCGTGATTAGATTCTGATACAAATTTAGATATGACTAGCTGATGTGCCCGTGCTTCGCTACGGAATCCTACACTGTATTCAGAATTTTAGATTAAGTACTCTACATGTCGTGAGTAAGATTATATTATATTGCATAGTTCTTAAAGATACCCAGAAAAGCGACAGGAAAGTCACCATTTTCGCATATGAAGAATGGGTTAGGGAATTATAATGGCAGGTCCTCTTGCCTACTATCAGTCACATGCACTTTATGAGATTTTTATGATGATGGCAGGCCCACTTCCTACTGCCAGTTAGTCGAGTTGGACAGTTTGATGATAATGGCTCTCACTCTCCACCTGCCTTCTGACATCCTCAGAAAGGCTGTCTTTGTGGTTTTCCCAACTGAAATCATCATAGGTCATTACAATGAAGTCATTAGGAATGTCGCGATTACAAGCAATATTATAATATGAAATACTCAATCAAATATAAAACCGCACATTTTCTCATTTTTAACGAACAGTGCTATGCTGCCGATCTAACAATCCAAAGTTACCGACTTGGAATGACCAGGTGGCAGACGGCGGTGAACACTCCTCTGCCATTATTCCTTTAAGTGTGCCCACTGCTCATTCCAATCAACGCCTCAGAGTAGGGATCAAATGCGTGAAATACTATAATAAACGAGTGCGTTACGTACCAGTAGTATCAGACAATCGATGAACCAGAGGAATGTCATGCTAAAGAAGAAAGTTATCTAACTCCACATCCCTCTGTGAGTGGGGGCAGTAGAATAACATCCAGGGTATTCCGTGCCAGTCGTAAGAGGCTCTCAACTTGGGAGCGTGGGTTGGCGACATCGGGACACTGAGTTGAGTCCTAGCACTGCTCTCACTTACTTCTACCAGGTTCCTCACTTTCATCTATCTTATCCAATCCCCTTGGTCATCTCCTGTTCTTTTCCGACCCGGACGGTATTAAAACTTTCTAGGCCTATGGAGTCTTTCACTTTCACGCCCTTCGTGGCCCTTGTCTTTCTTTCGCTGATGTCTTCATTTTTCGCAGTGTCGGATGCCTTCCATTTCTTCTCTGTGATAATCACCACCACCACATTAACACATAGCATTTCTCCTCTAATGGCTGGCGTCAAGAAAAACATCCAGTCGTAAAAGTCTGCCAAATCTGCTACAAACACAAACCCGCGGTAAAAACCGGATAAAGTGGGGAGTAATAGAAACGAGTCCAGTTTCATCACCGCTCGCTTCTCACCAAGGCAGTCCGGGTTTGATTCCCGGCCAATACGTGTAGAATTTACGAAATGAAATGCCACGTGCTATGGGTCGGATTCCACATAAAAATGGAGGTCCTGTGGCTTATGATCACAAAAGTAAAAGTCACGTAATACTCTAAGCGTATTTACTTTTCAATAGAAAAACATTAAATCAACGACAACGCGTTTAAGTACCTTTAGAGAATACCACACTTGACCATATTGGCTGTGGGAAATGGTTTTCATTGTTACAGCAGTGTTTGAAAACACCATTGGCGGTAAAACATGCTCGGCACTTTCGGAGAAAATTCCCTTGAACACGCCTCAGAACCTCGTTGTTTTGACTGATGTCCTGAGCAGATTCCAAGACACATTCCCGAAACTCTTACAGAGTTTTCACTTCTCTGCGATAACCTTAGATTTCATGAACCTATAAAAGAAGTAATTTAAGGGGTTTTGACCGGGACTGCTTGTCGGCCAATCCATCGCTGTGGATAGGCGGCGTCCAGGTGACACCGCACTGCGTTGGTAACGTGCGGGGGTGCTCCACCATGTTACAACCACAGTCTATGGACTGATGACTCAAACAAATACACAACAATTACAATAAAGTTACCTTTGGAGTTTTCATAAATTCACATACATTTCCTTTCTAACGATAACTAACTAAAACTGACCGCTGCAATTTCTGTTCCGCAATTCGGTGATATCTTTATTTAAATAGTTTAACTGATGTTTCACAATCCATTCAATAGCATACGTATTATTGTGAAGCTAAGCGCCTTGTTTATCATCAACACCCACTGTGCGTTATAACAGTACTTCCTCATACAACACTAGACTCGTCATATTCTCGCTTTTAAATGCATTGTTGAGTGAATTACTCAGGGCTTTCCAGATGATAAGCAAGGAGGTCACTGCCCACCGGCTGACGTGGCTACCCGTTTCCGTAATGTCGCCACCCAAGAGAAGATGTAAACTCGACTATACTAACGTACACAAGACCGCTAGTCACTTGAAGAAGGATGATCAGCTAACGTCCGATTGACGTTAGGGATCGAAATTTATCACGACTTGCCGACATTCCGTGCAAGCTACAGGATCTATCTAGGGTATGCTCCTAGCGTCTTAGCTTCTTATATATTTTTACAACCCAAACCACGCCAACACAGCTTTCGAGGATGCCAACCCAAGCTAAGTTAGCTAAGACCAGAACAGTTTCAAGAATTCAAGCTATACCTGACGCACGCATACACAACTATCGCACCTCGAGCTACAGTACATCCCTCTCAACACCTCTAGCTATAATAGTACAATATAAATGTTACAAAAATAATTTTTACATATAAGTTATGATCCCAAGACGACGATGGTTAGACTCAGTTTCTAACGATTTAAAGATAAGAGATATAGAAATAAATGAAGTCACAGCACTACTTGCAAATAGAGGATTTTGGCGACATTTAGCATATTCACAGAGGCTTGCACACTGAACTCTGAAAGGCATAACGGTCTATAATTATGTATGTATGTGTGTATGTATGTATGTATGTATGTATATAAGTTATGATAATAAATTAAACTATGCATAACAAAAATAATACGTTAATGACCGATATTAAATATCGTGTCATTACACAAATATACCCCTGAATACACGTACAAGGAATTTAACGCAGTCCAAAGTGTACTATAACGAGTACTGTCTATAACTTATTGAAAATATTCCAAGTTTCTTGAAATTCCATTCATGATTTGGCAACCGCAAGCACTCATTCTCACCATCAGCATACCAACGGCATTTCTGGTGATAAATCCGTAGAGATATCGCACAAATTATATAGATAACATTGTAGGCATAATTGAGGACGCACTCATTTCAGTCAAAATTACAAGCAATATATATATATAAAACTCATCTCAAAACTTCGGTAACCGAGCTCGATAGCTGCAGTCGTTTAAGTGCGGCCAGTATCCAGTATTCGGGAGATAGTAGGTTCGAACCCCACTGTCGGCAGCCCTGAAAATGGTTTTCCGTGGTTTCCCATTTTCACACCAGGCAAATGCTGGGGCTGTACCTTAATTAAGGCCACGGCCGCTTCCTTCCCACCCCTAGCCCTATCCTGTCCCATCGTCGCCATAAGACCTATCTGTGTCGGTGCGACGTAAAGCAACTAGCAAAGAAAAAAGAAAAAACTTCCGTTGATGTTAATGCAATATTATGAAAATTATATTACACATTAAAATATGTCTTATTTGCTCACTAAATTGTTCCATATCCGTTAATTGATAAGAAATTTACCGGTATTGCAGAAATACATTTTGGAAATACTGTAGGTGACAGTACAGTAATAACGAATTAAGTTAAGCGCGGGTTATGCGTTCATGTAATTCAGTTTTAGGAAAATAAGTACGGTAATTAGATATCCTATTTTATCCAGTAATGGTAAGAAATATTTAAAATAATCCGCAACTAGCTAACATTAATAACATTCATTACAGTGAAACTATGTTTTATATGATTCATATGAGGTAAAAATAAATATCGATTGCATCTGAGCAAGGAAAGTAGGAAACTATGCAGACCTCTATTACTATTTTTACTTCAGCGTTATTACCAAGAATTATACTTAATAACTAGCATTTGTACCCGTTCTTCGCACCGGAATTTGCAGTGGATTACATGTTACCTTCAGGAATTTATGCGAAAAGTTCTACATCATTTTACCTCGGTGTTCAGATACGTTAGGTGGAGTTAATTTTCGAGCCGAGCAAAATATTATGCATCCCCTGATTTCATCCTGTTAGGGATCCTTAAAATAGCTGTGCGTCTGCGAGGCTATCCGTCACTGGCTGCAGAGCATGAATCGCGTAGAAAATTACTACTTTTATGCCATTTGAAGAGTAAGCGAAATTATGTACATAACTAAAATTATTTAAAATGAACGGGCGACTCACATATAGTCTAGAGATTTTACATATAATCCAGGGTGTAAGAGAAAACTCTTCTGTTTTACGAATATTCTCCCGGTATATTCAATGATTTTTAAATGATATGCATATCGAAACCTGCTCCTGGATGACTAGAATATACATAAGAAGTTTGGCCGAGTTCAAATCAAGAGTGTAAGAGGAGTTGAGAAAAATATCTCTTCTCTCTTCGTATGAACCCCCAGTCTATTCAGTTATTTATAAATGATATACATATCGAAACCGGCTCCTGGGTGAGTAGACTCTAAACATGAAGTTCGGTGGAGATATGATCAGTAGTGTAAGAGAAAATGAATAAAACTAACCTGGTCTTCGTATAAAGCCCCAGTCTGTTCAGTGATTTTTGATTGATATATGCATATATGAAAACTCGCTCTTGGATGATTAGACTCCATATATGCAGTTTGGTTCTGATATAATCAATAGTATAAGAGAAAATTTAAAAGAAAGAACTCCTCTAGTCTTCCTATGATACCCCCAGTTTATTCAGTAATTTTTAAATGATATGCATATCGAAACCTGCTCCTAGATGAGTTGAAGCTAAATATGAAGTATGGTGGAGATACAATCAATAGTGTAAGAGAAAATGAAAACATCCCGTCTGATCTCCGTATAAACCCCCAATCGGTTCAGTGATTTTTAAATTATATGCATTTCGAAACTTGCGCTTGAATATCTAAATATGTTTGGTGGAGATAAAATGAATAATATAAAAGAAAAATTGAAGAAACTCTTTTAGGTTTCCTATAAAGCCCCAGTCTAATGAGAGATTTTTAAATGATATGCATATCGAAACTCGTTCTTGGATGATTGACTCTATATACGTAGTATGGTTGAGATAAAATCAAGAATGGAAGAGAGAATCGATCTTCTAGTCTTTCTATAAACCCCCAGTCTATTCAGTGATTTTGAAGTGATATGCATATCAAACCCAGTGCTCCGATGAGTAGACTTTGAATATGAGGTCGAGCTATATTCAATAGTGTAAGAGGAAATTGAAAATAAACGCTCCTGGTCTTTCTATGAACCTCATTCTATTCAGTGATTTTTCAATAACATGCATATCGAAACTCGCTCATGGATGAGTAGACTAAACATGAAGGTTGTTCGAGATACAGTATAATCAATACTGTAAGAGAAAATTGAAGAAAAATCTTCTAGTCTTCGTATAAACCCCCAGTCTATTCAGTGATTTTTAAATGATTTCCATATCAAAAGGTGCGCTTCGGTGAGTAGACTCTAAATATGAAGTGTGGCCGAGATATATTCAATAGTGCAAGAGAAAATTGAAAACAACTCTACTGGTCTTCATACAAACTCCCAGTCTATTCAGCGATTTTTCAGTGATATTCATATCAGCATCTGCTCCTGGATGAGTAGACTGTAAATATGAAGTTTGGTTGAGATCTATTCAGCCTTTTACCCGTGATTGTGGAACAAACAGACAGACAGACGAACAAACGGACAAACCGACACCGGGCGAGTTGGTTGTGCGGTGAGGTAGCCGCAGCCGTGAGTTTTCATCCGTGAGATAGTGGGTTCGAACCCCAGCCCTGAAGATGGTTTTACGTAGTCTCTCGTTTTCACACCAGGCAAATACTGGGAGCTGTACCTTAATTAAGGCCACGGCCACCTCCTTCCCATTCCTAGGCCTTTCCTATCACGTCGTCGCCATAAGACCTATCTGTGTCGGTGCTACGTAAAGCAAATTGTAATAAAAAATACAAATTGACAAACAGACACGAAAGCTAAACACTGCTACGGTCCTGAATTGACCTAAAACGGATAAATATATCACAATTTGGCAAAATAAATGTCATTACGGACAACGGAACTCGTAGAATTTTATTTATTAGATATCTTCTGGTAGTAGTCTGATGTCTGGAGTTTGAAAATCCTCAGTTTCTGAGTAATCGCGTCAATGCTCAAACTGACACCCTGATTTATGGGTCATGAATATCTTCAGCAGATCGATCCTGTAGCTAGCACGGAGTGTCAACATGTCGTGAAAGTGAATTTACCATCCCAGTAATACTTGGAACACACATGCACACATGCTTCATAAATACTTCCCTATTTTGTCAAGGTGAAAGTAACCAAGAAAAGTGTAAATCATTAAGGCACGTTCTCACACATATTGTACACGTATGATTCAAAACTTGTCCTTGCTTTATGATGTATTCAATAGCGGTACCCTTTTCCGAAGGCCTAGGTGTTATGCCCCGTAAAACAATAATGATCATCAACGACACGCTAATTACTGTTCCACACTACTCCACACAATGTCACACCATCACACCATTGTAATTTCCACTCAAGACCACAGCCGCTACTATCTCAGTCCTCATCCCATTGCCGTTGAAAACCTGTATATTTTGGAGTGACTTCCAACATCTTTGCAAAAAAATCTCCTTGAATAATCCTGTTTGCGTAATTGAAATACCCCCTTAGTACGTTCCACAAGCAAGAGTATCACATTTAACCCCCCTGTGAGTGGAGAACGCAGACGAAGAATACACCTAAGGTATACCCTGCCTGTAGTAATAGGAGACTAAAAGGGGCAAACAAGGGATGATAGAATTAGAACCATGAAACTATTTTTAATTAGTACCATCACGCGAGGAACACTATGGGTCGCCTTTACTTGCGAGTAGTATCATTATGTTAGATACACAATAGGTTTGTGATTAGTAGCAACAGAGGGTGAATCAGTATTGGATTTACAGTACCCGTGATTAGTACCACTATATGCAGAACACTACGGGTTTATGCAACCTATGATTAGTCCCATTTTGAGAAACACTACGGGTCTGGGCGTTGTTTGTGCTTAGTACCACTATATGAGCGACACCACGGGTCTGCATTGCCAGTGATTCGTACACACTATGTGCGGAACACCACGGGATAGTACGAGTTCCGGTGATCAGTGCACCTATGTGAAGAACACCATGGGTTTGCGTTGCCAATGAGTAATGTGAGAAACACCATAGGTCTGGGCTACCTATGCGTATTACATTACCTGTGAGCAGTATCACAATGTGTGGAACACCCAAGTCTACGTTACTCACGATTAGTACCGGCACCTGAGAAATACCTTGGTTCTTATTGTCTTAGCGATAAGTACCATCATGAGGGGCCGTTGACCTGAATTCTGGACCCTTTTAGATAATAAGCATCATCGATTCAGGATTGTGCTTTAGAAGCAGCCCATTGGTTAGTATATATTATTGTTTTAAGACGGTTTCTTGAAAGGTGGGGCATGGCGGGTCTAATCCACTGATCCTCCTCTGGGTGGGGGCGGTAGAATAACTCCTACGGTATCCCCTGCCTGTCGTAAGAGGTTACTAAAAGGGGCTCAAGGGCTCTGAACTTTGGAGCGTGGGTTGGCGAGCACGGGGCCCTTAGCTGAGTCCTGACATTGCTTCCACTTACTCGTGCCGGGCTCCTCACTTTCATCTATCATATCCGACCTCTCTTGGTCAACTCTTGTTCTTTTCCGAGCCCGATGCTATTAGGTTTGCGAGGGCTAGGTAGTCTTTCATGTTCACGCCCTTCGTCGCCCTTGACTCCTTCGGCCGATATCTTCATTTTTCGAAGTGTCGTATCCCTTCCAAGTTTTCTGTCTGATTTGTGTTATATGGAGGATGATTGCCTAGTTGTACTTCCTCTTAAAACGACAATCACCACCACGACCACCTCTAATACTTTTAAGTTCATAATCATCGTTCATCGGTTTTTTTATTTCTAGTCAGTGCATTAATTTTGGAATTACGTTCAACTTTCAATATTGCTAGTTGCATCCGCTGATTATTTTAAATTCATATTCATCCTTTCAATCTTCATCATCACCTTTTGAATTCTGGTCATTGGATGATTTTTTGACTGTTAAATTGTCATTACATTTCGTACAATTAGCGGCCGATGACCTAGATGTTAGGCCCCTTTAAACAACAAGCATTTTAGTCATTCCCCTTCGTTGTTACCATCCACCCTACACATAAATGAAAGTACTACTTGGGGATGTACTGTATATACATTTTACTTATTTTTTAACAATTGCAGTGCTCATTTTAGGCGGGATTAGACCTATAGTGCACACTGGGAGCTAATATAAAATTTGCGTTAAAATTATACTCTCGTCAGTTCTCTGCAGTTGCACATTTCTACTGTAGGCGAATTTCTCGGAGGTACCCCTTTCACAATTCTCGGAAGTAACTGGAAACTCACATCACTACAATCACCACTGTGATATCGGTTAACGTTTTGGTAATAGATGGTAAACTAGTCAAATTTCAGCCCCACATAATTTTCAGCGCTTACAGTCCTTTTTATTGAAATAACGTAAAATGCAGCTCTTCTATTAAGGATAAAACATTGATATCATTGGAAAATCGGAATAGAAGTTAGTCGGCTATGGAAACTGAACTACGTCACAACTAAACGTACCATGGCGATTATTTCAGTACCATAACGACCAATAAAGCTCCATTCCTTCCATAGGACAAATCCTTTGCCACCCTTTAGTAGCAGTCGGTCTTTGGTGAATACTGAATTTATTGTTGCAGACTCAAGTAACTTATTAAGGCAACAGAGAAATGGTAGGGAACACTGAGAGATTAATGACACGGAATCGAGACTTGATTGGCTATCGATGAAGGCACTCAGAGAAAAATAGTACCACTTGGGCGAAAATGGCGGTCTGTCGACCTGTCCGCATCGTATTTCATCTACTGATCTGGCTAATGTTTATAAGGGAAAGATAGCAATGGTCTGAGCAGCACATGCTGAGATCACGACCATGCAATCTATCTAGATAAGAACTGATCGTGCCTGTCATGTTTGTTGACTTGTATCAACAGATAGAACAATAATAATAATAATAATAATAATAATAATAATAATAATAATAATAATAATAATAATAATAATAATAATAATAATAATAATAATAATTTTCATTGTAAAATGTTATATATTCCAACATTTCGACAGCAAACCTCTGAAAATGAACTAAGTGCCTTCATAATTCTTTGTTACCGAGCTCAATAGCTGCAGTCGCTTAAGTGCGGCCAGTATCCAGTAATCGGGAGATAGTGGGTTCGAGCCCCACTGTCGGCAGCCCTGAAGATGGTCTTCCGTGGTTTCCCATTTTCACACCAGGCAAATGCCGGGGCTGTACCTTAATTAAGGCCACGGCCGCTTCCTTCCAATTCCTAGGCCTTTCCTATCCCATCGTCGCCATAAGACCTATCTGTGTCGGTGCGACGTAATGCAAATAGGAAAAAAATTCTTTGTTAATAATTAACATCGTGGTGTCTTCTACCTCTGTGCTTCTTCCCTCGAAATCACAGAGTCTAAAAACTATCGTCTCAATAGCTGAATCGAATTATCATTTTCGGTAACATACCATACACCATTCGCCGTACATATCCCCAGCGTGGAAGCTTGTTCATACGCAAAGTTTCATACAACGTGTTCATTTCTAACTTAATTTGTTTTCCTCCATACCTCCAGGTTAAGCAGCTTTCACTCCCTCACGATGAATTTAATATATGAACTATAGCTTTATTACAAACCAGTATTGATTATAACTTTATATCATTCACCACAATTTGATTCCTCGCACCGTAGGCCTACTACTTAAAGTCTTTGAAATGGTCCCTAGAACAGAATCTTTAGTTTCGTCATGGAAATGTTGTTTGCGTTATACAAGGTGAAGCCGAACCAACAAATGTTCGGAGGTTGTTCAAGGATATCTTCTGAGTATTGTACCCGAAATAGTCACATTTATGAATCCATCCCGATGTTTCCCGGGAGAATGTGTTTCGTCTTCACAATATGTTCTTTGGACCACACGGTAATACTGGGAAGTGATATATCTTTCCGCCTCACGTCTTTGGACAATATGGAGAGGGATAACACGAACGCAGAGAAGAACTTTGTTCTCTTTACATCCTGGAACACCGTCTTTAAAACAGCGATGTGTCTGTGCGTTGTCAGTTGTTCGAAATCTTGAGGAGGTTGTCGTAAAGAAGTTAGATAAAACTTAAACATGTGCTCATGAACTTTATCTGTTCGAGGCAGTAGTTTCTACCACGTCGAATTGGGCGCTTGGATTTTGAACACTAACTCATACTAATGCGAGCATGCAAGCGCTATAGTTGTATAAATGTGTTGAAGTATTTGTTAAAATAAACCGTAATATTGAAGTATGACACACCGGGCGAGATGGCCGTGCGTTTAGGGGCACGCAGCTGTGAACTCGCATACGGGAGATAGTGGGTTCGAACCCCACTGTCGGCAGCCCTGAAGATTGTTTTACATTGTTTCCCATTTTCACACCAGGGCTGTACCTTAAATAAGGCCACGGTCGCTTCCTTCACACTGCTAGCCCTTTCCTATTCCATCGTCACCATAAGACCTAGCTGTATAGGTGCGACGTAAAGCAAGTTGTAAAAAAAGAGAAGCATCACAGTAGAAGCCCAAGAACATTTGGATAGGGCATCTTCGAACATTAATGCGATTTACTTAGAAATGAACTACCAAACGCAGTGAAGTAACACAAAATTAGTGTACAGTAGTGATCCAGTGATTTTGTTAACGAAACAATGTTCATGTGTTTTATAAACTGTGACATGTGCACGTCAATCCTTGACATATGGTCAAGCTACATTTTTTCATTCTACATAGTGTGACATGTGCGCGTCAGTCCTTGACACATGATCAAGCTACATTTCCTTTTATGTGGTTACCTATACCGGTACTTTTCAATTTTTTGTTTTCCCTGGATTTCATATAATTTGTTATCTCTTCATCCTCATTTAGATTCCATTCTTCTTCTTTATTAGCCTCCTTTCTTTACTCTTCAGTTTCATTCGTCACGAAATACCGCCCACATTTTTTAAAAAATTAGCTTGACGACCTTGTTATTTCTATTTCGTAACTGACTGTCGAGAAAGCATCAGACTTCCGAATAAGTATGGTTACAATGAACACCTTTTTCTGAATATTACAGACCAGAGTTAGTTATCTAGTGGTCGGCTCTTTGATTGGATGTGAAGTATAGTGGTCTTACGTTCATACGCCCCGGGTTCCATTATTGGCCGGTCCAAGGGATTTTTCTGCGTTTGGTTAAGTCATCTAGTTTGGATCTGGGTATTTGTAATCGTCTTAATCCACACCTTCATTTACATACGATACAGCGCACCACCAACCACTATAGGAACACGGAGTAGTGAAAACATTCTCCCATAAAAGATTGAGATCAGCGACCTGAACCAGCCATTAAATGGGCATTGTACACATTGGTGCCGGTCATAGATAAATAGAAAAAATATCAGGAGAGGAAATGAGTTATCTGCTGACTAATGAATGTGATATCGTAGGCATTCACAAGTGTAACAATAATGATGTCTCCGAGTCCAACAAGATCATCGATTATGAATTACAAAATGGCTGAGGAAACGAAATTTTTAAACGCAAGCTCTGCTGCAGTACAGATACATCAAAACTACCGATGTCGCTTGTTGTTGTAGAACATAGAGGTAATTTATTCTGTGATTTTCTCGTTCCTTTCTGCGATCTCATTTGCCGTTGTTTTCCAAAATATTGTGGAACAACGTGGACAGGACGTCGCCTCATTCGTTCAGGTGCTACATTCTCCCAGTTGCAGATGTCAATGAATATGAGATTTCATAAACAGGACAACGGTCAATTGAACTCAAAATGTTCAACGTAATTAGAACAGTGGTAGTCAGTAATTGTTCCCGTCTGAAAAAGAATAAAATGGTCTTCGGGAAATAGAACGCATTTCTGAATACATCCTGTTTCATACCGCATAAATACGAAAGAAAACAGGTCTATTATTTCGGGCAATGAAAACATCCACCTAAATGTCACAACTATTCTTATTTTACCATCGTTGCGAAGAGTACAGTGTACTTAAATAATTTAAAAACCTATGTATTGCGATTCTATATTAGTTAACAAACATATATTGTAGTTTATCCACCTGTTCTCACGTGGTGATTGTTATTTTTAGGGTCGATCGAACAGGTTTTAGTAACTTATGAACAAAACCGGAATATCAAAAATCCAGTTCCCAGAAGGAAACCATAATTTCACGATTGAAAATTCCTCAAGGGCTTAAATGATTTCAACATTTGCAATCGATTAAATTATGGTTTCTTTCTGGGAACTGAATGTTTGATATAAAGGCCAAAGGCAGGCATTTATACAATTGGAGGCACATACTTCTCCTAGTGCGCCGTTACTGCATTGTCCTACATAACAGGCTTGCATTGGTGTCTCAACGTCACACTAGCCGCCAGCGTCTTGGAAACGTGTAACAATCCAACTGATGAGCCTACTGCTACACTGGGGTGAAACGCTGGTCATTTCACGGTTGAAAAAGCCTAAAGGTTTTCAAAACCTGAATAATTTCTAGCCTTCGAAGGATGTAGTGGTTGGATATAAAATGGTCATAAAAGCAGGGAAAGTTGGTACCTAATGTCTCTCAGCTGAATATCGCTGTTGTCGGAGGAGGAAAACATCAAATTGTGACACATGAAATGTCAACTCTGGTGGTGAAACGTCAGAAAACCGGAAATATACCACAACATACATTTTTAGGAGTTGTTGCAAAAGGCTCCTGCATTCCCAAAGCGTTTTCCCACATAAGAATAATGCAAATGTAGTAGTCTGTTTGTGAGACGTCTGGTGAGTATGGTGGTGGAGGAAGGTTCTCAGAGCAGAAGTTGTGTATTTTTGTACTTTTACTTGACGCAATTTGGTCTCACATTGTCAGAAAGCGTCATTGCTCAATCTCTGTTGATCAGTCTAGGTCGCTTAAGGAGTACCTTCAGGTGCAATTTTGCCACTGAGACCTGTGTTTCTCAGCAGTAAGTTTTTCAGTATATTTTAAAGAGAAAACTTCCATCAACCATCTTACTTGATGGAGGTTCGGTATTAGTATCCGGGGGTTTCATCGGTATCTGAAAAATGTGCAGATCTATGTCCTTTATTATATAACATCGAAAGCTTTCGATACTGTAGACCATACTTTGCTGCTCCATAAACTCTGCGTCCGATTTAATATACATATCAGTCTTCTTACCCTCCTTGGTGGCTTCCTACATAACCGTTGGCAGAGAGTGGCAATATTAGGCACTTTATCCCCATGGTTACCAGTCACCTCCGGTGTCCCCAAAGGCAGTACTCTTGGCTCCGTGCTGTTTTTCCTGTTTATGGACGATCTGGCGTCCAAACTTAACGAAACAGAAAATACTCTAATTTTTGCTGACGACTGAAAGATATTTAGGGAGATAAGGAATCCAGCAGATGCAGGTCTACTACAGCGCTCACTTAACGTCCTCTCCACCTAGTGCCGCACTTGGAAACTTAGCTCCAATCCACAAAATTGCAACCATGAGACCATAACACTACGTAAATCTCCTCCACCGACATCATATTACCTACATCTTTCCTAATCCGCCTCCCAGCCTATTGCGGACCGGTCCCGAGAAAACTCGTGCATGCCTGGCCGAAGGTTGCGGACCGGTCCCGAGTTATCTCGTGTTAGCAGCAGACTGAAGTTTAGTGTTATCTTTTGATATATACCGGAACTATTTGGATGTCAAGGGTACTAGAACTCATATGTATGGTTCTACACAATCGATAGTCGCATTTCTTTTCGATTATTCTTAATATCATAGCTTTTTTTTGCATTTCCTGACAACATGTTTACAAAGTTTGAAGAGCCATGCAAGATGGCAGCGCTCAGGAATCGCACGTGTTTAGACAGGGATGAAATTATTCGCGTATTATGCGCTCATACAGGCTCAGAATGTCGAAGTGATGCTGAATATTTAGAGTTTGATGATGAAATGCATTCTAACGGAAATGTTTCAAGTGATGACGAGTAGATATCCTTATCATCAAGGTGTGGAACTCACGTGGCGCAGGACGAGTCTCATAATTGTGTTACGGGCGTAAATATTCTAAATATTGTAAATAATATAGTGTTTTCTGACAACTAGGTTATGGACAACAGTAAACCAAGGCTAGAGGATTTTGAAAGTGCTCCTGATATAAAGGTATGGCCTAATGAACCTGGAAACGTAGGACAAGTATCAGTACTTATGTTTGAGAGGACTTTTTCATTATGTAGCTGAGCAGACAAACTTATACCATGAGCAGAATTCACATTCTCATAACGTATCCCGTAAAACCCAAAGTGGTCTAATGTCCCTAGGAGGGAAATTAAAAAAATGTTTTGTGTATATTGATAGGGCAGGTTAAGAAACCATATCTGAAAGATTACTGGCCAACCGATCCCCTAATAGAAAACCATATATTTCGGAAAACTATGAGCCGAAATAGATTTCAGCAAATACTTACCTAACTGCATTTCAACTACTAATCAGGAATGCCTCCAGAATAAAACACAGTAGTCCTTCAAAGGCTAGTGAATTTTTGGCAGCTTATTTGAATGCATGCACTCCAGTTTGGAGGTAGTTAGAAAGTGGCCGGGAACAGGACTGTGCATGGGGTGAAGGGCACCCGGTCCGCAATGTGTTAAGGATGAGATGATGTGAAGTAGTTATACCGCCATTTTGACGCAGGACGACTTGGCTACGAACACGGATATTCTGATGGTTTCTCGTTTTGGACAGCTGTAATTAGTAGGCTGTGTATCTAATCTTGTTATCGTTTGCTATGTTTCTTATAAAATTTATCACGAAACTTTACACTTGTTAATTAGTCTGTTGACAGTACAAGTGAAATTTACTCGATTAGTTGTATCTTGTGCTTCGTGAATAAATAAATAAATAAATAAATAAATAAATAAATAAATAAATAAATAAGTAAATAAATAAATAAATAAATAAATAAATAAATAAATAAATAAATAAATCGCTTTCTAGGCACATGCTGCTTATCTGTTTAAAAGTAGAAGATTTCACTACTGAAAGAACAGGGAAGTGTAAATTTACAACCACACTGTAAATTAGAACTGAATTAATTCGAAATGCAAATGCCCAGATATTTGAAGTGTATTATCCACTATATTGACTCCACCCGCCAGTGTTTTTAATATGAGACGTCGTATCGTCTTGAAATTCGACATTTCGTGCACAATAATCCGATAATTTAACAACGGAGTTCAAGGTAGGAAGATGGAAGCATAGAGGCTCATATAAGAAAGTAACTTTAGACTCATTTATGTCCCCGTCGTCACTAAGGCGCTTTTCAAATTTTTTGAGGGTTTGATCGGACTTATAAAACCAACCTGTTGCATTTGCGGTTATCAAATGAGAATACCTATTTTCATCGTCCTGCTGAGTTATTAACGTATTCTATGTGGTCACCAATAAAGGGTATGTTATATAGCACTATATTCACGAACCCTTTTCAGAGGCTCCATAAATCCACTATCAAATATGAATTAAATCTATGAAGCTTCTGTGCAACTTTCAGCACTTCAGATGTATCCCCTCTCTATGCCTGGCTGTATCATTCGATGGATCTCGAAATTAACATCGTCGCTCCTATGCCAAAACCACCAATGTGACAATGCTCTTCCTATCCATTATTTCCTTTAAGACTGGTCACGCCTCCCAGCCACATATTGGCATGAATTCTATCAGAACAATTTTCGTTGAGTTCATTTTCCTATGCGCATGTGCAAAGGAAAATGAACCTTATTCTAGGGGTGGGTAGTATGTCATGTAAACATACTGTACATTCTTACAACATTAGGATTAGCCAACGCCCTTGATACAGTTTCCATGTCACAAAACTTCTGTTAGTTTCTCTGCACTAACCCACAAATGAAGCATTTTCTGCATGGATTCCTGTTTCATTCTAATATGTAATTTTTGCATTAATTTACTGTATCACGCAAGACTATAATACTAGTGAATTTCACCTTCTGACTTCCCAGTCTTTACAGAATTAAAGTGTTCGTATATTTAATTGAATAATTCAATAAATCCATCGACATCATAAATTTAGTGGTCAACCTCAGTTACTACCCAGTAATGTATATTTGAACGTGTGCGGTCAATTGATTCAGGGAAATATTTCAGTCTGGCAACGCTGGCTAAAATGAATACAAATTGAATGGTTTGATCATTGAAACTTGTAATATGTATCTACATATTAATAATATTCTGAAATGCATGGGTATCCTGCTGTGCACGACCAAATATTGAGTTTGCTACATCGAGAGAGTATTTAACTTCAATATTGGTAGTACCTATACTATGTATTCAAATTATTGATTTCCTAGAGCTTCAATACAAACGAATGAAACATATTACAGAACAAACAAACAAACAAACAAACAAACATATGACCGAACTAAAAACAAAAAGAAAAATAAACCATTTAACATTCCACATTTGATCGTTCACCCTCTTTGTGGTCGGTGGAGATTTTTCAGAGTTGAACAATATATTTATCATTTAACGCATTTTATTCCAAATTCCAAACATTCCTGCTTCTTTTTCAAACTAACCGTTTCTCTTATCTTGCGACCACTGATTAATTGAAAAAATGTTAGTTGTCATTCATAGAGCAAAGGAATTACCAATTTCGCAAATACTTCAAAGGGAGAATTTTTAATGATGAAGGCAGTTGATATTAATCAACCCAGTCCATTTAATTAACTGTGACGACGGACCTAGTAGCATTTATAAACCAATATTTCTTAGTTGTCATATTCGCAAACTTAAAGTAACGCCCCTCTGGCTCTAGTAAAGAACTGTTACTACTCCTGCATTTGTAATATCACAACTGAATTCATAAACACAAAAACATACCATGATGAAAGCTTTTGGAACCAAAAATTTTGTCTCAAAAGAATGATGATGATGATGATGATGATGATGATGATGCTTGTTGTTTTAAGGGCCTAACATCGAAGGTCATCGGCCCCTCTCAAAAGAATAGGGAAGAAACATAGGCAAGAAGCCTTACAATAGTTAGTTCCTGGGCGAACACACTAGGCTATTTAGCATTCATGAGGCTATTCCCGGAATATTGAACAACTGTTTAGAAAATGTATGGTAGAGAGAAAGGCTACAAGATTCATGCTTAATGATTTAAACCCTACAAGTGGTATGACAGGGGTAGGACAAATGTTTCGCTGTGTAGCAGTGTCAACAGAACTGTCCTGGTCGGTCTGGGTTTCACCATTTACTTTTGCTTTCACATGGCCACTCGCAACAAACATCCCTTCAATCAATCAATCAATCAATCAATCAATCAATCAATCAATCAATCAATCAATCAATCAATCAATCAATCAATCAATCAATCAATCAATCAATCAATCAATCAATCAATCAATCAATCAATCAATCAATCAATCAATCAATCAATCAATCAATCAATCAATCAATCAATCAATCAATCAATCAATCAATCAATCAATCAATCAATCAATCAATCAATCAATCAATCAATCAATCAATCAATCCTGATCTGCATTTAGGGCAGTCGCCCAGGTGGCAGATTCCCTACCTGTTGTTTTCCTAGGCTTCTCTAAAATGATCGCAAAGAAATTGGAAAATTATTGAACATTTCCCTTGGTAAGTTATTCCAATCCCTAACTCCCATTCCTATAAACGAATATTTGCCAAAATTTGTCCTCTTGAATGCCAACTTTATCTTCATATTGTGATCTTTCCTACTTTTAAATACACCACTCAAACTTATTCGTCTACTGATGTCCTCCCACGCCAACTCCCGACTGACAGCTCGGAACATACCACTTAATCGAGCAGCTCGTCTCCTTTCTCCCAAGTCTTCCCAGCCCAAACTTTGCAACATTCTTGTAACGTTACTCTTTTGTCGGAAATCACCCAGAAAAAATCGAGCTGCTTTACTTTGTATTTTTTCCAGTTCTTGAATCAAGTAATCCTGGTGAGGGTCCCCTTGTTCTTTGACATAGTTTGATTATAACCGTATCATCCGTAAGTGATTCGCTGCATATCATGTTTTTGCGAGTATATTTGGTACTAAATTTTCTTCCTTTTACTTTCATCACCGGACTAGCATAGTGGATAACTACGTGAAGCGCGAAACTAAGCTAAAACATCTGGAGTTCAAGATATATCTGGTCGCATATTTATTTTTATCTTCATTGACTTTATATTTCAGCGGCATAATTATCTTTGTTTTGCCATTTACTTACAAACTTTACGTGTCTTTTTGACCCTGGTTGGGGTTCTTATCCGACTGTCATTAGAAGAACCTCGTTCTCCACGTAACTCCCACAGACTTAGAAGTAGAGTTTGGACGATTGAAAAAATTTAGCGTTTCCCACTTCCCATATCGTCCTAGACATCCAATACGGCAGCTCATAGAGTATCATACTTGGTGATTGGCGATGGGTCTGGTCATTCTCGAGCAGTGTCTGTTTTGTCTCTGAGCAATTAAACTCAATAGGCACAATTTGTGTTCAAAATGCGATCAAAGGAGTAAGTTGACTTGCTCAACTATTACGCAATAATTTAGAAGCAGCTGGTCCTGTTAAAAACAAATAACGTAGTAAGGATAAAGCACTCACATGGAAGGAGCATGATGTGTTCTACAGCATGCACTTATTGCCCGCGGTCCAAATGCACCTTATTCAATTCTGTACATATTCACCATCACGTGTCTGATCATAATCCATACCCAACATCCAACAGATTCACGACTGGGGGCACCAATTCTCAGTCACGAATTCCGGATTGTGTCGTTTGTCGACAAGTTAAAATTATAGGCTACTGTATATACCGGATGTTCATGAAGTCACCTTTTTGTTCTTAGATTTATCTATAATCATTTCGCATATATTAATTATGTTTGAAAATACGTGACTGCTCGGAAGGTGATATTGAACGATATTTCTTCGTGAAGTTCGGTCACTACCAGAAGAAGGCGTGAATTAGAATGAGCTTGGAATAAGAATATACAACTATTTGTAACTTTGTACTGCTATGCTAAAATCCAGTAAAATGAAAGTGAACATGGATTAGAGTTATATAGATTATATACGACAAGAAAATCATAAACATCCTAGTTTTAATATGCCGATTGAGACTGTTATCATGTGAATTTATACATCTCTTTCTATGAGTTATTAGTCTATTTGGATGGTCATTTCAGATGTTTACGGCAGTCGGTTGTAGAAAATACAAAAGCGTTCAAACAAAAAGATCGAATATTGCACGGAAAAGGGGGATGGTGTAGTCCAAAAGAACGCGGGACCTTATCTGCTGTGATGGTACATATCACTTTTGCTCCTATATGGCCACTCACAATAAACATCCGTTGTTCTTCGACATACGTTTGACTATAACATATAACATATTATTATTATTATTATTATTATTATTATTATTATTATTATTATTATTATTATTATTATTATTATTATTATTATTATTATTATTATTATTATTGTACCTCTACGACGCAAGTTCAAATCTTGCGCCAATTGAAACTTCTCTACTGGAGAAACCCGGAACTTTACCTCCGAACTAACTCTACTGGTTATCAGAAGATGTCACTGTGTGTTTTTGATTTGCTTTTGTTTCTCAATGATCAAGAAGTGTGGACTTTCTCTAACAGATGTGTCTACCAAAAAGTATGGTAATACACTCTGGTGCAATGGAATGAACTCTCTTGAAGAAATTTTGGATTCATAAGTTTTGTCTTTACTAAATTTTGTTCTGTGGTTTGTAGGTTGGTAATATTAAAACTTTTTTCCGCCTGTTTTGAATTTAACCAATCGGTAATTTCTGTAATTAATTTTTCTCCAATCATAGCTTTCTTCTTCAAATTTCCATGCGTAATTCATAGTCTACCAGTAAAAATTGAGAGGGGGGGGGGGGTGTGTGTGTCTACTCATTCTTGAAAGGTCTCGAATTTTCCACGAGGGTATAAAAACTGCTGATTTTCTTGTCTCCGGGCCACTAGTATAACATCTAACTCAGTGTGTGAATATGTAGCAGGGGGCGGGAAGCGCCTCGTTCTTCAGACAGCAGATCTTCAACAAGGTAATGGCCTTTTAACATCTTTATTTCGTGCTAGCTCAGCAGTTTAACTCTCGGGGAGGGTTCGAAACCTTTCATATGTAAACTATTAAACATGTAAACCTTTTCCTGGAAACTTCAGTTTTCTTGAACTTTAATTCGGGGATAGAGAGTGCTTTACCCTCTCGAGCTCCCCATCATTTGAAATTGAGGTGACTACGTTTTCGTAACCGTTTCTTCTCTTCCTTAGTGTATTAAAGTTTTCTCATTCGAGTCACCTCCCTAGCTTGGGATTAGCCCTTGTGTATCGGCCTAGCGCCACTTAGGTTTTAAAATGTAGATTTAGGAGTGCAAATTCACGCCTCCATCCTTTTGTTTTGGGCCATTTAAATTAACCTGGTTTTTGCACACTAAGGCCCATTAGATTGGGTACGAGATACCCCTGTTTCATTATTATGCCTTGATGGCAGTTTGCGTAAAAGTTTGTTATTGCCTTTATAGGCTTGAAAGATCGAGAGCGGGTCAGCTCTTTATGGTGTTGTGGTAAAAGTGCCTTAGAGAGGCTTGAAATGTAAGGTTGGGAGCTAATGCTCCATGTAAGTAAGGGTTTTCTGCCCTTTGGTGTTTTGTGATTGTGAACTGAGAGCTCAAGGATTGATGAATTTGGGCCCGTAGCCCAGAATTTGTAAAGACCACTTAACTGGTGCTTTCTTGTAAAGCGGCATTGTACCTGATTTTCTTTGTTATTTCCCCCTAGTGGGAACTGGTTAAATTTTTCTCTTGGTTGTGTACCTGATTTAACTTGTTATTTGTTGTACGCTCAAAATTCTATGTCACCATTGCTAAGTTTTGAAAATATAACCTTGTTGAAATTTCAATTAATCTTTCGAACTTGTAGTTAGACCCAATCCAGCCCGCACCTTCTTTCACCTCTGACTTCCACGGATAACTCCGTAACAATTATTATTATCATATTGGTGTATTTCAGCTCAGAACTATGACCAGAAAGGTTCTGTCATCTAGAGTTCAGCATTGCTTGACGTATATCTAGAGGCCTGCACGGATTCGGACATCTGAATTTAGTGTCTTGGCGGACGCAAACTGTATGGCAGTGTGGATATTAATGAAGTTTATTGAATTTTACTCAGGTATAGTCTTATTTTTGGTTGTGGATAGGCGACCTTTGACGTTTGTATGGGAGAATGGTGATATGTAAAGAGCCTTGAGACCATAAAGCCAAAAATCTGACTTAAACCTAACTGCCTCTTGCCCGCAGATAATGGAGGGAACAAAAGTCAATACGTCGGTAGTTTTCGCAAGAGAATACTCTCAAGATCCAGTGACTGTAGGGGTTCTGGTGCTAGGTATCTGGCCTATTGTATTATGTTAACAGATCTATCCGTTTCAATACCTTGGGTGTAATATACTATAGTTAAATATTTACAATATTCACGGTAAACCATTGGCGGATGCGGATGTGTGTGCGGATGAAGGAAGTGCGGATGCGGAGCGGATGCGTATAACAATTTGTATATCCGCGCAGGGCTCTACAATACATTAACGGATGTTCATTCTAAGTGATACATGTGCTGCGGGTCAGTATTTCTTCCCTAAATATTTTCACATAACAGTATTTTGAAGCGTAACGACGATAGAAAAGTTTGATTTTAACGAACCCCGCTTTTCGAAATTTACGATTAAATATAAAATTCGAAGTATTAGATCTAATTCGAACCTCAAGGTATTAATTGCTGATTCATGCTTTTATACCAGGACACAAAGCTAAAGGTCTTTTGGAACATCAATAATGTAGGCGGACTGATTCGTGTTCCATGATATCACCGACAGTTACATTTCCAACAACCACATTCAATTCCAACTTTGTATTAATTTTCATTAAACCAACAATTGTGTCAGTGTTACACCAATCACGTTAGCACATTCTTTTAAGTAATATAATATTTAATTTATTAAAAGCGTCAACACAGTTTACAGTGCCTATCATTTTTTCGAAAAGTTCTGCAATCAGTTTTATTTTAAATCATGACGCCGCATCTTCCCTCCAGCCGATGAGAACATCGCTGGCTTAATAGTCTGATACTGATTTATGTCACCTGGAACTCTATGTTTTCTTCGATCTCTTACTATCGTATATTTCATATGCCAGTCTGATTTTTCGGATAACCACTACGCACACATGGGCTTAGCTGTAGTGTTACGTTGTCTCTACACAGAACTGATGCGCCTGGTATCAAACCGGGGATGAAACATGTACACATGGAATAGGCAACACGATCAATACACATGTAAGCACTGAATGTATGTGTAGGCGTAGCAGAGAGCAGACCTCACACGGCTGGCTCCACATTATTTATACGCGAGAAAAATAGTCCCTATATTCCTAAGTGGGAAGAGTTTCTTCCTGGCACATGCCCAACTATTTGAGGTCGTCACTATATGTGTATTAAGCCTAGTTTTATGGCTGAATGATTTTACTGATGATAGTCCAGCGTTGTATTCACTATTGCATGATTCCGTGGTAGTTTCTAACGTGATGTGTTGCATGTAAACGACGAACACACATACCCAGTCCCTGAGTTAGAGGAATTAACCGGTTCGTTCGGCAATTGGGCCAGGTGCCCTTTGGACAGAAGACCACTACGCTGACAGTCAACGAGTCATACTCCCAACTGGGAAGATTTGATAAATTTTCACTGACGAGAACAATGATCCTCATTTCTATGCGGAACAGGATTTTATGAGGAACATACCATATTCACGTTCAAATATATGAGTGCAAATATTTAATTTATTTATAATTTTCAGTAGAAGAACTACCAGACTTGCAGTTCGCCTTTCCAACCCCATCCGAGTGAACAATGTTTTACCGGGCGAGTTGGCCGTACAGTTCGGGGCGGGCAGCTTTTAGGCTTGCCTCCGGGAGATAGTGGGTTCGAACCCCACTGTCGGCAGCCCTGAAGATGGTTTTCCCTGGATTCCCATTTTCACACCAGGCAAATGCTGTGGTTCTCTCTTAATTAAGGCCACGGCCGCTTCCTTCCCACTCTTAGGCCTTTCCTATCTCATCGTGGCCATAAGACCTATCTGTGTCGGTGCGACGTAAAACAAATTCTAAGACTTCTTATTCTAAAGTATTCAACGTCTCATAAACCCGTACAGATTTTCGGTAAATTTGAAACGGGACTGGGGAAGAAGCGGCTGTATTAGATAATCGTGAATAGGAAAAACATCCCTTAATAACGACATATGTATATACTGTACAGCATGTGTTTATGCAATTTCACAAATATATTAAGAGATTGTGCCTCATTCTCAGACGGAGATGAGTTTAGAACAAACCCTAACTGCACAACTCCGAAAGCTCATTTCCTTCACATTTAAATACTCATAGCATGTGACATGTAATATCCAGAGATATGAAACTTGGCACACGTATTTACCACTAACTCTAAAACTGTACAAACTTGTATGTGGCTTATAAATTGAGCTATTTCTGAAGCACTGTATGCTTTAAGTCATCATCAGCCGTTGTTTCGTAATGAAATGTAACTAAAAATTTAACTAGTAAATATACATAAAATGACAAATTCTACGGTTTTATATAGCCATGGATTCATACAGTGTGTAGTAACATTTGAAGGCAGTAGTATCAGTACTTCAGTGGCAGTATGTGCCTATGTAACGACATGTTTCGACGAGAACGTGAAATGGTACATAATGTACAAAGAATGTGCTTTGAGGTAGTCTAAATCCAATTAACAGTAATTCACTGGAAGAAGATAATTAGTTTACTTTACACAGTAATATTTGTAGATCTCTCAGTTTAATATTATGGCAGATACACTGAGAACTCTTATGGTAGTTTCGGCATCATTTCACTTTGCACTAATAATCATCTGCCATTAAGACTTTTCGGTTTTTAAAGTGGAAAGCCAAGGGAAGCTATTTTCAGGACTGCTGGCGGTAAAGATCGAACCCACTTTCACCAAATGCAAACTTACAGGTAAATAGGTCACACCGTGCAGCCAGCTCGCTGGTAGGATAGGGCATGTACAAGACTTTTGTGGACATTACGAAATTGAAATCATCATCGAACTTGTACTCATTAATGGGTGTTTGAATAGAATTATATGTAACTTCTGCCATTCCTTCATTCAAAGTTTCTATGTACTAAATTTAAGAAAACGTTGGCTGCTAGTCTTTCTAACCACATATTGAACCCATAACCTTTGAGTCATAAGAAGCCTGAGTCCTAATTTCATTACATGAGGTACCATATAAATTACAAGTCATGAGGAGCCCTGGTTGCAGTTTTATTTCCTACCACAGACGGCACATGGAGATCAGGAGGGTTGATTCTCATTCTCACGCTGCAGATATTATGCCACCCATACGTGTAGAATGTGCAGGGATACGAAGTAATTTGTCGGAACAATTTTTTGTTAAAAGTCCATTTTCAGAACAATTGGCGAAGAAAACGCCGTGGTAAAAGTCAAGAAATCATAAGTGAAACAATTTGGTTGTTAGTGGCGAGGACTTTAGGCCGCTAAATGGCTCCAGAAGGAAAATTGTCGAAAGACGCGCCTGTTTGTTTAAACTCTGTTACATCGACCAAAATATAGTGCCCAACTTATGAGTTAATTTAACGACTCAATTGAGTAAGAGAAACCCTTATTGATTGTCGTCAACACCGCTACTAACCAATGTGTTATGTCATAATCAGCCATAATTATACTTTCTGTGAGGTGAAAACAGTGTCAATAAACTTTAGGCGTGTAGAGGCGCGCGGCTGTGAGCTTGCATCCGGGAGATAGTAGGTTCGAATCCCACTATCGGCAGCCCTGAAAATGGTTTTCCGTGGTTTCCCATTTTCACACCAGGCAAATGCTGGGGCTGTACCTTAATTAAGGCCACGGCCGCTTCCTTCCAACTCCTAGGCCTTTCCTATCCCATCGTCGCCATAAGACCTATCTGTGTCGGTGCGACGTAAAGCCCCTAGCAAAAAAAAAAAAAAAAACTTTAGGCGGTAAATGCGGATGGCATGGTAGTGGAAGAAAATTTTATAAAAGCACGCCGCGCCATTTGCAAATCCCGCATTGTGTCCGGTGAATTTGAGTCTACACAACGTCATTCACTTATTGTGAAGTCTAAGTCCCCAGGAGGAAGGTAGTTTTGGCCAAAGGTGACTATATAACGTCATTTCCAAGTGGAGATAGATTAGAAGGCAAATTAACGGTATTCCGAAATGTGGAACCGTCATGTAGATTTACATCCAGTCAATAGACGGTCATTGTAATGCCAAAATCCTGCAGTTGAATTAGAATATATCATTGTTTTACATTACTGCGTGTGCGAATCGGTGATTTGACGAACGTGTTCGGTTCGCGAGTAAGTAAACCTCGGAAGGGGATTTATTTTTTGATGTCGTTATTTCCAAGAGAATGATATATATTTAAATAAACATTTTTACCCAGGATAGGAATCCTGATGAAAGGAAGAGTATATTTTGTACAGCCACTATTTGTAAAGATGGATAGGTAAGAAAATGAGAGAGGCTGGTGAGCCTGTTATGATGCAAGGCCATGTACGACTTCTAGATATGTAAACTACCATTTTGTAAAATGTATTTGTTTATTTCGTTATGTACCCATTTTATTTGTGTATCTTGACGCATTTTGGTCACCCTTCTTATTTCGTGAAAATGTCAGAGGAATACGAAGAAAGGTCATTTTATGTTTCTTGGATAATTGGGAGAACTTGCGTGTGAAATGTTGTACAGTGGTTGGTTTGGTGGCTTTAAAACTAATATATCTAGAGTGAAGTATCATTTCCGTACGTTTATTTACTACATTAGTTATTTGCCAAAGATATTAATTTATCACGAAATTCTGTTCAGTGCAAAGATGAAATTTATTTACGTGTAAATCGTGGTTTACCATTTAGAATGTTTGCGTAGTAATGATGGGATGCCAGCTGTTGCGGAAAATACACCATCCCATATTCGGGGCTGTAAATTTGTCAAGGGAAGGTACGAGGCGAAATTGGTCTGTGATTTGTGGAAGGGAAGTGTTATTCCAGATGTCTATTAAAATGTGTGTAGAATTGATGAGAGGAAAATAACGGTAACATTTTTGTAAATTAAGTTGTGAGTTTCGGTTTTGGAAATATTGTTCTGTCAAATTCAGTTATGCAAAGACAAACGATTAGTTTGGCATAGATTGTTTTATGTAACAACATAGTGTATCATCTCAGTGAGATATTCCATATTATTGTCGTGTAGAGAATTTGTGGTAGCAAATGATTCAAGTCTTGCAGAGATAGGAAGAAATGTGGGTAATGTAATTGAAATCCTGTAGTGTTAAAGAGATGTTTGTGCCGAGATTTTCGTCGCTGGGAAATCGAGGATTTATTTTGTGTAATTTAATGATATGGGAGTGGGTCATTCCATAGTTACGATTCCACGTGAAACTGTAGGACCGTGATGGATAAGAACATTTCAAATGACGTTTAAATTAAATCTCTTCGCATATTCGGTGTTGGTTATGAATTGTATTTCACGCAAGTTGTCAAAGAGAAGAGGTTTCATTTGATATAGTTCATGATAATTTGTGTGTGTTATTTTAAGAGGCAGTGAGGAGAGGCCTTCTTCCCAGGTAGTAAGCGATCTGTGTTTTAGGCAAACGGTCCAGTTCATTTGTCAGAATGGGAGACTGTAACTGAGGTTTTGTCATTTATAATAAATGTTTATAATTAGATTTCATTATTTAAGAAGGGAATCCTTCAGTAGAGAACTTGAGATTCACTTTCGGTGTAGCGGATATGATGCAAGGTTGTGTTATGTTGTGAATAACCATTTTCAGGAGTGTCAAAATTTGAGAATCTGTAGTGATGTTGGTTCGTGTTGTTGAGGGTTGTCAAGAGTCTTGCGACAATTTTTCTTATTTTTGAATGTCACGATAGCTTGGTCAGTCCATAGAGTTTGAAATGGATGATTGTCTTGTTGCTGTTGGTTTCCAAGGCGCAAATGTAGGTTCATGTGGTGCAGTTGTCCATCCACCCTAAAGTTGTGTGAGGTGCATTAGGACACTTGAGACTCATCGGCTTGAAATCATATCCAAGGAGGTGCTAAGGGATAACCGGAGGCGTTATAAAAGATTGTACATGAGTTGTTTTATTTTGCGTTGTGGCGAATTTTATGCAGTTTAAGGTTAGGATTATCCAAGCTAGTGTCTTAGTAATTATTAGTGTTACAATGTAAGCTTGTTAAGTGACATCATGAAATAAATAAATGGTACCGGTAGTTATGACACTGTATTTCGCACTCCAGCTGCGGAACAAGAGAATTATGAGCATAAACCAATAAGTAAAATTAAATATTTCTTCAAAGGAATGTTTCTGGTAACATGTCCAAGTGATAATGTAAATTTCATTGAAACATTTAGGGAGTTTAAAGGAACCATTTCGTCCGTGATAGATAAATTTTTGTTAATTAGGATTGTGAGATTACTTCATTTATCAATTTATTAACTTCAGAGTAACCGTATTTGGGAATTAGCTTAAAACCAAGTGACCAACTTGAAAATATATTCTGCAAATCTTAGTTTTATTTGCTGGGAAATTTCGACTTATTAACGTAACGATTAAGGGGACATGTCCGATGGCAAGGGACTTTACTGCCACAAGTGTTGTGAGCGTTCGGTGTTGTTGCTGTTGTTATTTTGATTTTGATGTGTTGATCATCGGATGTGTTGGGGATTTATTAATATAGAAACCTTGGGCATCAACTACTGTAACTTAATTGTCGTCGGCCATCAGCTTATAATTTGTATGTTCATGGGGTCATCAACCTCAGTGACTGCGACTAGGGCCATCTGCCAATAGAGCATCATTTATCTTGCGGTCTTCATCAAACAATGACTTTAATGTAAATCACAAAGTTAGATGTCGTTCATGACATAGTCGCTGGTCACATCGATGTAATTAAGGTTACATGCCGTACAACCACTGTCTGGCACTGGACTGGCTCGTGTTACGGGGGCTGGATCATCAGGAATCAGTATGGTGGTACATGCAGTCTGACATGGAAAACGATCTTAGGAATCTCCAGACTTTCTTTATTCCATTCTTAAATTAAGATGGTGGTTTCTAATAAGGATGCCCTTCAGGCAATTGAGTTAAGGTCTGCACACCCAGAGTCCCTCATCATAGTTGTTATTACATTTTCTTTAACGGGCAGGACTGAGTTCGTTGATTAGAAGTTGTGAAAAGTCACAATTTGTCAGATTTCCTCTCCAATGGTAAATAAATTATCAGTTTCTTTTAACTCGAGTCAAATCCTTGTAAACAATATTTTAAATTACCGAAACCCGCCTCTTACCTATGAAAGTGACGAAGAAACTATAGACGACCCAAGAGGATGATCTCATGCCGATTACTGATAGGTAAGGAAGGTAGGTAACCTTCGAAGGGCCTTAAAGGGTTAAATATTTCCGTGAATAGGGCAAAGTGGAAATTTACCAACTGTGTGGAATTATCACTGTAACTATATAAACGCGAGAAGAATATTTTCATAGTTTGGAAACCTCTGAAAGTCTCTGCATCACATTGTACTACCATCTCTATTTTAGTAGTAGTTAAAGTTTCCAGTGCAACTGTTCGTTAGCTGTGTGTGGTATCTTCACACAGAAACAGTAATGAACACATGCACGTTCTTTGTCATCACAATTTCGGTCCCATGTTGGTTTCTTCCCTCTGATGTTAACCAGAGGGAAAACTTTTAACATCAAAAGTCATCTTGTTTTCTGCATTATGCCTACATCAAAGTTGGTTCCTCATATCGTATCTGTGCATATAAATATTATGAAATGTGTTGTGTGTGTGTCCATAGAGAAAGGCAATGCTGATCTTAAATAAAACCCGAGTGTTTACACTAAATACAAGAGTGAATTAAGAGAAGGTTGTCAAAAATTTGTCAAGATTTTGCCCCAAAATCTCAAGTCGCTACGTAGCTAAACAAAGAGAAATATGAAGTAAATAAATAAAGAAATAAAGAATCTAATTAATAAATAGATCAAAAGTAAATAAATTAATTAATACCTGCTTACATAAATAAATAAATAAATAAATAAATAAATAAATAAATAAATAAATAAATAAATAAATAAATAAATAAATAAATAAATAAATAAATAAATAAATGTATTAATATGTTTAAGCTGATGGAATAAGTGGTTACACAATATTTGTAAAAGAACTGTCAAAGTGTAGAAAGTACCAGTATTACATTGACGGACTTCATTCTTAAGTAGAAAATGAATCATGTTGGTGTGTTTTCGTTTATCACAATTGACTTGAAATGACATACAGAGGAAAAAGTTGTCCATTGTAATGATGAGATCATGTAGTAAATCAATGTTAATAAAAATTCCCACTCCCTCTTTCGGATTTCAGGCAGATTCTATGGGAGAGAAACATCACAAACATTCTAGTCACATTTTATTATCACAAGAAACACCTTCGGAACGCTGTCAAAGGTCTCAGAAAAAATATTCATGTTTAGACTTATTCGGAACAAATAATATGAGTTTACTGTAGTCCAACGTTTACTTACAGACTATCAATGTTTCAAATTGACCTAACATTTCTAAGAAAGCAATAAAATATTTCATACTATATAAAGAAATTAGTGCAAAATGCAGAGTTGCAACATAGATGACAAAATTTAATGTGTGGTGTGTTGGTTAAGAAATATAATATTCCTCTTAATCTTATTTAAAAGTGTGAACATGACGCGTAGGACCAGGAGGAGATTATTAGTGCATAGAACATAATGCATCTTGCAGAGAGTTAGTCTTCTCTGCACCTATTAGAAAATCATTCACCAGCCTTCTACTGCATATTACAATGTAGCTACGACGAGGGGTTACTTATAATATCCGTTCAAACTCCAAGAGTTTAATTTTCATAAACTACTATTCCTCTCTTCGAACAATTCAGAGTATTCATGAATTATAACGGGTAACAGTACAGGTTTTAATATGTAAACGTATGTTTGGTACTTAAACTTGTAAAATACGGAAAAGAAGTCAACGTTATATACAAATTAAGAACAACAAAGAGAGAACAAAGTGCTGATATAATAAGAAATGAAGTACCGAGCTCGAGAGCTGCAGTCGCTTAAGTGCGGTCAGTATCCAATATTCAGGATAGAGTGGGTTCGAGCCCTACTGTCGGCAGCCCTGAATATGGTTTTCAGTGGTTTCCCATTTTCACACCAGACAAATGATGAGGCTGTACCTTAACTAAGGCCATTGCCGCTTACCTCCAAGTCGTAGTTCTTTCCTGTCCATAAGATCATTGTTGGTGCGACGTAAAACAATTTGTAAAAAAGAAATGAATTACGTTTAACGCAATTTTATGTTGGGTAGAAATACGCTAGAATAAGTTAACATGTTTCACTACTCAGTAACAGGTATTTACAAAGCAAACTCTTAAGTACTTGCAAAAACAGCTCTCTATAAATAACCAAATGAAATGGAATGAATTAAAAACTATAGGAATTTGAATAGATCATAATTCATACCTTTCTCAATAACGTAATAATAGGTCAAGGCAAGGCAACCTCTATACAGACAATGAAGGCTCTTGGAGGAGTGGAAAGTAAAGGCTTCCACTACCCGTAACATTGTCACTAGTTGCGATTGAGTGGTTAGCTCTAGTTCAGACTATATTTCTTCCCAAAAATTGACTCGGCAGCACATTTTGGTGTAGACTGAGTGAACCTCAGGTCCGTGTACCACAAAAGAAGTGGAAATCTTGTCTCTGAAATTTTTGAGTAACTGATAGAAATCCGAACCACGTTATTGCGGGAGAACCAAACACGCCATCACCACCTTATATAGGTGGCCCTTCCCGATAACTTGATTAATGACTGACAGATGAAACGAAATGACATTGGAGAATGTTGCTGGAATGGAAGATGGCAGGGAAAACCGGAGTACCCGGAGAGAAAACATATCCCGCCTGCGATTTTTCAGGCACAAATCTCACATAGAGAGACCGGGATTTAAACCACGGAACCCAGGGGGGAGGGACCGGCGCTCTGCCACTTGAGCCACTAAGGCACTCCCGATAACATAATACTTTGGAAACTTCGTGTTGACTCCTTAGCCAAAATTTACAGATCGCTGATTTTTACCCAGATTAACTTTCACGTTGGAGAATTTCGTACATTTATTATTCTAGAAGTGTACAGTGAAGCATCCCATGCTTTTTTCTTTCGAGTCAATTTAATGTAACAGTAACTCATTTCTTTGTAATACATTGTCGATATTCTGTTCCAGATGATTTGATTAGCGAAAGATCATCTTGTGTCAATGTTTACGTAATGATTTGAAAACACGTCTGATGTCGGTTATTTTATTCACTTCTGGACTATCCTTGTTTCGACGAGTTAATGTGATGTTTTATTTATGTAAGTTCATCACTAACTCACTTTGGTACTTGATGAAATGTCTGTTCGTGAAAAATGTCAGAAGTACAGTGAAATGAATGAAAATTATATGTATTTAATTTATAACGAAACTGATTGAAAATGTATTGGAGGCCATTCATTTAAAGTTTTTGCAGGCATTATATACTTCGATAATTCATTTCACCAGTATATTTTACACTACTTGGATTGAGTTGGAAATTAGTACTCTTTAATATTTATTTAACTTCAGCTTTTTAATGGAAAGTTAGTAACATGCAGCTTTACTCTAATTCTTTGGATACACGTATAAATGCAGATCAATGCTGATGGCATATGAATATCAACGAAGCACACTGAAGAACTTCCATTTTTATATAATTCGATATCATATGGATGCTTTAATGCTATGCTGAAGCAAGGGACATTTAGAAGGAAAGAAGTTAATGACACCGGATAAAAGCTGTAAGCATGAATTTTCTTTTGCCGGGCAGAACCATTTATACTCCAACAGAAGGAAGTGAGTTGCAGACAGAAGAAGTTTAAGTCGCGGGAGGAAAACTTTACCGTGTTAAGTGACATTTCGAAACATAATACAGAAATGCTAAGAATTGTTTAATTTTTGTTTTGTTTCTTCAGTAATAACTTGTAGTATTACTTGTATTGAAGAAAATGAAATATCAATGTGTATCTCGTACAATAATGGCAAATATTATGGCCATTTTAATGCACATTTTGTACGCAGAGGTGGTGTACAGTTTATATTACCATACTACGTAGTACGTCATGAGTGTGAAATACGGAAGTTTAATATCATTAATCATAATATAAGTAAAATCAGACAAAATTTGGTATTAGCAAGGTGCTCCACTAGTATTGTGTTTAAAAGGTAAATAAATCATTCTTCTTCACCTACAGCCAACTAATGGGTTCACACTTCAAATAAATAAATACTGGGAATGTGTCGAATATTTCTTAGTTCCTTTCTTGAAAGTATAATAATGTCACTTCGTTCTCTTTAGTGTAAGACCATCCAAAAAAGCAAAGTCTTCTCCGTACAGACCATGAAGGCCCTCGGAGGGATGGAAGGTAAAGGCTTCCACTATCTGTAACCTCGGCACTTGACGTGGTAGAGTGGTTAGCTCTACGCCCGGCCGCCTTTGCCCCTAGGAATTAACCTGGTACTCATTTTTGGTGTAGGCTGAGTGAACTTCAGGGCCATATGCACCTCCGGAAGTGGAAATCTCATTTCTTAAATTTTACGACTTCCTGACAGGAATTCGAACCCACGTCCTTCCGGGCGAACCGAGCACGCCTTTAACGCCTCCGCCAGCCAGCCCCTGTAAGTTCATCCATATTCTACAAAAAAGTAATTCGATCACTGATTTAGAATAAAAGTTTTGAAGTAAGAAGGTGGAATACTTCAGAGGAAAATGAACACAATAATCACCTCTGCGAATAAGCTTGTGAATTAACATTCAATATATTACTTCAACCCTGAGTTACATATAGGGTAATTGATCTCCTTCCCTCACCTTTGAAGTGTGAAAAAATGTTGTGTTCAATATGTGGTGTATTGTATGCTACTGTTGTATGAAATAAAATTCCACTCTTGACCATTCATTGGACGTTGAACTAACGCTACGCAAAAAAAGTGAGTTGAGTGTGTCAAAGTCAATTCTGCCACACAGTGTTCGCTAATTTCTGTCAGAATGCAGAAAAATGACAAATGAAGTACGACACTTCAATACGAATGAAAGTATCATAATACGTAATACGCTCAGTTGACTGAAATTACAAGGGAGGAAATGTTTCCAACTGCAGGCTATAACGTTAAGTTGGGGACAGTTACCAGAAAACGATAAGTGCTATTATACACATATAGTATATTGCTGGCCACGTGATCTAGGAGTAGCGAGTCTGTGTCCTACGTTGAGGACCCGTGTTCGATATCCGGCCATGTGAGGGATTTTTCAACTGTATATGAGGGTTATTTTGAGGTCCACTCAGTCTAGAATGTAAAACTAGTAGTATTTCTCGTAGTATAATATTTTTCTATGGAACTGCTTGTTGTACACTTGTTGTTGTTGGGTAATTATATTTTAACTTTACTTTAATATCACACTACTGTAAGTGATCATTGCCGCCTGGATAGGCCTATTTCACAAATGCGATGTATTTGTTAATAATGGTTTATTATTAAGATGAATGATAATAATAGTGTTTGCTTTACGTCCCACAAACTACTTTTACGGTCTTCGGAGACGCCAAGGGCCCGGAATGAAGTCCTGCAGGAGTTCTCTTACGTGCTTGTAAATCGACCGACACGAGGCTGACGTATTTCAGTAACACCTCACTGTTGCCCAGGGAACGTCCGAATGTAAATCATACACTCTTCGAGGAGTCTCCTTAGGTGTTCCCTACCAATTAAACATCTCCCTCTAGGGCATGAGGAACACTGGTCTAGTTGGAAATCGTTGAACAGGCTTCGCACTGGGATTGGTAGATCAAAAATCAATTTGGTAAAGTGGGGCTTTTCTGGCCCATCCAGGCTATGTGAATATGGTGAAGACCAAATCACAGCCCATTTCATGAACTGTAGTAAGTGTCCTTTAAGTTGCACAATGGAGGACTTGATGGATAAGACACCTAATGGCCGTGATTTGGCAAAATTCTGGGCAGACACTATTTGATATGTATCTCATTAAGTACCATTATGTTATGTAAAATGTATGCTCCTCATACGAATAAATAAATAAATAAACAAATAAATAAATAAATACACAAACAGTAAGATAACGGCCCCTGTTATGGAAACCAAGAAAAATAATAGAAAGGATTAATCGCGCTGACCGCGTGTCCTCTCATAATATGCAGACTTTGGACTGAACAGTGTTCACTTAGTACGCCAAGGTCCTTCCAGTATTTAGGGACGTAGAGCTAATTTATAACAATCTATTTAACCGTCAATTGGTCTTTTGATCAGAAATTGGCTTTCCTATGCTATTGGCCTGCTGTCGATTTCCGACCGTGACAAATATTAAGGAGGTTTGAGGGATCGAAACGGCGTCACCTATCCTCGATTAAAACTTGTAACTACGTTAGAAATGATATGTCACTTCAGGGTGTGCCGATGATGGGATTGTACGTTACCTAGGACCGAGTGAATTGGCTGCGTGGTACGGATCCTTTAGCTGTAAGCGTGCATTCAGGTAATGATGGGCTCGAACTCGAACGTTGCAGCAACCTTGAAGGCAGATTTACATGGTTTCCCAATTTCACATAAGGCAACTGTGTTTAAGCCATCAATCCACAGACTGTTTTATGCAGCCTTCCATGCCACCCTATCCTGTGCTAACCTTTTCATTTCTACCTAACTATTGCATCCTACATCTGCTCTAATCTGCTTGTCATATTCATACCTTCGTCTATCTCTACCGTTCTGACCACCTACACTTCCTTCAAAAACCAACTGAACAAGTCCTGGGTGTCTTAAGATGTGTCCTATAATTCCATCTCTTCTTCTCGTCAAATTTAGCCAAATCGATCTCCTCTCGCCAATTCGATTTAGTATCTCTTCATTTGTGATTCGATCTATCCATCTCACCTTCAGCATTCTTCTGTAACACCACATTTCAAAAGCTTCTATTCTCTTTCTTTCTGAGGTAGTTATCGTCCATGTTTCACTTCCATAAAATGCCACGCTCCACACGAAAGTTTTCAAAAACATCTTTCCAATTCCTATATCAATGTTTGAAGTGAGCAAATTTCTTTTCTTAAGAAATCTCTTCCTTGCTTGTGCTAAACTGCATTTTATGTCATCCTTACTTCTGCCATCCTTAGTTATTTTACTACCCAAGTAGCAATATTCATCTGATTCATTTAAGACTTCATTTCCTAATTTCATATTTACTGCATCACTTGCCTTCGTTCAACTGCACTTCATTACTTTTGTTTTGGACTTATTTATTTCATCTTGTACTCCTTACCCAAGACTTTGTCCATGCCATTCAGCAGCTTCTCGAGATCTTCTGCAGTCTCAGATAAAATTACAATATCATGGGCAAATCTCAAGGTTTTGATTTCCTCTCGTTGGATTGCGATTCCCTTCCCAAATTCCCCTTTGATTTCCTTTACTGCCTGTTCTATGTAAACATTGAAAAGGAGGGGGAAACTGCAGCCTTGCCTCACTCCTTTCTGGATTTCTGCTTCTTTTTCAAAGCCCTCGATTCTTATCACTGCAGACTGATTTTTATACAGATTGTAGATAATTCTTCGTTCTCGGTATCTGATCCCAATCACTTTCAGAATCTAAAATAGCTTGGTCCAATCAACATTATCGAATACCTTTTTTAGATCTACGAATGCCATGTACGTGGGATTGTCCTTCTTGATTCGATCCTCTAAGATCAAACGTAAAGTTGGGATTGCTTCACGTGTTCTTACATTTCTTCTGAAGCCAAATTGATCGTCTCCCAACTCAGCTTCAACTTGTTTTTCCATACTTCTGTAAGTAATATGTGTTAAAATTTTGCAGGCATGAGATACTAAACTAATGGTGCGGTATTTTCCACACCTGTCAGCACCGGCTTTCTTGGGAATAGGTATAACAATATTCTTACGAAAATCGGATGGGATTTCTTCTGTCTCATACATCTTACACATTAAATGGAATAACCTTGCCATGCTGGTTTCTCCTAAGACAGTCAGTAATTCAGAGGGAATGTTATCAATTCCAGGTGCCTTGTTCCTATTTAGGTCACTCACGGCTCTGTCATACTCTGACCTCAAAATTGGGTCTCCCATTTCATCAGCATCAACAGCCTCTTCTTGTTCCAGAACGAAAGTATCTACATCTTCACCTTGATACAACTGTTGGATATGTTCCTGCCATCTTTCTGCTTTGACTTCTTTCCCTAGAAGTGGCTTTCCATCTGAGCTCTTAATATTCATACACCTAGATTTCCTTTCTCCAAAGGTTTCCTTGAATTTCCTGTATGCAGCATCTACCTTTCCTAGGACCATACAACCTTCGACATCCTTGCACTTCTCCTTTAGTCAGTCTTCCTTAGCTACCTTGCACTTTCTATCCACTACATTCTATAATCGCCTGCATTGTATTCTTCCCTCTTCATTTCTAGCATTCTTGTATTTTCGTCGTTCATCAATCAGGTCCAGTATCTCCTGAGTTATCCACTGATTCTTAGTTCATCTTTTCTTCCTTCCTAACATTTCTTCAGCAGCCCCACTGACTTCATTTTCCATGACTAACCACTCTTCCTCTTGTGTTTCCTACAGCCTTTTCATATAGTCCTTGTGCAACATGTTCCTTGAAACAATCCCTCACACTCTTTTCTTTCAACTTGTCTAGACCCTATCTGTTTTCATTCTTACCTTTTTCAATTTCTTCCGCTTCAGATGGCATTTTATGACCAACAAGTTATGGTCAGAGTCCACGTCTGTTCTTGGTAAAGTTTTGCAATCCAATACCTGGTTTCTGAATCTCTGCCTAATCATAATGAAGTCTATTTGATACCTTCCAGTGTCTCCAGGTCTCGTCCACGTATAAAGCCGTCGTTTGTGGTGTTTGAACCAAGTATTGGCAAGGACTAAATTATGATCAGTGCGAATTCAACCAGCCGACTTCCTCTTTCGTTCCTTTGTCCCAATCCGAATTCTCCTACTGTATTACCTTTTCTTCCTTTTCCTACCACTGCATTCCAGTCTCCCATCACAATTAGATTCTCGTCACCTTTTACATATTGTATTAAATCTTCTATCTCTTCATATATTCTTTCGATTTCCTCATCATCCGCTGAGCTAGTAGGCATAGAGAACTGAACTATTGAGGTGGGCACTGGTTTGGTGTCTATCTTGACGACAATAATTCTTTCACTATGCTGGTCATAGTAGCTTACCCACTGCCATATTTTCTTATTCATTATTAAACCAACTCCTGCATTTCCCCTGTTTGATTTTGTATTGATAATTCGGCAGTCGCCTGACCAAAAATCCTGCTGTTCCTGCCAACGTACTTCACTTATACCAACTACATCTAACTTTAGTCTATCCATCTCCCTTTTCAGATTCTCTAATCTACCACAACGATTCAAACTTCTAACATTCCACGCTCCGACTCGCAGAATGTCAGTATCCATCTTCCTGATGATCGCCCCCTCTCGTGTAGTCCCCACCCGGAGATCCGAATGGGGGACTAGTTTACCTCCGGAATATTTTACCAGGGAGGAAGCCTTCATCAGTACGTCATTCATACAGAGAGAGCTGCATGTCCTCGGGAGTTAGTTACGGCTGTAGTTTCCCGTTGGTTTCAGCCGTGTAGCAGTATCAACACAGCTAAACTATGTTGAGTATTATTACAAGGCCATATCAGTCAATCATCCAGACTTCCGCCCTTGCAACTTCCGAAAGGCTGCTACCCCCCTTTCGAAGGCAACTGTAGTATTTCAGTTTTACAAGTTGCTTTACGTCTCACCGACACACATAGGCGACGATGGGATAGGAAAGGCTTAGGAGTGGGAAGGAAGCGGGCGTAGCCTTTATTAAGGTACAACGCCAGCATTTGCCTGGTGTGAAAATAGGAAACCACGGAAAACCATCTTCAGGGCTGCCGACAGTGCGGTTCAAACCCACTATCTCCCGGATGCAAGCTCACAGCTGCGTACCCCTAACCGCACGGCCAACTCGCCCGGTGGGTTTTTCAATTAATGTTGTCCCACTGGCGTTGAGAACTTAAATGAGTTAATGTGACGTCAAACACAGCACAAAAGAACCTTACATCACCTTCTTCCCCAATCCTAGCCGCAATTTATTACAAATACTCGCACCTGTAAGAACACAACAGCAACACTGGGCATCACGAAGACTTCACACTCACCTCGTATGTGGGGACGTTTATCAACATGTGGTTCTTTTGCTACTTGTTTTAAAGTCGCATGAACACACCGAAGGTTTTCGGCGTCGAAAGAAGGGGAAGGGGTTTGGACTGGTAAGGTAGAGGCCGTGGCCGTAATTAAGCTACAGCTCCAATATTTGATCAACATTTCTCGAGCCTCTTCTGTATGAAGCACCATCAAGGAGGATGAAACGATCAATATGATATCAAATTTACCATACAGATGCCAAATTGAAGAATTGGAATCTAAAGCTTTCCACTTTACGTAACCTCAGTGCTAAGTGGATAGGGTAGTGAGCTGTATGTACGGCTGTCTTTGTCTCCCAGTTATTAACCTGATACCCATTCCTAATGTACCCGTAGGCTGACTGAACCCCCGGGTTAATATGCCAAATCAGAATTAGAAGTATCGTTTCTAAAACATTCCACTTCCTGATGGGGGTCTAACTTTAGTCCTTCTGGATGAAACGAGTACGCTTTTACCGCTTCTTTCCTTTTTAGAATTTGTTTTACGTCGTACCGACACAGATAGGTCTTATGGCGATGATAGAGTAGGAAAGAGTTAGGAGTGGGAAGAAATCGGATGTGGCCTTAATTAAGATACAGCCTGGTGTGAAAATGGGTAAACCACGAAAAATCGTCTTCAAGGTTGCCGACAGTGGGATTCGAACCCACTGTCTCCCGGATGCAAGCATACAGCTATGTGCCCCTTACTGCACGGCCAACTCGCCCTGTTTTTACCGCTTCAATTAGGCAGCCGCTTTCATTGTGATTATTTTTAACATGCTGTACATTCACCTCGTCGTTTTTCTATTCTAGCAGAATATAAGTGAATAATATGAGAAAGTGAAAATCGTATAGAGGATGATCCCTAAACTTCCTATTGTTCCCCATGGGACGTGGAATATTATAGTTATTTGATGATTTTTATAATACGAAGTCTATAAAGGGAATATTGTAATTCTGTGGCACATGGAAGTGGACTATAGCGATTGAAGGAGGAATGTAGGAAAGCATTCTTAGTAGGTTACGTCACAAATAGATATTTGAGTATGTGGGCCAGTCATCGCCGTGCCGATATCAACTCTAGAGTAAAGTACGAGATCACTAATTCTTACAACTTATCTTTGCGAAATATACCGTCTTGCTTCATGGATGGGTAGATAGTGTCTTGGCCTTCGATCCTCGGGGCCCCCGTTTCGATACACGGCTTGATGGGATGAGTTTAATATTCAATAATGGCACAATTACATAGCTGTAGGAATATGGGTATGCGTTGTCACCAATATTTCTGCAACTCGTACACCTGCTGGATTAGTATTTCAGACGCTAGAACGATGTCTTTCTTGAACTCAACTTGGCTGGTTTTATTCCGGATTTTTCCGATGGTATTTGAATGTGCTCAAATATACCAGCCTCGTGCCTTTGGATTTACTTGCACGTGAAGGAACAACTAAGGGTCAACATTCTGGCACATCGGCATCTCCGGCAACCGTACAAGTGGTTGGTGGGACTTCAAATCAATAGCATTTTAATTTAACTCATATACCGCCCCCCAAAACACACAGAAAACTAAACCACGCAGTTTCTCGTACACTATATACGCCCCCTAACTCACTGAAGGGTCTGTCTGCACCACGTAAAAAGTAATTAAATAAATAAATAAATAAATAAATAAATAAATAAATAAATAAATAAATAAATAAATAAATAAATAAATAAATAAATAAATAAATATAAAAACTACAGACTCCTTTATAAATCTGGTGCGAATTTGCTTGCCAAATAAACGGTAAATTAAAATGAAAATGCAAATTACTACGGACAGGTTGTTGCTTTCCTGCTGAGAACTCTTCAACACTACGTACTATACCACTGTTCAGATGTTCCCAGTGTCTCTTGTTCTAACGGACTCATAAGAGTTTCCTCTGATTCCATTTGACAATTTCCAATTTTCTTTGGTGTTTGGTAGAATCACCCAGTGTTTATATCATGGTTCATATTCCTCGGGATGTTTCTGTGGCAGTGATGGCTCTATTTATCTCATGGACGGACATTTCCATAGCAAAGCTGAAATCATTCACAATGTAGCGACAAATATTACTAAAATGAACATTTGCAGTGTCTTGCTTGTTGAATAATCACTACAGACCGAGTAAGTGAAATCATGAATGTTGTTAGGAACCCAGATTTTATTAAACAATAAGTTAGGGTGTAATAATATAATTGCCGAATCGCAAGACTCGTCATGCCCGCGCTACAGTAGTGTAGGGTGTGTAGAATGATTTATAGAGGTTGTAATAGGCCGTATTCCAGTGTTTATGCAAATCTCATTAAGGAAACGTTCTGCCAACTAGAAGGTACCTGCTACTCGTTTTAAAATGTTTGCATTCTAAATGGTTCTTTCTTCCTTTCTTTCTTAATCCGCTTAACCTCCAGGGTTGGTTCTTGCCTCTGACTCAGCGAGGGATCCCACCTTTACCGCCTCAAGTGCAGTGTCCTGGAGCGTGAGACTTTTGGGTCGGGTATACAGCTGAGAAGGATGACCAGTACCTCGCCCAGGCGCCCTCACCTGCTATGCTGAACAGGGGCATTGTGGGGAATGGGAAGATCGGAAGGGGTAGGCAAAGGAGAGGGAAGGAAGCGGCCGTGGCGTTACGTTAGAGACCACCCCGGCATTTTCTTGGAGGAGGAGGAGGAGGAGTGGGAAACCATAGAAAACCACTTTGAGGATGGCTGGAGTGCGAATAAAACCTCCCTCTACTCAGTACCACTTTTCAAATTTCATGACAGAGCCGGGAATCGAACCCGGGCCTCCGGGGGTGGCAGGTAATCACACTAACCACTATACCTCAGAGGCGGACATTCTAAACTGTTACTGTATAAATTTTCTGACGCTAGTAATGTTGGAAAAATGTTATTCCCCATCCCTAGTACCCTTGATATTCATTACCACTTAATTGATTACTTACTGGCGATGAGTTGCATTGTAAAAAGCGACTATTTTCGGACTACCTATTATACCGAGGATAAATTGGGTAGTATGACCGGATTGTACCACATCTCTTCACTAATAAATAACTTCTGTTTATGTGAACATATAAATGAAGTGGACATGAACAATCCCCTCTACCTTCTGATATCAAATTTCCGCATGGACAAATATTCAACCATAGCTCTCAGAACGCGGTTCACAAATTTGAAGCTGAATTCCGCTACGAATTGGATAAATTCCTCGTCCCACCTTCCACCCCACCAAACCAGTCGCTCTACATACCTGATGGGTCTTGGTATACTAAGCGAGCGGTACTCAGCCCGAAAGCCTGCAGGTTACAAGATGACGTGTGGCCAACGCAACAAATTATCTCGGCCTTCTTGGCTTTCTATATCGGGACGCAGTCTGAGTGAAAGTCGAACCAACCCTTATACCTAGGTAAAAATCACCGACCTGGCCAAGAATCTTACCTGGGACCTGGCAGACTGACTGCCTTTAGGCTAAGGATCAGGAAGTATGAAAACAGTCTCCCTACCATATTTTCTATGCTACCTTTGCTCAATACGTCCTAGCATACAGTTTGTAAGACTGAACGAGTTTGATGCACGGTTGATTCCATTGTTTCACATTTTCAGAACAGGCAAATTAAGGTCACGGTCACTTTCTTCACAATCCTAGCCACGTCCTATCCTACAGTCGCCATAGGACGTGCCTGACAAAATGTGAACTAAATTCAGTCGCAAAGAATAGCTCCTTTAAGGTATCTGGAATGAACTGGATGACTTCACTTGCAGGATGTCCAGCTCCATGGCCAAATGTATAGCCTGTTGGCCTTCGGTCAGGGTTGGGAATATTATCCTTAATTAGTTAATTCCGCTGGCACGGGAGCTGCGTGTATGTGTCGTCTTCATCAACATTTCATCCTCATCACGACGCGTAGGTCGCCTACGGGAGTCAAATCAAAAGACCTGCATCTGGCGAGTCGAATTTGTCCTCGGACACTCCCGGAACTAAAAGCCATACGCCATTTCATTTTTTCTTCCAGGATGGTCTAACCGTTACTGAAAAATGGAAGTTGGTCACACAAAGTCTACCTGCAGGACTGTGCGAAATGGCTTCAGAAAATCTGCAGCAAGAGATAGGCGTATGAAACCACTCCATACGTGACAGTAATTACTGTTTAAGCGAGATCAACAAATTACTAAGATTATTCAAACATCACTCGATACAAGATAACGTATCCACCTTCAAATCCCACCGCCAACAGCCTTGAAGATGGTTTTGCGTGGTTTCCAATTTTGACACCAGGAAAATGAAGGGGATGTAACTTGATTAACGCCACGGCCGCTGCCATCCGGATCCTAGCCCTTCTCCATCTCTCCGTCACCGAAAACATTCCATGTGTTAGTGTGGCGTTCAACCAGTAGCAAAGAAGTATCACCCACATTTAAAGTACTGTACACTGAAAACAAAATAATAATTTGAGGTTAATGAAAGATACAATACAAAATATAATATATATAAAGCCCACGCAAAATATCAACGTTCTTTGCTGAATCCGTAAGGGCACAGGGGAGCTCTCGCAGCCTCCAGCATATACAAATTTCCATGTTCATGCAGCCGTATTTACATTGGATCCAATAAACGCAGAATGAAGACCGGAAAATGTAGCACAAAGGATACTACAAACAACAGCCCAAAAAATATACACAGCAAACAACGTAATCTAGTTCGTACATAGTGAGACACTATCGTGGACGTCAAACTGCCATACCAGACATAGAGTGACAACTGGAATATTTGCATGTATGGTAAATATCTGTAAAAACTGAAAATTGCACTACTTCAATAACGACTGGTACTAAGTTATCAACAACCTTTACGTGTGTAAGCGCTTCTGCCACACCACGAGGTTTCATTCCATCACACCCAACCCTCTCCCATCGACGAATCCTAGTAGACAAATCTGCGGCCAGTCCGGCGTGAAGCAAGAAGCACGATTTACCAATATGAGGGAAAACCACTAGATAATACTGCAGAGTAGAAAGTTCCAGACAACGCCAAAATTTTCACCTAATATAAAACATTCTCCTGAAGTATATACAGCCAACGCTGTTAGTACCAAACATTCATTCAGTAAGACTCGATCACTTAACCTGAGGGCACCAGTAAAACTTTAGGGGATAGGCTACGTTTATTGGGAAACGTTAACATATAATACAAATTAAACACAACCTAACAAATTGAAAGCTCGCTCCTTGAGGGTTAAAAGGAACATTAGTTTCGCCATTTCCACTAATGTTTTAAAGGAAATAAGACCATAATTTCTCATTTAGTAATAGTAAAAGGTGAGAATATTCTTCAAATAGGCGATTAAATTCATGACATTTTCTCATGAGTATTAAGATTTTTCTGATTGGAAGGAAGAATATAATTTTCTGACTTGTAGACTCATACATACAATCCACGTAAGTATATGCTCAAGATAAAGAGTTTACTATATAACTGTAAAGTTTCACGTAAATAAGGAACACCATAATATTTCAAAACTGAGTATGCTGTAAATGCTTTACACGTCGAAGGGAAATTCATAGTCACTGGGATCACCTAGTGGTCTAAAATGAATCAATAAATAAATAAACAAATGGCTTACGTATATAAATGCAGAAACGTAAGGGTTATAATATTCTGAATCACATTTAGTTCTCTGTCGACCATGAGATTGGTATTTGAATTTAATATCGGTGTTCACATCTTGCTTAACAAGTAATCATCACTGGAGAGTGGGTTGGTTTGATTGCGAAATCACAGGCACAAGCAAAGGGATTCCTTAGCATTGTGTATTCTTAATATGATAGAGAGGAAACGTATAATTTGTCCACTATTTTACACTCTGATGTAAGAAGATAAACAATTTAAATTACTTCTCCACCAGTCTGTTAACTGTAGCTTAGCGTATTAATTCAAGTAAATTTAACTTTTAGATATTATTTCTATAGATGTTCTTCATTGTTTTAACGTTCTGTTGGTTCATGGTAAGCATGATTTTTTTTTTCTCGTTGAACACTGGATATTTAGTTTCATACACTCAATCACATGCAAATATAAATTCTTGTAAGTGTTCCGTAAATTTGGTACTTACTGAACATTTGGTTTCTCAACTATAATAATTAAACCATCTATATTTAATGCTTTAGACAGCCTCAGTGTACAGGGGAAGACCGTCTCTCTCTTAACTGGAGGATCCGGGTTCGATTCCTGGGTCGTATAAGGATTTGAATCGTGGACTAAGAGCTATACTTCAATCATCCAACCTGTATGAGAAACAGGGGGACCGGACGAGTTGGCCGTGCACGTAGAGGCGCGCAGCTGTGAGCTTGCATCCGGGAGATAGTAGGTTCGAATCTCACTATCGGCAGCCCTGAAGATGGTTTTCCGTGGTTTCCCATTTTCACACCAGGCAAATGCTAACGGATATGCTAACGGAGATATTCACTAAGATTCATTTAGATTTAGATTTCTATATCAATTAACTGTGAACATCACTGATATGGAAATGTTTTTCATGGTAACGAGTTAACTGGCAATAGTTGTGGTTGTTATCATTGGTGATTTTACAACGTGCACAAATGCGTTGTCGTCAGCTATTAATCATGAAAGTAATGATGATGATTATGTAAATGAGAAGGAAAACGTAGCTACTACACTTGTCCTTTATTAGAAATTTCTTGTATAGACATCTCTCAGCAAATCTTACCGACGAATACTTTTTGAGGAATTCTACCGCCAGCACCAAAAGCTCAGGTTTGTTATGGTGGTGGTGGTGGTGGTGGTGGTGGTGGTGATTATTGTTTTAAGAGGAAGTACAACTAAGCAACCATCCTCGTTTGCTATGGCACACACTATTTATTCCTTATACCATCACTCGACGGATGAAAAAGAAAGTACCGGTAATCATGAAAGGACTCCCATGTCAATGTGAGGGACTTCTCCTGCAAACTCCATGGTGTCACTTGTTCAATAACTCGTCGGTGACGGGTAATTCAAGCCACATTTATATATTATACTCAGAAAGTGAAATATTTTATAACCTGAATTTACTAGAAATTTTCCAGCTGTGATAAAGCTATCTTCAAATTCCAATTTTGATTAACGTACTTTAGTTACATCTAGAACTTATATATTTCTGTCCACGGAAGAAAATTGTAATTTAAACTATACTAAGTTTAGAAAAAGAAGGAAGCTCATTATTGACTTAGGCCGCTATGTGTGAAACACCATAGGTCTGTATTACCTGTGCGCATTTCATTACCTGTGAGTAGTACCATAATGTGTGGAATGCCGCGAGTCTACGATACTTTTGATTAGTACTGCACCATGTCAAATACTATGGTTCTACTTTCCAAGCAAAGAGTACCATTATGAGAGGCCGATAACCTATAGTTTGGACCCATTTAACTTGCAAGCATCATCGATGTAGTATTGAGCTATAGAAGCACTCACATGGTCAGTATTACTCTTGTTCTCCGTCAGTTTCTGAGACTGAGGCATTGCGAGTCGGCTCCACTGATTGTTTTAACTTCATATTGTACCGGGAACGCCGCTACGAGAGAAGTCCGAAGTATGTTTGTTGAACTTCGCGCGAGATGGAAGGTAGGCAGCCCGCCGAACGCAGTGACGTACCCAGCGAGTGACGTAGCCGCCGTAAGCCAGCTATCCGCTACCATATATGGTAATGTTCCAGCTCATCCTCAAAAGTACATTTTGAGCTACTTTATCGCTATTTTGACACTGCCATCTTAAAAGCCTTTACAATGGACATCATCTGTTAAGATTTCAAGAAAATCCACCGAGTATTATAGAAGTTATAAGGGTAGATAGTACCCGAGTTCTAAACACTTCCATGCGAACGTGTATAAAAGGAGGACCACCAGACCTACGAATTCAGTGTCTGTCACTCCGCCGTCTCTGTGACACGGGTGACAAGAGAAGTATTGTGTGTGTCGAACTTCTAGTTGACAGTCTGCGAGATACAAGTATTTCGGTATTTTCTCTAAGTGTTGTATCGGGACTTTATCATATTCTTGAAGTGCCTGAATGGGACTTTATTTTCTGCGAGCATCGTATTGGAACTTTGTCATATTGACACATTGGAACTTTGTTTTTTTTTTTTCGTGTGTCGTGATTAGACTTTGATATTTTTTTAAAGTGCCATATAACAATTCTGTTATTTTTCTGAAGCGTCTCATTGGAACTTAGTTATTTCGCCAAGTGTCGCGATAAGACTTTATTATTTTCTTAAGGTGACATACTGGAACATTGTCATCGGAACTTTATTTTCTTCGAGTGTCGTGTTGGGACTTTAATATTTTGGCACATTGGAACTTTTTCTACGCATTGGAACTTTGTTTTTTTGAAGTGCCACATAGGGACTTACTTATTCGACGACGATTGAAAGGACTTTGAATTTTCACGAGTGTTGTGTACCGCATTGAACTTACGTTTCGTACTTATTCGAACTTGTATTTTTTTAAATCAATTTCTGGAACATTGAAACTTTCCGAGCGTGTAGGATGAACTTGTGCCCTACCAACATAAACATACGTGTAAACGATGTGACTTGTTTTCTCAAGTGCCTCGTTGAATTTACGCCTGGTAAAGACTATGAAACTTGGGGGACATCCAACATTACGTTTAATTGTGAAATATGCAATACTTTCCAAGTGCTGCACAGGGACTTATGTTTTAATTCTTAAAGACTGTGACAATTCAGAATACGCATATCGCGTTCCCAGAAAGCTTAGAACTTTCCAGTATTTTGAGTGATCCATAATTTATGAAGTCAGACTTTTTCTTTCAAATATTATTTTCTTTAATGGCTATTCACTTCGCCTATTAATGGAACAGGACAGTTTCCGAGTGCTCCTTATTCAGTTCATTGCCAATATGTTTTAAATCATCAGAACTATGCATTTAGGTCTGCAGTGACAGTAATCCTCTAGAACATTCTGACTTACAGTGAGCTTGCATTATGAACTTGCATTTCTACCAGTACTTGTTCTTCGAGTGATTATTCCAGAACGTTTTGATTTAATATCTAGAGTGCAGTAACCATAATTAAAAGGTCATATCTGTTCAGACAGTGCCCTGAATGTGTGGAGTGCCGTGCAGGAAATTCAAGCGTGAATTACATCTCAAATCGAACCCAGGAACGTGTGCCAATCTTCGAGACATTCCAGAACGTCGGGACATTCCAGAACGTCGAGACACTTCCAGAACCTCCAGACATTCCAGAACTCCTCATCCGAGCAGGTGTGGTCCCTGCCCAGTCGATGTCCAGCACCATCCCAGGGCTTGGAGGTACCAACCAGCCACGACACTTCCACGCTGCTGTACGAAGGTGATATGAACTTGCTTTTGATGATCAATAAACTCAATTTATCAAAAGAATCTCTCAAATTGATAACTATACCTCTCACTGTACCAGCTCCAATGATAAAGCCACTCCCTAGGTTAAGAATCATGCTCGTTAATTTAATATCAAGCGCCTTAAAGATATGAACACATTTTTACGGGTACAATATCCATCCGTTCATTTCTCGTTCTCACGTTTTGAATTCTGGTCAGTGGAGGATTTTGGATTTTTATTTTGTCATTTCGTCTCATTTCGTACCATCAGGGGCCGATAACCTAGATGTTAGACCCCTTAAATCAACAAGCATCATTATTGACTTAAAAAGCTGAATGAACATCTGAGCGTTTAACAAAAGTAGAAGTTAAAACTGCCGTAACGGAAACGTCGAGGCAGTGCCGCAGAAGGAGTTGATTAATACTTTTGCAGTGCAGAAGTTGATTTCAACAGGTGGAACTATAAAGAATGATATACCAGCCGATGAAATATTTGTAATAGTTTAAGGCTCACTCGTAGCTGCAAGATATGGACGTCGAGAGGTACTGAAAATACAAACTTTAAGGAAATATGCGAATATAACCGTTGAAGCACTACGGGTACTAATGATAAATTAAAGATATGAATTCAATACTACAGGGAAATATTTAACATCAATGAATTAAACGAAAATATAGTTGTTCGCTTCACTAGAAAAAGATTCCTTTGTGATACTTGGACGCAACCTCGTTATTTATCTCACCAAAGCGTGGAGTGACTTTTAACAGCGTGGCTCTCGCTTCCGGGTAATTATTTACCTTACACTTTACACTAATACCATGTTCCTTAATTGTTATCTAACAATAGTGAGTATTCTAGTGAGTTAACCAAACCGGCAATCAATCAGCTTAATTATCCCGTCAATTAATCAATCAGTCAGTGATTCACCCTATAGTCCGTCAATGCATCTGTCATAAGGTAATTGGTTTACGATGTGCACGTGTGTCATTCCTTTGAAGGAAACCACTTAGCTGCAGTGATGAGTGATGTGTCCTCATGGCAGCAAACCGATATTTACTGTACATAGGTATGCTTGGAATTCTTTCCTCACACAAAGTAAACTTGGAAAGTGATATCTGCCATTGGTTCTTCCTAATATGGGATGAATGGCAAACCTCTGGAAGTCATCGCGATTTCGCTTGTATCCGAGTTGTTCCATGTTATGTTCCATGTCTTTACAACATCTTTTTTTTGTTGTTGCTTTACGTCGCACCGAGACAGATAGGTCTTATGGCGACGATGGGACGGGAAAGGGCTAGGAGTGGGAAGGAAGCGGCCATGGCATTAATTAAGGTACAGCCCCAGCATTTGCCTGGTGTGAAAATGGGAAACCACGGAAAACCATTTTCAGGGCTGCCGACAGTAGGGTTCGAACCTACTATCTCCCGAATACTGGATACTGGCCGCACTTAAGCGACTTCAGCTATCGAGCTCGGTTTTACAACATCTATATAAAAAGTTCAACCTTATAGTACATTCCAACCAACTGTCACTTATCAGACATTGAATAATAGCCCCTTGAAATACCCTGTTGAGTGCTGAATGTGCAGTTGTCCAGTTTAAGTGAGTAACGTTATTGATGTTATGTCCCTCTAACTACTTTTCCAGGTTTCAGAGACGCTGGGGAGCTGACTTTTATCCGTAGATCTGTTACATGCCGATAAATCTAACGACACGAGCCTGACATATCTCACCACTTTCAAATACAACCGGACTTACCCATGATCCAAACCGCCAGTTTGGGTTCAGAATGCCAGTGCCTTACCGTTTGACACACTCATCCTGCCTGGCTCAGATTAAAATGCTTTACTTTTTTAAAATAAGTGCTATTCATTAATAATCAAATTTAAACTTGTCAATAAAATTGCTTTTTTGATGAGTCCATTGTTTTAATGGATAATTAGACTAATGGAAACTCGAATTAAAATAGTCTTCCTTGAACTTGAAGTATCTGAAAATTCGTCTTAGTCCTGCAAGTGTGAAATTGGGTGCGTGCTGGTAAAAACGGGCTCAGTATCGAAACTTCTTAAAAGTATTATTAGCTTGTCTCTAGTAAACAATATGTCAACTACATTCTTTGAGTTGGACCTGCAGCAGGGGTGTTTATGCAATCAGATACGAGCCTTTAATTTGTACGCGATATTTACGGCAGTGATTATATTCTTGGAAAATCAGACTAACAGAAAGGATAAGGGCTGTATCACATACATTTGAGCCAAATGAATGGGTGTATTTCGTGAAAATAGTTCAAGGTTATCCTATGTAGATAGTCAATATGAGAAGTTTTAAGTTTATTAACACCGAGCCTTTGTTACAGAGAGTTACGAAGAGGACGGTGTCTGCAAACGAACATGGAATAATCGGTAGTGAAGTCGCAGCAATTATAATATTTTAAAAGCTGTACTAATTACTGTAATTATTTCTATGGTTCCACAGACAGTATTGATCTGTTGACGTAAGGGAAAGGAAGCAAAGAACCATCGCGACCAAATGTATTGGACAGAATACCTGTTATACGCAGGTGACATGATTACCCTTGCAGGCTCAATACGACGTAAGGAAAATGGGGAATTAATTTTGTACGGTACTACTACGGCGTCAATAACCGCTGCTATACTACCCGCATTTACATGAAGAGTCTTTGGATACACGTCTCTCGTATCTCGACTTACGCTACTTCGATGTTTGCCCAAGGTTTATCAGTTATGGTCGCGGATGTCCTGTGGAAGTTTAGCTATCGTCCAATCATAGACCACAGGTATTCTCCTGGAGAGAGTTCTGATGGACACGGAAACTACGGAAGAACAGCTGGGACATGGAGATTATCCACGAACCATTTGGTGATGTGTGTCACATGTGGTCGCGCATTGTAATGTTGCTATAGGTACCCAGGTTGTTCCTTAAAAATAGGGAGGAACAAGAGGCTCCAACACCTCAACGATGTCATTTTACCTGCGAAGCTGGCTAGGTAAAAACATGACTAGAATCCGACGACACCCCGTACCAAAGCTGAAGGTGCCGGGCAGGTATGACGCTGCACAATGCAGGACTCGGCCAGGCATGCAGCACAGCGGGATTCGTCGGAGGAGACAATGGCGTGCCATTTGTCCGTCCAGGTCCGACGTTCTAGGCACCATTGCAACCGCGGGAGCGTATAGTGAGTAATACGTGGCAGCCGCAGTTATGGGCGCCCAGAGAAGATGCCCTGCTGCTGCGAACGGTGTCGAACCGTGAGTGTAGGCACAGACTGATATGTCACTTGCCTTCAATCCTGATCGACGGTGTTCTTTGTGGCTGTATGTTCCGCAGTCACCAGTTGTACCTGGTATGTGCCCTTACGATAGTTAGTGTGACGGAACTGTTAGCTTCCTCCACGTCGCTCAGCCCCTCCCTCCTCGTCTCATTGATCCAATATCCGATTCAATGTGGTTGCATTTCTTCCAATGCGAGAACCAATTTCACTGCAGGATAATCCACAACGTCGACAGGCTACGATTCTACCGCGGTCGAAGGCAGAAACCTGTTCCTATGGTTGTCGTTTTGTTCGACGTGGTGTGTTCACTCATTCTGTGCGCAAGAACTGTGGGAAAACAAAATGCCACCCATTGGTTCTCCAATCTCAACTTATGTACGGCTTAACAGTGCCACCATTGGCGCACGTGCTGCGCTACACGACAGAACAAGTAATCACCATTTTTTCCTTCCCCAACACACAATGTGGCATTCATCCCATGCGTCCTTCTTGGTGGTGCAGTTTTAATGGCTAGCAGTGTACATAGTGCATTAATATATCATATAGTTTGTATACTTTTCTTTTCTTGACATTTGTAACGGCTCACTTTCTCTTTTTTGACTGGATGATAATTGCCCCTTTTCGTAAGCACTCACTCAGTTCTAGAGGTACAGACGTGCGCATTAATGGTGTCCCGACATAAACAATCAACACTGCCCCACTCCAGTACTGAAAAGAAGGAGAGAGAGTGAAGGGGTAGTGTTGAAGGCCAATCAAGTACAAAACATGGGGGAAGGGAGTGAAGGGGTAGTGTCGAAGGTACAATGACTCACCTTCTCGTTTAACGCATTGCTGCATGGACTGCATGCAGACAGCCCGCTACAAGATTTCGTTGTGATCGAAATGGGCACAGTGGCGGATGTATTGAAGTGCAGCATTAGGTTACCTACACGTCCGGCCCCGCGGTGTACGGGGCAACGCGTCCGGCCGCCCCGGGTTCAGGGTGTTTTAATTGTAAATGATTAATATCCCTGGCCTGGGGACTGCGTATTTGTGTCATCTTTAACGTTCCTCACATTCAACACTTCCGCAATTCCAATTACATGTAGGTTCATATATTGTGCAAGTAGGGGTAAAAGAACTCTATAGGTCGATGCCACGAACCAATAGCATTTTAACATAAAAAATTAAAAAATTAATTACAGTATTACAGTATTAAGAGGAAAAGGAGGTTTTTAACCGAAAAGTATTTTATACTAGTTAGGAATATTTTGTAGCTGCGTTATATCGGGTATACCAATCCTTCTTCACCTCGTTCTTGCCATATTTCTATCCATCTCCAAACTGTCTTAAGACTGCATGGTATTGCTTGTGCTATTGCTTGGGGGACCATGTGAGCCTCCCACATGTCAATAATACGGCCTCGATTTACCTGTGATAGGATAGGAGCCATCTTATTACAATGTTACAGTATAACGCCGGAATACAACACACTGCGTGTTCAGCACTACCTGTTCACTCCCTTCCCCTCCTTTTCAGTACTGGAGTGGCCTTCAACACTATCCCTTTACTCTCTCCCCTCCTTTTCATTACTGGAGTGGGGCAGTATTGATTGTTTATGTCGGGACACCATTAATGTGCGTGCGTGTACGATTAACTTGCTATAAGCAGGAAATTCCTTTTAACATCTTCAGGCCCTGGTCTTTTACCTTTTTTACTTTGTCGCCAGTAATCCGGATTCGTATGTTCATTACGCCCAGATTTCTGTAGGATTAACAACACATGATTGTGGTACTTATTTGACATTACATCAGTCAGGCACTTCGCGAATGTTCCTTGTGAGAGAGCTTGAATGGTTAGCTCCCTGACTAGAAATCGTACAACCGAGCTCAGTAGCTGCAGTCACTTAAGTGCGGCCAATATCCAGTAATCGGGAGATGGTGGGTTCGAACCCCACTGTCGGCAGCCCTGAAGATGGTTTTCCGTGGTTTCCCATTTTCACACCAGGAAAATGCTGGGGCTGTACCTTAATTAAGGCCACGGCCCCTTCCTTCCCATTCCTAGGCCTTTCCTATCCCATCGTCGCCATAAGACATATCAGCAAAAAAGAAAAGAAGCGAACCCACCTCTGTCGGGTAAACTGGGCAAATATTTGCCCCATCAACTACACAACCCTGTAGAATGACAACGGCACTGTAAAATGTCCTCAAAAGGAGTATACTACGGTTTTGCTGGGCCTCGAAATATATTACAGTAAAAAAATATTAAAAATAAATACTGTGATGCAGCAGAAGTCTGACCGCTTGGTCGAAAGACCAGAGTTGACGCTGATGATGATGATGTTTGTTGTTTAAAGGGGCCTAACATCGAAGGTCATCGGCCCCGGTTAGAGTTGAAACCTTCGGTTAAGAGGGTCCCGGATTTTATTCCCGGCCGGGTCAGAGATTTTAATCATGTCTGATTAATTCTTCTGGCTCGGAAACTGGGTGTTTGTGTTAGTCCCAACACTCTCCTACTCATGTTCACACAGCACATCACACTGCCAACCACCCCACAAACACGCAATAGTGATTACATCCCTCCAAAGAGGATTGGCGTCAGGAAGGGCATGCGACCATAAAACAGGGCCAAATCCACATGTACGAGACGGTTCGCACCCACGCCCCCCTCAGGTGCACGGAATGACCGTAGTAGTAGTAGTATCAGTACGTAAAAAATGGAAGGAGATATTCACTAAATAACTCATTAATTTAACATGTTTTTTATACCATTGAACAAATAAAGAAGGAAAAGATGTCTTAACAGAGAAGAAAGTTATTTTTGGTAGTAACTGAATAAATGTGGAATAGCATGATACTATGATTCATATCTAAAAATTTAACTTTCTTTGTACCATAACAATTGGGTAACCTCCATAAAAGTTTATTTCGATTTCACCGTATATCATCCCTCCAGTGCACGGAGTTGTACAGTACTTGTGAAGTGTTCATGAAGCCGTAGTAGAGGTAAACCATGCATTAGCAGAATACCAGTGTGTTTCGTAGTTGTCAAGCCGCAGCTAGCGACATTAACGCGAGAAGCCTAATATCAGAGCAGCGTGGATAATGTAGCAGAAGGTAGGACAAAGAGTAGGCGGGCGGAGTGTTAACCACAGCTTCACCTCACCTGTAGTCACAGCACAAACAAACCAGCTATTTCAAGGGATCAAACATCAACTCGCATTTCTAAACACTAAAAATGAAATCTAGCGCTCTGTGGAATAAATTAGTTGTTATTTGGGAAACAATGAAATTGCATCGTTTATTCTAGAGAACTGCTACATAACGCAGTAACATAATAAGCACTGACGCTTATATACACAGGATGGTCGGAAACAACGTGAATCGGGCAGGTCTATACCAGCGTTAAAGTGTTGGTCTTGCTGATAAATAATTTGAAATAAATAATTCGATAACGCGCACCGTTCTCATTTTATCGGCTGATAAATTTAACCAGTCAGATCACTTCGCGCACGAATTCAATTGGGTTTTGCGAGGCGGTGTGGCTAAATCTGCACGTGGCGTATGACAGACTTGAGAACGCCAATGGAAGAAATTAACTTCTCCAGGGTAAGTACTTGAGCAAGGACCTCTCTGCTGATAGACTCGGCTCATACAGCAAGCACGCTACAGTGGCTTGGCTAAAACCCACGGTTTGTTAGTGTTTGATGCTCATTTCTCTGCATGGCTCTCAAGCCCGACCAAGCCACGTGCAGATTTAGCAACACCGCCTCGTAAAGCTCGTTTGAATTCGCCCGCCAAGTGATCTGATTGGCTAAATTCAGCAGCTGATGAAATGACAACGGCACGAAATATCGGTGTATTTTTTTTTCTTATCAGTATGTTCAACAGTCTACCGTTCATATACTCGGTTCACGTTGTTTACGACCACCCTATATAATTATATATATATAAGTATGTATATGTGTGTGTATGTGTGTGCGTGCGTGTGTGTAATGCAAGGTTAGCCAGCTAAATATTCACCTCAAATAACCTTTAAGACGTTAATTATGAATCCCGAAAATTTGTTTTCACTTTCAGTAATGTTATAATGGGCTCATAATTGAACCTGCAGTTCCTCTCTAAAATATCAACATTTCCTGAGATAACAGTACTTTATAAAAATGAAACTACTGAGGTTTCTTTAACTACATTATATATACGGGCACTGCAATTACTGTGTCATTATTTTGAAAACCAGACAACTACTTCTCTAGAAGCTGAAATGTCTTCAAAAGTGCCTTGTTCTCCAGCTGTGGGACCTGTTCGAATTGATCATTAATGAGTCAGCCAAGACACGTAATACGTACAATGTTCCTTATCCTTTTCTTACAAGTAGCCTAGGTACTTGCTCTACTGTGCCAGCATTTACCCTATGATAACTTTATATGATTTAAAGTCTTAAATGTTGCCGTAGATAACAGGCAAAAGAAAAACCGGTGTGTGATGGCTTTTAGGGAGGGCCTACAGGTGTCAAAAAACTACGTTTGAAGACATTCCATTTTGTCGGACTTTGAAAATAGTCACATCTCTGAATTTGCAATACCCATATCTCCAATACAATTGTAGTAAGCATTGTTGACCAGATTTTAAAATGCAAAGTTATTAGCGTTATTTGAAGAGATATAGACACGTTGGAAAAGTACTGTAAGATCGATCATGAACACGTTAGTAATATTACCGAGACTGAAAACTGATTTTTCGGTATCTTTATCTGTACACACGTTATTTGAGCTGAACAATTTATCTGACTCACCCTCTACCCTACATGTACTATCTGGAATTTTCCTTTGGTTTTTCTTGTCTTTGCTACATCTAAGATCCATAGCCACACGTAAGATAGTATGTTGTTAGCGGAACGATCCGTTAATGATACAAATTATGAAACAATTCGGCGCGGGCCATCAGTATTCACAGACCCAAATTTATGTTCTCATACTTCTCACACTCTGAATAATCCAATACATGTAATATAACTCATTTTATTTGAAATTAATGTATTTCAAAATTGAAAATATTTCGATTTGTGGATTATATTGATAACATAGAAATTATGATTATCTTGTTTATTTATTTATTTATTTATTTATTTATTTATTTATTTATTTATTTATTTATTTATTTATTTATTTATTTATTTATTTATTTTATTGATTATCTAATTATTTATGGGGCTGTACCTTTATTAAGGCCACGGTCACTTCCTTCTCACTCCTAGTCCTTTCCTATTCCATCGTCAGCATAAGACCTATCTGTGTCGGTACGACGAATAAAAGATCAAAGAACAATACATTCAGCGTAATGATATTAATGGGAATACAAAGGGAGCAGAAAACCTGTTGAGTATACAGTATAAATGTGATTTCAAAATAGACAAGGAGACCTCTAAAGTGGCGACGACCATAGGCTGGACTGTATCATTGCAGGCGGCTTAAAGAACGATTCCTATTTATACTCTGTTACTTTACTAAATTACTAAGTACATCATATTGATGAATTTTATAAAATATTCTGAGCACTTATGACTTAAATATGGAATGCTGATGGTTATTATTAAGGTACTGACGATCATTCCTTTATGGGGCGTAACATCAACATCATTGGCCCCAGAAATATGGGAAAAATAACGGCTCTTTGAGAGTTTTAAAAAACTTTGCAATTAAAATTTAAATATAACTACTAACATACCAAGTAGTTACACAGAATGACATGCTTCAAACATACCGTAAAACACCTATAATGTTTGGACCCTTAAGCTGTAATACGTCAAGGCCTCTGAAATTATCTAAAAGTTCTTATTATGCAGTAAAGTGAGCGAGATTACCATATTTTTCTTTATGAATGTAATAAATGGATATCCGCCACATTACTTCTCGTCTTCTCTCATATTGATATCTGTTTCCTTTCGTTACCTCCCAAATTTGCCGATTCTAATCTTAATGTCTCAGAACTAGCAGAATACCTTCTCTGCAGGCATTGCATGTTTCTCCGCGTGTAAGCGAGGTGAGACTTTGCTTTTACTGTTTCCTCTGATGTCAGAAAGGTGTTAAATTTCACTCCCAACGGCAGTGTCTCAAGACATGTATCGTTCTACGAAAGTTACTACTGACGGTTCACCAAGGGTGTTAGAGATTCTCAACCAGGGGTGTCCTAATCTCGCCCACAAGGCAAATATGAGGGATAGACTATTGAAAACAGGGCGAGTTGGACATGCGGTTAGGGGGCGCAGCTCTGAGCTTATATCCGGAAGATAGTGGGTTCAAACCCCACTCTCGGCAGCCTGAAGATGGTCTTCCGTGGTTTCGTATTTTCACACCAGGCAAATGCTGAGGCTATACCTTAATTAAAGCCATGCCCGTTTCCTTCCCACTCGTATGCCTTTCCTATCCCATTGTCACCATATGACCTACCGCATCTTTGTCGGTGCGACGTTAAACAAGTTGTAAAAAAAGACTATTAAAATGCTCCTCCATAAATCATACAATAAAAAGAAATTTCCTGTTCCTGTCAAAGGTTACTTCGACAGTTGACAATAGTTTTTGAAAAATGGGATATATTTATTAAAAGGGATATGTTTGTTAAAAGTTGTCAATTGTTTCAGAAATGGGATATATTTATTAAATTTTTCTTGGAAGAAGTGGGAAAATGTGGAAGCAATGGTCTGTCTTCACGTGCCAATTTTAGAGCATTGATGTTAGGCAAATATGTTACTTAAATGGTCCTCTGTCAACTAACGTTGGTTTAATTCATATTATGCTACTAACTTTAAAATGATCGAAGGTTATGATTAAATCAGTATAGCTTTCAAAAAATATATTTAATATAACCATTTTACTCATACGTTTGTGTGTCATGGAAAAGTTATACATAATATCTTAATTTTCATCTGATCAGTTCGACATGTACTTGGATTTTGTGTTTTCAATTATACGTTCCACTTACATTACTCAGCGAATGAAAACAATTTTGATGGAAGTATATATTACCTTGACAGTTGAAAAATGCTATGTACACGTGTCGGAGAGCACTGAAATTTGCGTCGTCTATTGTAAAATGCCTGTGACAGAAAGACAATAGAACAAAATAATGTGAAAATGTATTGAAAATCTTAATAGTACGTACATGAACTCTAAATGTTTAGTGGTATAGCTCTCCAAGCTATTTAGCATTTCTCACGAAATTGGACACAGTTGTAATATATAGGCCTACACTACCTGATCAAAAATATCCGGACACCGATCTGAGTTTGCACTTACACTTTACCCGTGTCCCGTTCCATATTATTGGACATTAATATGGGGTGGGTCATCCCTTCGGCTTTAACTCTGCTCGGGACACTTTCATTGAGGTGTCTGAATGTCTGTGGAGGAATGATAGACCATTTTTCCTCAAGAGCAGAAACTAGAGAAGGTAGTGATATTGGACGGTGGGGTTTGCAACGAGGTCGACATTCTAACTCCAACCAAAGGTTTTCCATTAGGTTCAGGTCGGAAGTCGGGGTAGGCCAGTCCATTTCAGGAATATTAGTCTCCACAAACCATAGCCTCAAGATTCAGCATTATGAAAGGATGCATTGCCATGCTGATACAAATAACCATCGTCGTCTAACTGGTCCCCTGTTGTCTGCAGTACACAACGGTTTAAGATGTATTCATATCTTCCTGCATTTAGAGTTGTCTTAAGCGCAATTTCGGAACTACAACCTTACCACGAAGAACACCCTCTTACCATAACACCACCTCTTCAGTGCTTCACTATTGGCACTACACGTGACTTCAGATAACATTCTCCAGGCATTCACCCAACCCTAACACTTCAATCGGATTGCCACAGGGTATAGCGTGATTCATCAGTCCAAATTACTCTTCTCCAGTCATCCACTGTCCAGTGGCGTTGCTCTTTACACCACCTGAAGATTAGCTTAGCAATGAATACAAAACATTTGGCTTACGTGCAGCAGCTCGACATTGGTACCCCATTCTTTTAACTCCGGACGCGCATTCATTTTTGTGGCTGGACAACTGGCAGCACTTTGAAACTCACGAGTGATTCCTTCTGCCGATTTCTTGAGAAATTTTACAACACTTCGCAATGCTTGACGATACCTGTCCGTCACTATATGAAGTCTACTGGTCTTGGTTTAGTTGCGATTATTCCACGGGCTCGTCTGGGCACACTGTTGCAGTAAAATATTGTCTGTGCCTTCAGAATACATCTAACAGTTTAGTGTCTTGTCAGTGTGCATTGTAAAAAGTGGATATTTGACTAAATAACCAACTAATATTGGAAACAAACTAATCGGATTAACCAATATCCTTCCAATAGTTTCTTTGTGATGTTTCCATGCCTTTACTCACAAAAAACATTAGCGAAATCCCTGCGTTATAATGGTGTAAAGTCAAATACGATGCAAATTTCAGCTTTAATCAATGCATATTGGACTAATTTTAGCTGCCCATAGCGGTAATTATACATATTTATGAGACGAGATTTAAACCGATACAATACGACAGCAAACTCACCGTCTATTAATTTTAGCTTTCCTCACATGTACTTATCCATATTTATGGGTCTTAGTGTAGAAATATTATAAGCACAATGCAAATATAACTGTAAAACTTTTCAGTCTGTCGAACACGCTAGTTCAAAACATATTAAATAACCATATAAAGTACCTGTAAAACAATACATACTATTAAGCAATGAATGCCGTGTTTAGTTCTACGAGAACATCCTCAAATTCTATCAAGTCACTTTAAATCAGGAGCATATATGTACAATATTTTTTACGTTGCGTAAACTATTCAATGATTATGAATTGATGCTATGAACAAATATGAACAAATAATTAATGTATTAGTCCTCTACCGTCGATACCAACCACTCTTGATTAACGAAGACGCTGCGTCGTTAATTCAGAGAATTTACTATGGATAAGAATGTCCTAACCCATATTCCAGACATATAAACCAGAGTACCTCCTGTGGGACTTATTAAGCATTAAAGAAACGGACGTAGTCAGAAAATTATTTAGTAGGGCCAAGAAGGGTGAATGTTTAAATGTGTTTGGACATAGAGGTTGGTTTGATTACCAATTTTGTGCGATTTAATTTTTAATTACCTCTTTAATGCTCAAAGGTTTACTTCTATTTTCGATGTGTAAGACTTTGAGACCTCTGCCGATGTGTATGAAATGGTGTGAGTTGTCGAGTATCTATTCTGAGAAGGCTGAATGCCGTCGCAGTATTCTCAACCTCTTCATACGAACGAGTACGTTCTTAAGTTACAAAGAGCGTAACATTGTGATTAAAAATCTTGTAAACTGCCTTGAAATTCCAAAGCCAGGTCGATCCAGCTTGTCAGTACAAACAATCTAGCTTTCTTGTACACCCATCGCCTTACATCAATATCACGCGCGGCCATTAATTTGGTCCTTGCCTCTCGAAAATTAGACCACACACATATCTTGGATTTTCGCGCGTTTTGTTCTTTTTTGTCACAATATCTCTGTTAATGAAATAAATAGCTACTCTCCTTGACCCACCTCAAATTATTCATGATTTTTCAATGAAAATCCTTTGTGTTTAGCATTATTTATTTTGCTACGTCAGAAGTTCAGTGATAATTGCATCTCAAAGTTTCTTCTTTAATCTGAAAATAGAGCTTACACTTTCTCTTCCTTCCCACCCCCCCCCCCCTCCTCACATGTACTTAGCGGTAATTCAATCTGTTGCAAAACCCATCTAACACCTTATTTGTATCAATTCTCATTGTGCAAGTTTCAAATACAAACGCACTATCTCAATAAATCACTAATTTCAGATCACAAAATACACTCACAAACGTAAACAACTACTTTTGAGTCAGGCAAGATAGCGTTCTAATGTAATATCACAACAACATATTCCTGCACATACGGATTATTTCGCTGATATTAGTGAACGAGTCAGCATGGGCAGCTAAAATTGTGTTACTAGAGGATCACTTATACCTATTTACAAAAGACGAGATAAATTACCGCCGGGCACTTCGCAAATGTTCCTTGTCAGACTAGCACATGGTATGTAGATCCTTACGAGTCCTAGGTTGATATACTGTGTGTTGTCACATATCTTGATTAATGTTTTATGTTATCTGACCAGCGAAAGTTGTCCAAACGTTTCATGAATCAATGAACGGCTTTCTTCCTCCTAGATCAGCTGTGTCTTACGCCCTCCCCTCTGCCATCACCACCACCACCACCACAACAACAAGAAACCACCACCTGCATTGTATATTGCCTTATTGGTCGTGGATTGATTGTGTCTCACGATACACTTGATAGGTATCCATGTCAGAACGTTGTTAACATCCTACAAGTTTTACCCAGTCAGAAATCGTCTAACGGCTTATATATTTTACCATTGATTGAAGGAGGTCAAATTTTCGTTCCTTTTCGTAACTGCCACGTCCAATACACAGTTCAAAAAATTAGGGGAACATGTTTCTGAACGTATGCCATGCTCCACAAAACAATACCTCAGACTAGGTATATTACCAACTAAACCTTCATTCTTTACCGTTGAAGTATACAAAAGAACATCGAAGTATTCGCGTTCATTTTCAGAACACACACGAAAATGTCCAAATAGGGGAGAAAACAAAGAGATAACAATCATCCAGGCTGAATTGTTATCACAGTTGGACAGCTTCAGTATGGTGGATGTCCCCCACGAGCATTTATCATAGTTTGGCACCTACGTGGCATGCTCCGTATAAGTCGACGGAGGTCACGTTGTGGTATCAGGTCCTATTTTTCAATGAGAGCCTGTTGAGCCATTTGCTTTGGCTATTATCATGTCCACATATTAATTGTATTAGGCTACTGTAATGGCGTCTTGCCACTTCACTTCGTAAGAGTTAAAATAATACCATGTGTGTACGAGATATTGCGGATATCTCGGTGTTGGTCACCGAAGGTCAAACTTCCTGCCACCTGGGAATCTTTTGTCTCTTTGACTGTGTTGCTTTTGTTATTTTGGGGGGACAGTAAGAAAAATGGCTTCCCTGCACATTGGAGCAGCGTTTCTGATTTATCAGAATGTTTTTAAACGTTTTAAGTGTATCTGTAACTACCTTACATTTTACTGTTTGAGTCCTTGAAATCTCCAGGTATTTGTTGACTCTTTGAGAGCTCCTATATTAGTAAGTTACCTTATATTTAAATTTGGGTTGTCCTTATTTTCGATATGCAATGTTTACTCCGTTGTATGAATGGACTGTGTGCATGTGAGCTTGGTACTCGATTGATATGCTATTTTTGTTACGAGAGGGAGCACATACAGTATTCTTGTATCTGCTGAGTCGCTTGCCATGAAACATCAGATTGTGATTGCCTTTCGTGTCATCGCGAGAACGCTCTTGCCTTGTACGAATCGCAGTCGTGATGGGAATACATTGGTGGTTTGGATTACACGGTCTTGGTGCCGAATTCCTTGCGCACTTTCATGTGCCCGTCTGAGTGACCCTCAGATGTCCCTGGGGTCGCTATATTTGTGATGTTATATTAATGTAGGATCCGTGTGCCTTCTCTTATTTTTGCATATCAGTGTCGAAATGTATGGCGGTGTGGGTGAGTGAATGGGTGTTGGAGTACATGTGTCATATCGATAACCCATTTCGACTATTCATTTCCATTTTATCTTTTTATGCCGATTCTAGGCTTGTAGTTTTGTACCCGTGTTGGCTTCTCACTATATTATTTCTTTAATTGCCAACTTGTTTAATTTATTTGGTCCCACCGTTTTTCGCACTGTATTGCCCTCAGTCATTTGTTTTGTTTTGTCACTGATGAGAGAGCTCATTTACTTTTCTTTTAACTCTGGAGCTCTCGGATCATATATTACCTTTTGTCTATTCCTTGATGCCGGGATCGGATAACGAAGGTGGGGGATTGTTGAAAAAGATGTGATGTATGCGGGTGGTTGAAATTATTTCTTTCGAGGAATAACATATCCCCAGGAAAGTGTGATATTCGTGGCTCTATTTTACAATTACTAAAAATTACCCCTTAGTGCGATTGTGTGAAGAATTTCAATTTATCATAGGGATTGCTCTTAAGTTGATGTTGTTTAATTGCACTACGTTGTGAATGACCAGGATACTATTCAATCGCCGGCGATTTTAATACGGGTATGTGTATACGGTATGTGCTCCTAGCACTATGATTCTTTTAATTCAGTTCATTTTCTTTTAATTTGTTTCTCCTTAATTGAATAAACCTAGTTGTTCTTATAATTCTTATTTCATTCTAGTAGCATTTGGACTCTTAACTGCTGGAAGATTAAAGCCCGATTTCCAGGTTGGGGCCTTAGTTTATCGGACTTTGCCGGTCACGGTCCATGGATTTGTATCCGCATATTATATTTCGCCGATGTTTTGGATTCTATTGTTTATCGGGGAGTTTTCTTGCGCGTGGAACTGAACGTCCACGAACACTTCTGTGAAGAATATCCCACACATGGTCAATGGGATTAAGGTCGGGACTCACTGCTGTCCTTTCCACCTCTTGAATGTCCAGTTCTCGCAAGACAGCTCTGGTGTTGCGTGCTACATGATCCCTGGCATTGTCGTGCATGAGTACGAATTCAGCGCCAATACAGTATTCAGCGACCACTACATGATGTAGCAGTATTCGCTCGATGTTCCCCGCAGCGGTAACATTACCATGGACGACGACAAGATCAGTACGGCCATCAATACTGATGCCAGCCCCACACCATCAAAGAACCTTGTTCGAATCGATTGCCTTCCTGGACAACATTTGGCATGTACTGCTCACCACGGCGTCTCCGTACCCGTTGACGTCCACCACTCTCTGTCAGAGGAAATCTTGACTCGGCTGTGGACAACACAGGTCTCCATTGGCGAAGTTGCCAGCTGACGTGGGTACGACAAACAGAAGGCGGGCTGCACGATGTTGCTGCGTTAAAAAGGGCATCCGAACAGGACGTCTGGGTCGTAAGGCCACTTCTGTTAACCTGTTACTTACGGTGTGGTCAGACACCGTGACTCCAGTGACCCTCCTGAGATCTTGTTTCAGTTCTCTGGTAGTTGTTGAACGACGCCGCAACGCACAGATGGTCTGATATCGGTCATCTTGAGGGGTTTTCATGCGTCCAAGTCCTTGTCCAACACTCCTTGTGAAATGGCCGGTCTTATTTTAGCGATTCCACAAGCGGTGAATAATTGACAGCAACACGACGAAATGTCCATCTTTCCTAGATCAAAGTGACGGCCCCTGCGACTTAAACCTCGTTAATATATCTCATGAGATGTGCTGGTTGACGGACAACGTGTTCGAATGACCGCAGCATTCTGTGTACATCACATCGACCCACGGACGCATCGCAATTCACCTTGTTTTGAGGGGTCACCCCACAGTTTAATGCTTGGTTACGCCTAAAGATGGAGTATAACTTCAATTTGACATATCCTGAGTAGCTAAGGTCTCAGGGTATGCTGTACGACCATTGGAACCCCATCTACCAAATTAACGTTTACATACCAGACGTTACAAAACATGTTCCTCTAATTTGTTTGAACTGTGTATAATGAAGAAGAACAAATTACGCCAGTTTTCATCTGTATATTGTACCGGTAAAAGAGCCGACTCTCAGATTATATTTTAAAGTAAGCAGGTATATAGTTATCAGGGCAAAAACTGGGTGACTAGTAGCTAGGGCTCGGTACAGGAGGTAGGGTCCTATCTACAAGAAAACTTTGACTTTGACTGAACACGAGTTTATTCATATAAGACATGAAATTACACATCACCTCCAGGTAGATATAAGTTGTCTTCCACATAGTCCTATAATATGGCTCGGATTCTCCAGTTCACCAAGCCGAGCAGGTTGGAACACGTTCCAGAAGATTCCAGGGACTCTGCACGGAAGCGGCTGGACTGGCCGGGTTGGTAGAAGGTGATGCCTCGAACGTTCGAGGCCCAGGTTGAACCCCGATGATCCTGGTGATGTTGCAGATAATCATTTGCTACCTCAGTCCAATGTGACTGACAGGGTTGATGTCTCCAAGGTCACTCGCAGTACTGATAAATCTGAGTTCAGAAGACCTTGGGTGATTAACCTATTAGCGAAGTCACTGGTTATTATTCATCAAGACTTTCAAAATTTAACACTCGTAAAATGACATGTCTCTGTATACGAGGAAAATAAATAATTTCAGAGTTCACCACTAGCAAAGTCCTCATCTCTGAAAAAATACTGGCAAAAAACACAAGTTCCTTCTCATGAAACTATGACCAAATTTAAAGTTCACCACTGGCGAAGGTACAAGTCTTTGAATGAACATGTACGAAAAACACAAGTCCATCCACATGAATAAATTTACAGTCTATCACTGGCGAAATTTATAAGTCTTTGAATCAACACTGGCGAATGTACAAGTCTTTGAATGAACTTGTACGAAAAACACAAGTCCATCCACATGAATAAATTTACAGTCTATCACTGGCGAAATTTATAAGTCTTTGAATCAACACTGGCGAATGTACAGGTCTTTGAATGAACATGTACGAAAAACACAAGTCCATCCACATGAATATATGTACAGTCTATCACCGGCAAAGTTTATAAGTCTTTGAACCAGTACCGGCAAAATCACAAATTTATGCTTACGGGAACTTTGAGCACATTCAGTGATCACCACTACCAAAGTTTGTAAATCATTGTTTATTAGAGGAATGAGTCTCATAACACTTGCAAGTATTGCAGGTTCAATATATGAAGAATTCGTTCTTTAACATACGTAAATACCGAGCTCGATAGCTGCAGTCGCTTAAGTGCGGCCAGTATCCAGTATTCGGGAGATAGTAGGTTCGAATCCCACTGTCGGCAGCCCTGAAAATGGTTTTCCGTGGTTTCCCATTTTCACACCAGACAAATGCTGGGGCTGTACCTTAATTAAGGCCACGGCCGCTTCCTTCCCACTTCCAGCCCTTCCCTGTCCCATCGTCGCCATAAGACCTATCTGTGTCGGCGCGACGTAAAGCAGCTAGCAAACATACGTAAATAATGCAAGTCCAATTATGAGTTTAACACACGTAAATAATACAAGTCTATTTCATGAATAATTGGGAAAGTTCCAGTCTCGAACACCCGTAAATATCGTAAGTTCAATTATGAAGACTTAGAAAATGTTCTTTAACACTCGAAATATTGCAAGTCCACTTGAGAATACTTGGAAGAATTCGTTCTCCCACACTCGAAGATAATACAAGTTCACTTTATGAATACTTAGAAAATTACAGAGTTCCTCGTCGGGACTATCACTACACGACTATAGTAGCAGCGAGAGTGTCCACGCTGACTACTCAGCTGTAACTGAGTGAACAGGCTACAGTGGGCCCTCCTTTTCTTCGATCCGGGGCGTCTACGTCACAATACGGCTTGACGGAATATCTCCCGAATCCCTCGATGGATTTACTTGAAACTTGAGCATTGCGACGTTCAGGTGATCCCAAACAAGATGACATATCGCTCAAGATGCTAGTGTAATTATTACGGGAGTTACAAAATTTTCCCCGTCGAACAATCTGGAAGATGTGACGTGGAATCTAGAATACACGAGTCCAGGCTGGGAACACGTGGTGTGACGGGCGGGCGGTCTAGCTAGCCCCTGTGGCTACGTCACAGCTCACAGCTGTCCTTCACTCGCTTGCTTGCCCCGCTGACGGTAAACAAACCAGGCGTGCTCAGAACATTACGCGTGATAATTAAATGTCATTTATACTCAAAAATACTCATGTACAGGTCGTAACCGGTACAATATATACGTATGATACAGACGTGAGCAGTTACTTCTCTCATTAGGTGAAACTAGTTACAGTGAATCTAAGTAAGTAAAAAGTTTAAACAGTTAGGAAATCAGTTATAAACGAACAAATCTCTACTAAGCTTAAGAATCCTTCTTAGGGTAATGAAGTGATTGATGCGTGGTCAGTGCGTATCTTTTCTGATTAGATAGAGTTTGTAGATTCTACTGTGAGATAGCTTTCTAGTTCCTCAACTCTTTCTTCCAATGTGATTTCTTATTTTGTAACAAATTCGTAAAATTGTCATATAGCATTCACAAGTCCCACCCACACCTACAAACACTTTCTCTTCTACTTATTTCTGAAATGCTCGCCGGCAGGTGTACTTAAAGCCTGGGAGTATGGCACCTTAGCGAAACACTACTCTAGGCTATCTTTTCAACTATGTATTAGTGTAATTTTGTTAATATCGTTATTTTTTAATTATTATTATTATGATTATTATTATTTTATTATTATTATTTTATTATTATTATTATTATTATTATTTATTTTTTGTCTTAATTGAAATGTTCAAACGTATGCTAAATGTATGTAATTATTTGCGTGTGTCTGTCAGAGTGTTTGTTCCAGAAATGTGTCACCTACCCTTTAAACATGTCAGCAGCTGGTGTACTTGAAACTACTGTTGCGGTAGATGAGCCATTCCTGATTGTCATTTACCCGAGTGTATTCCAAGACAACATTAACCCTCGTGTACCTTCACTAACTGCCTCCAATCCTCAGCCTACTGAACTATTGTAATAATCTCTATCTCAGTTCTCGCGAAGTCAACAGTGTTACCATATCAATTCTCTCTCACTCCTCAGTCACATAGATGAAGTTCGTTCGATAATATCAACCTGTAACATGCATATTATGTGTATTACTGAAACCTGGTTGTCCGATAAAATTAGCTCTACCCTTGTAAAACTAGAAGGATATACTCTCTATTGGCATGATCGCACTGTCAGGCGCGGTCGTGGTGTAGCAGTATATTGTTGTTGTTGTTGCTAGTTGCTTTACGTCGTACCGACACAGATAGGTCTTATGGCGACGATGGGACAGGGAAGGGCTAAGAGTGGGAAGGAAGCGGCCGTGGCCTTAATTAAGGTACAGCCCCAACATTTGCCTGGTGTGAAAATGGGAAACCACGGAAAACTATTTTGAGGGCTGCCGACAGTGGGGTTCGAACCTACTATCTCCCGAATACCGGATACTGGCCGCACTTCAGCGACTGCAGCTATCGAGCTCGGTGCAGTATATTGTAGAGATTATATTAAATGTAGAATAATTATTAAATCATCATCTGGCATCATTCCACATACTGAATATATGTTTGTTGGGTCCATAATTAACCGTCAAAAAATATTGATAGGAATCGTCTATAAACCACTGAATGTTACTAACATATGTGACCTTGAATCTGACCTTCTCAAACAAGTACCAACCTACGAGCATATACTACTTCCTGGTAACTTTAACACAAATATCATAGCCCCGACTGGCAAATCAGACCGAATCAGCAACCTATTTACCTCCATCGACATGACGATCTTACAACTAGATGCAGCTTAAGTACGGTCAATTTCCAGTACCTGGCATCTCAACTCATGACTTAATTTGCCTGTGCTACTCTCTGTGTGTACCAAAATACAAAGCCAAATAGATTAGTTATAGGGATATGAAACATATCAGTCTACAACTCCAAAAGGATGCGTACAGTTTACCTTGGGAAGATATAAAGCAGTTACACGACACAGACAAGGAAGTGACAAATTTAACTCTCCACTCATCGGACTATATGACAAGCATGCTCCAGTTAGGCAAGCTAGAGTCACTCACTCGCCTGCACCTTGGTTAACAAGCGATATAAAAGCAGCAATGGCTCGCCGTGACGCAATGTTCTGCCGATACAAGAAAACAAATAATGAACTAGATTTTGAACAGTATCGTCTTTTACGTAGCAGAACCAAGCAATGAATTCGGAATAGCATTTGTTTTTGCTAGTTACTTTACGTCGCACCGACACAGATAGGTCTTATCGTGACGATGGGGCAAGAAAGGCTTACGAATGGGAAGGAAGCGACTGTGGCCTTCAGTAAGGTTCAGCCCAAGGATTTTCCTGGTGTGAAAATGGGAAACCACGGAAAACAATTTCAGGGCTGCCGACAGTGGTGTTTGAACCCACTATCTCCCGGATGCGAGCACACAGCTGCACGCTCCTAACCGCACGGCCAACTCGGCCGGTAATAGCAAATTTAATCACATTAAAAATGTAACAAGGAATTTAAATGCACGTATAACCTGGAACCAACTTCGAGCTATGGGAGTTGAAAAAAAGCAAAGAGCCACCACACGTGCCAATTATATCTCTCGATGCACTTAACTCTCACTTCGTAACTAACCAAATGAAGGAATCTCAACCTCAAAACTTATCCATCTAAATAAAAGAATCAGTGACCCTACAGAAAACGAACATAATTTATTTTCTCACCCTGTCAGTGTAAATGATGCAAAGCGTATTTTGAATTTAGTTAAGTCACAAGCTAAAGTAGCAGCTAACTTCCAAGTAGGCTATATAAAAAACATTATTGGTGCTGTCCTACCAATAATTACCAAGATTGTAAACTACTGTCTCACCACAGGGATGTTTCCAACTGCATGGAAGGATGCTCTTATAACCCCAATATTAAAGCATACCACAGCAAATGCGCCATCTGATTACCGGCCCATTTTGATTCTCCCCCCTCTCTTGAAAGTTCTTGAACGAGTTGTACACGAGCAGCCTGTAGAATTCTCAATCAGACATTCTCTTTTTGACCCATTGCAATCTGGCTTCAGAAAGGGACACAGTACTACGACTGCACGTCTTCGGATAACAGATGACATATGACTAGCAATGGGGAAACGCCAGGTGACGATACTGATACTCCTTGAATTTAGTAGTGCGTTCGACACGGTAAATATACACATGCTACTATCCAAGCCCCGCACTCTACATATCGGCCCGATAGCCCTATTTTTTAAGTCGTACCTTACAAGTCGTCGCCATTGCGTAGTTGTAAGCAATCAAAGATCCCAATGGGCTGTAAAATCATCCGGTGTCCCTCAAGGGTCTGTTCTAGGGCCCCTATTGTTCGTCTTGCATATTAATGACATATTCTCCACACTTCAGTACTGCAGCTACCACGTATATGTTGATGATCTGCAGTTATACAAACACACCACTAAAAACAAAATACAGGAAAGAGTTCAGCATATTAATTCAGATATTGAAAGGCTTACCGCCTATTCTAAAAACAACCACTTAATCCTAAATCCTCGTAAAATACAAAGTATTATAATAGAAAACTCTAAATTATTACATGTAATAAGCAATATCAATCCTCCTCGAATCATAATCAATGACATTGTTGTACTGTACCTTAAAAATGTAACTAATCTTGGAGGAATCTGGCCTGGAATAAACACGTAACAAACGTATGTAGAAAGGTTCATGCAGCTCGATATACCCTGAAACGTCTCAAGAATTCTTTTTCACAAAAACTTAAATTAAAATTAATCCAAGCATTACTATTCCCAAATTTCAGACTACTGTGATACGGTACTATTCAATCTAAATGCTGAACAATCTCTGAGACTTCAACGAGTACAAAACTCATTACGATATGCCTTCCAACTGCGACTTGACGCTCATGTTACACCATATTTCAAAACATTGGTATGGCAACGCATAAATGAACGAAGGAATTTTCACCTAATGAAACTTGTTTACCAAGTGCTCTCGATGAACAAGCCTACTTACCTAGCTTCTAATTTTCGTTCCTTTCCTCATTCCATGAAGTTAGTGCCCGTTCTGGTTCCCTACTTGAAATTCCACTAAATCGAAGGAATTCCTGCAATCATTCCTTTTCAAATTACTGCATCGAGACTCTGTAATACACTCCAAATGGACATTCGGCACCTTACTTCATCTCATAAATTCAAATCTGCCTGCCGTAAGTTTTCCTGGCAACATACGAGTTCGTATAACCGAGTTGTGTGATTCATTGTGTGTATGTTGTGTGAACAGCTTTTCTTCACCTATTATGCACTTCGGTCATTATTCTTACTAATACATTTCCTGTTTATAGTATTATTATTAGCATTGTCACACTAATTGTCGTATTGATATGTAACTTTGTATTAGACATATCTATCCGTAGTATTATTTCTTTGTAGAGTTTATTTTTATGTCTACATTTTTAAATTTTAAGTTTATGGTGGTTAAGTGTAAGAGAGGGCCGTGAGCCCTAACTTCGCCACCAATGTAAGTCAGGAATAAATAAATAAATAAATAAATAAATAAATAAATAAATAAATAAATAAATAAATAAATAAATAAATACAATTGCTATCGCAAGACTGTATGAACCGTATTCTTGACAAGAAAACCAGTGTTTAAAATATGTCAATGCTAAGGACTGAACAAGAACCTTTTTGGACAATAGCCTGGTACTGTAAGCATTGGACTAGGGACTTAATTTTATTTTATATATACTAAGACGTAAATTAGATATTTGGTTCAATAGCTTAATTACACAAATACATTTCACTCAACATTACAGAGTTATTGGTCCACTGTTTTCATGTGCTTCGGAGGAAAGAGAAAATAAATTCTTCCAGTACGTAATTAAAGTAAGTTATGGGAAAACTTTCTACAATTCGTTGCACTTTAATAAGGTTATTTCTATAACATCCTATCATACTCTTGAGCATTTTAAATAAGTAACTTGAGTAAAATAAGATTCCTATTTCAAATTTATGAACTTTGAAGTCCAATGAGAACATGAGGAACTCATATACTCACATAGCGTGTAACCCACGCCAACGTGAACATCATCCAAGCCCAGCTGTCATATATGAAATACAACCTGGTAAATGAAGCATGAGATACCTCGCTGAAATCCTGATATTTATTAAAGCTTGGCGCCGTATTTCCGGAGCAGTACTATGGCCGTCAGAAAGTATCAATACTGGAGTTCCATATACTAGTTTCTTGATTGAATAAATTGAAGTTGGTTGAATTAGATGATACATAAATGAATAAAATGTGTGCTAAAGCAGCAATACGCGGTCATTTCATAGATACAGGATCTCTAGTAGTCAGTTCAGGATGAGAAAGAAAAACTTGGGTATTTCTGGTGAAAACTTTGTAAGTGCACAAGTAAAGTTAATAGGTCTTAAACTAGTAAAGTGTTAAGATATGTTCATAACGATTAATTCATCAGACACAATTTTATATTCTGTAGGTGTTTCTGCGCCGTAGTATTATCATTTAGAGTTTTGTAAGAGGCGAGAAAATTTCCAGTGCCATCCGACTCTAGTAATTTGAGGTAGGGTATACCTACGTTGAAATTAGTTTTTGATGAATAAGTTCCAGCTTTGCTTAGTAGAGTCATTTTATCAATCCTAGAGCTTCTCTTTAAGCCAACCGCTTGGAAAGCGTTGCCATGAATGTTTTGTAGTAATTGTATCCAATTTGTCCATTTTCTGAACTACAAATGAACAATTTGAACATTAAAAATTGCTGTTTATGAATGCAGATTTTGGAAACAATCAAGTGTGAAGCCCTAGGAGCAGAGTACATTGTCTGAAAATTCTTTAAGTCTTCTAATTCTAAATTAGTAATTTGACATTTTGAGGAAAATTGACCCACTAGCTGTTGCAGTCCCAGTGAGTTACAATTGTAGTTGAAGGGGATTTCTTATGTTTCCTTTCTATGATTCGATGTACAGTAAGGGATTCCATGAATTGTTCAGGAGTTGTTTCACTCACGGTCTTTAAATTATACAACTATTTACAAATAAACACAATGATGTTTCCTAACGGATGTTCCTGTAAGACACTATTGTGGTAATCTTCATATAAATCTGACTCAGAAAACCTGGATGGTGCATAAGTCTTGTTCACAACACTGTAATCAGAATTGAAACCATTACAAAATAAATAATATTCCAACAAATTTCATTCAGAGATTTCGTTTAGTAGGTAGGAGTAATTGATTAATTAACATCAGCGTCCTTTCTATTCCTACCTGTGGTATCACTTCAAGCCCAGCGTGTAAGAGAGGTGTGAAATATCTACTTCTATTGCTTTTCTATGACTCTGCAAAACAATTATATGTTAGGCTACTATTTACTGTTGCTTGTTTCATTCTTTTACGCTGTTTATAGTTTTCTGCAGAAAAAAAACCTTTGCGAAAGTTTTTCTTTTGCTAGGGGCTTTACGTCGCACCGACACAGATAGGTCTTATGGCGACGATGGGATAGGAAAGGCCTAGGAGTTGGAAGGAAACGGCCGTGGCCACAGCCCCAGCATTTGCCTGGTGTGAAAATGGGAAACCACGGAAAACCATCTTCAGGGCTGCCGATAGTGGGATTCGAACCTACTATCTCCCGGATGCAAGCTCACAGCTTGCGAAAGTTTAGCGCCTTGAAGACATTTCACGGGTAGAGGTAGTATGTTAGGTGAACACGCACTCATTACTCTGCCACTCTATACAATTATTTGGAAAGTTTGTTTTTAGATTATAAAGTATATATAATCTCACTACCACACTCGCTAGCCTGAGCGACAAATCAGTGTTGCTTTGATTCGTAGCAGGCCAGTCTGGGCGGACTTAGGATATGTTCCATTTTCCGTGATTCCTACTAACTGAATGAATGTTTAATTCATATAGGACAACATACCTCTCACGCAACAGGGCAATATCATTCTACTTTATTTCATCTCTTATTCTTCTTTGGACAGTGTACACTCGTGATCAGAAGAATTCCTGGTGGCAAGGAAAACAGGTAACGTTTTGGCGTAGATTTTGGCCATCCCTGATGGTGAAGGAGAAGCAAGCGGAGCAACGTCACATTTGTTGGTCTTCCAGGAGATGTGGCTTGCGATGTAACGCAATCAGAGTTCACTCCCAACTTCATTTTCTCGGGAAGTGATTAATATGTTTCTATGATTAAACATTCTGGCTATACTGGCTTTTCCTAATCAAGGAAAACAATTGATTAATTGAAATTTAATTATGAATAAATGTGCATGATGTAATCTTTCCCCAATACCTAGGCCATTTACGTGTTTGATCAGCGCTAACAGAAACTCCATAGCAACGGTTTTTCAAACATTCTTGCGCCTCTGATGATCATAATTACATATTGCCACGTTATTTTCACTGTGGCTGTTGAGGATAACATATGTTAATAATAATAATAATAATAATAATAATAATAATAATAATAATAATAATAATAATAATAATAATAATACACCCTATGGGAAACAAACTCAGTAGTAATTTAACCCGCCATCGGTATCGTTGTTAGGTAGCCCCTAACAAAAACATTCCTTATGGCATCACAACATCGACATTTTAGTTGGAAATCACACCCTCGATTCGACGATTTGTTGGATTGTTTAAAGAGGGAAGCAGAAGCGACGAACTGCATATACCTGAAACTGGAGCTCAATCTTGAAGGCAAAAGGAGGACGACAAAATATGTGAAGAAAGAACGAAGTATAGGAAGAACATTTAAGAAATATGAAGAAACCAGTGTCATCCTGTACTGCTTAAAGGACACTTCTTACATCAAAAGTTAGCCTAATCTTCTTGCGGCTTCTGATATTCCTAATGTAAATAGGTATGTACGTAGACAAAAGGTCAAAACGTCTTTTACCTAAAGCCGACAAAACTAATTGACGAACCTTAGTTACAGCTGATTTAAAATCGCCAAAATGATTTAATACAATCATTATGCCAGTCCAAAGCCTGGGTAAAGAGTGGTGGGAATAGCATTTTAAAGCATATAATTAAATGTCGACCAAAATATGTTGCGTACTCGAGTTTGAAAGTTGTTTATTAAATAACGAATAAGCCAACAGAAAATCCAATATCGTCATCACCTTCCTCGCTTTAATTTACGTTAGGCAACATTGGTTTGGAATTTTTAATTTGTATTTTATTATTTTTATCGCAAAACATGAATTGTTTGAGCGTGTTTCATCCATGCCTCAAATTTATGGTATTATGTCTCGAAAAAACGTCATCTGATCTAATCCAGCTTTTAATACTATGCTCAAGGGGATGTTTTATACTTTGTTCATGAATCGCATAATGTTATGTTTCCAAAAACATGTCGTTTTTGAGTAATAATGTTTAAATTTGACGCATGGTTGATAAACGTTTAAATCGGGGCACATTTCACATTCCAACTCCTTAGAAAAATTGAAATTAAAATTAAAAGTTCCAAACCTATAGGAATAGGAACCTATAGGAATAGGAATTAACGTAAAATGAAGTGAGGAAAATGTTGGTGTTATTGGATTTTCTATTAGCCTGTTAGGAATTCCATAAACAAAATCCCAACTCGAGTATACATAATATTTTGGTCGACTAGAGTGATAACCGCACTTCTCCGGAGGCAGATATCTCTCGAACCTCGGCGGACACAAGCCTGGCGCAAACGCAACTCAGTGATCGCAATGCACAATGATTTTGTGGTGACCGCAAATCTCTCGCAGCTCGACCTATCCTATGGGCACAAACACATCTCAGTGACCACAAATCTCTGGCACCTAAAAGATCCAACGGGCACAAACACATCTCAATGAGCGCAAATCTCCGTTATTTTATGGTGACCGCTAAATTGCCAATTGACTACAATCGCCATTAGCAAAGCCATCATTGTCAATATTACGGACATAAAGCAAATAGAATCATCTCGGTACAGGCCGTGAAGATCCTTGGAGAAGTGAAAGGTAAAGTTCCTGCTTACCGGAACCTCGGTAATGAGTGGCACAGGGTGGTTAGCTCTAAGCTCAGTTACCTTGCCCCAATGTATTAACCCCGCTATTCATTTATTTTGCATGCTACGTGAACTTCAGTGCTATGTGTCACTCCAGTAGTGGAAATCGTGTTTCTGAATTTGTTCATTATTGACGCACAAGTCACGTCCTTCCGGGTGAACCAATTTCATCTTTACTGCCTCAGCTAGGCAGCCCCTTCCATATTACGAACATATCACAAACAATACGGATTTATGAAGGAGAGACCATTCGTTGCATTGTCAAAGTATGGTGTGAAGGAGATATTTAGACCAATTGGAAATATAAAAGTCTTTTTAATTTTAAGACATTTAAATGCACCCTGTTGGAAGAAAATTGCACTTTTCGAGCCAGTGACACTTTTTTCCTGGTATTTGTTTTACGTCGCACCAAGACGGATATGTCTTATGGCGACGATGGGATATGAAAGGCCTGGGAATGGGAAGGAAGTGGCCGTGGCCGTGGCCTTAATTAAGGTACAGCCCCAGTATTTGTCTGGTGCGAAAATGGTAAACCACCGACATCCGTCTTCAGGGCTGCCGAAAGTCGGGTTCGAATCCTATCTCCCGGATGCAAGATAACAGCTACGCGCCACTAACCTCACCGCCAACTCGCCCGGTCCGTTAACACTCACCGTGTCCCTAGAATATATACTCATTTTTGTGTATAATTCCTGGGATAATTGCTGTAATTATCTCTTAAAATTTTGATGGAAACAATTCCTAATACACTGTCCTAAACATTTTCCGATCTCTATTTTCACTATTGTATTCTGTTATAATGTGGTTAAACGGATCCGACGTATGTGACATGAATGGCAAAATTTTACCTACAGAATTTGTTAAAAACTGCTGCTATGGAAAAGTTCCTGTCAGGAGCAGCTAAGATTGAGTTGTAGTTAAGATTATGAAATCGCTACATTAAGGTGGAGCATAGTTGACGAGAAATCTTTTGAAACTGGTAGAACAGCAGTTGATAACTAAATGCTCCCAATAGTGCTATCAGGTAATCACAATGTTATGCTTTAGTTATTGGTGTTAACAGGCCTTAACGACTGGACCAGTCTCTTGAGAACTTGTCAAGTGTTCTTCGGAGAAAATCGAACTGTATATCCCAACCACCTTTGGGAAGGAAATATGCCAGCAATATCTCGAGCACGGGAGTGGCAATGTTTATGACAAATAATTACGGTGCGTGCAAGCAGAAACTTGGTAGAAGAGAAATATTCAATTGTTGGTAGTTATAGCCTTCCTACAAATACTCTTCGGTGCTGAAATTCTGAGAGGTGATATCGAGAGTAATTGATTACTGAATATGATCTCCCGAATAAATACAAGCATTATGTAAGGACAGGTAGCTATAGAGGAAAGTTTGCTTAAAAAGTCAGTATTTAAAGGAAATATTTTGGACCCTCAAGACGGAGTTACGTTTCAGCTCAATCATTTAGCGTGACAAACTGCTAGTACATTGTCGTGTTAGTCGTAAAGTCCTCCAGTTACTATCTGTGTGTAAAATTACTGATGTCTTCCATTCTTGAGATAAAGATGCATTATTTTTGGTGTATCGTCATGTTAATCGTAACGTCCTTCACTTATTATATGTGAATGAACTATCTTGTGACTTATAAGCGAAAGGTGTTTTTGTGGTAAAATTGGAATGATGAAACGAAATCCGCGTTCACACCAAACATATGGCATTATGTACACTCATTTTCAACTAAATAACAAAAACCAACAAGAATTGTTCGTCACAAAGGAGTCATCAGAGGGGAACTCAAGTGAGAACAGGAACAAGTAGTATAGGGAAAACACCAAAATATTTTACCCCATCAAGCATGTCTTACAGAACGGAAACAGGCTATGTTCGGGAGAAATACAGACGTCATATGTTCTCCTTAGAAAGGTTCTGCCACATCAGGCACAATTTATCCTCAAATCTTCCGTAGTTACCTCTGAGCGAAATTGCCGTCCAATCTGGTCCCAAACGTTCTCGATGTGTGAGAGGTCTGTATACTTTACAAACCAAGAAAGCATCATGACATCACTAAAACAGGCCAGAGATACCCGTGCTATATGAGGGCGGGAATTATCCTGCAGAAAAAGGGAAGTTATCAGGCTGCACCAGGAAGCGACGCACACACGATCCCGGAATATCCTGGATGTATTGCCGTGCCTCACAATGCGGCGATCATACGGGAGTAGTGGACAAAAATAAAAAATAAATTTTCTTCGCGTGTTTCTTGTCTTTGAAGGCGCTCGCTTGACCAGTCAGGCATAAACAAACATTTGCCGTCGTTGAACTTTACAATTGCAAATATACAGAAAATACTATATCGTCCAAGAGTTCTCTATCAACATTTACAAGGCACTTAGTGAACGTAAGTAATAACGCTGAAAATATAGTGAAAATAAATTAATTACAGTGTATGACTTCAAGAAGTCTAGACTTTCCTCCTATCAGTCATCACCATCACAGTATACGAAATTGTCCATACAGGTATGGAGGTTGCCGTCATCTTTTCGAAAATAAATGTGCAGATCTGTATATATCGTCCTTTCCTTTGCCTGCTACATTTTCTATGAGGATACAGTAAGCATGTGAGTCATCAGGTCTAAACACATATTGGATTAAGGAGCTTTCCGTGTATTCTTTAACGTAGTGTGGCGGAAGTCTTTGTCTTTCTTCCGAAAACAGTCCTACGGGTAACTCGAAAGACTAATATATCCCCTCCATGGACTAGCAACCTGGGCAAACTTCTTGGCATGTAATAGCACTGCACTTGTACAACCTTAGTTATAAGTAAATAAGTCTTTTAAGCCTGTCCCCATCAATTACTCTCCCGCTTGCAAATGACCGTAAAATCACAGATTGGTTCCTAATAAGTGTTTCATCAGTGCCTGTTATTTCAGAAGTCTACTTAGGATCAGCGAAAAATCATCTGGCCTTATTACCATCGCAGGAGGACCCTAAGCCTCGTTTGGGTTTATCAAAAATGAGGCCCATTTTCTATTTAAACACAGTTTGGATTCTCTTTCATTCTCTCTTCCTTTCTCAAAAAGTACTTTTCTTCTGTACCTCTAAGCTACCTGGATTTGAGGGTAGACCATTCGGAATATGCAAGAAACATTCAAATGTACTTATCATATCATGAAGGGGAGATATACCGAACAGAAAGAGATCTTTGTTTGCATGCTTATCACAAGGTTTAGTGAATTCATTTCCGATGGTTTCGAACCACAAATGAAACAATTTGAGGTTTTATTGTTTCCACTTCGAATGTTACATACGCTGCTATCGACCATAGTTAAATGCAAATCAAAGCTGACATATAATGCACAGTCACCAAAGACCAAGGTAAAGTTTAAAAATTTCTCTATACGAGTCTTCATGTTAGATTCTTCTCGTAAAACCAACTCCAGCGATTATCTCGAAAACATGAATCTAAGAGGTCTACATTACGATTTTGATTCTGGACGATCGCTCCAACTGTTCCCAATATTACATTAATCAACTGAATATGGATGAAAACAATCAAAAACGTGTATTAATACGCACATTCCACATCCGAACCATTGAATTTCTGTTTGTAAATACTGTGACCTCCACTACCGTCAAATCTCCATTTACAGATCAATTTGGCTGTTATGTCATGTTCTACATTCAACGATTTGGAAATGCTCTCAATAGTTTTATACAAAAGTTCTTGTAGGTCTACCTGTGCAGATGTTTCGGTGACTGAAATCCATTGGGGGTGAACGTTCTTTTTGCTTGCCTTACACTGTACAGGGTACGGAAACAGTCTGCATGAATGCTGTTGACGACCGACCTCAAAGTGGCGTATTGCTTTTTGGAAAGTTCGAGATCTACAAATAACAATCAGACTTGCATAACGGATAGGCATTTCGACTGTTCCGTATATCTTAGTGTGTTTTCTTTCGTTGCTGCCTGTTTAGCAGAAAAGGAAAGCTCCTCGGCAGAGTTAGTCACTAAAAGAGGTTCTACACGCCTATTCTTAATTTTTAGCGAATAGTCCTTGAACAGCGGTGAACAGTTATCAATGTAGTTACATAGTCCGGGGGCGTACACGGACGATCCAGCCACTCTGCTTTTTTATCTAGAAACACTGACCGAACCCTGTGAGACATCTAAAACATTTTGTTCAAAGTCACGTGGAGTAATTCACTAAGTTTACTTAAACTCTTGTACACATCTTCTGTGCAGTTTTCAGTTTTATAAGCAAAACAAATAGCCTTCAGAATTTCCGCCTTCTTTCGATTAGCATCGGTGGTTGACATCCAGCTTTCAAAATGGTATTGGTGTTTCATGATGCATTCTACTGAAAAATACGTCATAAAAGTCAAACTTTGGGACAAATGCACACAAAGTATTAACAAACCTAAAGAGAAATGTTAAGGAAAGATATTACTACAGAGATATCGAGATATGTTTCGGTGCTTTTTAAACATTCCTGAAATACCAGAGAAAACATGTTTACCAAACGTTCATCGTAAAGGAAAGCACGTACCAGAACAGAAACTGTGAAATAGTAACAAGAAGCCTAAGTCTTCCCTTGGTCTCAAACACTTATGAACGGGAGAGTTGGCCGTGCGGTTAGGGGGCGCAGCTGTGAACTTGCATCCAGGAGATAATGGGTTCAAACTCCACTGTCGGTAGCTCTGAAGGTGGTTTTCGTGGTTTCCCACTTCCACACCAGAAAGATGCTGGGGTTGCACCGTAATTAAGGCCACGGCCAGTTAATCACCACTCCTAGGCCTTACCCATCCCATCGTCACCAAATGACCTATCTGTGTCGGTGCGACGTAAAACAAAGTGGAACTAATTAAAATCAAACACCGATGCACACGCTGGACGAGTTGACTGGCAAGTGGGGAGGTAACGACTCGAGTTGGTCGAATAGTTTCGCTTGGAGCGCTCACTCTGTTCACTGTGGGAGACTCATCCATTTGCGACGTGGGTTTTCTATCTTAGCAATAAATTGTAGTCCATTTCGTGCTACGCACACTTAAGATACAATTTTTTTAAATTTATCCATTGGCCGACGCACTGTGCACCACCATGGGGAGCGGGAATCGCAGACAATGGTACTCCACACAATGACATCTACATACCGTATTAGATTTTTTCTGAATGAATAACAGCAATTTTACTTTTTAAATGGAAATACTGTCATTCGCCTCGAAGGAATTGCAAATCGTAGCTTTTACGCTTAAACCCTGTATATTCGTAAATTGTAACACAAAAATTATAACGTTTATCTTATCATGAATAAATATAAGAAAAGTAAAACTCACTGTTTACATCGAAGCACTATAAATCAAACCGGAATACCTTGAAAGGTCGGTTTTCTTGTGATTATAGAGCCTTTTATAAAGAAAAATACTGCACAATAATTAATATTTCGCTGAATAGTGGAGGAGGGCCTCATAGTCACAATCGATCGTCACTGCTCACTTCCCTTCAAATCGTGTTCACTCTCTCACTTCACTGTGACGTATGCTTGCTACGTAAGCTGCCCACACGCATTAACGTCAAGCCACCCCGGCTGCTCTGGCCTAGCCTCAACCGGTGAACAACTGAGCACCACTGATGTAGACAATAAATCTGTTCATTGGAGAGGAGACATTGCTTGGTCATCTTCAAAAGCCCTTTTGTGTATTAGGGAATTTGTTTATGGAGGATCGTGTGAGATATTGTTTTAATTTTAAATAATAACCTACTAAAACATCCCCAGTGCCGAGAGCAATGCCTAAATTCAGAGAATTCAGTACACATAAGAATATTCTAACCCACAGTCCAGACGTTTATATTAAGACGGGGAGAAGCGAACATTTTGTTGGAATAATGAAGGAAAGGCAGCTTGTAAGCTAAAATGAATGTTATCAGAAGTGGATACTGACGAGAATTTATTCAGACAGGGAGTTGTACGTAAATGAAAGAAACAGAGCGAAACAAATAATTGCTGGATCCGAGAAGAAGTCGTAGGAAGATTTCGGTAATAACACCGCGGAGTGGAAACCTTTCTGAGCAGTAATAAACAATATTAGAAAGAGAGGAAGAAGTTAATGAATAGTGTTCTGGGTAAATCAAGTGAACTCATAGTAGATTCCAGGGAATCACAGAACAGGTGGAAGCAACATTTTGAAAATCTAATCAACTTAAAAGGATATCTTCCGGTGACGTCGTGAATAACCAGGCACATCGCCCTACCGATATCAGTGAAACTACTTTTGAGGATTTGAGAGGATGTTAATGGATGGTAAATGAAAGTTGCAGTAAAGGATGAAATTAGACCTGAAATAGTGAAATGTAAAGGGAAGTCAGAGATGAAATGCCTTCACAGTGTAAGAAGATTAACATGGAATGTTATTAAGGAACACTCTTATTGCGAAAACAGTACGATAATTGCACCTGTCTATAGGGACAGGAAGGAATTTTTTTTTGCTAGGGGCTTTACGTCGCACCGACATAGATAGGTCTTATGGCGACGATCAGGAAGGATTGCAACAACTATCGAGGTACCTCATTGATCAGTATACCAGACAAGGTGTTCACTTGCATCTTGGAATGGAGACTGCGATCAGTGGCTGAGATGAGGATGGATGAAAACCGGTGTGTTTTCAGACCACAGAGGGGCTTCCAGGATCAGATTTTCAGTATGACCCAGATAATTGTAAAATGCTATGAGAGGAATACACGGTTATAATTATGTTTCGTAGATCTGGAGAAGAGATATGACAAAGCACTGAAGGAAAATATGTTAGCCGTACCGAGGGATCATGGTATTAAGAGTAGATTAAGGCAACAAAGACATATATGTTGACAACATTGATAATCGATTGTAGAATGAATTCTTAGCTCAAGGTACTTACGTACATGGTTGGACAAAGCACTACTTTTTCACGTTTGTTTTCTTACTTTTCATGGAGCATCTACTGAAAGGTATAAAGTGTCTGGAACGGATTCAGTTAGGTTGAAATGTAGTAAGAAATTTGGTCTATGCCGACGACTTGATGTTAATGACGGATTGTGCTGTAAAATCTGCTATTAATGTATTGGAACATGTAACTAGTTGTAGTGAGTATGATGTGAAAATGAGCACTTCTAAGACGAAGTACGGAAGAAACCAAAGAGGCCTGAATGTCAGGTTGGGAATAAAAAACTGGAAGAGGAAGATTATGTCAAGTTTTTTGGATGTGTATTCTCCCGGGATAGTAGTCTAGTAAGTCAGATTGAATTAAGGTGCAGCAAGACTAATGCAGTGAGCTCTCAGTTGCGATTAATAATATTTTTCGTATTTAAGATAGAGGAAGTTAGAAGTAACAGACATGAAAGTAGCAAGAAAGATCGCGTTGCAAATAGGTGTGAACAATGTCAGGGGGTTACTCTGAATGAGAATATAAAGGCTACGTTAGGAATGGACTCGATGGATGAAGAGATTCGCATAAACTGGTTTCATGGTGGGGCCATTTGAGATGAATGGAGGAGGATATGTTAGCTAGGTGAATAATGGACTCTGTCATGGAGTATAAGAGGAGTAGAGGGAAACCAAGACGGCGATCGTTATACCCAGTTTCTAATTATGTAAATGTAAGAGGAATGGAATTATGAGAGGCAACAGGACTACCTATGTAGTTACAAATAGATGACTGTGCAGGCATATTGTAAAATCAGAGAGGCTTGCAGACTGAACGCTGAAAGTCCTGACAATCTATAATGAACATGTATGTTTGTACACTGTCTACCAAACAATAATTTGGCAACAGTCCTCAAAGATTTTCGGTGATTGTAACCACGTTAGAACCTGATAGTGCAATCGTTTGCGACTATAACAGCAGCCACCTTTTCCAGCATGCTCTCGACGAATGTGTGCGGTACACTCACTGAGATTCATCGCCATTCGTCATGCAACTATTCTGAGAGTTGGCTGCTCCTCCAGCAGTCTCGTTCGTCCCAGTGATGTTCTACTGGTTTGAGGGCGGGAATCTGGGCAGGCCACCAATCGGCGAACATTCTTTTCGACGTACTACTGCATAGTAGCCCACGAAGCAATTCATCTAGCACTGTCATTCTGGAAGTAACAAGGATCCATTCCTTAAAACAGTCCGGCTCCATGGCTAAATGGTTAGCGTGCTGGTCTTTGGTCACAGGGGTCCCGGGTTCGATTTCCGGCAGGGTCAGGAATTTTAACCATCATTGGTTGATTTCACTGGCACGGGGGCTGGGTGTATGTGTCGCCCTCATCATCATTTCATCCTCATCACGACCCGCAGGACGCCTACGGGTGTTCAATCAAAGGACCTGCATCTGGCGAGCCTAACTTGTACTCGGACACTCCCGGCACTAAAAGCTATACGCCATTTCATTTCATTTACGTAAAAAACAGCAATTTTGGAAGATTTTCGTTATCCAGAATGTATATTCTAACTGTTATGTTTTTTAGTCTGTAGACAGACAACACTAATAAATTTTCTGGTGGGTACTATACACTCCGGCAGAAGCCCTTCCCAGGGGAGAATACACACCCATACACATCAGTCGGCCCGAAATAATGTGAATCTCTACTCTTCGCTCCACTTAACCGATTTCCATTGCTCCAGTGTCCAGATGTGACGATCCAAACAATATCTGAGTCACCGAGCTTTATTGTATTTCGTGAACATATCCTCGGACACTCCCGGCACTAAAAGCCATAGGCCTACGCTATGGGGCTTATGTGCCCCTGTTTTTCCGGAATATCCAAGTTTCGGCCTCTGTGCACAATGTTCCAATGGAAACAGGTACTCCTGTTGCTGTCTGAAACTCATGTCGGATAGTACCCATGGATGTTGCACTATGATTGTCAATTTCACATTTCAGGTTTCTGCGATTTCTGTCGGTCAAAATTTTAGATCAGCACAATGTCCATACACCTTCCACTTGCGCGAGACGAATACTACTGTTGATTTGGGTTGTTTGACTTCACTGCAATCGCCTTGCTGGAGAGCCCGCTGAGGTGGCATCAAAAAATTTGCCATTTTCCAAGTCGGATAGCTCTCTAGTTGGCGCCATTTCCTTTTCAAGTAGTTCTCGTATGTCGTGAAGTGTATGCCAGTCACACAAGTCAACTGGCGTATTAAAATGGAAACTATCATTGGTATCCAATTACGTTCTGATAGATAGTGTAATTATTATTATTATTATTATTATTATTATTATTATTATTATTATTATTATTATTATTATTATCACGAACACCACACATAAAAAATCTATTTCAAAACATTTAACGTGTTATATTCTGTATATTCATATCAATGTACCGGTCGTCCAACTCGTTGGCTGAACGGTTATTGTCCTGGCCTTCGCTTCAGCGGGACCTGGGTTCGATTCCCGGCCGGACCGGGGATTTTAACCTTAATTGGTTAATTCCAATGATACGGAGTCTGGGTGTCTGTGTCGTCTTCATCATCATTTCATCCTCATCACGACGCGCAGGTCGCCTACTGGGGTCAAATAGAAAGACCTGCATCTGGCGAGCCGAACCCTTCCTGGGATATCCCGGCACTAAAAGCCATACGACATTTCAATGTACCGGTCGAAGTTGGACATTCGGTTAGGGGCACGCAGCTGTGAAGTTGCATCCGGGAGATAGTGGGTTCGAACCCCACTGTCGGCAGCCCTGAAGATGGTTTCTGTGGTTTCCCATTTTCACACCAGGCAAATGCTGGCGCTATGCCGTAATTAAGACAACGGCCGCTTAATTCCCGCTCCTAGGTTTTCCCCATCCCATCATCGCCAAAAGACCTATCTGTGCCGGTGTGACGTAAAACAAGTATTTAAAAACATATCAATGTGTGCATTTGTAAATAATTAGGACTATAATTCATTGAGAAGGGATGGAAGTGTCCTGGCCAGAAATGGAATGCTGAAAGTTTTGAGGACATAATTCTAGGATAGTTGAATATTGAATGTTTTCATTTCACACTTGTTCCAACTAGTGTTTAATCACTTTAGAAAGCCTAAAACTAGTATCAAATTTGTGAAAGGACCAGGAATAGAAAGCCACCGATACACTGATTCATTAGCTCCTAGACCATGGTGGTACCTCCAGAATCTGTTTTGCAGTGCAAGAAACTAGTGTACGTTAGCTACGTTCCTCGTGTGTACACTTGGAATTCATTTCTTTGCTGGTAGTTCATGTCGTACTAACACATCGAAGGTTTGCTTCACTGAATCGGGGCTAGGATTGGAATGGTAGTGATCAGCCCCAGCATTTACCTGGTGTGAAAACGAGAAACCACGGAAAACTATCTTCAGGGATACCAAAGGCGTGATTCGAACTCACCATCTCCCGAATGCAAGCTCACAGCTACGCGATCCTAACCGCACAGTCAACTCTCTGAGCCACATGGCATTTATTTATAAATATGAATTCCCTATGGTCCAGCACTCGTTATACAGTATATTATAAAACTGTACAGTTATCTGCTAAATGTAATTAGCATCTCCCAATCGATATAATAAGATTCATGGGAACTAAGTACTCGTTCTATGACGTTATGAAATCTCACGTCGGTAATATTTCTTTTGTGCCTTCTGTACAATATGTCGTATAAGACAGCAGCCCACTCCCTCATTCTGCTGTACATTCTTCCGAAGAGAATAATCTCGAACTTGAAGGATATCGATTGCCTTCAATAGAAAGCGGAGAGAGTATGTGGATAAAACTGAAGGAATTCGCAATAAAGCAACCAATTTTGAAAGATATTGCATATTGGAGATGACAGACCTATAGGTGCAACGTCGTATCATATAAGGCATTCTGGTGATGCTCCGTCAATCGTGCATCAAGGCTGTAGTTTGACGACCAGAAATTGGAAGTCAGCATGATTGAATGGTGCAGTAAATATTTACATGACAGCTTTCGGTGGCACGGTGGGTCACTTGGAACTACGAACTAGATTTCTAAAGGCTTACGACGCTCTTAGACTCCCTTAGAATATAGTAAACAATTTGAATTCCTACTCACCAGAGGAGATCAAGTCAATTATGGTGAGAAAACCAAACGTTGCAGTTTCATTACTGATGTCTTCGTGGTGTAATATAATTTTCCATATTATATCACTTCAAAATTCGTTAGAATGAAAAAACAGAAAGGGGAATGAGAAAAAGCAAAGCACGTGGGAAAACAATATAAGTAGAGTGCAGTCAGTCTCATGGTAATATATATTTCTTGGTTACGTGCAAATTATATTTATGGACAAATATGTCACGTGCATGCTTACCATGTACTCAAATGATTGTCTACTACGTACATTTTCAGTAGATCAAGAACTCATGACTTTAATCAAAGATTGAAGACTTGGTAAAGGAATGAAGAAAAGGTGGGACTAACGATCAACTCAAAGAAGACCAAGGCCCTAAGGACGAACACCAACAAACTAGACCCATTTGTCTTCAGTGATGAACCTATAGAGGATGTGGATAGTTTCACCTACTTGGGCAGTGTAGTTACCAAAGATGGAGGAGCAGTACAGGATGTTTCTCAACGTATACGAAAAGTAAATGGTGCCTTATTTCGGCTCTATCCTGTATGGAAGAACAACAAAATATCTATCAGGACCAAACTTCGCATTTTCCGAAGTAATGTCAAGGCTATTCTACTATATGGGTCCGAGACCTGGAAAGTGCCTAAAGCGATTACCTCCAAGTTGCAGACCTTTGTCAACCGCTGTTTAAGGAAGATTCTAAACATCTACTGGCCGGAAGTAATCTCCAATCATGAACTATGGAGAAGGACGGGTGAAACAGAGATGGCCATACAGATAAAGCGGCAGAAATGGAAATGGAAAGAGCATACGTTGAGGAAAGGGAATGAAGCCATTGAGAGAGAGGCACTGGATTGGAACCCGCCGCGTAAAAGGAGCAGAGGAATGCCCAAACAAACGTGGCGAAGATCTGTACACGTGGAGGCAATGGTAGAAGGCAAGACCTGGAGAGAGGTGAAGAGGTTGGCTGCAAACAGGATCAGATGGAGATGCTTTGCTGATGCCCTATGTTCCACAAGGAACAACAGGAATTAAGTCAAGTAAGTCAATTCCACTACCATTAATCAATTACGAATAAACTACGGACCCGGTCTAGAAAGCCAAGAATAACGGCCGAGAAGATTCGTCGTGCCGACCACACGACACGTCGTAATCTGCAGACCTTCGGGCTGCGCGGCGGTCGCTTTGTAGGCCAAGGCCCTTCAAGGGCTGTAGTGCCATGGGGCAATAAACTACGCACCTCAACTAACTAAAAGCCATGTCTGGGTTTTATCATATCGTTTTAGTTTGTATATTAGTTCATTTTGGGTTAATCGCGAGAGAGGCCCCTTGAATATTCACCCCCGTGGGTGGGGGTGGTAGAATAATACCCACTGTATCCCCTGTGTGCCATAAGGGGCGTCTGAAAGGGGCCCGAGTGACTCTTAACTAGGGAGTGTTAATGGGCTACCATGGGGCACGTAGCTGAGTCCTGGCATTGCTTCCACTTAGGCCTACTTGTGCCAGGCTCATCACTTTCATCTATCTATCCGACCTCCCTTCGTCAACTCTTGTTCTTTTCCGACCCCGACAGTATTAGGGCATCCGGGGCCTAGGGAGTCTTTCAATTTCACGTCCTTCGTGGCCCTTTCCTTTCTTCGACCGATAACTTCATTTCTCGAAGTGTCGGATTCCTTCCATTTTTTCTCTCTGATTAGCGTTGTACCTCCTCTTAAAAGTATAATACCACCACGAAATGGAATACGTTCCGTGTTATTGAAATTCATTTTAAGTTAAATTGATGCCAATTGCAGACGAGTATTAATTTCTAAATGCCTTTGCTGGCGAGATGTAATGTTTATAGTACACTATGTATTCTGGTATGGGTTAGAATAAATTTATTACACTCATTGCCCTGTCTCAGCCTCATCCTTGGCTTTGACAATAAGAAAGTGACTGAGGTATGAGCGATGCTAGTAATACCTTTCCTTATGCAGCCAGTCCCTGTTATGAATGGTGTGAAAATGTCGCTTGTAGGGTCAGTTGGTGCATAAATTTCAGTGGGCTTGGCATACTGATGGAAAGCAACGGGAAAATACCTCACTCCTCATTTCCCTAGTATACCTCCTCAGTGACGCCTAGGCTGTTTATGACAGCTGTTGGCGGTGCTGTGGAGGATCAAACCGGCCTTCCGGCTGACTACCCAACATACATACAATAATTTCTAATGAAGTTTCAGAGGCCGATGACCTTCGATATTAGACCCCTTAAAACAACAAGCATCATCTAATGAAGTTTCTGTTTGTGTTTTATTTATTATTATTATTATTATTATTATTATTATTATTATTATTATTATTATTATTATTATTATTATTATTATTATTATTATTATTATTATTTCAGTGCAGGAGAGATCTCTATCGTTTCATTTTAAACTGCGATCAGCATACATTAAAATTTGTCATTAGCTTTCGGGAATTCGAATAGAGAGTGATCCGAATAGAAGTGTGAAATTAACATTTCGTTGTAAACGGCGCACGCGTTATTGAGAGGAAGTAGTCAAGGTAGACTACTCAGCCCGCCCAGTGTGGTGGACTGCGGTGGACGGAAGAGGACGACACTGCAAGGGCTGGGCTGCCGGAGTCCGTGGGTTTGCGAATGCTGCGCGGTGGGCCTCACTGCAGGACTCTGACTATTTACCACTTCTTTAATCAGACACATTGGTAATCCTAAAAGAAATTGCTGAAGACTGTGAACTTCAATGTTCTGCGTTTCGAGGTTCGAACCTTGGTGCTGTCAGCGACTAACCTGAGAATGTTATCTTCACCAATTTATTTCACACTAAGAAATGCTGAGATGCTCCGTCTCTTGGCTTTCTCTTCAAACTCAGGCCTAAATAATTCAAAATTGCACATCTTAAAGTACATAGTATCATGTTTATACCGCGACTTTCTAAAGTCTCTATCGTCATATCAGCACCTAACCTAAAAGTATAAATTAGTTTTAATTGCATATCATCTATATCTGAAAAAAATATCAATATAGTCTTCCAACTTGCTGTTATCGCTGTGACTCTTATTGATTTTATAAGCGAGTCAGACTGCTACTTTAAGGCACTGATGAACTTGGGGGCTGAGGGCTATAAGCTCTCAGGGGGTTTGTTCTTATTTTGACATATCACCTGTACTCATCGAATTAAGATCAACTGACCTCAAGTCCGAGTAATACTTATTTTTTAAGTTTGGTAGGAAATATATTTATCAACTTGCTCGTATAACCTTACTGTTAATATTAATAATCATAAGTAAATAAAATTAGTCATAAACTTAACAAAATAATTGAAATAATTTAAATTAAAAGGTGTTACAGTTAGCTTGGACCTCGGTCAACATAACCCCATTCAAACTTAGTCGATGTGTGTCTGCATCATAAAGTTGTTCTCGATCGAGCATGGCAGTGTACGAGCCAAATTCTCGGCATTTGCGGGAGGTGTTACTGTTTTGTTTTTATATGAAGAAACAGCGGCTGAGTCTCATCGAATGCTCTCACGTACGTATGGTGAGGACGCCATTAGTGGAAGAACGTGTCGTGAGCGATGTCAATGCTTCAAGAACGGTGATTTTAACGTCGAATACTGGCATAGTGGTAGAAGAGAGAAAGTTTTCGAAGATGCAGAATTGGAGACATTGCTGAGTGAAGACTCGCGTAAAACTCAAGAATTGTCACGATCAGTGGGAGCGACACAGCAAGCCATCTCAAAACGTCCCAAGACAATGGGCATGATTCAAAAAGAAGGAACTGGGGTCCCGTATGAGTTGAAACCAAGAGACGTTGAACGGGGACTAAAAATGGGTTCATTACGATAACCCTAAACGCAAAAAAACATGGGGATATCCCGGCCATGTTTCAACGTCGACGGCAAAACCGGCGTCGTGTACTATGAGGTGTTAAAACCCGATGAAACAATCACAAGTGCTCGTTATCGAACGCAATTAATGCGTTCGAGCAGAGCATTGAAAGACAAACGGCCGCAATACAGCGAGAGGTACGATAAAGTGATTTTACAACACGACAACGCTCGACCCCACGTTGCAAAAGAGGTCAAAACATACTTGGGACTGCTAAAATGGGACGTCCTACCCCACCCGCTGTATTCTCCAGACATTGCTCCCTCTGATTATCACCTGTTTCGATCAATGGCGCATGGCCCGTCTGAACGACACTTTCGATCTCATGAAGAAGTCACAAATTGGATCGATTCGTGGATCGCTTCAAAAGATGAACAATTGTATCGACACGGGATTCGAACACTGCCCGAAACATGGGATAAAGTCGTGACGCTGCTCTGAAGACGTCCACCAACTTCAATGCTTTGGAGGAGTGGAAAAGCCGCTGGAATAACTCTCCCGACGTGCTCCTGCATAACATCTTCAGAGGGGAAAATATTGTAAATGGATCCCAACTGCCACGTGCAACTTGGTCCAGACTGAACAGGATCAGGACAGGTCATGGAAGGTGCAGGGATTCTCTCTACAAGTGGAATTTTGTACCATCTCCAGAATGTGACTGTGGAGCCCCTCGCCAGACTATTCCCCACATTGTAAGCGAGTGTCAACTACGGGCATATCCAGGTAGTTTGGAAGACTTCCTATCTCCAACAGTGGAAGCACTACAGTGGATTGATAAGCTGGACATTCAGATATAAGAGATAACACTAATGCCTGAACTGAATCAATGTTTTTTGTTATTGTGTATATATTGTATATTATGTATATAATTTCCTTGCCATACGCTAATAATAATAAGTCGTGGCCAGCGATGGACACTACTTTGAATGATACATGTGTAAGTAATCTGTTTCATTAAAGCCTCCAATGTTGGGGACAAGACGGCGGAAGCAAATTTGTACACCTTGAAATAAAAATAATTGATCGAAATGTCCGTAGTATGGGTGCCAGAGTTCACCAGAATGGATCCCACGAATTTTTATAGAACAGGAAAAAGATTCTTTCTCTTCCAGGACGTGTACATAAAAGCAGCGTACTGGTACATCTGCTACAGGCCTTACCTAACCTCCTGAAAACGACTATGTAGGTAGGAACTGCACCCAGCTTCATCAATAACTCCACTGATTCTAAAATAACTAACTATATTCTCAATAAAATCCGTGCAAGAGCACCTCATAAACACTCCAAAATATACATGCAATACACACACAAGATAGTGCTGGATGACTCTATATTTACAACAACAACAACAATGAAAACAGTGGGAAAACGAAAACGGGGGCTAAGCCACTATTTGCAATGGGCTAAGCCACCATTTGCAGTTATTCCGTTGAACAATGCACATATACGTAGGTAATTACCTTTCACTGTCTCTGTGTATCAACACGACTTGTAGATTCTCATAATTGGCACTTATTATATCACACAGATACTGTACCTCATAATACTGTGTTCACTGACTCTACTACTTGTTTCAAAGATATATTCATTTGAGCAACACACGCTTGTCGTTTCTGAACATAAATTATGGAAAGTCTGAGATAGTTTTCAGTACCATATAATACCAGGCCGCCACAAGTAATATCATACCCAGTGCCTAAGCACTCCACAGTTTTTTTAGGTGAGCCACAAACGTTTGAAGTCCGGTCCAATATAGTGCAGCAGTGTCACTCCAGAACCGTATATCCAGTTCCATTCCGCTGTGATCACACAAGCTTATATAGACCCCTTCCTCTCAGATGACACATCTAGATTGATCCTGGCCAGCCAATCATGGTAGATCTCTCCCTGGCCCCAAGAAAATAACACCATCGATGTACTCTGGGGTGTTTCACGTGAGTCATCGGAACTTTTCGACTACAATAACAAGTCCACCTCATCAGACTTTGGGATGTCCGTATGAGTCATACAAATTATCTGAGTTATGATAGCAATGATTTTCCCAACCGTTGTATAAAATAAATTATCACACATGGAGACCTACCAGCTTAAAATATTAATGACAAAATATACAACTGAAGTACTGATAATAATAATATTAAATCGAATACTGACGATAATATCTCTCACTTCTAAATGCAGTGCGAGGGTGTGATATATACGTACTATCACAATGTTATAAGTGTTTCAGTAGCTTTTAATTCATTTGTTTAATCAATTCTAATTAATAGTAATAGATTTGTTTTTCAGTACTGTTTAAATTTTTAGATCTAACTTCACAATTTTTGTTAAATTTTTAGAGCTATTTAAACTATTTTTTGAAATTAGTATTCACCTTATTGCGTATTCTTCGTCTTCGGGCAGACTCCAAGTGGAGGTCGAATTTATAATAAAATTGGGAAATAAGCTCTAATAGTAGATGAAATAATTCACAATGATCATATTATTACAAAAAGCACATTTTGTGCACTTACCTCCCTTACAAATGTTCAGTTAATGTACATCTAAAAGACACATTTTAATACCACAGCTTTCATGTGTACACACAAAGTGTGCGTGCATATGACGATCGGGATATTCCTTGACACCTCATTTCTCAGAGTTAAAGGCAGTGAGAAGCGGTTGCCTGTTGAGTTTATTTCGCCTAAAATTTCCGTAAATGAAGTTAATTTGGACATGCAATGCCATTCCTCTTCTGCTAACGTTGTGACGCTAGATTGTCTTAATGACTGCGCCTGATGCCATAAAACGATTTATTTTTGGTTTAGTACTGCCGGTCGCTGAACGATGACGAATGTGCATTTGGCTTTATGACAAGGAAGGGTATGTATTATTATAGCTGTGTGTGCAGCCTTCTAAATTTAGCGAGAACGAGAGATAAGCATTCACTGCAGCATCTAAATTAATCTCATACGAATATGATATTACTTTCACATTCCTTCGAAGAGCGCCACTTTAATTTTATGTTATGTTAAGTAAGCGTTGAAGTCTTGGTAAAGAACTTAACAAAAATTACTTGGCATGTATGGTATAGGACTACCTGAGGATCTACTTCTGAAAAAAAGCACTCAACATTCTGAAGATTCATACATGAAAATTTAGAGGAAAATCCTGTTAGGAATAACTACCCTTGTTGAAGACTACCAGTCAGCCAAGAACATATTACTAGAGGTATAAAAAGGAATTTATAGAACATAAGACAAGAGAAAAGAGTGTATAGATTGTAATGTAGAAATTCTTATTCATCCTACAAATTTTTTGTTTTTCCAAACTACCTGGTAATTATCGTTACATAATCGTCGCTCCTATGCCAAAACCCCGAATGTGACAATGCTCTTCTTGTCCGTTATTTCCCTTAAGACTTATCACGCCTCCTAACTGCATATTGATACACAGTCCATCAGAACAATTTTCGTTGAGTTCATTTTCCTATGCGCGTGTGTAAAGGAAAATGAACCTTAAATACATCATGCTCTAGGAGCTGGTAAATATGTCATGTAAACATAAATTCGTACAATACGGTAAGGTTCATTTTTCTTTACTCATTAGCATAGGAAAATGAACTGAACGGAATTTGTTCTCATGGACTGCATATCAATATGTGGCTGGGAGACATGACCAGTCTTAAGGGAAATAATGCGTAGGATGAACATTGTCACATTCACGGTTTTGGCATAGGAGTGACGATGTAACACCAGAATAAATGAGTCTATTTGTCAGTTTCAGGGAACATAACCACATGAGGATAGTTACTTAATATTACATAAGTTACTTTATCGTTTCTAAACGACTCCTTACACAACTGTCAAATTTTACTCTCCATGCTATCAGCTAGTACTATAGAATTCATATTTCGTGATTTTAACACATACCTATCTACACTCGAACCTCGATATCTCGAACCTCCATTAGTCGAATGTTCAGTATCTCGAAGTAACTTAAATTTCCGGCCGTTTGTCCAATTCTTCACGTGTATTTATTTCTCTATTACTGGAAATTCGGTTACACGAATTTCTCGATTTCTCGAAGCAAGCATTTCCTCCTTTGAAGCAAAAAATACTTTGTAACTCGAATTTTGTACAACATTAACTGTAAAATACGGCATTTGTGATATGTGAGGAACAGTTAACAAGTAAAGAAAAGGTTGCAGTGATGCCGGGAGATAATATGACGAGAACCGAAAAACTAAAACTTCTAGAGATCGGAAAATCGGCGAAGCCTCGCTGTTTCTCTGGTATGAATTATTACCGGTCACATACTAAAGCAGCCCCCGAAGTCGCGAAGCTCCATTTACGAATCTCGGCTGCCTGGTATTGGCAAGAAGTTTCAACGTGAAGGGAGGAAAGGTTAACAGTAACAAACAAGAGGCAATAGCGGATTTTTTTTCCAAAGGTGTTAACGGAGGTATGTTTTCTGTTTCACTACTGTATGTACTGTATCCTGTCTTCTAAAAAGTTACTATAATAAGGGTTATATTTAAAGTGATGCCGTAAAATAGTTCGTTTGTATATTTTTAAATACTGTTAAAAGTAATGTATTAAGTATATGCCCGTATATACATATGATTCAATTATATGCTATAGATACTTAAAAAAAGTATTCTCTATATCTCGAAATTTTGATAACTCGAAATAAAACTTAGCTCCCGAGGTGATTCGAGATATCTAGTTTCCACTGTATGTATCCATCTATCTATCTTTTTTGCTAGCGGCTTTGCGTCGCACCGACACAAGATAGGTCTTATGGCGACGATAGGATAGGAAAGGCCTAGGAGTTGGAAGGAATCGGCCGTGGCCTTAATTAAGGTACAGCCCCAGCATTTGCCTGGTGTGAAAATGGGAAACCACGGAAAACCATCTTCAGGGCTGCCGATAGTGGGATTCGAACCTACTATCTCCCGGATGCAAGCTCACAGCCGCGCGCCTCTACGCACACGGCCAACTCGCCCGGTATCTATCTATCTACCTATCTGTCTGCGTGGCTGATCTTCGTAAGTTTTAGTGCCAGAAAAGCGACTGAATTTTGGTTTTTGGATTGAACATTACATGAAGACGCTAGGATCCACTGTATTCGCATTTGTTTAACACATGGATACGGCAAGGGAGGAGACGTGTGGTTCTCATAAATGTTTGAAAATTCAAAACATTCCTTGTCATTAAACTGCTAATAAAATACCATTCGTTGGCTTATATTGTTGTTACCGGGAGAGTTAGGTACGGGGTTTGGATCACGTGGCTGTTAGTTTGAATTCGGGAGATGGTGGTTTCGAAGCCCACTGTCAGCAGCCCTACAGATTGCTTTCTGTAGTTTACCATTTTCACACCAGGCAAATGCTGGGACTGTAGCGTATTAAGGCCACGGTTTCTTCCTTGCTGATCCTAGCCCTATCCTATCCCATAGTTGCTGAAAACATTCGATTAGTTATTGTGACGTTAAACCACTAGAAAAGAAAACATCAGTGTCGGTGCGACGTAAAACAAATATGTCAAATATTTCTTTATTCGGAACAAAAACAAATTCACACTTTCTGAGTTTATAACATTGTTATGTCATAGAGTTCATCGCCAACGATTTTCGTGTACACTATAAGGAACTTTTATCAAGCGTATAAAACGGCCAATGACCTAGATGTTAGGCCCCTTTAAACAACAAGCATCATCATAATCACCACCATCATCATCATGCGTATTCCAGTTATATTAGGCGTCATACTGTGTTTTGGCTGGGGGATTAATGCCAGGTGCCCTTCCTGATGCCACATGGCTTTTTAGACGAAAATTCTAATCTAAGATCCACCGAGATTAGCTGGAATTTGGACTTCGACCATCCACGTAAAAAGTGAGTTGTTAAACCGCTTCGCTAATCACGCTCTCCGTTGTCGTGCAGTGCAAGTACTCGTATCTGATTGTAGATACTGAAATACTGTAGTACCTTACACCTCTTTTCGGCCATAGACATTACTCCCCATTCAAATAGATTTGGTATTTCCTTCAAAACAGGCCTGGTCAAATTGTTTTATGGTGTGATCTACCTCTTTTCATTAATACCATCCGTAAGCTATGACATCTATTAACTCGTCTCTTATTGTTGAAAATACAAAGAACGGTCTACACACAGTATCAAACTCCTTTTATTAATATACAGCATTTTAACAAATAAAAATTATAATTGGGATCTTCTAATAACAAAATACACTCATTTGCAAACAAAAATACTGTATGTACCATGAAGGAGCCATCACATGGGCACATACTAAGTGGATACAGGCACGGGACATGATAGTACACAGAAATCTTCGGAATATTGTGTTACACGAAGTATTTATTGCACGGTAAAGAACACTTGTATTACAATGTTCGACCACACGTAGCCTGAAGACAGGCGGCGATATTGCCAAGCATGGAGGCACATAGATTTCGGATGTTCTCCTGAGGAAGATCCTACCACAGTTGGCGCAATGAACACTCAAAATCTGCCGTAGTTGAGCTGGCCGAAGTTGGCGTTCAATGTGGTTCCAAACTTCCTCGATGGGTGGGAGATCCGGAGACCTTGATGGCTAAGGAATCATGTTGACATCTTGAAGCCATGCCAGAGATTCCCTTTCTGTGTCAGACGGGCATTATTCTGCTGAAAAAAGGGTTTGCCGACCTGCACAAGGGAGGAAAGCAAACACGGTCGCAGAATTAACCTAATGATCCGCCGTGCGTCAGGGTTCCTTCAATGACCACCAATAGGGAGCAGGCATCATTGCAAATAGCAGCCCATTCCATGAAACCTCCCGTTGGGTTGGCGTGCCGCTCTACAATGAATCGCGGATCATTGCGCTATTCAGGACGTCCTCAGAGTCGAATTCAGAGGTCGTCTGTATCTGAACATCATTCTCCGCCAATCCGCAAGCTGTCGTGCTGCTCGTTCCAGGAAGAAGTGCGGACATGCTTGACGATGCTCGGATCGGAATAGTAAACGTCATAAGGGGATACCGCGACGACAGAAATTGCTCTGCTAGGCGCTGGAATACTGTACTGGCAGACACAGGCTTATTCCCAGCTGATGTGACAAGTCTCTGGAGAGTGGGTAGCGATGCCCGTGGAGAGCTACCACCTATGACAAGTTGAAAGAATTCTCCCTGCTTGTGGTCTGCCGTAGACGAACCTAGCGATTTCAGTGCTTGTGTTTACGTTCACATTGCGTCCAACACGGGTACAGAGTGTAGTCATAACGGTTGAACTAGTGAACGATGAACCGAAACGTCCAACCAATGCTCATAGTCCGACTACGCGGTCTCTCTCAAACTCATCTAGCTGATGCAATGACTTACCTAATGCTGCGTGGTTGCTCAATTCAGCCGTGTGGCTGATACCGCTCACACTTTTACTAAGGCATCATTCAGTACTCTGCATCTATGAAAACGAGAGGGCAATGCGTGCCCCATACTGGCACTTTCGCTTAAGCAATCGGCATTATATGCATGCCCGTCCATGACTATTTACGTGGGAACAACCGTATTCAGCGATTTGTTCATGGTGCCCATTATTTTAATAGGAAGATGAGTATATTTGTTAATGGCTATTATATTTAAAGTTACACATAATCTTAAAGTGAAGATTGTGGTTTCATGTCATCCACAAGGCTTACAAATTGAGGTGTATTCTGCGACAGGGTCTGTCTCAAGAACCATGCCAAAACCAGATTCGTTAAATTGAAGCGAAGTTCTTTCTTAGTTAGTTTCAAGTGAAAATGCAAATTCACATAAATATGTTGATCCAAAGCAAGATTGCGGCATTTCACTTCATATGGTAATAATGTTATATTTCTGACGAGAAATATAATCCCAAAATTCTTCTTCTGGGGACCGGACCTTCGTGGACTGATCACATTTATTTATTTATTTATTTATTTATTTATTTATTTATTTATTTATTTATTTATTTATTTATTTATTTATTTATTTATTTATTTATTTATTTATTTATTTATTTATTTATTGACTTGTGGCGTGGCTCAGGCTATGAAGCCTGCTGTCTCATTCTCGACAGATTTAGTATCAATATAGTTGATCTTAATGAATTTCAACTTAGGTTTTGTAACGTCACTATTGGATGGAAATTCCAACTGGTATTTGCTGTAGAGAATGTTTTAATCCCATTTCAAATACCCTTTCTTAGGTTTTACCACTGAGATGTCCGACCCGTTGGCTGAATGGTCAGCGTACTGTCCTTCAGTTCAGAGGGTCTCGGGTTCGATTCCCGGCCGGATGAGGGATTTTAACCTTCATTGGTTAATTCCAATGGCTCGGGGACTGGGTGTTTGTGCTGTCCCCAACATCCGTGCAACTCACACACCACACATAACACTACCCTCCACCACAATAACACGCAGTTACCTACACATGGCAGTTGCCGCCCACCCTCGTCGGAGGGTCTGCCTTACAAGGGCTGCACTCGGCTAGAAATAGCCACACGAAATTAAATTACCACTGAGATGTTAAAAATTAGGTGACAACATTCGTCTTTTATCATAACAATTAAGTAGCCATTCTCCCACTCTTCATAAAGTTGATAATTTTCTCTTTTTCAAGCAACTCATTTCTTAAATCACTGCATAATGAATCACTGTTATTGATGTTAAAAGGCATTGCACGAGTGTAAATGTATTACTGGCATACTGTTTCGACTTTTTATACTCTGTAGCTATTTCATGTACTTCCTATGGCAGGCGTGGCTGACTGTGATGCAGATCTACTCTTTCATACAAATGTTGTGAACATTATAAAACAGCAGTTCAGTGCGGACAGTGCTCCTAGATGGAGTTTAAATGGTGGACAGTTTCAAATGTTTCCGGTCTAGTAACAAAGTAGTAAATGCATAGTCATTTCCACGCTTCAACACTGCTGTGCCGTATTTACTTGTGATAACACTCCCTTTTGTATTTGGTGGAATTAATTAGTCCCGCATGGCCCTACCTGTGTATATTTACTTGCAGGCCAGCAGAGAGCGTGCACTGGAAATGACACTTATCAGTATATACATATTAACTCGCAGCAAGCGAATATTGGTTTTGTGGTTAGAGAGCGGATGGCAAAACAACGAGTCAATTGCAGACAAATGGTTATAGTAATGATGATACACAAACTGTAGAATTCACAACTCAAACTCGGAGCTTATCTTTCTCTTACTAGTTTCCCTTCTCTATATCAGACAAGATGTATATAAAAAATGGTTAGATGTTCGTCTTCAGTGCACAAGACAATTGCCATTTAAGAGTGCTTAGTTCTGAGGAACCTGTATCAATTTAGTTGATAACCAAATGAAACCAAATCAAATCCCATGGCACTACAGCCCTCATGAGCGCTGGTCTACCAGCGCTCAAATTGAAGACCTGCAAATTACGAGGTGACGCGTGGTAAGCATAACGAATCCCATCAGCCGTTATTATCGGCTTTCTATATCGGGAATATTATCTTACCGTCAGATAGCTCCTCAGTTCTTCTCATGGAGGTTGAGTGGACCTAAAATCCAGATAAGAATCCCCGACTTGGCTACGAATCGAGCCCAGGGCCTGCCAGTAATGAGAAGGCTTGCTACCCCTCGACAATGGGACCGGCTTCTGTTTTAATACGTTAAAGGAAACCTTTTCCGGGAGATAATGCAGCGTTCTGCTGTTTCTTATAATCGATATCATTTGATAGGTTGTTAGACACATAGTATTAATCCCATAATGCCGAGCATATTACGGTTCGTGTGGCTCTTAGCCTGTATTAGGGAGATTGCGAGTTAAAAAGCCACCGTCGCCAGACCTGGTTCACCTAATTTCACATCAGGAAAAGCCAGTGTGTAAATTAAAGGCCAAAGCTGTTACCTTCCAAACACTAGCAGTTTCCTACTCCATCGTTTCCGAAAACTTATGCGAGTAAGTTAGACGTTAGACGTAGAAGAACATTATTCTCCATATCAGTGTTGATACCATAGTCACCCAGGTTATTATGAGCAAGTATTCTTTCTTAACACTAATCAGGAAGGGTTAAGAAGAAAGGTCGAAGCTTCAAAGATGGAAATAATCTGAAAAAAAATAGAGAAGGGCCATAAAGGGCGTGAAAAGTATGAAACTCCCTAGGCCTCTCGAATCTAATACTGTCCGACTTGGAAGAGTACAAGAGTTGACCAAGTGAGGTCAGTTAGGAAAGTTGAAAGTGATGAGGCAGGCAAAAGTAATAAGAAAATACACTGCCTGGCTCATTTAGGAAACCAATTTTCACCAACCACAACCACCCTCCCAAGTTGAGTATCCCTGCAAGTTGCTCTTTTCTGTCGCCTCTTACGGCAAGTAAGGGATGCGGATGGGTGTATTCTGCGCCCCCATACACAAAGAGAAGGAATATTGGTGCAACATATATATATATATATACCGATTATTTTAGCTCTCTCGAGCACTGAATATGATATTTAAGACGAAAAGAAGTGAATCGCTTTCACAGTGCCATTGCAAATGGTCCGCTTTATTGATATTCTTTTAATTGCGTTTCGTGTTTACAGACGTTGGTGTACAGGTCTTTAGTCATATTATACCTGAGCGTGCTCGTTCAAGGAAACAGGGACCTCATAAGGCTATCTGCAAATGTTTGGGAAGGTCGGCCTATGTTTTGTGCCGCATGTTCTGGACACACAGATCTCAACAAATGTGGTGACCTAAGTAACATATGTTTCGGAGAAGTAAATATCCGTTCCAAGCTTTCGATGTGTCGGCCACCTTTCTGTCATACCTATGTAGTGGGACTGTTTACTCTAAAGATGAATACCTAGAGTAACAGAATGAAGAAAAACATAAATAATGCAATTTTGTTATTGTGTGGTACAAATTTTATATAATACGTTAGAATTTCGTACCTTGTAGCTCCACTAGATACACAATACGCCGTGTAACACATTCTCACATCCAGGATAGAAAGGGATTCCCTATGTCCACTTGCTGCCCTAATCCTTCCCACAAGATCATCCTTGTTATCAGGTTACTTTGTGTAAATTATGTCAGGAATGCACCTCCACCAAATGGAATCCATTTCTTCGACTTTCCCCATACATGGACAGCCTATCTATCAACTTTTTGTTACTATAACGCCCCCTGCTCCATTCGGCAACAAACAACATGTAACAAGGTTTATCAAGACTCTACTGCAGGGCCTCTCAAACGCCAAAATCTCACGCATGCAATCCGCGGGGCAGAGTTCCTGTGCACAGTGCATCGGTCCAACTCGGCTCGGCACGGACCAACGCTTCGTCTCTGGGCTACTCGGCTAAGCTCGGCTCAACTCGGCTAAACTCGGCTAGGATATGGCGCCCTACGGAGCGAGTGAGGTAGAGGGAGACAAGGGGGGAGAGCGAGACAGTCGTGGGGAAAGAGAGTGGGAGCGCTATTGCTACAAATCGAGGAGTGTGGGGTCTGCACTCTGGTCAACCAAGCGAAGTCGTATTTTGCACCGTGCACAATGCATGCACCATGTGTATGTACCCTGAGAGGCCCTGCTCTACTGTGAGCGAAGTCACAACGTTAAGTGTGTCAAGAAGTCATAATTCATTTTCCAGTGTCGAATCAGTTAAATGTAACTTACAACCTTTTAGGTCTGTCAAACACACAAGTTCAAAATATAATATATAACACTATAACACACCTGTAATTAATACACACTATTAAGTAAAGAATGACATGTTCCGTTCTGAAAGAACATCCTCAGATTCTATCAAATCACTTTAAACCATGTGCATATGTGTACAATATTGGTTACGTTGAGTAAAGTAGTCAGTGGTTATGAATTGGTAATGTTTGTACTTGTTATGAATGTATTCATCCTCTATTCTCACTTCCATAAATTATTTATATTATGAAAAGACACAGTTGCGAAACGTAACGGACGACAGCAACTAAGATAAGCACTGGAAAATGTCCATAATTTACTGAATGTACATGGATGCACACAATTTAAAGGGATTTGTTAGAATCTGAGGATGTTCTTGTACATCGAAAATTGACATTCTTTGTTTGACAGTGTGTATTTATTACAGGTCGTTTGAACGAGTTGGACCGGCCGAGTTGGCCGTGCGGTCAGGGGCACGCGGCTGTGAGCTTGCATCCGGGAGATAGTAGGTTCGAATACCACTGTCGGCAGCCCTGAAGATGGTTTTCTGTGGTTTCCCATTTCCACACCAGGCAAATGCTGGGGCTGTACCTTAATTAAGGCCACGGCCGCTTCCTTCCAACTAGTCCTTTCCTATCCCATCGGCGCCATAATACCTATCTGTGTCGGTACGACGTAAAGCAAATAGCAAAAAAAAAAAAAACGAGTTGGATGTAGTGCACGACTTCGTATACCTTGGGTCAATCGTCAGTGACATGGGAAGTCCCGAGAAAGAGATGAGGAGAAGGATATTGCTAGGACGAGTGGCTATTATGATGTTACGGCCTGTGTCTGAAAAGTTCGGTGAATGGTCGCCCAGTTTGTACACCGTGCTAGTTCGGACGCTGCACTCGCACATACGCATTGCGAGACATAACACCAAGTGCCCCTTATCGGTCAACTCAACAGAGTTAAACGGAGTTGAACGCTGCAACACATCGCACGGAGTCAGTGTGAGGACTCGTGTCATTGCACAATGGAGTGCAAAACGGAGCAACGCGTTAACATGAAGTTTTGCTTCCACCTAGGCAAAACGGAAACGGAAACACACGCAATGTTAGTGCAAGTTTACTACGCTCAAGCAGTGGGCAAGAAGTGCGTTTTTGACTGGTTTAAACGCTTTCGAGGTGGAAAGGTTGGTGTTGAGGATGAGGCGTGTTCGGGTCGACCAGACAAAATCGAACGAGTGCGACAGATGCTTGCGAATGATCTGCGACTGTCCTTACGAAAGATAGCAGATGAAGTGGGTGTAAGCAAGGGCAGTGTAAGGACCACTGTTCACGAACATTTGAAAAAGCGGAAGATTTGTGCCCGATCTGTACCGCACAACCTGACAGACGAGTCGGCGCACAAAGTCCAAGATTAGGACAATGCTGATCACCTTTTTCGACAGCAATCGTGTCATCCATCATGAATTTGTACCCCAGGGGACACAGGTCAACGCGGAATTCTACGAGGGAGTCTTGAAACGGCTACTGCAACGCATCAGACGGGTTCGGCCTGAACTGTACCGGAGTGGACAGTGGAAGCTCCTCCACGACACTGCCTGTCCGCACACCGCGATCCGCGTGACCCAGTTTCTCGCCGAACGGCAGGTGACTTTTCTTCCACACCCTCCGCATTCTCCGGATTTGGCGCCGGCAGATTTTTTTCTTCCCCGTATTAAATTAGCCCTGAAAGGCCACTGGTTCCACAGTGTGGCAGGTATCCACCAACGCGCGACAAGGGTTCTCCGGGATATTCCAAAAGGAGCGTTTGCTGCCAGCTTCCAGCAGCTTTACAGTCGATATCAAAAGTGTGTTGCAGCTAACGGAGATTACTTTGAAGGTCAGTAAAGGAGTTTTGTGTGTAACTTGCACTGTGTTCATTTCATGAGACCATTCACCGAACTTTTCAGATACAGATTTAATTAAGATTTGTAAGAAGATGTGAATTACGAATAACACAAAAATACGTCTCGTTGGAACCCTTGAATTCTCTTTTTTCTCGTGTGGCTGTGAGGCTTGTACCGTAAAGGCTTTAGGAAGAAAACGCATTGATGGCTTTTAAATGTAGTGCTGGCGTAGAATGCTACGTGTGCCTTGGGCTGTAAGAAGAAGCAGTGCGTCCATTCTTCAGGAGATGAAGTTTTTATAACGCCTTTCTTCTCGTATTAATGAAAGAATACTGCAGTCCTTTGAACACATTGTGGGACGCCCTGGAGAAAATCTAGAGGAGTTAAGCATGGAAGGGAAGGTTGAGGGGGCAGTTGATCACGAGGAAGGACTTCAACCTGATGGATAGGACAAGACTCTCACCGGTACCTTTATAATGTGCCCTGAGGAAAATCGAAGATACTCCGGAATGTCGAAGCTACAGCAGAGATGTGACCAGCAAAGACAGTGGGATGACGACACTCAGAAATCAGTAAATCGGTTTGTTATGATGATTATACTTTGAATGTGTGTGGTTGACAGACTGAAAAGATTTTAAGTTACACTGAACTCGGAACGTTAACAAATATCCCTCCGCTCATGCACAGTGATTTAACGTACTTCTAGTTAGTCGTAGAAAGACGCGTTTGCTTCTACTATGAACTTGTGACTTGAAAAATATATTTTTCTACTGTATTTCGCCATTTCGTATACTGACCCTGAGTTAGCTCTTCCTCAGATTGGCATTCATACACCATTCACATACTCCGTTAACGCGACCGTGAGAAAAGAAACGTAACAAAGTGAGTGGGCTCTTCAAATGACCTATATATCTTTTGTAGCGCGGGGTCACATACGGCATGTCCCATACATACTACCACTGGTTAAACCACTTCAAGGTTTGTCAGAAACCCGCATGGAGAACAAAAGAAGAGCTTGGAGACTCATCGCTTCAATGGATGCTTGTGACCTTTAGCCTTCTGTGTCAACGTGAACGTGGACTGCATTCGAAAGGGTTGGCGTGTGGACCACTTAAGTGCAGATTGTCAATTTTCTGGAGAGCAATGATATTGAATAGCAAATGATTGAATCATTTTTAAACGCAATTACTTATTCTATACCACCGGCCGTAGCCGTGTTGAAACACCGGATCCCGTGAGATCTCCGAGGTTAAGCAACATTGGGCGTAGTCAGGAGTTGGATGGGTTGCCACGCGCTGTTGGTGGGGGGTAAGGGAATGGAGGAGTGGAAAGGAACTGGCCACCCTACAGCACGTAAACTCCGGCTCAGGAACACCTCAGCGGAGGTTCGGACCTGCTTTCGGGCAGAATAACCCTTACCTACTAATTCTATTGAAGATAGTTGTATTTTATTTTACCTGGCAAGATTAAGGTCTTCAGGCCTTCTCTTCCATCTAACCAGGTACTGAAATATACTTATATTGTATTACTTTACAATAATTAGATTTAATACAGATTATATTAGTAATAATACAAGAATGAGGAGTGATGAGATTAAATTCAGATGAAATAAAATATAATCAAAAGATAAATTCTTAAAACTAATATCCTAGATAAGAACATGTAACATATTGTTTGTTTGCAAAAGAGAAACGCTTTTAGCTCCAGTAAGAGCAAAACTCTGCATTGGATTTTCCTGATTATTGCAGAGAAGTTAATAAGAGTGTATTAGAGCTAACTGCTTCTGTAATGAAGCGTCAAGTACGGTACATTGGTTTGAATGAAAACAGTCTCCCAGCCATTCAATTCCGCTTCTGGTTTGAAACCGGTTAGATTGCAGCGCAGATAGTAAGTACTGCCATTATGGGTTTCTTGCTTTGTGCGCTGCAATTATCATTAAAATATATAGCTGCCGTACTTCTTGGCACAGTAGATTAGGCAAAGAGTGAAGGAGTATGCTTACAACGTTATTTTGGCCTTTGCGTCTAATGGTTTCATCATACAGGTATATTCGAACCACTGTGAACTCAAGTGAGGTAATTGTTTCCCTTACTTAACTCAGCGGATATCAAGTAGACATACATTGTTCTTGCACCATATTTTTTGCTAGTGGCTTTACTTCGCATCGACACAGATAGGTCTTATGGCAACGATGGGACAGGAAAGGCCTAGGAGTTTGAAGAAAGCGGCCGTGGCCTTAATTAAGGTACAGCCCCAGCATTAGCCTGGTGTGAAAATGGGAAACCACTGTAAATCATCCTCAGGTCTGCCGACAGTGGGATTCGAACCTACTGTGTTCCGGAAGCAAGCTCACAGCCGCGCGCCTCTAACTGCACGGCCAACTCGCCCGGTCTTGCACCATATTAAAGGCCATTCAGTTTCTACATGAAATAATATTATAAAGTATAAGTCACTCAGAAATGGACTTAAGTGGTTCATTCAATTAACACTTCATAATTAAGTAACGTTATGTTGAATTTAAACTATGAAAGGGGAAAGACAGTAAATCATTCTTACTTTTAGATATTCAACATTAGTCCACTAGATTGTTTACAATGTGAGAAATATTAGTAGACCTGGAAAATCTGTGCAAAACTACAGCATCACCTGCTATTACACCACTTCACCACAAGCACTGAATACTTGTGGAAAATAGCTTCATTGTTCCGATGCCCCTAATAACTGAATAAAGGGGTTCCGTCACGTAATCATTGAATGTAAAAACACTTATTTCCTACCACGAATGGCACTTAAGAGGGTGTGTATGTCTTCAATAATATTATTCCACGTTCATAATGGAGCACAATAAGAAATGCACCATAATACGCTGAGATAGCTGAAGATGCTTGATTCAGTCCCAGCTTTCAGCGGTGGTGATGGTGCTTGTTCTTTCGAGTAACAAAATGAAGGGATTACAAGTCCTTCGTTATAAGAAAGAAAGCGAGTTCCTACATTTCGAAGAAAAATAGTGTGTGCTAAAGCCCAAAGTCATCACTCTGTGCTCAGAGTTTGTGTCTTTCAGCTTCCATTCTAGGATATTTTCATTTTGTTTTCCACGACCAGTGCAGTACTCTGCCTTGCTATTAGTTTCAACTAACCTGTACTAGACCTGAATAACTTGTAATTCCTATGTACTGGTGAAAAATACAGTAAAGTACAACAGATAAAACGCACAATAACAAGAGAATTAATTATATTTGGAGTCGAGGATCGTTGCGTATTACATTGTCTATCCTCAACTTTCGCATTCCTTTATCTCCCTCACCAGAATTGTACAGTATGAAGATCTAAATAAAGTTCTGATTAAAATCGGAACTTACAGTTGACCCCCAATAACTAATCATGCCTACTTACTTTCATTAATTACAAATGAAATGTGTATGGTATTGATAACATTTAGCTTAGAGGTAAAAGGAAGAATGTTATGCATATTGTTTTTGCTTGCTGCTTATGTCTTTCAACATCCTAATCTGTAGCCTCATGTCGGACCTATTCATCTTGAGAGGTGGTATTCTGATAACTTGTGTGAATGAGATGTCCTACTGATAGGGGGATCGGCAATTAAGTGGAGCTAAGGCCGGAAAGGGTATTATGCTATATACCAGGTATCATCGCGATATTCAGCATGAGGTGAAGTGGAAAGCTAGAGAAAACCACTTCAGCGACTGCAAAATGTGAGAATGAAGCCTCTGAGTTCTATACCACGTTCTGGTCCTGCAAATCAGTCTTAAATATGTGACAGAGTCGATTATCGTGCCCAGACCAATCTTAAGGAAAAACTCCACTGAAACTAACCCAGATATATGGTATACAGTATGATGAATCTAACTCCGTTGGCTGCCACTACGCCGTTTGTTTTAAAGGTCAATGGCTCAAGTTAATTACTTGATCGAAATATTCTACTATAAGCCGATTACGAGTCGGTGGGAGTTTTGCACTCAGCACTTAAAGTTTCGGAGGGAGTTAGTTCACAGTAATGCGGTTCTAAGCAATGTTCTCGGCAGGGAAACAATTTCCATTGAATCTCTAACCATTAATTATTTCTTGAGTTATCGTAAGTCATAATTTCAACATCCATTATCTTCCTTTCGCATACATACATGCATGCATGCATACATAAAAACATACATACATACATACATACATACATACATACATACAAACATACATTCATTCATACGGAGCGAGTTGGTTTCATGGTACTAGCCACGAAGACTGAGCTCGCATTCGGAAGACGTTGGATGAACATTAGCAACCTTGCCGATGGTTTCCAACTTTCACACCATGTTGTACCTTAATTAAGGCCACGGCCACTTCATTCCCTTTCCTATTCCATCGTCGCCGAAAGCCTATCTGTGTTAGCCCGGCATTAAGAAACTAGAAAAACGTACGTACCAAGGGGAGCCAACATTTTTAATTCCGTCCGATTCGCTGGCAATAATAATGTATTGAAATAGCAAACCAAATTAGGAGGATTTCTAGAAATAAACTAGCATCGTTATTAACTTCACTTCACCTTAGTGCACTGCATACTAGTGATGGGCGTGAATAAAGATACGAGAGAACGTCGATAAAGTGATGACGAATTTGTCAGATCATTTCTGACATGTCACAGCTCAGACTTAGGTCCAGTGCAAATTTACAGACCATCGATGAAACAATGGGCAATTAAGACTAATCCATAGTTCTGGCCGATATTGATTGCAGTGTGCTCTGCAGTATATGACTTAGACTTTGATCAGAGAACGTTGTTAAATCCAAGTTGTTTTACGTCGCACCAACACAGATAGGTCTTATGGCGACGATGGGACAGGAAAGGGCTAGGGGTGAGAAGGAAGTGGCCGTGGCCTTAATTATGATACAGTCCCACCATTTGCCTGGTGTGAAAATGAAAAACCACGGAAAAACATCTTCAGGGCTGCCGATGGTGGGATTCGAACCAACTATCTCCCGAATACTGGATACTGTTCGCACTCAAGCGACTGCAGCTATCGAGCTCGGTGTTGTTGAATCCACCGAATCTCGTTTTCCCCTCATACAGTTTTATGCAGCGTATGTGTACGTCGTTTATCATGGGCAAAGATGACAGCAGGATACACAGTGTGCATGTTAGAAACTAGTGATGCATCTTGATCTATTGAAAAACACTTTTCAGGAAATACTACGTACTCCTAACCCTACGGAAGGAACGTAATAAGTATATTATGCACAAATATCATAAAGGATGGTGTTCCATGAGAACAGACTTCCGCAGTACGTGTGATATCACTCAGTAGGCAAAATTGCATACGTTTTTGGAATGCAGTCTGAGGAATATGAAGAATACGTTCCAATAATAATAATGATAATAATAATAATAATAATAATAATAATAATAATAATAATAATAATAATAATCGCCTGTGACCGCTGTTGAAGTCTGGTACAGGTCCTTCGATTTGACGTCCTTTAAGCGACCTGCGTGTCTGTGAAGATGTGGCCTTACCTGAGAAGAATTCTAATGTTGAAGATGGCAAAGACACCTAGCCCCTCTAACCACAGAAATTAACCAAAAAAAAATTAAAATCACCCTACCGAACATCATCTCCCTCGGAACTCTGGCATATACTTTCCCTAGATCAGTGAAAAACAAGCACAACTGTCTACACCTCTCGCAACATTTTCAGTTACATGGAGCATACTGAAAATCTGATCATCTGGTCTGAAACAACGTCGGTTTTCATTCAACTTACAAAATGCCAGTGACCAACTACTTGACCAATGAAGTATCTAGATAGTTGTTACAATACTTCCTATTCCCTTACTTATAGATAGTTCCAGTTACTGCCTTCGTTCAATCACACGGTACCATACTATCATTCCATACTAATCTTATTACTGTATGAAGCCATTTCGTCCCTGCCCCTCCACTAAACTTCACCATTGCAGGTCTATTTTCATCTATTCCTGCCGTTTTTTAACAATGGGGTTTTTTTGCTATCCTTATCACTTCTTCAAGCGTAATTGCACCAACTTCATTGCCATCCTCTTCTTTCCTTTTACGTTGAGAACATTTCAATATATTCCTTCCACTTGTTCGGTGATTCCCTGGGATTTATCATGAGTTCACCTTATTTTCCCAAAACACTATCCATTGCCTTTTTCCCCCTTTCCAAGATTCATCATTACTGTCCAAAAAGGTTTCCCTGCCGCATGACGTAGACTTTCCAAGTTATTACCGAAATCTTCCCATGACTTCTTCTTGGATTCAACAATTATTTGTTTGGTCTTGTTTCGTTCATCTACGTAAGCTCACAGGTCAAAAAATTAGTCACCTCTGGAGAAATCATTACAAGCTTCATTTAATATCGTGTAACTTCACCTCTGGAGTTGATAACCGCCTGGGTTCGGTTAGGAAGTGTGCCCACAAGGCTGTGCAGGTACATCGCAAATCCACTCGCTGAGGATTTGATAGCGCAATTCCACCAAATTGCGGGGGTGGTGATGTTGGCTGTTCCAGAAAGTCCCACAGCTTTATAATGGGGTTCAAATCAGGTGATTATGAAGGCCAATGGAAATTTAATAGGGTGGTCGAGTGTTCATAAAACCAGTCCTATACGTGTCGAGCCCGATGAACTTTGCTGTTGTGGCATACTTATCATGCGCATATTGACTAAACGACAACACCTGATCATACAGACTGTTTAAATAAACATGCTGGTTCATGTTAGTGGTCACCTCAGTGAGCGGGTCCTATCCATGATTCGAAAAACACCACCAAAACATCATAGAAGCACCTCCGGTTCGAACTTGACCTTGCGCTCATCCAGAATTAAATACTTAATTGGCTTTCGGTTCACTCGATTACGTTTGTCATTGGAATACCGGCAAAAAACGTGGTTCGTCAGACCACATTACGTTGCGCCAGTCAGCTACTGCCCACGTTCGATTATTTATAGCCCCTTGAAGACGTACAGCTGTATGTGCCTGTGTGAGCGGTGGCCTCTAGGTACCTGACCGACTCCAAATGTTCATTGCATGCTGTACCCGTCGCAATATTCTCTCACTAACAGGTTGGAATGGACCTTCATTCACTGACTGCAGCAATTCCTATCACGTTTGGATTCACAAGCCGTGAAACGCATCTCCGGTCCCTCTTAGTCAGGATCTCTCTTCCGACCACGATTCTTACGTGTTGCTTCGTGGCCACGTGTAGTATACCACTGCTTGCAGACCCGTTGAACAATCAGCTGCGAAAAACCAATAAATCCAGCAACATTTCGCACCTTGTCCATGGGCACGGCCAAACACGATTGCCCGATTTTACCACTCTGTCACATCCTTACATCTACCCATGATGACGTACACTGTCCGGTTAAAACATCAATGTCTCACTGATCGCTACTGCCTTATGCTCACGAAGAGGCAGTGCGCGTGACACGTTCGCTGCGCCATCTGTACAGGCTTAATTATCCATCTGTGCGTGTGCTCAGGGATGAATAATTTTTCGACTGGTGAGCTTACAATTCCATGTCTGTATCTGCCCTTGTTTGCAGCCATTTCAGATAAACCTCATTTTTACGTTTACAAGCTGCCCTCACTTCATCATTCGACCTATAGGTTCCCTTCTTCCCATTTTTACATACAGTTGTTCCTAAGGATTCCCTAGCTCTTTCTACTATAGCATCACTGCATGCCACCCATTCCCCTTCTATATCCTGAACCTGCTTACTGTCCACTGTTTTGAATGTGTCATTAATCATATCCATGCCTTGCTGTATAATGTCCTTGTCCTGGAGCTTTTCTGCCCTTATCCTAATGCAGATAGAAATTTTCTATCCTAAGCCTATTTCACAACAGTAAAACGATTTTCTCAAAATCTGTGGTGATGCACGTGTTTAAAGAATAAAGTAGATAGAAAATGCAGGTTAGCTAAAGAAGAATGGCTGAAAGAGAAGTGGAAGGATACTGAAGGTTGTATGGTTGTACTTAAGGTGGATGCTGCATACAGGAAATTCAAGGAAACCTTTGGAGAAAGGAAAACTATGTGTATTAATATAAAGAGCGCACATGGGCAACCTTTTCTAGGGAAGGAAGGTAAGACAGAATGACAGCAGGAGCATATTCAACAGTTTTATAAAGAAAATAAATATATGATAAGGTTCTGGAGCAAGAAGAATCTGTTGTTGCTGATGAAATGGGAGACCCAGTTTTGAGGTTAGAATTCAACAGGGCCTTAAGAGACCTAAACAGGAACAAGGCACCATGAACTGACGTCATACCCTCGGAATTACTAACTGCTTTAGGAGAAACCAGCAAGAGAAGGCGTTTCCATTTAGTGTGTAAGATGTATGATACAGCAGAAGTGCCATCCATTTAAGAATGTATGTTGTTATACGTATTCCCATGTAATCAATTGCTTTCAAGTATGAAAACTACCGCACCATTGGCTTAGTATCTCACACTTGCAATATTTTAACACATATTATTTACAGAGGAATGGAAAGGCGGTTTGAAGCTTAACTGGAGGAAGATCAGTTTAGCTTCAAAAGAAAAGTAGAAACACGTGAAGCAATCCTGACTTTACGTCTGATCTTAGAAGATCGAATTAAGAAAGAAAGAAAGACAGGCCTACGTACATTTGTACATCTAGAAAATGCATTCGATAATGTTGATTGGACCAAACTCTTTGGGATTCTGAAGGTGATCGGGTTTCGATACGAAAGAGAATTATCTGCAATATGTACAAAAACCAGTCTGTAGTGATAAGATTCGAAGGCTACGAAAATGTAGCAGCAGTCCAGAAAGGAGTGAATCGAGGCTGTAGTTTGTCCCCTCTCCTTTTCAATATTTACCTAGAAGATGCGATAAAGGAAAGCAAAGAAGAATTTTGAAAAGATATCACAACCCAAGGAGAGAAAATCAAAACCCTGGGTTTTGCCGATGATATTATTCTATCTGAGTCTGCAGAAGATCTAGAGGAATTGCTAAATGGTGTGTCCACAGTATTCGTGAAGTAGTACAAGATGAAAATAAATAAATCCAAAACAAAGTTAATGGAGTGCAGTCGAATGGAGTGTGGTGATACAGCAAATATGAAATCATACAGGAAGCAGATGAATATTGTTACTTGGGTTAGTAGAATGATGGCAGAAGTAACGAGGACATAACATGCGGACTAGAACAAGCAAAGAAGGCCTTTCTTGAAAACATTGCTCACTTCGAACATTGAAATAGGAAATAAAAAGACGTTTTTGATGACTTTCGCCTGGAACGTGGCACTGTTTGAAAGTGAAAGTGACGAGCTCAGAATGACAGGGAATAGAAGTTTTAGTAAATTTTGTTACAGAAGAATGCTGAGATGGGTAGATCGAATCACAAATGAACAAAAACTGAATCGAACTGGTGAGAGACGAACGATTTAGTGAAATTTGTCCAGAGAAGAGGGCACGTTTTAAGACACACAGGTCTTGTACAGTTAGTTTTTTAGGGACGTATGGGCGGTAAAAATGACAAAGGTAGACCAAGGTATGAATATGACAAACAGATTAGTGTAGATGTAGTAGTTATGGAGAAATGAAAATGTTAGCACAGCATAGGGTGACATGGAGAGCTGCATCAAACGAGTCTATGGACTGATGACCCAAACAACAACAAAATATATCTTTTAAAAAAGTAGTAATCATACGTCTTACTCAGTATCCCACACATTCTTCTTTTACTGCCTTGTGGGTTCACCACGCCGGTGTAAACTGTGTCGCACATGTTGACCTAGTCCTGTTTTACGACTGAATGCCCTTTCTGTCGCCAACCCTATGTCCGTAGACCGTGTTTATTACTGCGGGTTTCTGAGCTTGTCGATATTGAGGTGTGTTCTGTGTATTAAGACAAAAATAGACATCCAGTCACCGGATCAGAGTAACTAATGAGACCCGGTTAAAATACCTGAACTTGCTGAGGATCGAACCCGGAGCCTTTGGGACCATTCAACGAAAGACCCCGACAATATTCCACACTTGCCATTTATCCAAACTTGTTTTAATTTGCTTTAAGTCACACCGACACAAACACGGCTTATGGCGACGATGGAACAGGAAAGGGCTAGGGGTGGGAAGGAAGAGGCCGTGGCCTTATGGTTGTTAAGGTACAGGCCCAGCATTTTCCTGGTGTGAAATGGTGATGATGATGATGATGATGATGATGATGATGATGATGATGATGATGATGATGCTTGTTGTTTTAAAGGGCCTAACATCGAAGGTCATCGACCCGTGGTGTGAAATGGGAAACAACGGAAAACCATCTTCAGGGCTGCCGACAGTGGGGTTCGAACCCACTTTCTCCCGAATGCAAGCTGATAGCTAGGTGCCACAAACCACGCTGCCACTCGCTCGGTTTTATCCGAACTAATATAGACCTATTATCATTTAATGTGATGTGGCATGGACATCGTCCTTACAGTCTCTGAAAGTAAAAGTGATAGCTTATTTCTCACGTCAGACTGTGTTTCGTTTCTAGGAAGAATTATGTACAAATAGTGTACCGCGATGTGTGGAGGCAAGCCCCACTCGGTGTTGTTCTAACTAAATCCGAAATAAACGAGTACATAATAGATGCTTCATCATATTCTGGACAAAACATCGGGATTCCTCACCCACTCCGTATTAATACAGAGTACTAGGATATCAATATCAACCACAGCCGGAATAGCTAACCACACGTTGGAATTTTACCAGTTGGTATCGTGTATTCAAATTTAAATTATTTATTAAATGATGCAGAGCGGTGAACGTATTGTCACCGATGATGTGGAATTATGTTTCCTGCACTACAAACCACTCAAAGGATTGTGATTAAATTAGAAAAATCGAAGTACAAGAGTGGATTTTACACAAGAGGGGCTATTTATAGGCCGACAATTTGGTCGGTCAGTCACATCAGACCTTTTCAAGTGGACAGCGGCCGTGCTTGGTTCTGGGCAGTCCAAGAATCTCAAGACTGAGAGTGAGCCGCTAAGGAGAAAGATAGTGAGTGAGTGGGAATGAGACGCAGGAGAGTGAGCCGCTAAGGAGAAAGATAGTGAGTGAGTGGGAATGAGACGCAGGAGAGTGAGCCGCTAAGGAGAAAGATAGTGAGTGAGTGGGAATGAGACGCAGGAGAGTGAGCCGCTAAGGAGAAAGATAGTGAGTGAGTGGGAATGAGACGCAGGAGAGTGAGCCGCTAAGGAGAAAGATAGTGAGTGAGTGGGAAAGACACGCAGGAGAGTGAGCCGCTAAGGAGAAAGATAGTGAGTGAGTGGGAATGAGACGCAGGAGAGTGAGACGTATGGACAGTATATTTTAAGAGACATAGCATGAACTTAAGAATTCTAAACATCATCCTATGAAAATATAATAAAACTGTATATTTTTCTACATTTTTTGAGACCTGATATCTCTTTCATGTCACCAACATAGTGGTTTTAAGGGAAAAATTGAATGTGTGACCCTGTTTTTCAACACAACATTGTACAAATATGACCTAGTTTACCCTTATTCAAGTTCATGTCTGAGAATGTGTATTTGCGAATGTACGTAACGGTATACATTCTAACAGGACAAAGCCATAATTATAAAATATTGCTGGTGATTCACAACACAATGAAGTAATGAAAACACAGCCTATATTAGCAAAAATCATTTTTTTTAAATTGTGTGTTATTATTCCCTTCGTGGTAGATTTATTGTGTCTGTATATTACCGAGCGAGTTGACCGTGCCCATAGGGTCACGTTGCTGTGTGAGCTTGCATTCGGGAGATGGTGGGTTCGAATTCCACCGTCGGTAGCCCTAAAAATGGTTTTCCTTGGTTTCCCATTTTTACACCAGGCAAATTCTGGAGCTGTATTTCAGTTACGACCTTGGGCGATTCTTTCCCAAACCTACTGCTTTCCCATCATCGCGTCGCTGAAACCCTTCAATATGTTAGTTTGATGTTGAACTACTAACAGAAAGGAGTCCGCTTTTCAGCCAACAAAGTTGAGAGAGATTCTCTCATTGTGCTGGTATACACTGTGTTTTTATTATTGTATTTTATTATTGTCTGACCTACTGTGGAACAAAACCAAGTAACTAATTTCCATGTTATCGTATGGATACGCGGAAACTCCTTTTCTTCCAAATTCTTACATAAAGCAAGGGGGCGAGTGGAATAGTGTAGAAACTATCTTTAAACATTGTATTGCATTGAAGGCTTATCAGTTCTCTTTGAAATTTTAATGGAGCCTGCTCAAATGTTGCAGGTAATGTTAGATAAAGTGTTAAATTCAGGAAACATTTCTTCGATATCACAAAAACCAATGGTTTTAAGGGCTTCACAGTAACAGTTACTGATACAATGGGACAAGTAACATGTTTTAAATATTAAGATTCATGGAAATTTTATACTGTAATTATTGTTTTTCGAACAATAAAAGTTCCATCCTTTTTCCTTTTGCTAGTTGCTTAACGTCGCGCCGACAAAGATAGGTCTTATGGCGACGATGGGACAGGAAAGGACTAGGAATAGGAAGGAAGCGGCTGTGGACTTAGTTAAGGTACAGCCCCAGCGTTACATCCTTTAAACGGCATTTCTGTCCCACATAGGACCAATCACCAGATTCTTGCCTATCAAGGAAACATTTCACTCGTTTTTATATCGGCTAGAACTGCAAGGTCAGCACCACCGAAATGACAAAGCGCAGTGGTGGTCAGCCCAACTCCACCTAGATATAAGGCCTGAGCACGATGGCTGACAATAGAGGCAATCATCATAATGTCACTATGGCATCTTACCATATGTTTTAATTGATCTGGCTACTTAAATATCAAAATAATTACCCCAAACCCTCATTCTTTCATATAAAAGTCAATTACACCTTCAAGACACTATTTCTGAAAAAATCAGAGATAATTGATACACAAGGTTTCTAAATAATTCAAGTGAGGTTCAAGAATTAAGGGAATGGCAGAATACCGAAATTCATAATAAATGTTTTATTTTGTCCCCCACCCACAAAAAAAAAAATTGAAAGGCACAACACACTTATTTACATAAATGAAGGTTTGCATGAAATTCAGTTCTGTTGACAAATAACACGTTTCTTCCTCGTCAATACATTCTTTGACATGGAGCTTTCTTCCTTACAATAATTATTCAAAAGAATGTTTGTTGAAGTCCATACCAGTTTTGTACAAACACATTCTGATGTATGTCTGTTATTACACATATCTGGCTCCCACAAAATTTCTTTATCATTAATAATTTTCATTGTACTCTCACATGCAACCTCCCTATGAGGAAACTCTGTTTCAGAATCTGTACATAATTTTGTTACTACCAGATAATTATGTATTATTACATTCATAACAAACATTTCAGGGAACAAAAGCCTACCCCTAATATTATTCCTAATTAGATGATATGCCTCATCATCAGCATCAATGAAGTCCTCAGTAACAAGAATTCCTTTACAGTGTTCACATTTCAGATATTTTGAGACACTATAGCAACAATATCCTGCTAAATAGACTAAAATTGGCATGTCATTGTTACAGTTTTCAATGTCCTGTAAACTTACATGTAAATCTATGCTCTTACACAATGAATTATCAAAATCCAAAAAGGCAGAGTATTCAGGAGATGGGTCAGAGAACTCATCTACTTCAGTCTCCCCAAATGCGTTTGATCTTATCTTTAGAGTCAGTGATGACAGTAACCTTAAATTCTTTTCAACTTCAAACAACTGCCTCATAGAATTATTGTACTGCCCTCCTGCAAGCTGCCTATATTTCCCAAACCTGTCCTCTAATATGTCTGTTTGAAATTTTCCTAATAGGACATATGCAAAATTAAGTTTTGACAAACAATATTCTATCAACATCAACAATCCTTAAATTATCAATATCAAAGCAGCCATTGTTTCAGATGATAATGAACCATTTCCACCTAGATCTCTCCACTTTACTAGCCATTGTAGGAATTTCTTCAAATATTGAAGCCCTTCCCCTGAATTTGAAGAGACTGGACACATTAAACTGTTGTTGAGCCTTACCCCCTTTACCTGGTGTTTTGACATTGACAACAGCCCACCAGTCTATTATTATCTTGATATATGAGGCTGTTTCTTTATAATATGGTAACTTACACTTTTCACCTAACACTTTCAGCCCTTCTATAACATTGTCATTGAAAACTTGCAGAGCTAATTTTACATTCTGCCTTTCAAATGATGAAGGACTTAATGCTTTGAGAGACAGACCATAACCTTATTTTATGAACTTTTCATGCTCAAGATCATATAATTTCTTAATTGTAAGAAAAGAAGCACACTGCACTGCACAGTTATCTTCAAAATAAGGGAAGTTCATGCACATATTCTCATCCTTTAGATATAACCAGTTATTGCGAGTACATTTGAGCAAGTGAACATTATCAAACACAAAGAAAAGTGGTCTGCTCACATCAGCAGGATGCGGATAAACACATTTCAATTCATTTTCAGGTGAAAATATTTGTATGCATTTTCGGTTTACAGAACTATTATCACTAACAACACAAACAACTTTAAACACTGTTTCCTCTAATCCTACAATAAGTTTTCTTAGTGCACCATGCAAATATTCTCCAGTAAGTTAATAGATTTTACAGGTAATATGTGAGCTACTTCCTTAAAATCAGATAACAAACTTGAAATCATAAAACAATAAACATCTGTTACTAACTGCTCATCATTGAATGCTTTGCCAACAACATTACCACCTTTATAGTCCATTAATGATTTAACATGAATTTCATCCATCATAAGCACAATGAACTTATGACTATCATTGCCAGAAAATTTGTCCCTTTTATACTTCAGGAAATTGTTATCATGATGTTCTATTCTAGGATCTACTTTTAAAGAAGAAGAAAGCCTCCTGATGGTATATGGATGAGGCACATACAATAAATTGAGATGTCTGAGGTATGCATAGCAATGGGGTGAAATGGACTGCAATATTGAAGATAAAATCAGAAAGGAAGGACTATAACTCCTCCTCTCGTGTGACCAAAGTGCAATCTGTTCAATCATGAATTCAAGTGGTCCTTTTAGTCTCGATTCTAACATGATGACTTGTTTCAAAAGGTATGCTGCTAAACCAAAAATGTCGTTAGTGCTGTTTGCACTGTGAACCTCAGAACCTAACGTGTCAACTTTTTCATGAAGCACTGAAATTTCATCCAGGTCCTTTACAGACTGTGGGAAATGAAAGTTACCAATACTGTTTAATTTGATGTTCTTATAGTATACACTTAACTCTAAAGTTTCATTGATAACTATAGAACTAATTATTTCAGGTTCAGGGTTCAACACAATTTTAACTATTACTATATTTACACATTTGTGAAGTATGTCCCATGATTCACCTACATTCAGAATATTGTCTTTCAGGTCAGTGAAATTAGAAAATGTTATTCTATTCTTGTGTGAATTTTATTCTACTTCACTCTCCTCGATTGCTGCCTGGATATTTTCATTTTCTCTTCTCTTCAGGACCTTCTCGATACGTTTTTGAACTACTCAAATACGCTGGGCAATTTGGCAAAAGTGAAGGAACAGCACTGGGGATAAGTCGTGGAACCTTCAGTGGTAGAGTTATAAGCCGTCCAGCCTCACAGTGAAACGCAGTATGTTTCCTTATTTCAGACGGATTAAAATGTAATTCACAAACCTGCAATTACAGACAAACAGTTAACCCAACCTGAACGAATTTCACCATGCATGTTAGAGGTTAGATCCCGTCTAACCTAATAGCCATTTTTCAGATATCTTATACCACCATCTCTTGATTATATGAATATATGAACACAATATGAAATAAAACATTTGCGAATAAAAAATGCGTAACCTAGTATCTAGTTACTTACCACTGAATACTTCGTTGGAACGAAATTCTTGCGCTTTATTGCACTTATCCATTTCTTTTTTAGATCTTCATCTTTCGGAAATCTAAAAATCTGTGCTTTGCTATTGACACTGTAGTTTCCCCTACAATTAGGCACACAGCATTTGTAGACCATTATTGTATTTTATTGTATTTTGTATGACAAAATTACGGATTACTTTCACAAGGCATTGCCTCAACAGTCCGCCATTTTCCTTTTAATCTTGACACCATGCACAGGTCTTATATCTAGGTGGTGTTGGTCAGCCCTGGATATACACGGGGCAGCGCTAAGGACCCCTAGCTTCCAAACGCTGAGTTGGAATGGCCTGGGTTGCATCATCGCTAGTTTTTCTAGAAGTCAACCAGAGTTCAAATTGCGGACAAGAGATGTGATGTAATAAAATGAAGAATGTACATCCTTTTAGTTTGCTTAATCTTCGGACACTGACAAGATCACCGACGTAAAGGTCTGAACAATGCATAACTCACACGACATGGAGTCAGGGATCACGTATCACCTAACCCAGGACTAATCATAGGGAATGTTTCACAACATCTAAGATCTCATGGGATTCAGTGTTTTCGAACTACTTATGCCTATAAAATTTACATTCGCATTTAATGCATTTTTTGTTTCTAACAGAATGCCATACTGCAGTATACCTCAAAAATATGAATATAAACAAGCGATTGGTGCTCTTATACCAACCAACTTACGCTGCGAAGTCGGATGGTATTTTTTCTTTCCTTCTTCAAACTACTGAGTTTGAATCAGGCTAAAGTCATTGATGTTTAAATAAAACAACTCCCTGTCGCTATCTTGGAGGACGTTAGAGAACTTCTACGAGATAAAGTGTCTGCACTCCGGAGTCTCTTAAAATATTTAATAATTGAAGGGACCTTACACGCGTAACTAGTATCATTATTAGTCGTTTATTACGTAATACCTATTTTCCTTCAACGCATTCGGTAATCGTTCATATGAAGAAACCCATTTATTAAAAAGCAGTAGTTTCGTTCACTTCTCGATTGGAATTATGTAACGTGGTTTGTAACTCTCAGTATCGGTGTTCACCGACTTCTCTTCTCAAGCAATTCTTGACCAGTTTTTGGATGGTACCTTTCATTACACAACAAAACAGGTGCTTGGTATAACAAATAAATGTTAGGGGCTATTGACTTTTTGCGTCCCACTGACTATGTTTACGGTTTTCGAAGACCCCGGAGTGCCGGAATGTAGTGCCGCAGGGGTTCTTTCACGTGCCAGTAAATCTACAGACACGAGGCAGATGTATTTCAGTTCCTTCAAATTCCACCGGGCTGAGCCGGGATCGAACCTTTCAAGTTGGGATCAGAAGGCCAGTGCCTTATACGTCTGAGCCACTCAGCCCGGCACAGAGTCCTCTAGCTCTAGACTGAAGACATGGAAATCTAAAATAAATATGTGTGTGTGTGTGTGTGTGTGTATGTAGATTAATAACTTAAGTACACTTAGATGCTCATGAAAAGAATAATTGCAATGTTCAACGCGGGTTCTGGAGTGGAGTATGAAGTTCACCCTTTGACATCTTCTAAAATACGACGTACATTGCTTGTACACCTGTTCCTTTTATTTCAGTACTTTATGTGTTGACTAGGATATCATGTTTTATCCTTGTCTGTTACTATAAGTAGCGGCATTATGATCTTCCTATGTCCTGTCTCCATTTAAGTAAATAAAATATCATGTTCATTAATATAAAGTCGATTGAAATAAAATTAACACAGAGTAACACATGACATTTAAATTATTTATTTATATGTTTTTCATTTGTTTCAGGGTGAGTGCCAGTGCTTCATTGTCTTTCGAGATGTACAGAACATTCATTTGGTTCCCCTAATACTGGGTAAAGAGAGAGGTAAGTGTGAAGTGACTATTGGTAAAATATTTCCCTTGCACAGACCAATAAACACAGAAAAGCATAGAAAAATCCCATACTCCAAAAGAATCTTCCGTAACGCTAATGTTTTGTCATATGAAGCCAATACATGCAGGGCTCCTTAAAAATTACACTGATTTACAGGGGGTATATATCTAACATAATGTTTACTATTCCTAGGGAAGTTTATCATGCTTATATCAAATCTGAAAACCGTTTTGCTCTATCACGTCAGCTTTAGACGATGCTGATAAAGTTGTATTTTTCATAAACAGCGTCCTTCGAGAACTTCGTCATTCTTTTTCATTATTTTTTATACAAAACCGTACAATCTCATTTGTTTCTTTTTTATTCTCAATGAAAGTGGACATTATGACGTCCAGAGGTTGCATACATCCACTAAATCTGTTTTGCTACGTGTGAGGCTGTGTAAGAAGCAAATCCAGTATGTGCCATGTGGTGCATTTTCACTAATATTAGCTAAAGCCATGTTCATTAGTACTCCTTGTAGCAATTACTGCTCTATTGAAACGTCTTTCTGTGAGCTGTTTTCCTTGATAAAATGTTCAAAATATGTACATGATTGATGTCGTATATCTCAATAACGGTGAGCGATAGAGACGAATGGTTTGGATATTTTGAATCAACATGATTCAGTTGTATTAGGACGCGTTTTGGATACCAAGATATCTGCAGAAAGTCATTTTTGTTGAACAGTGTTATGCACCATACCAGTTAACTAATACTCTAGTCGATTTTGCGGGTTTCTTTGACGAGAGGCTTCTTAACACACGCTGTACCAATTCACGTTACGTTTGTAAAAACTGAATTGATTTTGTCTCTTCAGGCTCTTTTAGTCTAGGTCAGATGAGGGTATGATTCGTTTTCTGAGACCTCCGAACACCAGCGCCCTCTGCGGCACGTAGTGAACGGAGTGGTAAATCTAAGAGCGAACAGTAGCGGCACGGCGCCTATGCACTTGATTCTGAAATTGTACGGTGGCAATGTGCACTATTCTCAAGTAACTTGAAATTTCAATCCATTGCAATGAAAATGATAATGCACTTATATGAAAACAGAACAAGAGAAATCAATACAAAAATGCTTTGCTCTGTAATAAAATGTAATCCACCTGTGTAATTTATTGAGGGCTGCACTACTTTTGTATCCTTGTCTTAACATAGACCAGAGCAGAATGTAGCTTCCACCGAAGTCCCCGTCTCATTCATGGCTGTGACATTATGGAAGCTATTAAGTTATGGCATGCTGAGTTATGACTAGACTTGGGATTTTTATGCTGTATAAGTCACCAATATAAGCATGCAACTACGCTGAAAAATTGGTGAAATATACATTTATGTATGCTCTAATTTTCGTACTATTAAACACTCGTATGAAACGCAAACGTTACATTCCTTTACTACACACACGCAATTCACCCACACCAATACATACAATCATGATCATGAAGAAACAACTGACTGAAAAAACATACTACACACAGCTGCGGCTGTTCCGCTAGTACAAACAATTCGAGCATAGTTTGTGAGGCGTATCAATCTATCAGTGTTCACTGTTAAAACAATATGCACACTTCTTCTAGAGAAGACACAGTGTGTTAATTAATATACACGATAAATCAATCAGTAAAGTTTTAAGAAAACCGTGTAAAAAGATACACAAACGTAAAGAAACGCACTTAAATACACATTCATCTTACACCGCACACCCTGCTCCAGCTGTCCATAATTTACTTTACAGTATACTACAATAGTCTTATGATACCGTATAGGCTTTTGGGCTTATGCCGTGTCAAGAAAATAAGGTGAAATTCTTTACGTTTCGCAGAGAACTGTGCTCTGCGTCATCAGAAGAAAATCTCGACTGTCCACGAGAAAGGCTCCTTAAAAGTTTAAGACGTCTTTCTTGTGGACAGTCGAGATTTTGGAAGCCTTTCTCGTGGACAATCGAGATTTTCTTCTGATAACGCAGACCACAGTTCTCTGCGAAACGTGAAGAATTTCACCTTATTTTCTTGACACGACATAAGCCCAAAAGCCTATACAGTATCATGTTTATAAGTATGGGCCGTGAAAGCATCAATGGCTACAATAGTCTTCTCCAATATATCTGGTTTAAATCCATGACGTCTGTCCCTTAAAATAGTTACAATGTTGAGAATGACCTCTCTACTTCTATGGATGTGATAGGACAGTACTTGAATTCGGGAGCGAGTGTATTTGTTGAACATTCTGGTAGATCCACATTATCAGTATTTGTTTGTAGCTATCACGATGTCGTAGCCTGGATTTTGTTTAAGGACATCAAGATATTTTGTTCGCAGACGACCTCCGAGGTTTCGTGGGAGACCTTCCACTTTACGCTTCACGGTCTCCATAGTATCCAGCGAATCTTCAAGGCGCAATTCAGGTGTTTCTAGGTTCTTAATTGATTCTGGTTTTGTTTAGAATTGCGTTTTGATAAGTACCACTTGCCTTCGAACCGTTTCATTGCCGAAAGTGTTCACGACATTAATTACTTCACATTTTCTTGAAGACTGTTCGTAAAACACATAAAAATACGCATAATAAAATTCTACAACATATAAAATAATTCCTAAATTTGGAATGTATACGCTAAACTCAAATAAACGCAAATATGCGTATATATGCAATAATAAACTTAATAATTCGTCGAATTTCTCCTTCAAACGCACTCCTTTGTCCGTTTGGAGGTCTACAAATTGGAAAAAAATGTGCATTTGCATACAAACCCAATTTTCTTGTTATTAAATTCTGAGCATTAGTGTGTCTGAGTATTATGAAAGTTGTTATTCGTAGGATAGGTCGTGTTTCAGCAGAACTTTCTAACCCAGTGAGGAACGCAACGGTAAACTGTCACTCCACTTATTGCCTGGTATGTCCTATATTGGCGCACAACCTGCTGGTACTATTTGAGTATCCATCAAGCCTCGGGCTGATGATTTAACAGGCAGTTGGTGGTGGTGGTGGTGGTGGTGGTGGTGGTGATGGTGATAATTTTGCTTTACGACGAAGTATAACTAGTCAACAATCCTCTATTAGCACTAACGAGGAAGGAAAAAGGAAGACGTCTGACACTTCAAACACCGAGCGAGTTGACCATGAGATTAGGAGCGCTCAGCTGTGAGCTTGCATGCGGGAGATAGTGGGTTCGAATCCCACTGTCGGCAGCCCTGAAGATGGTTTCCCGTGGCTTCTCATTTTCACACCAGGCAAATTCTGGGGCTGTAACCTTAATTGAAGCCACGGCCGCTTCCTTCCCACTCCTGGGCTTTCCTATCCCATCGTCACCATTACATCTATCTGCGTCGGTGCGACGTAAAGCGAATTGTAAAGAAAAATCAAAGAATGAAGGTGTCGGTAAGAGAAAGGGAAGGACCACTAAGGACTACTACTAAATGTTTTCATTCCTACCCTGAAAGGCGAAGCGGGCCTCCTGGACGGTGACGCCGTCTCTTAGGCAAGGAAATTTGTATCAGTGGCGGTCGTGGCCTATACTAGACTAGGAACTGTCCCGGGATTCGCCTTAGTGCAGGAGAATGGAAAACAGCGGAAAACCATTCTCAGGACAGCTGACGGTGGGGATTAACCCCTCTCCGTCTTTCGAATACTAAGGCGTAGAGCCACAGCACAGCCGTGGCCACCCCTCTCCTCTGCTCGTTGGCCGGTTGGAGTGCAGAAATATTGGACCACGGACCAGCCGTGGCCACTTGTGGGCCGAGGCAAACTCTACATCCGCCGACCTGACAAAGGAAAAGAAAATGAAAGACTTCCTAAGTCTCGCCAACCTAATATCGTCGGGGTGGGAAGAGGACAAGAGTAAACCTTGGGAAGTCTGATGGGAAATACGAAGGTGAGGTTACCAACATAATTAAGTGGAAACAATGTCAGACTAAGCTAGGGCTTCTTTGGTCGCCAAACCATGCTCCATGGTGTCCCATTTCAGTCGCCTCTTTCTACAGGCAGGGGATATAATGGAATATAATATTCTGACCTCATCCACGAGGTACCTAAAAGAGATAATTAAATGTAATATACCTACAGTAGAACTAATTACACTATACGGCTAATTGCAGAGTTGTTCTCATATGTAAATGACGCTGCGGAACGTACTATAAGCTGTACTGCCACAACTTTTCTACTTAAAAGGGACATTCTTGAGCTCGAACGATCTGAACCGCGCGAAAACATGCTTAGAATTTATATAACGTTCGTCTCAATAACAGTGATCTGAGTTATTCCCATGCAAAATAGTGCATCCTATCTTAAGAAATACCTGAATAATCAACTGTTCAAGTCCTAAGAGGGAAACTTGGTTAACGCGAGGAAACATAATATAATATGAGAAAAAACACACGTAATTCAATGCTGCGAATATATTGCTGTATTTTCCAGCCATAAACCCTCGGCATAAAGTTATTACGATACGTAAAACGCATTTATTCTACTGTCTTGATAGTGCTGCTATTAGTCTCCGAAGTTCACATGTAGGATTTCAGTGGAGTGTTTAATTAAAGAAACAATATGCACGTCTCACTGAAGACACATTTTTTACGTTCAACATAACTTTTCAAATTCAAGCAGCCACACGATAATACGAGGGTCGAGTCGTAAGTCATGGCAACTATTTTTTTTTTCTCGCGAACAGGAGACAACACGGATAATCTAAGACATGCAGTTGTAAATGTAGGGAATGTACTTATGCATAGTGCCTGAAGACAAATTCATACTTCAGAAGATTCTCGTAGGAAAGTGACAGAACACAGGCCAGTGGTAAACTTTGTTTTATTATGGTATAGGCAGCAAACACACAAGACTACGTACAAAGGACAAGTTTCCACTGTTACAGACCTTCGAAATAATCACCCAAGGTTTCCACTGTGCGTTGCCAGCGGTGGGGCAGGCGCTTAATACCATTCGCTGCATGTGTATCGCTAACGTTTGACACCTCTCCCCGAAATGCTGTTACGATGTCCTCTTTCTTAGCAAACCGTTGTCCACGTAATGGCTTCTTGACTTTGGGGATTAGATAATAGTCACACACCTAATGCTTCCCGCAGTTCTGCATGGCATTGGCGTGCATTTCTGCCCCGGAGAACTGCTATTTTAATATACGATCGTTGCTCCTGCTTGTTGACTTCCATTTTGTGACGCTCTCACTCACACACTGAACTTGGGGGTATGCTTAGACACACACTCTTGTTTACGTACCCCATCTAGTGGCATCAAATACATACCGTACGTTTCCAAATGCATATCTTAGATTTTCCGTGTTGTCTCCTGTTCGCGAGAAAAACAAATAGTTGCCAGGACGTATGACTCGACCTCCGTATGTGTATTTCAGTGCCATAATCTGTAGAGGTCTTCAAGCTATACATTTCGTTCGCTCACACTTATTCAACCCTCATGCGGTTGACCGTATTCGGGTCGAAGATATTTCGGTCGATGGTGAGCGGGAAAGCTAGCAGAATATAGTCAGAGAAAGGACCGCTGATGAGACTACGAACTGTATCAACGAAGTGACGACGAACAAGCTTGAAAGAAACGAGGAAAGGGGAGCTGTTGCCTATAAAATGTTGAATGCACGCCAATATTATAACGAAATATGCATTGATATTTACTGCTGGAAGTAATTAATTACAAACCTACCTTAATATAAACTCTGCGAGGTTAAATTATCACGTTAGCAGACACAGAACATTAACTTGCTGAGTGTTTCACATCGTCATAGACATTCACCGTCATTATATCCGTCTCCATGGCTAAATAGTTAGCGTGCTGGCCTTTTGGTCACAGGGGTCCCAGGTTTGATTCCCAGCAGGATCGGGAATTTCAACCATAATTGGTTAATTCCGCTAGTACGGGGACTGGGTGTTTTTGTCGTCTTCACCACCATTTCATCCTCATCACGAAGCGTTGGTCGCCTACGGGCGTCAATTCCAATGACCTGCACTTGTCAAGCCGAACTTGTCCTCGGGTACTCCCGGCACTAAAAGCCATACGCCATTTCATTTCATTTCATTTCATTTCATTTCATTTCACTTCATTTTACAATTATTATGTTTTTTAGTACAGAATGCCTCAAGAAAGTGTCATTTACTCTGTAAACGACCTCGTTTCTCACTAATTCGGTTGCTGAACTGAAATGTCTTTCACTTGCCGCATTGGAGATTGATACAGAGAATATTTTCTTCACTACCAGATCTAGTCTTGGATATTCATTGCTGATATTTCTCTACCATGCAATGGGATCGACGTGAGAAAGGTGATGCTTTATTAAATAAAGATCAGCTTTATATTAGAAGATAGTTTCTCATCATGCTATTCCGAAAAGAATAGAAGGAAAAGACTGTGTGTGTTTGGTGGTGTAAATGGTCGTCAAGAATTGATCTTGGAAAACATGTCTAAGCACTGTGTTTATACAGTCCGCGATGCACGGATTATGGTGGTAGAGCTCAAGTGCTTTAACAATATTTGCTCCTTTATCGGTTACAACGATTATTTTCTTCATATTATATTCAGAATATATTCCCAGCTTCGACAGCTCCTCTCTCCCCTCTCACATGTGTGCACCTGTTTGTGCTTTGTCAATAAATTTGTAGTAACGTGGGCACGATTTGTAAGCTTCCAGTCTTCATCAGTAAAGTGAACGGTAATGTACTTTATTGTACGGATCCATTCACATATCTGCCGTACATACCCATTCTGTGCAGCTCGCAAAATTTCAAGCAGCATTTTAGCTCGTATCTCGGTGGATTGCACTTTGATGTTTGGTGAATAATTGTTGTAAAAGGTGAGAGGGGCGGGGGGTAGAGTACCAGCAAAGTTCATTCGTCCGTAATCTGTACTTAACAAGTTCTTGACACATGTCTCAGAATTCACTTACTGAAACAATCGTAAAAAGAGGAAGATTTATTGCACATATTTTGACGCACTTTCTTGTAATGTTTTCTTTGGTTCCATGTAGTAAAAAGAAAGAAAATAATAGAATAAAATATAATACTCTCATCCCCTAGCTCTGGATAGCCTGAAGCTGGGGAGAAAGCTCTCTTTTATTGCAATTCATTAATTTTGATACATGCATTATATTTTCCTCTTATAATTATTTGACTATTACTACATCAAATATAATTTATATTTGTTAACAATGCTATATATGGATTTACTTGAACCTTACAGGCTTTCGCCCAATACATTGTTCAAAATCTCAATAGCCTAAGCAAGGTACAGAATGCATAAACTCTCCTGAATAGGAATAATAATGGATCAATAATAGTGATAATAATGCAACATAACAATATAATAATTCGAATAAACGAAACAATATAGTATTTAGAAACAAATGGCCCACGGTCCGCTCGCTTTCGGAAAGCCGATAGGCGTGGCAATCAGGCAGAAACAAAAAATAAAATAATATAAAACATTGGCAGTACAGCACAAAAAGACTGTAGACTTTCACCTCTCACCTGGCAGGTTTCGCAGGCCTGGCATATTCCATCTCAGCTATGACAATGCTATATAGTCTAGGACAATATGTAATCTTCCCTTTCCTTAGCTTATTTAATGCTTACTTTTGTGTAACACGTCTTTTGGCATATCCTACCATTAACACCATGCCTTATGACTGAATTGAATGAGTGGATGACTGCTTGAATTTGTAGATGGTTGTTTTCAGATATCATGTAGTACTGTGTTTTGAAGGACACAATACATTAGGCCACATTTTAGAGACGTGTGTCCTCATAGGCCTATGTAAATAAAGACTACAACGTTTGCAGGACACATATCTTATATGTTGACCATTCGCTGCTGTTTCTTTTACGAAAAAGTTTTCCGACAATTCAGTTTTAAACCAATTGCTTCCTCTCAAGTTTTTCTTTCATCGCGTCTTCGCAGCGAATGAGAACGTGAATCAGTCAGACCGAAAGTGGTGCGGTAGATCAGAAACCTACCGCGAAGTGGTTGGACAGTTCATGCAGAGTAGCGGAGTAGGACCTAACTACCTTCGCTCGGCCGACTGCAAGCGGAGAATGCAGACCTTTAATTGCCTGCCTTTTGTCAAGCATATTGCAACACATACTTGCACTTTGATGATGAAAATTGATTGCACCCGGAGGGAAAAATAAAACTGGCCCGGAAAATATTTACAATAGAATAGACGTGGGATTGGCCCTTGTTAATAAACATCACCTGAGAGGTTAAAATCCAGGAATCCACTCTGGACTGATCTACACTCCTATGAAAAATTCAGTGTAACAGCAGAATGGAGACAGCGATGGGAACAATGTCCACCAACTAACGCCTTTCTGATTAAAGACCCAACGAAGAAAGTGCCAGGTTTCGATCTTCCTCGACATGAGTGGTCAAAACTCAACCGTTTCAGAACAGGCCACGGCAGGTGCCGATATATGATGAAAAAGTGGGGATATTGTGAAAGTGCTGCGTGTGAGTGTGGTGCTGAGAAGCAGACATTGCTACATGTTGTTGAGAGCTGTCCACTGTCAGCATTTAAGGACGGTTTACGGACTCTGCATGAATTGACACCAAGTGCAGTGGACTGGTTGTCGAAGCTGGACATTCTAGTTTAATTACCTCTATATTTTAATGTGTATGTTAATTGCATATTTTTACAGATTATGCTTGTAAATGCCATACGATAATAATAATAATAATAATAATAACCTGAGAGGCTGGAAATGGACTCTTCTGAAGTAATGAAAAACTGATGATCCAAAAGTCCTGACTCAGAAACCACCCGCAGAACTCGGCCCGCGAAGGGTCGCCTGGACGCTTTAAGGCATGTTCAACAGTAAATTTATAAGCATACAGATGCAGGTCCTTTTTGATAATGTTTTGACACAACGATCCCTTAATTCTCACTTGCACATATAAAAGGCGTTGAGATTTCGTCGGACTTCGTTCCAGGCTTTCCTTCACTCGAGCAATGTTTTCTGATGTTCGAACTCTTTTCGGATCGATAGCTTTTTATCCGTTACAGAGATCGTTTCGAGCCATTTTGCTAATAAGTTTGGCATTGCAGACTTTGATGGATGATTTGCCAAAATACTTCAAGTTTTAAACTCTTTGCACAAACAGTTCAGCACAGGTTGTCCACGAATCGTGCTTCCCATACCACTCGACAGTGGAAACACGCTGTTTCATCGTGAGCACCATTTTGTGTTGTGTTCTACTGGCCACTAAACACGTCTGCTCCTCTCACTGACTCACACGTAATGACACAGCGACGTACTCGGGGGATACGGGAAATGCGCACGAGCAGAAATGTGACAGCAACAAATTGGTGCACCGAATTCGCGGTTTCCAGCATTTCCTCTGCTGGGCAGTTCACCTGTTGATTAACAAGGGTCAATTTCGCGTCAGTCTTATTAATATTTTCCGGGCTAGTTTCATTTTGCCCAACCTGTATATGTGACACTCTCCAGGAATTCATACTGTAAGTCGCGTGACAAAATTTTACGCTACGAAGGGAAAAGGCGGGAAGGGCGAGAAATGTCGATTTTTATATTTCAGCGCCATCTGTTATCCTGATTATTGAACTACACGATGATAGGAGTGACAGTGGTGTGACCATACGGAAAAGTCTTCAAAATAGCCTAATAAACAAGCTGTGCAGTCTAACAAAACAGTACCTTAAGTAAGAATGGGAATTTAACATTAGATTAGATAATGTAAAGCATTTCATCATTAGATTTCAGTCTGTGATATGTGACGCACTCCAGTTCTTAAGTCGAAAAATCACATTTTTGGTTTATTTTATATTTTGATAGTACCGGGCGAGTTGGCCGTGCGGTTAGGAGCGCGCAGCTGTGAGCTCGCATCCGGGAGATAGTGGGTTCGAACCCAACTTTCGGCAGCCCTGAAGATGGTTTTCTTGGTTTCCCATTTTCACAACAGGCAAATGCTGGGGCTGTACCTTAATTAAGGCCACGGCCGCTTCCTTCCCACTCCTAGCCCTTTCATCTCCCATCGTCGCCGTAATACCTATCTGTGTCGGTGCGACGTAAAGCAATTAGCAAAAAAATATCTATTCTGATAGTTGATGAATCTGCAATCATTTTCGTGAAAACCACAAGTCTCTAGTATAGTAACTGACAAATTTATGTAACTTTGAAGTTGTAAGACAGTAAGAAGTGGTAATGGTTATCGGCTGTGTGTGGTTTCAGAACGATGTTTAAAAATACCCACATTATTATTATTAACACCAGCATTACTACTATTATTATAATTACTTTTTCCTTACCTTATTTGTACATCTTAAGACAGATCTTCTGCGTATATGATTGCCGCAAGACAAAAACTTCCTTTTTCACTTTTTATCACAATTTGAACATGTTTACATATTTATTTCAAACTCCTGAAAATTTGCATAAAATTATTTTCATACGCAAAGCTGAGAATCCTTTATCCAGTGAAATAGTCAGATTTCCTTAAATCCTTAATATAAATTATAGGAGTGCTACACCCCATTTTCTAATCGATTTTTACGAAATTCAATAAATTTTCTCGTACAACATCAAAGTTACATAACGTGATCAGTTTTTAAGATATAGACTCATGGTTTTCACAGAAATGATAGCAAATTTACCTACTGTCAATGTCAAGTCACCTCAACTTACAAAGCATCAGGTTGTATTCATATTAAACCCTGAATACAGGGCTGCCTCTTCCGGCATCTGCACCGTACCGAAGTCCACCTTCTCCGCTGTAGAAATCGTTGAGATCTTCACTCGTAACCTTGAGCTGGGACCCTTACCAGATGTTATACACCGGGTCAGTGTGCTTTGGGACTCACATAGGCAGGGGCACCACTTCCTGGGTAGGACTGCCTCCGAAGAGGGTCCATACCTGCTACCTACCTTTTCAGAAATAAGAACGTAAAATTTCAAAATTTGAACAAGAATTTCTATAACGTAAAATTACTTATATTATTTTTTAAACGTGTTTTAATACCTCAATATAAAATTCGAGTGTAAAAATTTCACTTTAAAACATTGAATTTTATATTTTATTATTATTTATTATATTAAGAAAAGTACCTACAATGTTCAATTTTTCGGTCGAAATGTTGAGCCGTTTGTGACTTCGAGATGCACTCCTCTATAAGCACCAGCAATAATCCGCTAACATTGCTGCAGTCCACTTGCCCTGGCATCTTGTTTCCATCGTTTTAATATCTTGAAGAAATCTTCCACCTTGTTCATTACTCATTGCACCAATATTTTTGGGGAAGTAGTCAATATGGTTGTCTAGAAGATGGCGTTTAACACTCATCTAACAACCTAGATATTTGAAGTTAGCTAACATTCCTTCGGAAATTAACTTGTACTTTTCACATTTCCTGTTACCTAGGAAGTTTTCTCTCAATCATTTAAATGAACGCCATGCAGATTTTTCTGTTTCATTCATTGACTGAAAATTTTGATCCACAATTAGGTCGCTTACCTATCGTCCATCAAATACACCAGCTTTAAATTTTGCTTCACGTTTTTGGGAAATTTCAGTTTTAAATATGGAATATCTATTTACTGCGCTGGGTATACGACATACTAGATCAATATACAATTAAATATTATACCCACCAGTTTCAAGGAAGTGCATTTATGCAAATGTATAAATAAATTGAGTTTTTTCAAGTGTCCTTGCAATATTAACCAAGAAAAAAAGGGAAGTATAGGATACTTTTTGTTCATAAATTTTAACTTCAGTTGTTTTATAAGATTTTAGTGATTCCACTATGGCCAAATTATCTGTTTTAACGCAATAATAATAGTATAATTGGTGTAAAGAAACGTTCGACTCATTGGCTGAATGGTAAGTGTTGACGCCTTCGGTTCAGAGGGTCACTAGTTTGATTCCCGGCCGGGTCGGGGATTTTAATCCCGCCTGACTAATTATTGTGGCCAGGGAACCGGGTGTTTGTGTTTGTACCAACACTTTCCTCCTCAGACGAAAAACTACACTACCAACCACCACATAAACATGCAATAGTGATTATATCCCTAAATATACGATTGGCGTCAGGAAAGGCATCCGGCCGTAAAACAGGGCCTAATCCACATATGCGACACAGTTCGCATCCGCGACCCCACTGATGTGGGAGCAATCGGTGGAAGAAAAGAAGAAAAAGAAATAAAATGGCGTTTGGCTTTTTTTTGCAAGCCGCTTTACGTCGCACCGACACAGATAGGTCTGATGGCGACGATGGGATAGGAAAGGGTTAGGAGTGGGAAGGAAGCGGCCGTGGCCTTAATTAAGGTACAGATCCAGCATTTGCCTGGTGTGAAAATGGGAAACCACGGAAAACCATCTTCAGGGCTGCCTACAGTGGGGTTCGAACCCACTATCTCCCGATTACTGGATACTGGCCGCACTTAAGCGACTGCAACTATCGAGCTCGGTGCGTATGGCTTTTGTGCCGGGAGTGTGAGAGGACGTGTTCGGCTCGCCAATTGCAGGTCTCTTGATTTGATGGCCGTAGGCGACCTGCGTGTCATGATGAAGATGAAATGATGATGAAGACGGCACATACACCCAGTCCCCGTGATAGAGAAATTAACCAATGATGGTTAAAATTGTCGACCCTGCCGGGAATCGAACCCGGGGCCCCTGTGACCAAAGGCCAGTACGCTAACCATTTAGCCATAGAGCCGGACAGAAGAAAAAGAAGAATTGATGTAAAGTATTTAGACATTTTCATGAATTTAAAAATGTTTTTAATTGGACGTGATGAAACGAAGGTAATGTACATGTGGGCTTTGTAACTATCCATAGGAGGAACTGAAAAATACAGACCTAAAACGTTTCTCTGTAGCAATATGGTTTAATAACAGTGTAATATTCAACTACTGTAATGCATGTGGACGAAATACAGATTTATATTTTGGAAGTGGAAATAACACCGTTCGAACAGAGACTCCTCAAATGTGATGAAACAAATAGAACTAAGGCTCATACACTGAACTGTACAGTATATGTTAACTTACGCCACTCAACTCTAACTGCTGAATTATACAGAATTATTTGGCTGCAAGGCACAACTTTCCCCTTCCCGCACATCCTCGGAACCTTCAGAAGGGTATTGTTTAATGTTACTTTAGATGAATGAAATGAGCTCTAGAGTAATTTAGTCCTTGGCCACATTGCTCTACCGAGGGGAGGACTCTGTAGCGGAAAGCACCACTCCTTCGTTGACAAGCGTATTCTACACTTCGGACATCTTTCATAGTCTCACCGGACAGATTTCCCGCTAGTTTGGTGGCCAATTCTCCGCATTTGCAGCCATCTGGGTCTCTCCTCTTCCCCTGCTCTGTGGAAGTAATAACGCCAGGCAATTGCCACAGTACTTGGAGAAATACCATTAGGTTTCTGCTTGTGTTCAGGAGCAACATCAACAAGATGAACGGATAAACTCTCACAGTAAACTGCCCCACCGGCCAGTTACTTCTTTGCTTGCTGGCCGCAAGCCTTCTGGAATCTCTCCTGCTCCATCCGTTAAGCTGAAACACCAGTCGAGTTGAAATTACACCTCGCATACATTGTCCCTAAGTGTAATTAACATTTTTTTTTCTTACCTCCACGTTATGATGAAGGAAATATATCAGTTCGGACCACATTTACGTGACTTTTAATCCAGATTATTACAAGTTTAATTTATTGAATATATTTACAGAAGAATATAAATATGAATCGATTATCTTGCAAGGTCAGTTATCCTCTTTCCTTTACAGTACATGATCCAACTACCGGTGCCTGTTCATATGGACAGCAGCACTTATCGAGTTTCAAGACTTTTTTAATTGGACGTGGTGAAAGGAAACTATATGTGGGCTCTGTAATTATCCATGGGAGGAAGTGAAAAAATATAGGCCTAAAACGTTTCTGTGTAGCAATATGGTTGCATAACAGTGTAATATTCAACTACTGTAATGCATGTGGACAAAATACAGATTTATATTTTGAGAGTGAAAATAACGTAGCCTTTATCTCCTCACTGTGAGTGCCCTCCCTCCATTGTTCCCATATGTTGGTTCCAGAAATCATTCTCGTTACGTTCATGTCTGTTACGCTACTTCGAGTTTATCAACAAGATAATTTTGAGTCCGCCCAACTTGCACTCCCGTACGAGCAACGTCTGTCGGCCTGGAAACAATGTGATGTAAAATAAATATAGTTTGAGAGCTCTCCTTCTTCTTATACAACAACAACAATAATGTATTTATTTATTTACTGCACACTACAAGGATTCTAATCACAATTACAGTGGCAATTGTTTACATTTGTTTATTTTTCAATGTTCCAAAAACCGAAACCCCACGGCACTTAACGTCCTTGAAAGGGCTTTGGCCTGCCCAACGACCACTGCTCAGCCCGATGGCCTGCAGATTACGAGGGACCGTGTGGTCAGTACGACGCATCCCCTCGGTCATTATTCTGGGCTTTCGAGACCGGGGCCGCCATCTCACCGTCAGATAGCTCCTCAATTCTAATCACGTAGGCTGAGTGGACCTCGAACCAGCCCTCAGGTCGAGAGAAAAATCCCTGACCTGGCCGGGAATCGAACCCGGGGCCTCTTGCGAGAGGCAGGCGCGCTACCCCTACACCACGGGGCCGGCCTTTCAATGTTCCAAACCAGTCTAATAACACATTATCTAAGCTATTCTAATATTATATTTACAATGAGAAAGAATTCCTATCTAATCCTTACAAGAAACAAGTAGATAAAATACATAATTTCGCATCTAAACTATTCTAATAACCTAATATCTGAACTGTTCTAATATAATATTTACAACTAGAAAGAAACAATATGTAATATATAATATAATTTAATCTTTATAAGAAAGAGTAAAATAAAAAATGTAATTTCATATCCAAACTATTATTTTCTTCTAGTTCTAACACCTATGATAATGTTCATGGGCTACGACTAAATGCAGAAGGTTTGAAGTACATTTTATGGTTCAAATCACCATTACATGTTATTTAGAAAGTTTTCACGGAGATGGTGAATTGTTGTAGAAAAATGTCGAGAGGTACACAGAATTCTAAAGAATTATTTTTCTGAACTGCACATTTATAGACATTGTAGAGTGGGAAATTCTTGTGAGCTGATGTTCTGAATTTTTATTCTGAAATGTTACATTAGTACAAGCATCAAAGCGGAACAACTGAAAGCTCAAGAGGCATAGAAAGTCAGGGTTATCAATAGTAGAATTTACAGTATTGTAGAGAAACTTCATGTCATCCATTTGTCACCTCAGTTCCAAGCTTCATATTTGACGATTTAGGATAGTTGCATTGTATAATAATAATAATAATAATAATAATAATAATAATAATAATAATAATAATAATAATAATAATAATAATCTAAGCACCCGTCCTTCGTTCGGATTTATGAGCAACGTTTAAAGTGGTTAATGACGCAAAATGAAATGTGAATTATAAACTCAGTAAGAATGAATCATAAACGTACGAACTTAATACACAGTTAAAAAAACTTAGGGGAACATGTTTGAACGTATGCCATGCTCCACAACACAATACCTCACCCCCAGGTATATTACCAACTAAACATTAATTCTTTACCATTGAAGTATACTAGAGAACACCGATGAATTCGCGTTCATTTTCAGAACACAAACGTGCAAATAGGGGCGAAAACAAAGTGATAACAGTCTTCCAGGGTGGATTTTCACCCCAGTTGGAGAGCTTCAGTATGGTGTATGTCCTCCACCAGCATTTATCACAACTTGGCAACTACGTGGCATGCTCCTTATAAGTCAACGGAGGTCACGTTGCGGTATCAGGTCCGATTCTTCAATGAGAGCCTGTTCCAGGTCTTGGAGAGTTTGTGGTGGAACATGACGCCCACAAACTCTTCTGTCAAGCCAATCCCGCACATGCTCGATTAGATTAAGATGGGAACTCACTGCTGGCCATTCCACCTCTTGAATGTCCAGTTCTTGCAAGACAGCTCTGGTGATGCGCGCTGCATGAGCCCAGGCATTGTCGTGCATGAGTACGAATTCAGGGCTAATACCGTGTGCAGCAACCAACACATGCTGTAGCAATATCTGCTCGATGTACCCCGCAGCGGTAAGATTACTACGGACGACGACAAGATCCGTACCGCCATCAATACTGATGCTACCCCACAGCATCACAGAACCTTGTCCGAATCGGTCCCCTCCCTGGACAACATTAGGCATGCACCGCTCACCACGGCATCTCCATACACGTCGACGTCCATCACGCTGTGTTAGGGCAAATCTGGACTCGTCTGTGAACAACACAGTTCTCCATTGGTGAAGTTGCCAGTTGACGTGGGTACGGACAAACAGAAGGCGATCTGCGCGATGTTGCTGCGTTAAACGGGGTACTCGAACAGGACGTCTGGGTCGTAAGGACACTTCTCCTAACGTGTTCCTTACTGCCTAGTCAGACACAGTGACTCCAGTGACCCTTCTGAGGTCTTGTTGCTGTTCTCTGGTAGTTGCTGAACGACGCCCAAACGCACAGGTGGTCAGATATCGGTCATCTTGTGGGGTTATCATGCGTCCAAGACCTTGTCCAACCCTCCTTGTGAACTGGCCTGTCTCATTGTAGCGATTCCACAAGAGTTGAATAACTGACGGAGAGACATTGAGATCCACAGCAATAAGACGAAAAGTCCATCCTTCGTGGATCGAAGTGACGGCCCTTGAGACTTGAATCTCGTTAAGATGTCTCATGGGATGTGCTGGTTTACGTACAACGTGCTCAAATGACCGCAATAGTCTGTGTACCTCACAACGACAAACGGACGCACCGCTATTCACTTTGTTTTTGAGGGGTCGCCTGATAGTTTAATGCATGGTTACGCCTACAGATGGAGTAAAACTTTGATTTGACATACCATGAGTAGCTAAGGTCTGAAGGTACGCTGTACGACCATTGGAACCCCATCTACATACCGCATGTTACAAACATGTTCCCCTAAGTTTTTGAAGTGTGTATTAGAAACACGGAATATAAATATAATACGATGACGGTGGTAATGAAACTGGGTGAATAAAAAAACTACAGCCCACAAAAGTTCTCAAATTGGATTAGCACTCTTAGCTTTCTCAACAATACAACTGCAGCCTCCGAAAGCTTTCTGCAGAACGGGGCGCTCATTCTTCAGCTGGCCTGTTAACGAAAGAACAACGACTTTACACAAATGATCACGAACATGGCTTCATGCGACCCCTACTTACGCGTCAAATGAGCATCCCATTCCTTGAATACTGAATTCCGGCCTGCGATATATTTACAACACTACAAGCAACGAAGGATAGTCCCCTAACTCTTCGGCAACCTTGTACATAATTCATTAATAAGTAATAAGTGGGTACATCCCAATTCTACAACCTCCGACTGACTCAAGATGTTCGTATCATCCGATACTATCAGGCTCTTTCAAGGCTGAAGTCTGATGAACGTCAGCAGATACATATTTTAACGATGGTGTTTAGAGTTTTAGCTGAAAATCAGCCACTGCATATTTCTTCTAAATTCACCTTTTTATCTTCATTCCGCAACTTAAATACACGTTCGAGAACCTTTCTATTCCAGTGCACTGCACAAATAAAATTAATAGATCATACGTGGTGACCGGCGCCAAATTATAGAATTCCTTGCCAACTCATGTCAGGGAAACTAGCCCTTTGTCAAGTTTTAAGGTCGCCTGCCATGGCAACCTGCTGAGGACAGCTGATTGAATGGTTGAAGTATGAATGTGTGCGTTCCTGAGGATTAGTCATTTTTGAGAGATTTTAATATTAATAATAATAATGATGATAATCGCGTGTGGCCTCCGGAGAGGCCTGGTGCAGGTCTTTCGATTTGACTCCCGTAGGCGACTTGCGCGTCATGTTAATATTAATTATGTTCAATATTTAGTTAGAAATGTATTTAAATTAATGTTTAATTCCATTTTTCTATGTAGTGTTTACTATTTTCAGTATCTTAGTATTTTATTTAAGATTTTAATTAATGAATAACTTCGCCAGTGAAAAAAGCACTAATAAATACACAAATAAATTAAATACATAAATAAATAAATAAATAAATAAAGGTGAGAACACGAGAAAGCTGAATTTTCTCGAAAACCATTAGAGTTACGACGAAAATGCATATAACGTATCTCATAGAAAGTTGAATTTCAGCGCCACATGATGCATTTCATTTTTCTATAGGGCCAACCCGTTATTTTATTTTAGTTTATGTACGGCAAGAATTGCCCACACTAGTGACATATCCCTCTAAAATCCCCCACTAGTTCCAAACAGTGAAATATATCAATACCAAAAGTTTTCCTTACGTGACTCCGTATTTCAAGCTATACCTTTACCAAATTTCAGCTCTATTGTGACTAACCGGAACAAACAGACACATCTTAGTTTATTAATGGTATAGGTAATAACAATACAGTGAAATCTAGAGATAACAATACAGGGTGCAGCAGAGAAAACTATTGTTGTATAGAGAGTGGTCGTTATATGTATATCATTCTCATTTTGACAGGTGTAATGACCTCACAATTTATAACATTCAATTCCGACAATGATGATATGTGATAGCACAAAACAGAAATAATACACAAAATTAAATTTAGAATAGTTTCTCTCAACTATTTTTGAGCTGAGGCGATTATTTGTGTTTAAAATGGTATTATTCATTAAGCATAGTAGGATTTTTTGGTCAGTCGCAGTAGTATTATATATAACTTGTTAGTTTGTATAATATTAATATAGTATATAAAGTATATTAATAAATAATTGTTTATTGTTGTGCATGCTCCTTAAATTTTCATTAATATCACCTGTAAATGTGAGGCAGCAGAAGAGGATTTTAAAAATCTTTCTAGGACTTCAGAGTAATATTTGCTTCCAAGGTAGGACGTAGCCTACAAAAACTGTTCCTGTCATTAAGAATATAATTACTACTCCGGTAGATCAAGTATAATGGAAGCAGCTCTGGTTTCCTTGTCAATGTGTGCATAGAAAGGGCTAAAGGAAATGAGTGAAATCCTTGGAAATGGAGATGAAATCAACTTTGAAAACCTTTTCTATGAAAAATATTATTTTATCTGAATATGCGAAAGATCTGGAGAATCTATTGCGTAGTAAGGACGGAGTCTTGCAGTGAAAGTACAAGATGGAAATAAGTAAATGGAAAGTAATTAGATAGATAGATAGATAGATAGATAGATAAATGCCCTTACTGGCATAGTTAAGGGAGTTATGCTTCCTCTTACACGAAACCAATTATTGTACATAGAATCAATGTTAGTACTACCGTAATTTATACCAAATATAGCACAGATAAACACAATCGAAGTATTTTATAACAGAAATAAAATTCCACCACAGGGAGATATACATACTAATAATAATAAATAATAAGAAGTGATAGCGATAACAAGAGCTAGTGATGATAATATACTAGCACGATCAATAAAAGGCCAGAAAAGCACAACTCATTCGTATCCTGCTGTACCTCTTAAGGCTCTTTTAAATGAACCTGTGGTTGGTATTCACCTGACGTTATCCGGTAAACGGTTCCATTCTCGTGCGGCAAACACAGAAAATGAGTTATTACAGTAGGCTATATGCGGCAGTTCGATGGTGAGGAATGACGAGCAGGTTTCATGTTTGAACCCTTGTATCTGTGTTATACACACTTGAGAAATTATGGAAACGCGAAGAAAGGTAAAATGGGGAAGATATAGTAAGGACTCGGTGGAGGAGAGACAGAGTATGATGATTACGACGAAAATGGAGTCGCGACCACTCTAGTTCTAGGAAAGATGATGACACGTGGTCATATTTTCTTAGATTGCATATGTAACTCACACAAGCATTTTGAGCGCGTTGTAGCTTAGGGACTATAGTAACCTCACATTGTTGAAAACAACATCGCAATAGTCAAAATGTGGCATTGCAAGGGGTTCGATTAATTTCTGTATTTCAATGTAAATATATATATATATATATATATATATGTATACTTACATAAATAATGAAGAGCTGAGAAAACCTTTTAACAGATACAGTATGTAAGATATGTCCAGACCATGCCATGCGTTCGTCCACGGTAGCGCCGAGGTTCCTCACTTCTGATACAAAAGGAATTGGAACATTCTCGTGAGTCTGATGAAGTCAGCTGATGTGAAAAACATCAAGTTAAGATGTGGAATTTTAAACGAAGCAGAGAAATAGGCCTATTGTTATTTGGGTGTAAGGTAACCACTGTTGTCAGAAATCAGGACGATATAGAGTAGAATGAAGACTAAGCAAAGAAAGGAAGGAAGAATATCACTGTGGTTACTGTAAATAAACAAATGAAGTAATAATAGTTATACATCTAGTCATAGAATGACTTTTATTGCTTTTTCGTCGTTTTTGATTTCCTTTACACCGAGCTCGATAGCTGCAGTCGCTTAAGTGCGGCCAGTATCCAGTATTCGGGAGATAGTAGGTTCGAACCCCACTGTCGGCAGCCCTGAAAATGGTTTTCCGTGGTTTCCCATTTTCATACCAGGCAAATGCTGGGGCTATACCTTAATTAAGGCCACGGCTGCTTCCTTCCCACTCCTAGCCCTTCCCTGTCCCATCGTCGCCATAAGACCTATCTGAGTCGGTGCGACGTAAAGCAATTAACAAAAAAAAAAAATTTACAATCTGCTTTACGTGGCACCGACACAGATAGGTCTTGTGGTGACGATGGGATAGGAAAGGGCTAGGAGTGGGAAGGAAGCGAACGTGACCTCAATTTTGGTACAGCCCCAACCAACATTTGCCGGGTGTGAAATCACGGAAAACCATCTTCAGGGATGCCGACAGTGGGTTTCGAACTATCTGCCGAATGCAAGTCGATAGCTGTGTCCCAAACCACACTGCCACTTGCTCGGTCGTAGAATGTATTTATTAAAAGGGTTAGTTCACTGGATACGCCTTTTAGAAATGTGTTTTTAAGACGTTTGTCTGGAGCGTGGCAATAGATAGGAATGAAACAATGATAATAGCTGATGCGAGGAAATGTGAATAGAAATATTTAGAACGTTGTGTGTAGAGAAGAATCATGAAGGTAGGCCGGTTACATCGGATTAAAAATTAAGTGATACTGAATCTATTTAGTGAAAAAGAATATAAATAAAAAGTAAGTAATATTGATAATATTATTGACTTTACGTCCCATAAACTATTTGAACGTGTTTCGGAGACGCCGCGCTAGTGGAATTTTGTCCACCTGGAGTTATTTTAAGTGCCAGTAAATCTACCGACACGAATCTGATGTGTCTGAAGCACTTTCAAATAGCACTGGACTGAAACCGCCCGTTTGAACTCCGAAGGTCAACACTCTACCGACCGAGCTGTACAGCCATACATTTACAGAGCACATCTTGAGACTCTTAAGAACTTAATTAGCTAGTATGCGAAGGCGTTACAGATGGTGGTTAAAATATGAATACGACAAGCAGAATATAGTTGATGTAGGCTGCAATAGATACGGCATAGGGTGGCTTTGAGGCTAACTATTGATACACAACCCAAGCAATAACAACTGCCATTACCAATACCACCACCATTACTGAAGCTCAGAGTCATTTCCGGTGAGATAATGTGATTACAGTGAAATGCGTCTCCTGATATGGACTAGAATAAATTTGTTTCCTTCATCGACTTCTCTGACAAGGGGAGGGTCTGACATGGGCCTCACCCATTTTGAATAAATTTTGCAGGGACATGCTATAGACACGTGTTTCGGCGTTTTGCTAGACACTCCCTTGTTCTTGAAAAAATGGTGGGCAAAGTTGATGACGGAAAATCGTATATTCAGTGCTATAAATCGAAATATCGTCTAAAACATGTTTTAGTACTTTTAACCTCATGGAATTCATGATATGATACTTCTGATATATCGATACCCATAAGACATGGATTGTATAATTTCGAATAAATCATCTCATGAAGGGTTCCACAAGAGGTGTATCACAAAAATATTGAACATTACAAGAAGTTGTTAATCACACCTCACGATGTCTTATTTCGAGAAAAAGACAAAGAAAACTATTCTGTTTATCAGAATACAGCAAGCGGGTTGGTTGTCTGACGGCGACCTCACTATGCTACAGCATGAAAACACAAAAACGTTAATAACTCTAATATAATTAACTTTGGACTCCATATTATATAAATAAAACATGTCATAGGCGGCCATTCGACGTATAGCATTGAACATACGATTCACCGTCATGAAATATGACCTCTATTTGTTCTAAACGTAGGGTGTGTCTACCAAAACGCCGAAACATGTGTCTCATTATTTCAGTATAGACATCCCTGCAAAGTTTTATGAAATTCGGTGAGGCACATGTCAGACCCTCCCCTTGTGTGTCTTATCCCTCACTTTGACGATGTTAAAGTGACTGAGGTGTACCATTTTTTATGCAGACTGTCCCTCTTATGAATGGTGTGAATGTGTTGTTCATAGGATCGGTTTGTGTGTGCGTTTCACAGGGCTTAACAGACTGATTTGTAATTGCACCTTCCGGTTCAGTGAGGAATGCTACGGGAAACTCACTTCTTATTTCCCCAGTATTCCTTGTCACTGATACCTTGGCTTTTTATGACAGCTGGCGGTGAAACTGTTGAGGAACTCACTACCCTGCGGGCTGAAAACTCAGCGTACACCATTATAATAACAATGTAATCAGGCAATTCATTCCTTCAGACTATCACTCATTTCATTAAAAAAACTCTCTCCCCAGTTGGTGGTTATCCGTGACTGGGAGAGAGAGACCTGTTGTTATGCATGCATGAATACAGGTAGTATGTTATTCATTCATTCATCCATTCATTCATTTGATAATAAAAACTCTCTCCCCAGTTGGTAGTTTTCCGTGACTGGGAGAGAGACCTCTTTTTATGCATGCATGAATACAGGTCGTTCATTATTCATTCATTCAATCTTCATGCATTCAGTCATGCAGTGTACTAATAGTTGTATAACCCAATCAAGCAAACCATCCATTACAGTAAGTCATTCATTCATTTATTTATTCATTTACTTATTAATTAATTCATTCATTCATGCATCCATTCGTAATGACTATTGTGAGCTAAGGATAACGATGTTCAGGCTAGCGACACAATTAAGTACTTGCACTAACACGAATTAATAGGGGTAAGATACATGTTGTCATAGACTACCGTACAGTATATAACAATGCAAACGTCTAGGGCAAAACTATAAGAATAAAAATCTTATGAACTACATTTCAGAGATCGGGTGTAATTTGTTAGTGGACGTAATTGTAGTAGTTAAGGTAGTAATAGATAAATTAATTGTAACAAAATAATGCATGTTTAACCCTTAAATGGACAGCATTGCATATGTGCAAACGAGAATTTAGTTGCTTGTTATATCTACTTTATGTTTTTACAAGTATGTACTTACTTCTACCTTGCATACGAACTCGCTAGGGCTCGCTAATGTATTAAAATGAACAATAGTTTGTTTTAAGATTTATCTTGCTAATCAGCAGGAGCGAAACTTAAACACCGAACATTTGCGGTAAAACAAATAAAATATTGTTTACCGCAGAGAATTCGTGAGCCAGGACATCCTAATGATTGAGGTGTGGTATTAGCTACCGGTACAGTAATTGTACAGCTTTGCATATACCGTACGTAAAACATTCAAAACTCGTAACATTTTGACTGATCCAAATAAATAAATAAATAAATAAATAAATAAATAAATAAATAAATAAATAAATAAATAAATAAATAAATAAATAAATAAATAAATAAATAAATAAATAAATAAATAAATATTTTGACAAATAATATTTTAAATATGTTTCTGCTAATAATGTATTACTTTTGGAATGAAAAATCAACATGTTTAAAAGAAATAATAAATTGCGTATTTAAGGGATAAAATAATATGGATTGCAATAAATTATTACTCTCTCCCCAGTTCCTGGCAATCCGGAACTAGGGTATGGGAGCATTCTATTCTATTCTATTCTATTCTATTCAGTAATAACGACTATCAGCAGAACGACTCAGTCAGATAAGATTTCAGTTCATACGTTTTCACATTTTAAAATTTCATCTAAAGTCAGTATTCCCTACTTGCATCATACAATGTTCTTCATTCCACTCTGAGCAAGTCCCCGGGCCAGATGATGCGGACCACACAGGTAAAGCACAAACATAACAAAGCGAAGACGGGGGAGATGCTACTGAAGGTGGCACGCGACCCCTACACAAAGGAAGTGGGCGGCACTGGAGTTCATCTAGGAAGATTAAACTTGGAGAAGAAAGGAGAGTTTTTGTGCCAAGAGAAACAGTTGGAGTGGAGATTTAATATCACTCTGAAGGCCATTTTCTCGTTCCAGCTTAGACAACAAACCTCCATAATAGAGTAGCATGTACACTTGCATTTAATTTAGAATCTAGAGATAATGAGTCAGAGAAAAGCAGAACCATGACCAACAGTTCTGTCTACGTCTGAAGACAAACTCATCTGATCCGTTACCTCGACGTATGTAATACGGGGACACTAAGAGCGTAATTTTGAATTCGTACAAAATCGAAATTGAACATCCGTAAGACGCATACCGTAGGCACGGCAAGTCTGATTTACATTTAATTACAATATTGGAAATTTGGCAGCGAATGAAATAAATGATTCATTTTTTAATTTTCTTAACGATATTTTAGGACAAATGAGCTTCCGTGGCTCAGGCGGTAACACGCTGGCCTCTCACCGCTGGGTTCCTTGGTTCAAATCCCGGCCACTCCATGTGAGATTTTTGCTGGACAAAGCGGAGGCGGAACATGCGGGTATTCGGGTTGTCCCTGTCATCTTTCAATCCAGGAACACACTCCAATATCATTTCATTTCATCTGTCAGTCATCATCAATCATTGCTCCAGACGACTGCGACAGACCTCGGCAGCCAGTGCAATTCCTGTCCTCGCCGCTAGATGGGGGTTCATTCATTACATTCCTGACCCGGTGGAATGATTGGTAACAGGCTGTGGATTTCCATTTCATTTTAGATCAAATAAATGACACTATATACTACTACCTATGAATCATGTAATCATTTATATGACGAGATTCACCAGTTATTATTATTATTATTATTATTATTATTATTATTATTATTATTATTATTATTATTATTATTATTATACCACTAATCTCCTCATAATACACAATGTTGGTGTATATGGAATTTTATGCAATGTTGCTTGTCTTACTCCTAATTCTCAAGTCTCTTCTCATATTGATGGACTTGCCTGTGTCAATAAATGAAGTCAGTACTTCAACAAATGAAATTAACCAGTAGAATGTACAAAAATTGCAATGACATTATTAATAACATATTCTATTTCAGTGGCTTCATAAACTCAAAGCGGAGGATACGAGCTAAATTCAACACCTTACGAAGTCAGTGCACAGGTGACGCGAAATTTGTTACAAATTGGTTATCTTTTCAAGAGTCACAAATATAAAGTGAAGTTGAAGGAGGTGTCTGTGTCTGTTTTTAAAAAGATGAAGATGATAACCGAGAAATAAAATAAAATAAAAAATAGAATAATAATAACTAATATAATAAATAACAATAATAAATAAATATATAAATAAATAAATAAATAATAATAAATAATAAAATAATCTCTTGTCATGAAATATTACACATTGTAGTATATTTTTTTGGTACGCAGGTTTTTATCTCAGGGCATAGGTCTACATACTCTATAATCACGAAGTTTTTCACCGTGCCAACTTTCTAGGTTCAGCTTAGTCTTCCTAGTTCAGCAGTTTCAAAATAAGAGAATGAAGGACACTCTGGTCACTTCGATAGTCAATACACTTGGATTAGTAGCGATGTACACTGTGGATAGTGTCTGGTGTATTCTATACACTTACGTTAGCAAGGCTCGCCCTATTCGAAGTAGATTTTTTAAGTTAATAATTTGTAAACTTTATTTCGCAACTATATCACCTTTTTGCAGGCACGTACACAAGGGTAACCAGCCCCCCCCCCCTAATAGACTTGGAGTTGGGTTATGGACGGTTTTAAATCATGTGAGCTTTTAAAGAACCTACCACAGTAAAACTGTCCATAGCAGTGTTTTTTTCGTGAAATAGAACATCCGTTCGTAAATACTATCATAACAATGCCTATGGATATCTTCGACAGAATAACATAGTCTTTGTTGTGAATAACTGATACACGGATATCAGCAATAAAATACTGTGGAAGAACGATTTCTACTCCTCGAGGAAATAATATCGCCCCTGCAGTTCGTCATCCCTCACTTCCTTAATATTCCTTCGGTTTGTCATATTCTACAAGGAAGATCTTGGTAACCCAATGGATGATCCATTTAAAGCGGAGTGGGATTTGTAGAGACTGAAGTACCAGTGCAGCACAGAACTCACAGCAACAGCCATGCATGGATTAACAGCCTACACTTCATCAGAGTTCACCAGTATTTTTTATTTGGTTCATATCTTGGCCATCCTTCCCGTGACTACAGCAGCAGTGGAGAGGTGCTTCTATAAATCGAGTCTCCTCAAAACGTACTTGAGGAATACTACTGGACACGATAGGCTAACTGCACTCGCACTCCGTACATACACAGCCATGTAGAAGTAACGTACTCCGAAATAATCACATTTCTTTGCAGTGTCGCATGCCCGGTGTCATCAGTTAAGTTCATAGGTGAGTTGATTATTTTCTGTTAATTTGCTCCATACTATTTCACTCATGTGTCTTCATGAAGGACTACTGTTGCATTAATGGTCACATCAGCACTCCAACGGCGTTTCGAGTCTTGACCCCACCAAAAAGTAATTTTCGGTACGGGCCTGCCTTCTTGATCTGAAGGACACGCGTAACAATATCTCACTCAAATTGAATATCTACATTATGCTGCATTTCAGACTGTAATTCACTAGAGGGTAAAATAATTGTGAATTTCCAAATGTTAGAAATATTGTATATATTTTAATTTTTTCCGGTGTCACCGCTTCATGCTTGTATAAGGTCCGACTTGCAAATCAGGATGTCATACCCTCATCCTAGTGATATCTCACCCAGAGCTCATTGGCTAATTTAATGTTCCAATTACTCACTCATTATAAACAAAACATTTCCGAAGGACTGAAGGCTTTTAAGAAAATTTAAACTAAAGAACATAGTTGAACACTTTCATCTTATCACTGAGAACTTGCTGAAAGCATTAGTGAGTGGAAAAACCTACTCCGTAATGAAACATTGAATTCAGTGAGAAGACAAATGATCCTCTAATTGCATCCAAAGCAAGGGGAATCACAATGTTTTGATTGTTTTCTAACAATGTTATTCTAAACTGGCTGTTATGTTTGTCGTTGACGGGTTAGTATTTGTATAATTGTAACATGATGCTGCCTAGCGGAGGTGAGTGGCTGCAGAACAGGCGGACCACAAGTCAGTGAACAGTAGTCAGTCAGTCAGTTGCTGATTACTTCCAGATACTGTCTCTGAGGATTCTCTGGATTCCTAGAACGCAGGTTCCAAAACGTTAGTGGTGTCATTCCCTACGTCATTCGCAATTTAACCTATGTCAGTCAGGGCTGACTCCAACGAAAACTGCGATGACAAAAAGTGTTCAAAATTATGTTATTTTTCTACAATTTGCTTTACGTCACACCGACACAGATATTCAGTAGGTCTCATGGCGAGGAGGGGATAGGGAATGGCTAGGACTGGGAAGGAAGCGACCGTGGCCTTAATGAATAACGATATACTTATCGGATCTGCCTTTAAGAAAGTTAGGAGTCAGATTGTGTGCCAAACAATATCGGATCTGGTTATATTTAGTGTACCGGGCGGTACACCTCCACGCCGCTAATTTAAAATGTGCGCCAATTGAAACTCCTCTGCTGGAGGAAGTCTGAACTTTATCGACGGTATTAATTTTCAAGTTTCTCGGAAGATGTCACTACTTGGAAAGTTTGGAGTTTTTGAACTGTGCCACTTTTGATGTATTTTTGTTTTACCGGTAAGAAGAAGTGTGAACTTTCTCTTCTAGAGGACACTACTGAAGAACTACAATAGTGCACCCTAGTGCGAAGAAAAAGAACTGTTCTTTTGGAGAAAATTTAATTTCAAAAGTTTGTTCTTTGTTAAATTTCCTTCTGTCATTGTTTAAGTTGGCAATATTAACCCTTTCTTTCCCCTTGTTTTAAATTTAGCCAATCCCGAATTTCTTTCACTAATTTCTGACCAATCGGATGTATCTTCCCCCAACTTGAATATGTTGCTGTATCCTACCCAATAAAGAGTTTGTGGGAGGGTGTTCTCATTCCCCTAACGCCTCGAACTTTCCGCGAGAGTATATAAATTGCTGATTTTTGAGTCTCCGGGCCACTTCTGTTCCATCTTTTCGTGTGTAAAGTACATAGCAGGGGGCGGGAAGCGCCTCTTTCTTCGGCGGCAGTCAACAACCAGGTAATGGCCGATTAATTACTTCTTTTCTTGCTTGCTCAGCAGTTTAACTCTCGGGGCGGGTCCGAAGTTTTTCCATTATGTAACCTTCCTTAAAATGTAAAGAAACTTGTATTTATTCCATCTTTTAAACTGCATATCGGGATAGAGAGTGCTTAACCCTCTCGAGCTCCCAATCATATTGTTTTGAGGTGAACTTATTTTTCTCAACCTATTCTTCGTTAACGTAAAGCAAATTGTTCTTTTCTAAAGTCACCTCTGTAGTATGGGATTAGCCCTTGCATTAGTGGCCTAGAGCCAGATTAGGTTTTAAAAACAAGTGTATTAGGAGTGCAGATCGCCTCCTCTCAAATTGTTATTTTAGAGGTCATGTAAGTAACCTTCTTGTCATTTAACAGACCTCAGTAGGTTGGGTATTTTACCCCTGTGTATATGTCCTGAAAGGACAGCTTGAAAGTGGAATTAGGTGGGGCCTTTGACAGGCCTGAATTTTGAGAGCAAGTTGCTCTTTTTCTGAAAATTTTGTTTTCTGCGCGCCTCAAGGAGGCCTTACTGTGTATTTTGGAGCAAGTGCTCCTAGGCATGAATGGGGTTCTCTGCCCCTCTGTTGACACTTGTGTTTGGGGTAAAACTGAGCTAATTGCTCAAGGATTGTGATCGCGGGGCTCGAAGCCCAAATCCTGTAAATACTGTAATTATACTTTTGTTGCCTTGCTACTCTGTACCTGCCATGTTTGTTATTTCTTGATTTTGAAAAGAAAATATAACCTTGTTAAGTTTTAAATTCACTTTAATTTCGTAGCCTGAGACCTATTCACCACCCCGCACCTTCTTTCACGCATAACTACCACAAAAACACGGTAACAAGTGGTAGCAGAGCGTGGTTGAATGGGTCTCATTTTAGCCCATTTTGACGGCTAAACATTGTTTTGATCCGAACTCTAACCATTTTCTCAGTTGCTGGAATTTTTTGAGTTTTTCAAAATTGTTCTGTCATCATGCCCGGTCCTCGCGATGTTCTCCATCTTAACTATTTGCGCAAGGAGGAGTTGATCTATGAATTGACTATTAGAAATGTGCAATCTGGAGGCACGGTTGCGGTAGACACAAACAAGCTTAGAGAGTCCCTTGATTTGCCCATTTCCATCCCCACCTTGGGAGAGAAAGAAATTGACGACTCTCTTTCCACGATCGTCGAGAATATTACTGGGCTAGCATCTGTAGTTAGTTTTTTTGATGAAAATGATCCTTCTCCTAATCAAATTAAGCGTGTGCAAGCCAGGCTGTTTCATTTTTCAAATAGAGTTAACGATCTGTTGTCTCTAAAGTTGAATGACGTTCAGAAGAAGGAAGCTAGTACGCTACTTGAAAATATTTCTGAGTTATCTAGCAAGGTCACTCAATTGTTAACTGGGGAAATTCCTCCCAAAATTGATCAACCCACCACGATGAATGCAGGTTCCGAGGAAGAGCCTCCTAAGGGAGAAGTTAATAGGATAACCGTTGCTGCTCAAACCATCTCTGCCCCATTGGACAACGAGTCTGGACGCCGTGCATCGTTGAATAATATACGTTCGGAATTAACTTCCTTGCCATTGAAACCTTTACCTACTATGTCACCCGGGTTTAGCAGCTTGCCTCATCCATTGGCAATGTTGCTCAGAGGTATCTCTAAGTTTTCCGTTAATACCACCAGTGAAGTAATTTCATTCTTAAGATTTTTAGTTGAATTTCAGGACCATGCCCTTGTGTTTTCTCTTTCTCCATGCCAAATTTTGCAAATCATCTATCCTTATGCAATTGGTATTCTCTCTGACAAAATAGTAAGAGCCATAGCCGAACAGTCGTCTATTGAAGATTTTCATGCACACTTGCTTGCAAATTTTATTCCCGCCCGCGCGACGTCATCTCTGATTCAGAAGTACTATTATCGAGTACAGAGATTGGATGAAAATCTGGCTGATTTCATACAAGACATTAAGTTTTATACTAGGGTGCTTGCCCTTCATTTTCCTGAAGATCAGATTGTACAGGCTATTGTAGAAGGAATTTCACCACCCTATAGGTCATATTTGTGTTTCGCGGCGTGCCCGCAAACTTTCTCTGAACTTGAAGCGTTGGCCGTCTCAGCGGAAGGAGTGAGGTACGCCGATTCCTTGCGTGTCGCGAAAGAACCCCCACCTTCCTTTAGTAATACTCGGCCTCCACCTCGCCGACCAGTCACACCCCGTAAATGTTATGCTTGCGGGTCGCCCGACCATCTGCGCAATAAGTGTCCACTGATCAAGTCGAGTGGGACAAGGAATGGGGCTGGTTCATCACAAGGCCGTTTTAAATGTGGGGCTTTCTCACATATCGCCAAAAATTGCCCAAATTCAAATAGCACCCCTCCTGCTCAACTTCTGGTGCAACTTCCAACAACAATCAAAAGTGACTAGTGGCTTCGGCTGAGTCAACTAATCCATCTTCCCGAGACTCAGCCCCGGGTAAACAGGTTGTAAATTCAGGGAACGATCAGTCTTCAAATTCGTCTTTTGAATGCCCTAAAGAGTGTCTTAGGATTGCGGCGGGTTCCCCCGCGCCTGTTCCTTTTCTTAAGATTGAGTTAAATAATGAACCTGTAACAGCTCTCTTAGATTCAGGCAGTGTTTGTTCGATTATTTCGGCTGAATGGTATTCAAAATTGAAGTCTGTTTGTAAACTACCTGACTATGTCTCTTCTCCTGTTCAATATGTTTCGGCTAATTCATCTCCATTGGAAATCCTAGGTGCTGTAAATGTCAAAATTCGTATTTTTAAATTTACATGGAAAATCAAATTGTTTGTGGCTAAGCACTTGTCTTGCCCCATTATATTGGGAGCTGACTTCATTTCTTACACTGGTCTTGTGCTCGATCTCCAGAGTAGGTCGTGCACATTCAAATTTGCGTCCAATTGTAAAATTCCCTTGTTAAAGTGTAATTCTGTATCATGTTCATCTATTTCGCCTACCCAGGATGAGATGTTGTTAGACCTTAGACATCTACCTGAGGAGCAGGCTGATAGTATTCGTAAGTTGTGTCAGTCGTTTCCAGAGGTGTTCTCTGATACTCTTGGTGTTACTGACCTTATTGAATACAAAATTGAGGTCACGGATTCGATTCCTGTCCGTTTTCCACCTTATAGGCTATCTCCACCTAAAATGAAGGCTCTGAAAGAAATCATCGATCAGATGTTGAAGGACGGTATTATTAGGCCCTCTAAGTCGGCGTATTCTTCGCCTATTTTTCTAGTCCCGAAACCCCAAGGAGGCTTCAGGCCTGTCATTGATTATAGGGCTCTCAATCGGAAGGTGGTGTTGCAATCTGTGCCCCTTCCCGACCTTCATTCTTGTTTTTCATGGTTTCGTAAGCCCAAGTTCTTTACTATCTTGGACTTGAATGAAGCCTACAATCAAATTCCCCTGGCGGAAGAGTCTAAACATCTTACAGCGTTTGCCACGGACTGGAATTTATACGAATACAACCGCGTGCCTTTCGGGCTCCCCACGGGAGCAGCTGTACTCACTAGGCTGCTAGATAGGGTCTTCTCTGACATCAAATTTGAGTATTTGTATCACTATTTGGATGATGTCGTCGTATTTTCGGAGACCTTTGAAGAACATCTAGATCATCTGCGAGAAGTTCTCAATCGCCTTCGTAAGGCTGGGTTAACTGTCAAGTTGTCCAAGGTTGCCTTTGCTAAGCCCTCTATGTCATTCCTAGGGCATATTGTGTCACCTGATGGTGTAGCAGTCGATCATTCTAGAACACAGGCCATCCGTGATTTTAAACCTCCCAAGGACATTAAAGGTATCGCCAGGTTCATTGGTATGGTGAATTTCTTCAGGAAGTTTATTCCTAACTTCGCTAATAGAGCGGCGCCCTTAAACCTTCTTCGCAGGAAAGGCATCAAATTCGAGTGGGGACCTTCTCAACAAGCCGCTTTTGAAGATCTTAAATTAGCTCTCTGTAATGCCCCTGTCCTGGCTATGCCAGATTTCTCAAAGAAATTCATCGTCCAAACCGACGCGTCGTCGTCAGCAGTAGCTGCAGTCCTCCTCCAAGAGACTGAACTAGGGAGGCGACCCATCGCCTATGCATCTAGGACTCTATCGGCTCAAGAAGCCAAGTATTCTATATATGACCTCGAAGGGTTGGCAGTCTTATTTGCCTTAGAAAAGTTCCGTCTCTATCTGGAACATGTCAAATTCGACCTGGAGACAAATAATCAAGCCTTAAGCTGGGTCTTAGGTAGGCCGCGTCGTACTGGTCGTATAGCCCGTTGGGCCATCCATATTTCTGCCTTCCAATTCGATGTCAGGCATATCCGAGGTACAGAAAATGTTGTTGCTGATGGACTCAGCCGTATGTTTTCCAACGAGTTCGAGACCCATAATCCGCTCGATTGTTCTTCACCTCCCGAGTCCATGCTATCTGAGGTTAATGCCATCTTAACAGATGCTCCCATGCTCTTTAGAGATATCGAGAAATACCAACGTGAAGATCCGACGCTGGCTCCGATAATGGAAACCCTTTCTTCTGGGGAACATGTTGTCCCTTATGTTCTGAGGAATGGTGTTCTATGTTGCCCTTCGAGGCATGATAAGATGATGAAGGTTGTCGTTCCTGCTGTTCTTGTGCCTATGATCTTCAAATACTATCATGAGACCCCATTAGGGGGGCATCTTGCAATCTTTAAAACTCGTGAAAAGATTCGTGAAAGGTTCATCTGGAAAGGTATGGACGGTGAAATCCGTGAACTAGTAAAGGCTTGTAAATCTTGTTTGCTTAGTAAACCAACCATGTCCACCAAGGTAGGCCTTCTGTCTTCGCATCAAGCGTCACGCCCCATGGAACGCCTGTATATTGATTATGTAGGACCCTTCCCCCAGTCAAAGGGAAATGCCAACAAGTTCATCTTTGTATGCGTAGATGGTTTTACAAGATTTTCCTGGTTATTTCCGACTAAGCTGGCTACCGCTCAGTCCACCATTACTTGCCTAAATTCTATTTTTGCTTCTTTTGGTCCGTGCCAATATATTGTGTCTGATAATGCTAAGGCGTTCACATCAAATCTTTTTCGTAAATTCTGTTTTGACTTGTCCATCTCTCATGTAACTACTTCTGCTTATTACCCTCAACCATCTCTGGCTGAACGGGTTAACCGTAATCTCAGGTCCGCACTTATTGCCTATCATCATGAAGATCATTCCAGGTGGGACACGTCCTTGCATTGGTTAGCTTTTGCTTTGAATTCGGCGGTTCATGAATCTCACAAGTTTACTCCAGCTTCTTTGATGTTCAAGTTCGTTCCCAACACGCCGCTCTCTAACCTCTGGTCTCTGAGTGACATTCTACCCGAGACAATAGATCCGGACAACATTAAAGATCTTTGGAAGAAAGCTAAAGCCAATCTTAAAGTCTCTCATGAAAAGGTTAGGGAAAGATATGATCGTGGACGGAGACCCACCCCTTTGAAGGTAGGTGACCAAGTGATGGTCAAGAATTTTGTTCCCGCGGGCAAGCTTGCCCCCAGATTTCATGGGCCGTGTACCATTTTAGATTTCCTTACGCCGGTTACGTTGTTATTAAGTAATCCAGCCACCGAGAGGATATTTAGGGTTCACCTGTCACAGGTGAAACCGGTGTAATTTCTGTGTTAACTTGCTTCATATAATCGTGAAAGGAATATGAAGGTTATATTTTTTTTTTTTGAGTTTTCACTTTTAAGGCTTTCTGCCCCTTATATAGTATTTTGTTTTATATGTAAGCATTTTTGTGAAACCTGCCCCGAACTATTAAACTGCCATCCTGTCCTTGCCACGGCCATTACCACGCTCCCGTCTCCTGCTCCACTCTACACAGTGGCTTAATTAATGCAATGAATTTCTGCACGCCGCTGGCCCCTCAACCTCTCCACAAAGCCTGTGCCCTCAAAAAAGATGATGGTCCAACAAATTCTGCCGCCTAGTTTTAATGTTTCAGTGCCCCCGCAGCCGCGCGGCACCGTGCTGCGACTGGGTTAGAGGATGGGCCCCCTCTTCCCCAGCGAGGACCACATGTGCACGGCGAGCCGGAGCTCTCCTCCCGGCCAAGGCTGATGTGCGGCGCACGACCTGCTACTTGCCCGCAGCCTGTATATGTTCACCGCGGGCGCGGCGTGCTTCAACACCTCTGCTCCCCTCATAGTGCGGGCGAGCGGTATCTCAGGGTACTTGTGGGGTCCGAGCGGCCGCCTTTGGACGCAAGCTGCAACGGCCGGTATGGCCATCCAACTTAATCAACATCAACTATATGGACATTCCAGATCAACCTTACTACCTTTTCTTGGGTATTCTACTGCAATATTTGGTAGACTTAGAAAATTTTCCTCAACTTTAAAACTAAAGTTTTCCTTCTCAATTCAACCTTCTACAAACATTAAGACAGTACTTCCACTGTTACTAAAAGAAATTTTGAAACTGAATCAAACTAAATTTCAGCCATTTCGATAAATTCTTCGGCAATTAATCTCCGTATCAACATCAAAACTTGGACCTTGTTTTCAAACAAATTTCATGTGTCACCCCTGGAGGAACTTTTGGGGGGGGGGGAGGTCTGTACCGGGCGGTACACCTCCACGCCGCTAATTTAAAATGTGCGCCAATTGAAACTCCTCTGCTGGAGGAAGTCTGAACTTTATCGACGGTATTAATTTTCAAGTTTCTCGGAAGATATCACTACTTGGAAAGTTTGGAGTTTTTGAACTGTGCCACTTTTGATGTATTTTTGTTTTACCGGTAGTAAGAAGTGTGACTTTCTCTTCTAGAGGACACTACTGAAGAACTACAATAGTGCACCCTAGTGCGAAGAAAAAGAACTGTTCTTTTGGATAAAATTTAATTTCAAAAGTTTGTTCTTTGTTAAATTTCCTTCTGTCATTGTTTAAGTTGGCAATATTAACCCTTTATTTCCCCTTGTTTTAAATTTAGCCAATCCCGAATTTCTTTCACTAATTTCTGACCAATCGGATGTATCTTCCCCCAACTTGAATATGTTGCTGTATCCTACCCAATAAAGAGTTTGTGGGAGGGTGTTCTCATTCCCCTAACGCCTCGAACTTTCCGCGAGAGTATATAAATTGCTGATTTTTGAGTCTCCGGGCCACTTCTGTTCCATCTTTTCGTGTGTAAAGTACATAGCAGGGGGCGGGAATCGCCTCTTTCTTCGGCGGCAGTCAACAACTAGGTAATGGCCGATTAATTACTTCTTTTCTTGCTTGCTCAGCAGTTTAACTCTCGGGGCGGGTCCGAAGTTTTTCCATTATGTAACCTTCCTTAAAATGTAAAGAAACTTGTATCTATTCCATCTTTTAAACTGCATATCGGGATAGAGAGTGCTTAACCCTCTCGAGCTCCCAATCATATTGTTTTGAGGTGAACTTATTTTTCTCAACCTATTCTTCGTTAACGTAAAGCAAATTGTTCTTTTCTAAAGTCACCTCTGTAGTATGGGATTAGCCCTTGCATTAGTGGCCTAGAGCCAGATTAGGTTTTAAAAACAAGTGTATTAGGAGTGCAGATCGCCTCCTCTCAAATTGTTATTTTAGAGGTCATGTAAGTAACCTTCTTGTCATTTAACAGACCTCAGTAGGTTGGGTATTTTACCCCTGTGTATATGTCCTGAAAGGACAGCTTGAAAGTGGAATTAGGTGGGGCCTTTGACAGGCCTGAATTTTGAGAGCAAGTTGCTCTTTTTCTGAAAATTTTGTTTTCTGCACGCCTCAAGGAGGCCTTACTGTGTATTTTGGAGCAAGTGCTCCTAGGCATGAATGGGGTTCTCTGCCCCTCTGTTGACACTTGTGTTTGGGGTAAAACTGAGCTAATTGCTCAAGGATTGTGATCGCGGGGCTCGAAGCCCAAATCCTGTAAATACTGTAATTATACTTTTGTTGCCTTGCTACTCTGTACCTGCCATGTTTGTTATTTCTTGATTTTGAAAAGAAAATATAACCTTGTTAAATTTTAAATTCACTTTAATTTCGTAGCCTGAGACCTATTCACCACCCCGCACCTTCTTTCACGCATAACTACCACAAAAACACGGTAACATTTAGGATCTTCTTTCGTAGTGACTCATACTGCATAGTGCAGTGCCCTGACCTCGACTTTTCCGTGATCTCAATTCAGCCTTGCACCTTCCGCTTCCATTGGAACATAATGACCGATTCCTAGGGCTTTAGGTAACTAGATGAAAAATGTGTATGATGGTGCAGTGAAGTCTTGGTACGTGATACTATAGACAATCACGTAGTACTGGGATATAATAATGGGAGGAAATTTTATCTGTGAGCCCTCTCAACAATTCGCACTGCAAACTGTTTCAGGATGTTCACAGTTCGACCGGCTAGTCAACGTATAATTATTTTAAAGCTTTTTAAAGGACGGGTAGATTAATTAACAAAATGTACTTTTATTTTTGCATACGCATGAAATACGACACTGTAGATCAACGAAAGAACAAATTATCTCGGTTCAGATAGGTGCCGACATTATTCTACTGTGTGAATTCATTTCCGCGATGTATGACCTATAAATGTATCATATTGTTTAGTTGACTATTGGCATAGCTGAGTATGTACGATAAGGATTATTACAACATCCTCATCCGTATTCTGTTCTCAATTTTCAGTTGTTCGGCCCTTTCCACTAAGATATTGCTTCTCCAATTCGAAGTTCATTTGTGTGGTGTTTCCCTTATAGAAATTCTCTATATATTGTACATGTTCCATCAACATCCTGCATGTCCTGGTCTCAAGACTGATTGCCACTTAGATGTCTTTCATACCTTTAGTCTCTCTTCGTTGAAGACAGCTATCCACTTATTCACTGTTTTGGTGATGTATGAAATGGAAACACAAATGGTTAGAAAAAAGTGCAAATTCCTACACAGGATGAGTCAATACGAAAGAAGATCCTAAGTATAACCAGATCCGTTAAGGATATCGATATTTCATTCGGGAGACAGTGGGTTCGAAACCCACTGTCGGCAGCCCTGATGGTGGTTTTCCGTAGATTTCCATTTTCACGCCAGGCAAATGCTGGAGCTGTACCTTAAATAAGGCTACGGTCCCTTCCTTCTCAATCCTAGCCTTTTCCCATTCTTGCGTCATTGAAAACTTACAATGTGTTAGTGCGACGTTAAAACAACTCGCAAAATATCAATGTTTTCTGTTTATATTATTAAATTTTATTTTAAGGCGTCGTAAATCAGTATACGCATCTTATCCATGACATTACTAATAATAGAGTTACCGATACCGACTTCATTTCTTAAATGGAACTATACTGATTTTACTCGTCAGCACAGAAATGTTAAATTAAACAAAATCAACGATGTACTTGTTTCCAAGATACCATTATTCCTTTGAGAGCAAATCAGTATCCCGAAGTAAACATTTTCAAACGTATGTTGGATGTTACTCAGACGCGGTATCTCGTTCAGCCTCGTACCGTCCACAGTTTACGTACTCTGTTTCAACAGTAGGACTTGCCGACCGCCGTAAGTATTTCCATGTTCTCACAATGACACAATAGAATAAATAACGTTATCGTTAAGGCGGGTACAGACATGCGTGCCTAACTCTGTAACGTAACCACGTCGCGCGCCAAGGTTAAACGGGGCAATGTTACGCACCGCGGTTGCGAGGTAAATTTTCTACCCCGCGCCGCAGATCGCAACGCGTAACCTACCAGCGTTCCGCCAGTTGAGACAGTGAAGCTTTGAAAGATGGACATAGCTGAAGCAGCATATATTCAAACATCGCAGTATAGTACCTTACACACTGTTTAAAGCGGAAAGCTCAAGAATGCGTCGTCGCATTTAAAATCTGATGCCATAAGTAGTATTACATAGTTTTATTTATACACACCTGAGCCTGTTCCCATGCTCTTCTTTATTTTGCCTTTCTCCCTTCTGAGTGAAGAAAACAAGGATGTCATTTTCTTCCGGCATTCCTGGCCGTTGTGTTTAGTTCCGTCGCCAGCTCCACCCATGCATCATTGCTTAAAATTGTGTTGAAATGTCTGGGATGGCTAGCCAGCCAGAAAATTTCCTTAGCTCTGTACATTTCAATATAATACAGTGTCCAGCTCCATAGCTAAATGGTTAGCGTGCTGGCCTTTGGTCACATGGGTCCCGGGTTCGATTCCGGGCAAGGTCGGAAATTTTAACCATTTCACTGGCACGGGGACTGGGAGTATGTGTTGTCGTCTTGATCATCATTTTAACCTCATCACGACGCGCAGGTCGCCCATCGGAGTCAAATCAAACGACCTGCACCTGGCGACCCAAACTTGTCCTCGGACACTAAAAGCCATACGCCATTTCATTTTATTTTCTCAATAAAATGCAGTGTGTTCTGCTCGATCCACTCCATGTTTACTGATCAAGCAGAGAGAGACGAATGCGTGTTACGCGCCGAGGTCCTGTGTACGTCCAAGCTTGCTGTAACTTCCACGCGCGCAGCTCTTTGATGTGACGCGGGAAAACCGACAAGCAGTGGAACGCAGCGAACCTCGTTCCGTATCGTTCATGTTGCGGGCTAAGGTTGCGCGACGAAGTTACGCAGTACCGTCCAGACAGGAGCGCGACGCGGTTGCGTTACGATGTTCTGTTGCAAGTCTGGACGCGCCTTTAGCATTCGTCTCTCGAGTAAACTAATCTTAGTGTGTGTAAATCCCGTCCGCCTCTGTGGTGTAGTGGTTAGTGTTATTATCTGCGTTTTTTTTTTTTTTTTTTTTTTTTTTTTTTTTTTTTTTTTTTTTTTTTTTTTTTGCGTCGCACCGACACGGATGCCGTGGCCTTAATTAAGGTACAGCCCCAGCATTTGCCTGGTGCGAAGATGGGAAACCACGGAAAACCAACTTCGGGGCTGCTGACAGTGGGGTTCGAACCCATTATCTCCCGATTGTTATCTGCTACCCCCCGGAGGACACGAGTGCTAGAACGGGGTCCAATCAGCCTCGGGAGGACAAATGAGTAGAGGGCGGTTCGATTCCCCCCTCAGCCATCCTCGAAGTGGTTTTCCGTGGTTTCCCACTTCTCCTCCAAGTAAATGCTGGGATGGTACCTAGCTTAAGGCCACGGCCGCTTCCTTCCCCGTTCCTTGCCCATCCCTTCCAAACTTCCCCCCCCCCACCGGCCCCTGTTCAGCATAGCTGATTAGGCTGCCTGGCCGAGGTACTGGTCATCCTTCCCAGTGGTATTCCTCCAACCTAAAGTCTCACGCTCCAGGACACTGCCCTTGAGGCGGTAGAGCTGGGATCCCTCGCTGTGTACGAAGGAAAAACCAGCCCTGGTGGGTAAGTGGATTAAGAAAGAAAAGAAAGAAAGAAAGAAAGAAAGTAGGAAAGAAGGAAAGATAATAATAAAGTAATAATAACAATAATAATAATAATAATAATAATAATAATAATAATAATAATAATAATAATAATAATAACTCTCTCGATTCCAGTTATCCACCGTTTCAATGAACATGTTGTAATACCGGAATGCATTATTGTTCTTTGGATGTGTTCACTGGATGTCCAATGGTGTGAGCCTTCTCACTAGAATCGGCCCCGGAGCTGGACAGAACCCACTACTTACTTATCAATCCGGCATGTGCCACACCTGCCGGCCACTACCTCCTGCAGTTGCCGAGTGTCATCCTACTTACGCATACTGAGCTGGGGCATACATACATTGAAAGCCTCGATATCGATCTTGAGGCATCGCCTCTACGCTCCACCCACTTAAATAAATCAATTAAAGTAATTTCTCTGCTTCTTCTTTATGACTAAGTATTGGTTTCTGTACATTATCAATATAGTTTTAGTTTTTATTCTGTATTGTAATTAGATTAGGTACTAAATTTATATTGTATGATATTCTTTGTCGGTTTCGCAACCTGTCATTTGAGGGGGAATAATTATTATTATTTTTGCAATACTAATATGCTTCCAAACGAAAGAGCCGGGCCCGCGGTGTAGGAGTCGCGTGTCTGCCTCTTCCCGGAGGTCGCGGGTTCGATTCCTGGCCACGTCAGAGATTTTTACCTGTATCTGAGAGTTGGCTCGGGGTCCACTCAGCCTAAGTTATTACAACTGAGGAGGTATCTGATGTTGAGATGGCGGTCCTAGTCCAGGAAACCAAGAATAACGGCCGAGAGATTTAGGCGTGCTGACCATATGATACCTCGTAATCTGCAGGTATTCGGGACGAGCAGCGGTCACTTGGTAGGACATGGCCCTTCGAGGCTCTTGTGCCATCGGGTTATTTTTGTTCTTTCCAAAGGAAAGGTTGTACGTTAAAAACAAGTACACTGCTGACATTCACAAGCTTAAACACTGTTGTGCTGAAGGATGAAGCCTGTGTAATGTAGTGCCACTTAAAAGATAAAGTTCGTGTTAATTCTGTGTTATTAGTAATCCGAAGGTAAAGAGGAGGAATTTGTTTTACGAACCCCTTTATAAAAATTAAGAATATTAAAATAGAATAACGACATTTGAAGGAATCTGCGGATATATGAGGTGAAAGTTCTTGTTGACACACTCTGTATACCTTAGCTCGTGAGGAAATTACTAGAGTTCACCCCAATGTTCCCGGGACTTAGTAGTGAAGAGTTCGTCGAAAGCTCCTTTTGTCCAAAAGAATCCATTATGAGCCAGTAGAAGATGGGGAGTGAAATATTTATTTGTCCGTTAGTATGTGTACCGCGAACTAATTGTAATAAATAACACCAATTGTCCTTCTCTTTGCGATCTATGGAACAACTGAACAAGCTAACAGTGACAGCGCATTCTTAAGTTATAGAAGCCCTATCGGAAAAAACAATGTTTAGAACCACTTCATCTTTAATGGTACAACCAATTTTACATGGAAGTTATGGAGTGTCTAGATTTACTTTCTCCATTTACAAGGTCGATTGATAAATGACAGAAGACTGAAGAACAGCATAAAAGCGGAGGCCATTCTTCACGAACGTAGCAAAGTAAACTTTATGGAGAAGTTCTAAACGAAGTGCAATCACCGTGCTCATGAATAGTGCATAAGAATAAGTTAAAGAATAAAAGTGTGTTCACTGGAGATTTGATGGAAATAAGTAGAAGGTACTATTCAGAGATAGAGGTTCTTTCTTCTTGTTCTTCTTCTTGTTCTGTTTCGTATTTTATGTCTTCGGTAGGTCATGTTGGTCATATTATTCTACAGCACCTTCATTATTTGTGTATATTCTTATACCATGAACTGCACCTTCTTTCAGGTCGTCTTCTGTCTTCACTTCGGTGATGAGGTGTAGGGGTTAGCATACATACATACATACATACATACATACATACATACATACATACATACATACATACATACATACATACATACATACATCCTGATTACAAACTGTTACATCTTTCAGCGTACTGTCTGCAAGTCCCCGTGTATTTACTGTGTGCATCCACAATCCACTACTTGTAACTAACTGCGTGACATTATTTACTTCTACACCTCGTATCTCCCCCGCTTCTCATACGCTCTATGGTGGAGTTCATCCTTTACCTACCTAACCTATCTTCCTCCATCCATCTCACTTTACCCTACCACTAATGCCCGTTTATATGGGCAGTTTCATACATCGAGTTCATTCCTAACTAGTCTTCATCTCCACGTTCCCAGGACCCTTCTGCCATTATTCCCACCCTTGTGTCTGCTACTTCCTACGTGCCGGGCTGAGTGGCTCAGACGGTTAAGGCGCTCGCCTTCTGACCCCAACGTGGCAGGTTCGATCCTGGCTCAGTCCGGTGGTATTTGAAGGTGCTCAAATACGTCAGCCTCGTGTCGGTAGATTTACTGGCACGTAAAAGAACTCCTGCGGGACTAAATTCCGGCACCTCGGCGTCTCCGAAAACCGTAAAAGAGTAGTTAGTGGGACGTAAAACAAATAACATTATTATTAATTCCTACGTATGAATTAGGTGTCCTCAGTCTACCCAATTCTCACTTCCTTACAGAAAAGCCGGTCTGAAAACAGACTGATGTGAAGATAAATTCGCCCGGGAACTCACTTCTTACCAGCAAAAATGAAAAATAAGCTACTATGTGCGATTTCACTGCATCAGCCTTGTTGAATCTTGATTTGATTTCACTTACTACGCTACCATCCTGGGGAACAAATATACTAAAGACTTGAAGTAATCCACTTGTCCCAGTTCTGTATTTCCTGTCTGGCGTCAAAAGCGAACTGTTGCGCACAGAAAGAATTATGGCCGTAATGTATTCACTAGTTCTGCAGTATCAGAACTGCTGAATCATGCTAGGTAATCTTGCCAAGCTGCTTCAATAAATCGTGCATAATGAGACGTTAAAACTTCTGAAAGGATAGAAACACCATTGGCATCCACAACGCGTTAGGTCAATATTTCGACAAATTCAGGGTCTCTCTTATAAACTCGGACCGAGTGCGCGGCCACCCTGCTTTAATCGTGTATACAATTCTATATGAAATATTTCGTTACAAAATATGTTGGAAGTGTCATCATTCATGACGAGGGACTTCATAAACACCACTAGGGTTTACTTCACACCAGTAGCGAGAGTTGTGACTGTTCACGCGACCATTAAGATGAAACCAGGCCTCATCCGCAAAGAAAGAAAAAGCTGAGGGTCGAATAAACGATCATGAAACGATGCAAGTTGCTTTACATCGCACCGACACAGATAGGTATTGTGGCGACGACGGGACAGGAAAGCGCTAGGAGTGGGAAGGAAGCGGCCGTGGCCTTAATTGAGGTATATCCCCAACATTTTCCTGGTCTGAATATGGGAAACCGCGTGAAACCATCCTCAGGGCTGCCGACAGTGGGGTTCAAACCCATTACATCCCGAATACTGGATAGTGGTCGCACTTAAGCGACTGCAACTGTCAAGCTCGGTATTCAATGATGCAAGATACCACTCACAATATCTCACCCTCATGGCTGAATTAGCAGGTTCTAAACAATGGGCCCGTGTAAATCTGTACGGTTTTATGTGTAAAAGCTTTGTAGCTCTGTGTGCAGAAGAAACCGAAACCCCTAATTGTTGCATTAATTTTGTGAGTGATTTATTAGTTGACCGTTCAAGATTCGCATCAATGTCATCTAACTTTAACTCTGATCAAACTGTTCGTGTGCGCGCATGATTTTTATTGAACACTCAGCCAATATTTTCAGGTTTATTTACCACTGAGTTATTTTTTATCCCCGGAAGTTGAGAATTTTAAACTTGTGGGGAAATAAGAAAAAGTGAATAATTAATTACGTAGAGAACATTCATATGCTTTTATTGCTTCTGAAATTTAAATTTTCGTTTAGCATACCATGGAGGTATGTAATTTGCTTGTATAAATATTACAATTGTTGCAAGACTGGTTTAAATATCCATGACTTATGGGATTTAGAAAACTAATGAAGAAATTTTTATCATAAAAAGGCATATGTTTATTAAATTTATATGTTAAATTGCAATATTCACCGAGAAAATAATTTCTATATCAATTAGTAAAAACATCGCTAGAAACTTAGAAAATTGCGTTTTATGAAAGCACACACCGTAGAAGTGATTTTGAAAGGAGCAACATTTTTGAACTAATCTCTATATTAATTTGAAGCTTCTGTTTGCACGCTCTTCTTTCTGGCATCACAATGACACTGGGACTACTAATAAGAAGCCTGAGGTTTTAACGTATAAGACTATCAACATACTGGGTAGTATTAACTATACCAAAGTGGTCCCCAGATTACACAAAATAGTTATACTGTGACACCTGATATTTTACTTCCTTTCTTTCTTCGAAATAGGGCCTACTCCCTTCACATGGGATTCAATGGACAGGACAGACTTCTTGAAGAGTGGAGGTCACCAGGAGTTATAGCCAACAATAGTTACGTTGAGAAACACCGAAAATCAATTATTTAGAGAGTTTCTGAACCATACCAAAAGTTCTCAATGACCACAATTCCATTCTATTCATCTACATATTCATTGTATTTAAAATGATTCAACTATGTTGCAGCTTTCATGTTCTCTTATAACATGGTAATAACGAAATGAAAGACTTAAGTGTTTTTAAAATAACCGATTCATTTACGTGAATCTGTGCTCTTGAAGGTGGCACTTCAACAGGGAAATTGCTGAACAAATGCATTGCGTACCCGTTGAGCCGACTCGTACTTTAAATAAGTTTTACATAAGTTGTAATGGTAACTGTCTCATCACGTTAACAGCTGAGATGCAGACTCACTATTCGTGCTAGGTCGAACACGCTCCTTACAAGGTCAAAAAATATGCGCACGCCTTCCGTACAGCTGCTTAGATCTCGGAGAGTGGAAACGCCGCTGGATGGTCTGGGTTTATAAGAAAGACACTGTACTGAACCCATAATTCTACCGTGCTAAATTTTGCAACTAGAAAATTGCAACTACAAGTTGCAACTACGAGTGCAACCGTATTTCTTTATTGCAAGTTCATCTCTCATCCTGTGGCATCACAACTGACCGTGAGGAGCAAGCGGACCACCCATTCCAACGAGGTCGGAACACTTCGGCTGACCTCGGGTAATTAAAAATTAACTTCTAGATAATAACCTTCATTGCGAGAGATTTCGGCACTATCATTAACAAGGACATAAGTAATTAAGGAATTTTGAGAAATATTTGATGAAGCTTTAGTCCACAGGGTGGAAATGCATTTAATCAGGCCTGGAGAGAAATTGGCATTTATGGAGGCCGTGAGGGAAGCCCGTGTCAATGTCACTCCCATAAAAATGCGCACGAAATCACCTACACGTAATTAAATAATTACGCCGGTTAAAGGAAAGAACAAACTCAGCAAACCGCACCATCATGACTTGAAAATTAGGTGGAATGTTTGGGGTGAGTCTCGAAGAAATCGGTCCATTTATTATCAAATTGTATGATTACACCACAATCCATCACGACAAGTAAAGCGTCCCTAGAAAGTATTTAAATACTCCCATCTGAGGACAGCAAGCACTCACTTTTTCATGATTCGCGAAGGTGGACCTGCGTCGCTTTAATATCAAGTAGAGGTCTTGAACTGATCCTTCAATAAACTTGTGAGATTTATACAGTTAGTTGGCTCGAGATAGAAGAATTTTGCAAAGTGGTAAAAGGCAAAAGAAAAGTATTAATTGAATTAGTACAGGATTCCTGAACTTCTCAAACGGAAACAGCGAATTCATAGATAGCTTTCGTGCATTATTGTGTATTTTTGTAATCGGTAGACTGACAGATAAGCATAGGGATTCACGGTGATATCTTCAAAACACCTGGCCTAAAGGGGAGCTGGAGGCTCTCACAGACGGGAGTAGTGTACTCGGCGAGGAGCAAAATGGTTGTAAGTATTGTGTGTGTTTAGAATAAGTTATTAATTAAGTGTGTTTGATCTGTTAAAATGTAGAATCTGTGCAATCATAAGTTAGATAATAAGAGAAGAATGTGGTCTTCAACCATGAATGGTTAAGTTTGAGACGAGCTGGCCCAAGAATTGAGCCAAGATAGCTCCGTGCTCACGATGCAGTTACAAGGTCTGTCTAATTTAAATATCATGTTGTAGTTAGAAATGTATATGCTTGTTCCGTTAAATTAATATGAGGCGCGTGTAAGAATTAAGTGTATTGCAATGTTGACGCGAATTGTCCATTATTCATGTCAGTGCGCGAAAGTTTGAAATGCGTTTAAATATTTTTAGAGAAGTGTAAAAGGTGAAGTCCTAAGTATTGTAATGAAAAGCAATGAAATAATGTTCAGGCCGAAAAAGTTGCAATAATGATAACGATAAATAGCTGTTGTGAGCGTCATAGTTTGAAATGTCAAATTATCCAATAATAATAATAATAATAATAATAATAATAATAATAATAATAATCACGTCAGGATAAATCTGAGATGATAAATTATGTGTTGAGCAGTGCCGTCCAGCTAGATTTGCGATTCACACCGAAATCCAGCGAAGGATGATTAGGTTGGCATTTATTTTTGGGAAACTTAAATTTTGTGACACCGTGTATTTGTGATATAGAAAATCACGGTATGCTATTTGGCTCTTGAGGTCAGAAAAACGTAGAGAAGTTAATTGTGAGATCCTTATAAAGTTGTTGGTCATGGATTTACTTCAATTTGAAAATGTTTTGAACAGGAAGGAATGGATTGCAAAGGAAATGATATATTATGAGAATAGTTAGGAAGATGTTAAAGGTAGAGTGAGCCTGCATTTTATGAGTGATGTATAATGAACAGGAGGCTGAGAATAAGAGGCCCTATTTTTCGACGGAGAGGAATTTATGTGACAGGGTGTATGTTAATAGGTAATATTTCTGGGACAACGCTGTGTAAAATGACGATGTCCTGTAAGCAATCGAAGATAATTGACGAATTTAAAGGGGGTAAAAACCAAGTGAGCGCGTTGTAACTCCTGTTTTAAGTATAAGTGGATGTTCTCCCATGATTACTAACTTATATGCGACCGTAGGTCTTGGCAATGAAGTAGAAGTGACAATTCTATTTTGTACCAGCAAAGTGCATTTTTGTGATAGCCGACCTCACGATCAAAGTACATTTTGACACACGGACGAGGTAATACTTGATTATTGTAAATTTAATTCTATTCTGTATCTTTACGAGAAGAAATTATCGCTCACTAGAAACATTGCGGGTGTGAAAAAAGAATTTTATTAGAATGATAGTTGAGCTTGGGTAGATTGATGAATAGTTACTTCACTGGAGAGTTCACGGTGATTCATGTTTTGGAACGTTGAGATGAAAGGCCATTTGGAGCCTCACAGTTGAGTTATGCCGTGGATAGCGTGATGGTAATGATTATGTCTTCAGTGATATCACATAAAATGAAAGGTGTGTTGGATTTTTTACTATCGTACTTCACTGCGTGTGTTGAGATTGTAATGAGAAATGGGTTAAACAATTCAGACATGTTGTTTAATTTCGATTTCACGATTTGTTGTAAGAAACGGATACATTTATATTTCCAGGTTCGAGTTCATTCTATGGAGAAATTTTATTTCATTGTGTTAGAGTTTCAACGAGGATTAGATTTAAATATCCGCGATTGTGATTAAAGTTTAGATTTCGCTTGACAGTATAAATGATGTGTAGATACCATAACCTTGGATCAACGACAGGTTGAGGATGTTGAGTGTATTATATAATTTAAAGATGATTAGACACTGTAACGAAGGCTCAATGACATGATTAGGGCGTCGTATGTATATAGTCAAGTCATAGGTTAGTCAGTTTTGCGAATCGACATGAACGATGTTCGTGTTTGCAGTAGTGGATACGAATGTGAAGGGATATTAGCAGGTACTATTCAGGCCATGTTTCGGCATAACATTTACCAGCCAGAAGGTGCTCCCTTAATAGCGTTGCATCAGTACTGGCAGGAATGTAAGAGTTGTCCCACGTGAAAACCTAGCTACTAGAGAGTGATCATTACTGCTTAGCCGCGCGTGTTCAAGTTCGATGAACTTTCGTTTAGTATTGATTTTTTTCTTTACTTTTAGATTTATTGTTCGGAAGTCCGGTATATCATGATAATGCCGTGTATTGACACTCAGTGGATTTATGTAGGATTCACACTACGAGTGCGGTTTCGATTCTTCAGCTGTTCATATATATTTCATTTTCATTTTTCGTTATTCACTTTATATTAGACGAGACGTTGATCTACCGATCACTTGTCGTTTTGTTTAATGGGACAAGTGTAGGTAGACAGATTTGTAATGGTAGTCGTAGTTATAGACTATTGGAAATATTTCCTTTTATTTGTGTTAGTGTGTGGACTTCTATGTTAACAAACTTAACGACATAATCGTTTTATAACCTGAAAGTTGGTTTGGTAAAAACATTTTCAAGTGACTTATCACTTTTCTTTAGCTTCAGTGTTTGGCATTTCTTTTAAATGCATAATGAATTAATGTTTCCGTGCCTTTCGCTGTTTTGTCCCTTCAGGGCGACGTAACGTAAGATCTCCTCGGATCAAGTGTTGTTGGTTCCTTCTGAACATCTGTTTGGGGTGATGCATGTTTCAGCATCGGCATTCTTCTGTAACATGTCATGAGATGACAATAGGGTACATGGTGGAATTTTATTTTTGATTGTGACAATTGCTGTTAACTTGTAATGGATACTATGCTTTCTAGTAATATTTCGCAACTTATCCAAAGCAACTGATAGTCGATTTGGTTCGATTAAGGGTTCATTCGGGGGATATTCCGATATCCGATAGGATAGTAGACTGGTGGATAACCTTTATTAAATGTAAACCTGGAATTCTACTTGTTGAAGGTCAGATTTCCCACGGATCGTGTGGATTAACTCTCAGTTATCGTTTGGATCAAGAGTGCCCGATTTTCAGGTTTAATTCTCGTTTTCTGGTTTATTGCTGTCTACGAATTTTATAATAATTTTTCAGTCTCTGAAATATAATATTAAACAATAATAAAAAGATAACACTCACGTTATGTATTGTGACTGCGTTGATATGTTGAAAAATTAATAAGTGATTTTTATGGCTAATTAAATAAATATAGTTGTCGTGATTTAATTTGAGTACATATTTTAGTAAGCACAATTTGCTCCGCATTTAACGTAGTTAGGCTCTCTTCTGAACCCCATCGTTTGGTCAATGTAGGGACAGAAAAAAAACCCGCTACGACCCCAAGATCTAAGAGTTAGATATTGCTCTACTGAAGCAGCCGAGGCCGACGACCAACGACGGAACGGTAGGTTCAAGGGTTCTGTACCTATCTCATATTGTTTCACCTACGTTATGGCTACGTGCTTCATTGAGACACTGACATCTCCTCAGTTCGGTAAAGTCATAAAAGTAAGCAAGGATTAATATAAAAGTTTCCGCAGAGGCCAATTGCCACGATGGCTGACATTTTAAAACAGTCGTCACTGTCACCAGCAACTGGAGGAGAAGGATCAGTATACCACGTTTTCATTGCATCATATAGTCAGCTAATAAGTCACATCAAAGTAACTTGAAAATCGTTAAAGACAGTTAAAATCTGTTTTCACTTTCTGTAGTGTTACTACAGGGCTCAAATCGAAGTTGCAATACTTTTCTAGCCAGTCAATATCTGCTGAGATAATGATACAATCATTGTTTTCTTAAATAAAATAATTTCTATACGTAACATTAATAGGTAGGTACATTACAAATTCACTGTTGACTCTCTAGATAATATAATTTCTTCGAGTGTTTCGTTTATCAACCGTGGGGCCTATTCGAGTGAATCAATTAACAGACGGCCAAGGCACACACTGCGTACATAATTCCTTCACTATCTTCTAGCAGGTAGAATTTCGCTCTGCTGTACCATAAATTTCGTGATAGAAAACTTTTCATTTTTCCGTAGGTAACAGGGAATGGAAGGAAGGCTATCCGACGGTTTTTAATGGACAATGTTCATTTGAATAGGGTGGCCCTCGACTGTCAACGACGCACGTTTGAAGACATTCAGTTATCTTGAGAAGTGCTTGTCGGAATTTTTTGAATAATACCAAGCTCTCAATATAGGGTGCCCATACATATAATGCTAAGTATAGAAAGTTGTGTACTTCCGTCTAAAACAAAGGTATTACAGCTATCTCAGCATATATTATAGTCGTGGTCGAAATACTGAGGTTCCATTATGAGCCACTGGTAACATTACTGGAAGTGAAAACGGATCTTCAATGTCTGTAAAGGTTTGCGAGTTATTAGAGGTGAACATCTGAGTTGATTGACCCAGTATAGTGTATCTTGGAAGGGAAATAGGGGAAGAGTCTGACATTATTGAACCCAAGATATCGTGTTTAAGATAACGAAACACATAAGGCTAATACAACGTGCAACCACGTATCATCTAATGCTAAGAATTGACAATGGATCAGTACGGGTCATTGCAGTTTATCTTATATATAAGAGATAACGGATGTGCCATAGAATTTGAATAGAATGAACTCGTTCATAGGGACAACATTGTTAAGCTTTCTCTCCCAGAGGCGGGAAGAGGCTACAGGGATTTTGGAATAACGCGCAGACATTGATTGATCGTCGCCCAGAAGATGGTTTCACAACTGTGTAAGAGGAGGTATTTCTGAGACGTTTCCAATATTTGCTCCACTACGCATACTGAATTCATACGTTGAGAAGCAAATTTGTTCGTTTTGAATAAAACGACACGCTTCAATAAACACCGAGAAGGAAATACTAGAAACGTGTGCATCTTTGTATCTTGCCTCTCCATCATCGTATACCATACGTAATCTTAGAATGTTTTCGAATCATACTATTCTTAGGTTTCGACACTTAGTGACTGAATGCCATTGGAATCTTCAGCTAATGAACCTCTGACTAGTCTAATACCTACCCTTATACCGGGCGACCGGGCGAGTTGGCCGTGCGTGTAGAGGCGCGCGGCTGTGAGCTTGCATCCGGGAGATAGTAGGTTCGAATCCCACTATCGGCAGCCCTGAAAATGGTTTTCCGTGGTTTCCCATTTTCACACCAGACAAATGCTGGGGCTGTACCTTAATTAAGGCCACGGCTGCTTCCTTCCAACTCCTAGACCTTTCCTATCCCATCGTCGCCATAAGACCTATCTCTGTCGGTGCGACGTAAAGCCTCTAGCAAAAAAAAAGTATACCGGGCGAGTTGGCCGTGCGGTTAGGGACGCGCAGCTGTGTGCTCGCATCCGGGAGATGGTGAGTTCAAATCCCACTTTGTGGTTTCCCATTTTCACACCAGGCAAATACTGAGGCTGCACCTTAATTAAGGCCACGGCTGCATCTTTCCCATTCCTAGGCCTTTCCTGTCCCATCGTTGCCATAAGACCTACCTGTGCCGGTGCGACGTAAAGCCAATAGCAAAAAAAAAATACCCTACCTTTATAACCCAATACGCCCAAATGCTATCCACAGCTGAGTAGTATTGTCAAATTCAGGAAAGTATATCTCCACTTCATAAGAATTAAATTTGTATTTTCCGACTATTAGTTCCACTTTTCAATGCAAATAAATTAGATTGAAGTGAATATAAATTAATCACGAGTTTCTTATCTATATTTGATCTAAATTATACTAAATGAGAATGAGGCCTATCAGTTATCGAGTTTGAAGCCTACATTTCAATTTCTGTTCAAACAAAATATTGCGTTGTGTTACCGTATAGGTTTCTCCCTAACTATGATTCTTGTTCAGCCTCCACATTTTCTAGCGTTTTATTGCAGAAGACGTTAATCATAGAACTCACATACAAAGAATAATTATTTCTCATACGCCATGGTTGTGATTACAATTTGTATACTAGCCCCGAGGGCTAGGACTAGCGAGCCTGCTTCTTACCAAAAGGGGAAAGGTTCGATTCCCTGTCAGGTCAGGGATTTTTACCAGAATCTGAGGGCTGGTTCGAGCTTCACTCAACCTACCAGAGAAAATTTGAGGTGCTATCCGAGTGTGAGAGAGCGACCCCGGTCTATAAAGTTAAGAATAACGACGACCGAGAGCATTCTTCTGATTAATAACCTCGTAAACTTCAAGTTTCGGACTGAGCAGTGGGCGCACAATAGGCTAATGCCCATCACGGCTGTAGTACCGTAGGTTTTCTAACTCCTAATATGAGCAACGAATTTTAGAATATATTAATTTAACATCCCGGTTTTACTGTCGTTATCTGAAAGTAACATTCATTCTATATTCTTATGATATGTGCTTCACGGTCATTCAAGTACTTTAAATCTAAGAGATGATGGACTACCGGAATTCTGCCTTTCACACATGTTTAATATGTCAGGAAAACGACTGGCCGGGTTACATCATGTTTGAACACATTAAAATGCCTCTCATATGCGCCAAAATTCCACCCTAAGCTTGGAACATAGGAGTTAACAAAGCTATTTAGACATTCCCATCCAAGATGAGTTGGCTCCCTTCCTCGAGGATCTTATTTCGCTTGTTACTTATAAAAACTACAATTCCCTCTTTATTTATTTGTACCTAAGAAATAGCTTTAACCGTCACTCATAATCTGAGTTTAAAAATCCCTTAACCGGGCGAGTTGGCCGTGCGCGTAGAGGCGCGCGGCTGTGAGCTTGCATCCGGGAGATAGTAGGTTCGAATCCCACTATCGGCAGCCCTGAAGATGGTTTTCCGTGGTTTCCCATTTTCACACCAGGCAAATGCTGGGGCTGTACCTTAATTAAGGCCACGGCCGCTTCCTTCCAACTCCTAGGCCTTTCCTATCCCATCGTCGCCATAAGACCTATCTGTGTCGGTGCGACGTAAAGCCCCTAGCAAAAAAAAAAATCCATTACGATTTCTTCCCTGTTGCTTCTGTCATTTTGATCTTCTTTAGTGTAATTCCTGTAACAATGCGAAGTACGCAATACGTAATCGTAATCTGGGCTGATTGGTTTAGACGAGAGATGATGGGTTCAATCCCGGGTTAATCCGGAGACTTTAGAAGTGAGCTGGCGTCCTGTTGTTAGATTTACCGGCACGTAAACGAAATAATGAGGGACAAAATTCCGATATCTCAATGTCTCCAAGAGCAGTAAATTTAGCGGGGCATAAAACCAATAACGTCATTTAGGGAATGGATGTCTTCCTTATTGTTACCTAGTTTACATTTCTGAGAATAGTGGCAGAAAAATAAGTTTCCATTTAAAATATTTAAAAGCTAACCACAAAATTACCAATATAGGTATTTTCTAAATTACGTACATTGACGCCACACGTTATCATCGAATAAGCGCAATGCAAGTACTTAATGAAACAATTTTCAATATTATAGAGCAGAAACACGATCATGACATTATTTACGTAAATCGGTAGGTGTCCTGTAATGTAACATACTTCTTGTGATAGATAACATATAACTGTGAAGTCTAAAAAAAGTATGTGTAAGAAGCTCCTTTATCTTTTTGATACATTCCAACATTTTACTTAATGAAAAACGTAAAATGAAAATTAGATAGCCTATAACAACCCATATAAGAATATTAAGTGTAACAAAATAATAATGGTGTAAACGTGATATTATTTTGGATTTAGACGTCTAATACAAGACAAATTCCAGGGAACCATTCCATTTGTGAAAACTTTGCTGGGCTCCATCAGATTTAAGCCACTACCGACCATAAGTGGTATTCTTAAAAGGACTTGAATTCAATTGATCTTTGCTCCGTTGATGAAATGGTAACCTCGTTCATGATTAAATGGTTCTTTATGATTTAGAGATAAGTACTTCATGTTCGATACTTGCACAGAAGTCTGATGTATTCTTGGCAGTGAGATATGAAATACGTTGGCATATAAAGCGGTGTTTGATACTATATTACTAGGTAACCAAATAACTTGTTTCATTCTCTGTGTACCAGTGACTAAAGTTTGTTTATTTCTCAGTTTTCTTTTGTCAGTTCTCTCAATATTTTCTTCCACCAACTCTCATTCCCCATCTTGTTTGGATACAAATTTCTTGCTACAGTTATTGTGAGTATATTATTATTTGCTACAGATTATTTGTTCCACTCTAAACTATTTTGTACTAGCATATAGTATTGGATTGCATCACCTTTTATTACATGTGAGTGAATGATGTAAACTAAATAGGGCTCAGTGTTGTGTGTGTACCATTTAAATAATAAATCAATTAATTATTAATCAATCGTTATCCCCAACTCATTTCTATTTTTCTTTGCTTTTCTCAACGGCCTCTCAATCTGAATCAGTTTTCATTACTTACTCCCCCTCTTGTATCAGACTGATAAATTCTTTAAATTCTCTTTCCTAATTCACTGCTGAGAAAACATCACACTTCTGTGCAAGTCCCGTGACATTAATTGCTCCCTTGTGGTGGTACACCTGCCCCTGCGATCTAGGTTTTTGCAATCCGCAGCGTTTACTACAGTTCTAAAATATATCGGTCTCTCTTCCTAAACCGAGGTAATATAACGAGATATGTGTTTACGGGCTAGTAACACAGCAGGAATCGTGAGGGCCACAATTAATTATCATGAACACTTAAAACGAGCACAGATACGAAAAGAACTGTACCTTGCAACAGGGGTTGAACACATAGACCAGACTGCGAACTGCCCACTATATGCCAAGCCTTTCAATAGCTCACTTGGTAGGGGCATGGTCCTAGGTGTGATAGTGGAGAGAGTGATCGAGGATGCGGAGGTTCGAATCACACGCAAGTATATTTTTTATCCCCAATTGCCCGGAATGTGGTAAGGTTGTATGCTTAATAGTTTCCAGAGACTGATATGTTTATTTGGACTGTAAGGGACCGTTGGTATCTTGACATAGGTTATGGAGGTGGGTTGGACGAACACGAGGAGGTGATGGTCTGTGGCTAGGACAACGGTGACCAGTTAGCCACGTAGTGCGTGTTCCAAGCTTCGTAGAACACAGGTAGGGCGAAGTGCGCCCCATTGGAACTATAACAAAGTGCGATGGCAGGTAGGTTATAGCTTCGAGAACTCTCATCATTCGAGGCAGGTAACAACAAAACACACAGCTTATTCACTGCCCCGTTAAGGATTCCAGCGACGAGTATATAGATGTTCTCCTCATATATTGAGAAGGTAGATAGAATCCATGCCAGGCACAACACATCAAGAACGCTATCCGGATGAAGACAACCGGCAATCATGGCATTTCGAAATGTGGAAAGACGTCTTCTGGCCGCTGCATCCTTCGGAATAACACCTCCTGTTCGAGATTTTACCATGACTTCTGTTCATAATTGAGATGTTGTGCTGGACGCTAACCGCTATAACCCTCAAAGTAGCACACGGGCCATTGCACAGAAGATGAACATCAGCCGACGTCTGTTATACGGATATCGCATACCCAGTGATTTCACCCGTACTATCTGCACTGACATATTGAGTTCCATAGACATGATTTCGAAGCCCGGGTGGTGTTCTCTCTATGAACCCTACAGCATGTGGACACTGATCTTGCCTTTTTAGCGACCATCTTATTTAAGGACGAAGCACGGTTCCAAAACCATGGAAATGTTAATCGCCAAAATATGCACTACCAGAGTGTGGATAATCCCCATTGGGTACGACAGGCAGTTTTCAGGTACAGTAGGACGTGAGCGTATGATGGCATCGAGGGTAACGATCTCATTGGTCCCCATTTATCATAGGGCCATCTAACGGGATAACGCGACCTGCAGTTTCTCCCAGATAAACCACCGCCGTTCTTGGAACATGTGCCAACTCCTAGACTCCAGCAGGATGTGGTTTCAACATGGCGGAGCTCCACCGCACGCGGCGGTGGACATCCGACACCATTACCATGCGACGTAACCTGATAAATAAATAGGAAAGAGAGCACCTACCCCCTGGCCCACCATATCACCAGATCTTACGCCCCTTGATTTTTTCCTGTGGGGCCAGGTAAAACGACTGGTGTATGTACAGGAGCCATCCAAGCCTGGTCACCTTGGACAGCTCATTCCCGAGGCATGGCGATCCGTTACGCCGGAGGTGTTGTTAGCGTGCCACATGGGCCTTACACCACGCGCAGCCATGTATCGACCATGGAGGCCTTCTGTTTGAGAAGGTGCTGCGTTAAACATCGTAGATAAATGAAATCCAGTCACATATCCTAGCCTCTCCCATACCTCTCCATACCATATGCCACGATACAAACGGCCTTTTTCAGGACCAAATAAACAAGTCAGTCTGTGGAAACTATCAAGTATACAAAATTGCCATATCCCGAGTAATTGGCGGATTGGCGGTAAAATAATACTTGCGTGGGATTCGAACCCCCGTACTCCCGATCACAGACCGCTATTGAATCTCTGACCGCGCCCCCCACCAACTGAGCTATTGCAAGGCTTGACATGCAGCGGGCAGTTCCCAGGATACACAGTGACCTGTTCCTGGTCTGTGTGTGCACCTCCAGTTGTAAGGAACGTGTTCTTTGGATCCACGTTCGTTACGGTTTTTTTCCGGGTAGGCCTACGCATAATGAATTAATAGTGGCGGTCAGGATTCCTGCTGTAATAATAATATAGTGTTTACGTCACACTACCTACTTTTGACGGGTGTTGGGTACGTTGAAGTGCCAGAATTATGTCCCGCAGGATTTTCTTTATGTGCCAGTAAATCTACTGCGCGAGGCTGATGTATTTGAGCATTCAAATATCAGCGGACTGAGCCAGGATCGAGACTGCGAAGTTGGGGTCAAACGGCCAGCGCCTCAACCGCCTGAGTGACTCAGTCCGGTGATTCCTGTTGTCTTCTAGCCCGGCGCCACACATCTCGTTATATTACCCCAGTTTAGGGAGAGGAACCGATGTATTTCAGAAGTGTAGTAAACGCGAAGTGTTACATAAAACTAGATCACAAGGGGTGCGTAGACCATTTGGTATAATAGTTCTTAGTGAGCTATCTGGTGACGATCTAGTTTAACATGTTTTTGAATCTTTCGTCATGATTCTGAAGGGAGACAAGTCTTCGCGAGACTTATTGTTTTCATATAGCTAGTTCACATCGTTTCACACTGCTAAACCCAGACTAGTACCATATGTGCCATAAATGAAAATGATCATATCATTTATTGTTGGACGTGAATGTATCGATCAAATAATGAAGTGAATGATAAATGGCAATATCCTCAACATGACGTGGTACAAAGCAGGTCATGTTCTATACAGTTGTGGCGATTGGGAATGAGACGTGTAAGAAGTGTGTGTGTGGGGGGAGGGGGGAGTGGGTGGCAAAAATATTAGCGACAACAAATAGTGCCCCGGTTTGTTAATAATTAAAGAAAAGAAGGGATAGAATTAGCTGATAAGACAACAGGGTTTGTACACTTTTTAAAAATATAATTTGTATAATTCTTAGCTTCAGGTGGCTAAAATGGAATAAAAGTTAAATGTTTTCCCCACAAAGTTGGGGGCGACTGACCCCCGTAATTGCCTCCACTGTTTCTACATGAAGCCAAACGTAACTAATATATTTGAAAGGAGAATTAGCAAATTCTGACCTCTTCAAGGTTACTTGTTAAGAACTCTCCCCGTCAGTATCATTTCTATGTCTACATTTCTAAGTCAAATTTTCCGTTTGTGGGATAGAGATACTTAGGCCTCCCAATTTTGGAAAATGGTAATAACGGTCAGGAAATAACAACAATATGCAGAGAAAGTTTCTCTTTCAGAATCAAATGATGTTCGAACAGCCTTAGTGAAAGATGTGTCACCAATCGCTGTTCCGTGAATTTTGAACGAGGGGTAACGATATTCTTCGGGGTTGAGATGCGGACCACGACTTCCCGCATGTTTCCGACAAAGATATTTATAAATATAAATTCGAGAGGGAATATTATTTGATGGTATGATATAAAATATAGGCCACTTTTTATTCCCCACTCAACGTGATCGTATTATTGAGGAATGTGCAGCCGACGAGTGTGAAATAAGCCAGCCTAACGGAATGAAAGGTTGGCCAGAATGTGAATTGAGAGGGACAGTCAGCTATTGTGAGCTTGTGTGAGTTATCAGAACGCACCACGTCCGGACCAGATTGGTGAGACTGCCAACCAGTTCAGACAAAGCACCCATCCACTCTCATTGTGATCTTCGCCGAGCAATCATCATGGGCACTTCACATTCTTTCATAATCACGATTCCTATTTAATACTCTTGTTTAGAGCCTCCAACCTGAAATGATTCCAAGCTCCACCGCATATCGCGTCTCCATTTTGCCTCGGTGTGATATTCAGTATATGAGAGTGAATGTTTTCCCTTGCAAGAAGTGAGTCCTCTACATTACTTGTACATTACGTGCAATACGTTCCCTTTTGTCTTGTATGTACGAGTAAAATTATCATTCATCTGCAAGAATAAAGTCTACGTTAAATAACTATGTGTTTTATATACAAAATGAAGGAATCAAGACACTAACAATATCTTCCGTCTACTAGACCTAAATATTCCATTATTGGAAGAATATGAAGAAGCCCATGTTTTTAAAAAATGTATAAAGTATCGTAAAATAAAGTAAAATAAAATAAACCGAGCGACTGCCTGCGTGGTTTGGGTCACGTAACTTTCAGATTGCATAGGGGAGGTAGTGAGTTCGAACCCCACTGCCAGCAGCTCTGAAGATAGTTTTCCGTATTTACCATTTCCATATCAGGCAAATGCTGGGGTTGTACCATGACTAAGACCACTGCCACTTCTTTTCCGCTCCAAGATCTTAATAATGTTATTTGCTTTACGTCCCACTAACTATATTTACGGTTTTCGGAGACGTCGAGGTGCCAGAATTTTGTCCCGCAGGAGTTCGTTTACGTGCCAGTAAATCTACCGACACGAGGGTGACGTATTTTAGCACCTTCAAATACCACCAGACTGAGCCAGGATCGAACCTGCCAACCGTCAACCATCTGAGCAACTCAGCCCGGCACTCCAAGCCCTTTCCTATCCCATCGTCGTCATATGACCTATCTCTGCCATGCGACACAAAGCAAACTGTACAAATGTAAAGTAAAGTAAGGAGTAAGAAGGGTGAGGAAGGGAAGTACGACATTATGAGAGCGAAAAATGTAATCGATCTATTATACCGTGTGTTTCGCAATAGGTGTGGGTCTGGAATGTACAACAAAACATATCTATATACATACCGCCTTTTGAATTTATCCCTTCCTGTATACAGAACGACAAACTACACTGAATCATTCTCCCAGTAATTGAATCTTCTATTAGCGGGCGTCAAAGACATGTCTAACAACTCAGCTTTTGATCGTGCCTGTGTTGAAATACTAGGGAAACAAGAATAAATCATGTAGTTGTGGCCTTAAAACTTCTTCCCCTTCATGATTTTTACCTTCTTGAATGGTTTATCGTCATCACTTTTTCTCTTTACGTCGCGCCGACGCAGGTAGGTATTATGATGACGATGGGACAGCTCCAGCATTTACCTTGTGCGAAAAAGAGAAACCTCGGAAAATCATCCTCAGCGCTGCCGACAGTGGGGTTCGAACCCACTATCACCCGAATGCAAGCTGACAAATTTTCTTCAAGTTTTCTTCTTCTTCTTCTTCTTATTATTATTCTCCTCACCTCTACATCCATGGTAATATTTCCGTATCCCCTTCAAATTCGTATTTATTTCTTATGTTCTTTTAATTAGTAAATTTAACTTACTTAGATTAAGGTATGCGCGCAAGTGTGTGTAATTAGGCCTACAGCGTATACAAAGTGTGGTCGGAAACACAGTGAACCGGGTATTTAACGTCTTTAGGGACAAATGATTTTTTCTCTGTATTTTGTTGAGGAATGTTTGAATGGTGGGAAATTAAAAAAATCATCAGTTTTTCATTGTGTGTACTGATGAATAATTTAAAAATTAATTCTATATATCATGTCGTTGCTATTTTATCAACTTCTGAAGTTAGCCAATTAGATAGCTTCGCGGGTGAATTATAAAATGGGCTCTGTAAGGCGGTCTTGCTAAATATACAAGTGACTTAAAACCGATTTGAGAGCCATGCCAAGGAATCAGTATCAAACACAAACACATCGTAGGTTTCTGCCGGTGTCATCGTAGCGTACTTGCTATGGCAAGATCCCGTCAGCTCAGAGGTCCGTGTTTAAATCCCTCCACGGTCGAAATTTTTCTTCGATTTAGGCTCTTATGTCGTTATTAAGCCACGTGCAGGTTTGGTATCACCGCCCCTCAAAGCTAATTTGAATTCGCCCACGAAGAAATCTGATTTGCTAAGTTCAGCAGCTGATGGAATGACAACGCGTCAGGTATCGAATTGTATTTTTTATCAATTATTTATCAGTAGGGCTCGGATGTTTAGGAAAAGTCATACTTTTTCTTTGTCTCTATTTTCTGACCTGATTGGATTTTGGTGCAAATCAGGTGATTATCGTAACAATTAAGTGACATTTATTTGTCATATAAATGCATATATTGGCATTTTTTGTCACAAAATCATATTTTGAGCTATTTTCGTAGAAACGTAATATTTCGGTCATATTTCGGTGGTTTGGCGAAAGCTGTAGCTGTGCAAAATCATTGTGAACTTTTCGAATGAGAACTAGTATTCACAAAACTGTTTTTCCATATCACATCTGCAGTTAATACAAGTGGAATACTCTGCCTCTTCTATCAAGATTGCGCAGGAATTGTTTTCCTGCAGTTTGTCAGAAAGTCTGGCATATATTAAGTAGAACTTTGGAATTATATCGAGTGCAATTACTCGTTTAGAAGCTGCTAGCTTAGAAATTCATGCAAGTATTGAAATTGTAAGAGGTGTAGAACTATCAGCATAACAATCACATGGAATAGTTGGCGTCAGTGTAAAATGGAAACTTTAAAATGTGCCTAATCGAAGTGACGCTTTTCGCTGTGTGTGCAAGATAAATAATGTTCTCAGAGGAGAAGGCACCAGTATATTTCAAGATGAGTGCATACTCGACAGCCGTGATTTAATATTATTTAAGTAGCACCAATAACGTCTTGTGACGTAGAAAGGAGCTTCTCTTCTTACAAGAATGTGTTAAGTGATGATCGGAGGTCTTTCGTGCCTGATGCTTTGAAGATGAATCTTGTCATACACTTCAATACCACCCGCGGAGAAGATTGAAAAAGTATGTGAGTTTGCACTATTTGCCCTGCCGCCATACCATAATGAATCGAAAGATATCTAGTTAATCCATTTCGTGGTGCTCAATTTAAACTTTAACGCTTTTGAGTAATCTGGGCTTAAACGTTCCAAAATATATTTTTTAAAATAGATTGATTTATAGTTTTCACGTATTTCAAACCAGCAATGAAGGGTGCAAACATGTTTTGACATTTAAAATATTGTGTGATCTGATAACTTAGCGAACTTAGTACTTTATAGGTATGTATTCAAAAATGTTTGATAAGTAAATCGAGGACAATAGACTGTGAATAACTGCTAAACATGTATATTCAGAAAATTAATATGAAAGTAAGAATAAGGAATTTAGTTAAACATTAATCAAAGGTATTGCCGTTTCGATTTATAACTTATTTTAAAATGGCCATAATTAGGTTATTTTTTCGGGTGATATTTTGTAATTTTTACGTCATATTTCGTCGCTTTTGAGGTCATATTTCGTCACTTTTGAGGTCATATTTGCTTGCTTATTTGGGCTATTTTTCGGCCTTGAACATCCGAGCCCTATTTATCAGTATGACCAAACCACTAACGCTCCTACATCCGGTTCACGTTGTTTTCGATCACCCTGTACATGTGTATATATAAGAAGGGGTCTCGATACTTTGGACACCTCGATACCCTCGATAATCGAGAATTATCGACAACACATGGTACTACTGTAGGTGTGCTCGTTACTATTTCGATATTATATTAATAACAGTAATAATAATAATGTTATTGGCTTTACGTCCCACTAACTACTTTTACGGTTTTAGGAGACGCCGAGGTTCCTGAATTTAGTCCCGCAGGAGTTATTTTACGTGCCAGTAAATATACCGACATGAGGCTGTCGTATTTAAGCACCTTCAAATACCACCGGATTGAGCCAGGATCGAACCTGGCATGTTGGGGACAGGAGGCCAGCGCCTCAATCGTCTGAGCCACTCAGCCCGGCGATATTATGTTAATAGAATACTAAAATGATTGATAAATATAATCAATTTTACAGAAGTAGCAGATTTTAAAGTGGTCGCAAGGAACAAATATCTCAACTCATACGTTTCAAAATAGCAAGTACAGCAAGGAAATTACTAAATATTTTAAGTACACTTGCAGTTGTAGCTATTTTGTTAGCAAATTTCGCCTAATTCACGATTTACAAATTGTTTTCGTGTTTCAATGCTCACTATTACGACATGCATGCATTTTAACGAGCTAAAACGACCTGAACATAATGTAATTGGTGCAGACATACGCATAGTTGATTATGTTTGCAGACCATGTCCATGGTTAGACCTGAATTCACACTGTTTTCATTTTTACCACATGACTAGGTTACTCCTTATACGCTTCCCGTCCGTAATTCACCTAGCAGTACACTACTATTGTATTTTTCAGCTTTTCTGGCGTAAATCTATGACGCTTGTCTGCCAAACTTCATTTAAACGCAGAGTATGACCTCTCTACATCTACAGATGTGGACGGGCAGGATTTGTATCCAGGAACAAATTTAGCAGTTACATATTCTGGTATATTGACAATGTCGACAACATTCAGATACTTGCCTATAGCTGTCATAATTTCGTAGCATGGATTTATTTTAAGAAAGTCAGTTTTGTTCGCAAATGATGTCTAAAGATTCCACGAACATATTCGAATTCATATTTCTCTCCTCAGCATTTCTAGAGTCACTGATCCGCAAGCCATGGGTTTCTAGCTTCATGATCGATTCCTCCGTGGCTCAGGTGGCAGCGCGTCGGCTTCTCACCGGTGGGTTCCGTGGTTCAAATTCCGGTCACTCCATGTGAGATTTGTGTTGGACAAAGCGGAGGTGGGGCAGGTTTTTTCTCCGGGGACTCCGCTTTTCACCGTCATCTTCCATTCCAGCAACACTCTCCAATATCATTTCATTTCATCTGTCAGTCATTAATCATTCCCCTAGAGGAGTGCCACAGGCCTCGGCAGCCGGCACAATTCCTATCCTCGCCGCAAGATTGGGCTTCATTCATTCCATCCCTGACCCGGTCAATGACCAGAAAACAGGTTGTAGGTTTTCATTTATATATATATACATACTGTACCAGGAAATGCCCGTACTTTATAGCTTGATGAGCATGAGATGGTACGCAGCGCGTGTACGGCACATCAAATTGGAGTGGATACAGAGAGTGAGATGATTTGAATGAAGCTCTGAATCTTTAAAACTATTTGTTTATTGTATAAAGTCAAGTTCATATCACCTCAGTACAGCGGAAGATGGATTGAGCGTGACGTTCCTCCTTCTTGCGGCTGGCGATGTCCCGCGTTGCTCTGCTAATCCCACCGTCCTCACCATAGAGAAACTCTCGCCACCATGGGACCACGTACACTGGAGGTAGCACTAGTTCTTGAAGATCTTGAAGGTCTAGGAGTTTGGGTCGCCGAGCTCACTCATTCAGAAAGATAGCGCCAATGCAGACACATTAAAGCCCTCTGGACATATTGGACACATTAGTCTGAAGTGTAATGTTTGAACTAAATTTAATCGTTTCCATGAAAGTATTAAAAGATGGAAAAATCAAAGATACTTTATCGAATGTAAATTGTATCGAAAGCAAACGCTTCTTTAAGGTAAATAAACTGATCACTGACTTGAGAAAATAAAGAAATTAACTTTCACATGGCCGAATGTCAATAGAATCGAACTCGCATTCTTCCTAACGTAAGTTGCTCTTGGCACAGATTATACTGTAAGCTATTCGACACGAAACAAATAGTTCACTTATGTTTTTTAATGTTCGAAGAAGATAACACAACTATTTGTAGAGTTCTACTGTTTTACGATTGCTAAAAATTTATTCGGTACTGCTATGACACAATAAATGGCAGTTACTTCACTTTGGTGGAAGAAGTTAAATGCTTTACATGTGAATTTAGTTCCGTTCACATGCACTATTATGCAGCCATACGACAGGAAGGTAGCACTATCAGACTATTAATACAGGAGTGAAATTTATCCCGTTCACTCACACTGTCATGTTTATGTTCAAACACGAAAAATAAAACTGTGAAGACTTTATAATAATTTGATCGTGAAAATTAGTTCCGTTCACTGATAGTTCTAGGCTCCTCTAAAGATACCGTGAAATCAAAGATTGATTCATACGCGAAGTTTTAATTTTTTACTAACATTCGAGTTCAACTTGAGAAAATACAAGTTCTGACGCACTGTTTAAAATTTTAAGCTTGCTATCAGCAGATTTATTTCAGTCACCTTGAGATATTTAAAGTATCGCACTTCTCGATTTTACGACTGAATTTGCAATGACAATTGAAATGTTTCAAAGTTATTCTCACCGTAATTTAATAGAGTTGAAACCGTAGACTTTGATTCCGCAATATTACAACATAGCATGAACTTCCATCAGCCAACCGTCCTGGTTCGACTCTGGGACAAGACTGTATTGTGTCGGACTTTCGCGTCTCTTTTATACTGAAGTCGGGGAGACTGCAGCTGTTTCATTCCTCTCAATAATTTCCTCAATCCGAGGTGGGATTTAATGAAACTTGGTGGTATTGAAGATGTTAAGATGGTGTTTGCGGTGATGTTATACTCATATTCGTATCATAATTCATATGCGAGTTATTGAGGGTAGAATGTATGGAAACTGCTATGAATGACGAGTTGGAGCTGTCTCCTACGTCACTTGCCACATGCTTGTTGTATCTGGTTGCTCGGCTGGCGCGCGGCGTGTATTTTAAAGTTTGAAATACTTCAATATCAAACCAATGCTGGACGAGAGTTTCTGGTACAATATATATATTTGGAAATAGATTTTATGTTTACCTATGACAGGTAAATCTAACTTGCTTGGCCTGATTTGAAAGCACCTGCGCGTACGGTTGGCTAACGAGCATCTACCATTGAAATACAGGATCGTCTATCATCTGACTATCTGATGACTTGCTGGTTGCAGGAAATGCGTGGTACGATAAGTCTTTGTCCGCAATCAATCCGCGGTACCCAAAATTTGGTGGTAGCAGCACTAGAGAGACGCTCTAATGAATTCTAATGCATTTATAAACTTATGTGCTCTCCATTGTCTCACAAGAAGATGTACCTGCGCCTAATTCTCTTTGAGAAATTACAATGTCGGTGATAACTTTGTTCAGTTCATCTAATGAGTACGGATTAGTCTTGTAAACCCTGAGATACGAGGGCTAGACGTTTTGTAGTGGTAAAATATGCGTAAATACCTGAAGCCATTTATTGTAGAATCACCTTACTTCTACAGCCCCTGCAATATGTTGTATTTGTTGCCAGATATGTGGAAAGCGCAGGATACCAGTAGCAGTGGCGCCTATGTTGATGTTCACGACGGAGCTCCTTGTTGGTTGTACAGTAAATGGTTTAGTGTGTATGTGCAATATTCAGCCCTCGTAATAATCACTGGTGTTAAATCGATGGGTCGTGCGGGCCATATGTGATTTCTGTTATCTCTACCGTTTAGCAATGGATGAATTATCTGTAAAGAATCACTAGCTGTCTGAACCTAGGAAACGACGCATTTTCTTTCATTTGTAAACTTCCAGTCTAAAGATATTCTTTCATGAGTGGTTAAAGAGGGTTTTTTTTATTATAAGCAATGATTACGTAGTATTTTTCAATCTCCATAAACACATAGTCATAAAACCTGGCCCTTCAGCTGCTCACGACAGTACTTCCCACATTCTCTGAACAATATGCATATTTACTTCTATAATTTATGCGACGCTTTATGGATTCTACATTTAATTAGTTGTCGTTTTAAAACACTTCCTGTTCCATCAGAGGCTTCCTCCTCCTTAATTGCTCTCTTCTGGCATGTTTTAACTCCCGTTCTCTCCCCTTCTCAGATCTCTTTTTGTTCCCTTCTGGTAAGTCGTTCCATTTGCAAATCGCTCGAAGTTCTGTAATAGGATTCACATGCATTGTTTCTTCGTAAATTCTTTTCTGAGATATTTAATTAATTTCTCAATTTTAGGTTTCCTAAAGTTCTTCTTCTGTTCCATATTAATGGAAAATGCCGCTGTTGTCAAGTCTTTTGCGTTTGCTTTGTAAGAAAATACGTTTCAGTAATCCGATTCCTGTATATACTAATCATTTTATGCTGAGAAATTGATAAAATTGGTGATAGTAAAGGAGAGCTTTGAGCATCTTCTTTCTTATTGTCAACAGTAGCATTACCATCACCATGATAAGCAGCTCCACCATAACGAAGGTCATCATTACACATTATCCCCATCTTCCCGTTCTTCCTTGAATTTTAATCCCCATCCTACACACGAACATTAACAATTCGCGGATACATTTCGGGCATTAAGAGTATACTTCTTGGGATCAAACTGATTTGGTCGTGTAAAGTTTAAACTAGAGCGTTTGCATAACCCAGTATGAATATCACGTTAATTAAAATAGTCACACACCTGTGTATATCGGTAAATCACTAAACTTTTCTGTAAAGCAGTATTCTATACTACAACCGAGTAAGGAAGATCGGACCGAGTCTGTCTGTGTTCGATCCTCTGTATAACTTTTCAAATCTGCCCTTCAGGTAATTCCTTTGTTTGTAGTAGAATGTACGGGCACCACCGCCAGAAACAACAACAAAATAGTCATACGATATGGTGTATTTTCTTTGTTATATCATTTTATAAATAAGAAAATAATGTCGTTTCAGTTATTATACACTAGACATTAATTAATATAATTTTATTTCGGTAGCACATTGAGAAGAAAAGAAGTGTATTATTTAAATAATTTAGACCAAGAATAGATTCTCCGGTTATAACATTAATCGTTGAGTAACAAGTTAGGAACTGTAAGTTACTATGGACACATTTTATATCGTCACTTAGTAACTAACACCATGTTAGGACAAAATTCTATTTTTCTTACAATCTAATTCATGCCGCAGTAACGCAGATAGGTCTTACGGCACCGAGTGAGCTGGCCATTCGGTTAGGGTGCGCAGCTATTAGCTTGCATTCGGGGGATAGTGGGTTCGAACCACACAGTTGGCAGCCCTGAAGATGATTTACCGTGGTTCCTTATTTTAACACAGGCAAATACTGGGGCTGTACCTTAATTATGGCCACGGCCGCTTCCTTTCCACTCCTATACCTTTCTTATCCCATCGTAGCCATAGGACCTATCTGTGTCGGTGCGACGTAAATGTATTTGTAAACAAAAAAGATAAAAAGATAGGTCTTACGGCGACGATGGAATAGGAAAGGGCTAGGCGTGGGAAGGAATCGGCTGTAGCCTTAATTAAGGTGTAAGACAAGAACTTGCGTGGTGTGAAAATACGAAACCACGGAAAACCATCTTCAGGACTACCGACAGTGGTGTTCGAACCCACTATCAACCGAATGCAAGCTGATAGCTGCATGACACATACCGCCCAGCCACTAGTTCGGTAAGTAAAATAACACCGAATGTATTGTCTATGCTTACGTATCGTATAGCTGTCACCTTGCGTTCGGTGAAAGGTAGATTCGAATCCCACTGTCAGCACACCTAAAGACGACTTTCGTGTCTTCATATTTTCACATCAGGCAAATAGGCTTCCATGGCTGTACCTTAATTAAGGTGGCAACCACCATCCTTCCACACCTAGTTCTTTCCTATCCTGTCGTCGTCGGAAACCTGTACGGGTAAGTTCGACATTAAATCGCTATCAGAAGAAATAGAAGAACAATTAGAATAAGATGAGGAGAAAGACAATAGCCTGTAACCTCCAGTGTGGGCGATGTCCGCCTGTTAATCAGGGTGGGCTCTGTATCCATTAGTTGTCTAGCCAGTGCAACGGTCTTATGGTGTACTTGGTTACATTATTAAATTTCCAGGTCTTCCCATCTGATTCTGCCTCTTAATTATCATATCCTCTTTCCACTTGCCTATGTTTGCATAAGTCTGACCATCAACACCTTGATCTGCCTTATCTTCGTCTCTCTATCCTTGGGTCACCCATCGTTAATGCTTTTTACATCTCCTGTGGTCTAATCTAATTTTGCAATGTGTACACCTCTCTCAATTTCTACAACTGCTGTTGTGATTCAAATAAAAGTAATAATGATGATAATTATATACAATTCCTAACATGGTTTTTATAAGTATTTTATAAGTGTCTATCTCCGTGGCTAAGTGGCCGGTGTCTGGGCTGTCAGGCCTCGGGGCGCCAGGTTTGATTCGCGGGTGGGTCGTGGAAATTTAATCGCAAACGGTTAATTTCCTCGGACTGGTTGTTTGTGCTGTTCACCAGTAGTCCTGCAAGTCGTACACCATACTCGACAATATGATTATCCTCTATTATCTTAACCCTCAGCTTCACTTACACCCGTAGACGAGAGATACTGGCCATTCTAATCACGGCTGTGCCTTACAAGAGATGCTACCATCTCTGAAAATGAAAATCCACAGCCGTTTCCAGTCATTCGACGGGCTCAGGAATGGAACTAATGAAGACCCCATCTAGCGGTGTGGATAGGAAACGTGCCGGCTGCCAAAGCCTGTCGCACTCCTCTGGGGCTAATGCTCCCATACTTAACCACACAAAATTATATTTATTATTTTATTGGTTATTTTAATTATATCCTATCAACCTTGATTAGTTTTAGGTAATAGGCCTAATTGTTAACCTTGGTTTAGTGTAGTAGAAGGCTTCATGGCCGTAACTACGCCGGACAAATCAAAGCGAGTAAATAAAAAAATGTCCGAAGGATAAAATAAATAAATAAATAAATAAATAAATAAATAAATAAATAAATAAATAAATAAATAAATAAATAAATAAATAAATACATTGTTGATTGCTAGAATTCCGTCAATGCATTAATTTTATTAGTTCTTCATTTTCTCCCATTGAAGTACAGTCATAAAACGAAACGGAAATTCAGTATTCGAATATGGATAAAGAGTACAGAGGACGACGGGACATCACCGTACTGCACTGTGCTGATAATGAAAAATGTTTATAGAAATCATTACCTGAAGTAATGCGTATGGATGCACTAGGTTCGTTTGTCGTTTCTTCATTACGTGGAGCCTTGAGCTGAGCTAACACTCTCCCCCCTTAATATGATTGCGCAACGTGCTCTATAAAATTCAGCCAAGCTTTGGTTTCCTGCTCAAGCATCATTATCTTGCCTTCCAGTCTGTTTGTTCAGAGAAAGCTTTAGTACCATAGCTCTGGTGAAGTACATTGTTCATGCTGAAATACGGCGGAAGCAATACCTTTCGGGGCCCTGTTTGCTTATCGCTTGTGTGTGAGGCACACGTGGTCATCTTCATTTACTTCAATATTTTGCGAATGTGTATCTCAATCCTTAGTGAGGAGAATTTTTTACGTATGTCTTTCTGGGAATCCTATTATTGTGCTCCGTTTCAATTATGGAGATTGTTCAATTAATGACCATTTATGGACAACAATTTTTTTTTTTTTTTTTTTTTGCTATTTGCTTTACGTCGCACCGACACAGATATGTCTTACGGCGACAATGAGGAGCGACCGTGGCCTTAATTAAGGTACAGCCCCGGCATTTGCCTGGTGTGAAAATGGGAAACCACGGAAAACCATCTTCAGGGCTGCCGACAGTGGGTCTCGAACCCACTATCTCCCGATTACTGGATACTGGTCGCACTTAAGCGACTGCAGCTATCGAGCTCGGTGAACAACAAAATTTTAGGGCGCACATTTACATTTGATTGTTGAAGTTAATGACTTATGAATACAAAATTATCCTCAGTTTATGTTTGAAAAAAAGATGACTTGAATTATTTGGTTTAATGCCTAGAAATACAACAGCATGGACAGGAGATAAGGTGCCAAACTTCGTGTTTGCTTGAATACCAATCAATGACCATTTCGTTCTGTACGATGGCTACTTTTATACCGGTATCGGTAAATGATCAGAAATAAAATTACATTAAGGGTAATATTCTTACATCTATATTTTTAAAATATTGTATACCAGTTCGGAAGTATATGATGGCAGTGTTAGCATTTAATTTTTGTGTGAAACTGACTTCCATCGAAGGTATCCACATAGGACTCAGTATACAATATTTCTGAACAGAAGTTTTTCGAAACAGCTGTAGCAAATCGTAGTTAAATATAGGTGGTGTTTTCGGACTTGGCATGATTTCCTCAGCACCGTCGCTAAAATCTCACCTCTGATGTGTCCGGCTCCATGGCTAAATGGTTAGCGAGCTTGCCTTTGGTCCAGAGGGTGCCAGATTCGATTCCCGGCTGGATGAGGGATTTTAACCTTCACTGGTTAATTCCGATGGCTCAGGGGCTGGGTGTGTGTCTTCCGTCTTCATCATCAAAATTCATGATAGGTAGGGCCCAATCCTCACAGGCGCGCAGGTCGCCTATACGGCGTCCACTCGAAAGACCTTCACCAGGGCTACTCGGAGACCACACGCCATGATGATGATGATGACGATTATTATTATTATTATTATTATCATCATCATCACATCTGAAACAGGAGGGTAAGTTGAATGTTTTCCTAAAAAGATTCAAAAACTTAGGTATGGCACCTCGAGCTCCCCGAAAAGGACCTTAAACCACGATTTACCGCTAATAATGTTATTGGCTTTAGGTCACACTAACTACGGTTTACGATTTTTCGAGACGCCGAGGTGCCAGAATTTAGTCCCGCAGGATTTCTATTACGTGCCAGTAAATCTACCGACACGAGGCTGACGTATTTGATCACTTTCAAATACCACCGGCCTGAACCAGGATGGAACTTCCCATGTTGGGGTCAGAAGACCAGGGCCTCGACCGTCTGTGCCATTCATCCCGGCACGATTGCCCCCGAGTGATATTTATCTTTGAAGATATTTTCTGTGGGTTCATAAACATTCTTCTTCTCTTGATGTACCTCTGTATCCTGTTCATTTCCCAACTGAAATCCTACTATGAAATCCACAGTGACAGCTCGCCTTGTATATTTTTAATCATAAAAGAAGAACAACTGGTGTATTTTATGACTCATTATTAGTGAAAAATGAAAATGACATATCTACTACACAGGCAAGTATTATAAAGCACATACAAAATGCTAATAAGAAGTCGCTCTTCACTAAATGCCATAAGAAGGATTCTCTCCTAAAAATGTAAAGAGTATCAAAATTTAACATCAACATTTAACATTAAGAATATAAAATAGACTATCAGTCGAGTTTCCTAGTCAGTCTTACACATTCCTTTGAATACTCAGTACTGAAATGGCACAACAGGCTTTGGCATCATTATTATAAAACATTTTGTCTTGCAATAAAAAAAACTGAATCACTCGAAATTACTAAAGCTACGGAGCTAAAAATACGTTCTCATTTACACAGTGCACTTTACTTCTTGTGGAATTCCCCAAAACAATAATGGTGTAAGGCAACAGCACATCTTTGGCATGCTCGGACAGTTTTACTTTTGCAGACGTGACAACGTCGCTGGGGCTGATTGTCCACCAGAAGATGACTACCGTGGCTTTCCTGCATAGCTTCAGTCACTGGTGCACTCGTGTTAAGGAGCAGTTCCAGCATTTGCCTGCTGTAAAAATGGGAAACCACGGAAAACAATTTTCAGGGCTGCGGACAGTGGGGTTCGATCACACTATCTCCCGATTGTAAGCTCACTGCTGCGCGCCCCTAACCGCACGGCTAACTCACTCGGTGAACAGAAGCATCGTGGCGTTTACTAAAAATATTTAACTTTATATCTGGTCATTCACTGGTTCCGGCCGTTCATTAGTACACTCAGCCTATTTCATATAGTGTATTTGGTGGTTCTATGTAAGGGAAATTCAAAATTTCGACTACCGGTATATTAATTAGGTTAGATATCTCCAGATACTTCGGAATGATATAATGTCAAATATCTCCATAGATTAGATGTTCCGAGCGAGTAGGCCGTGCGGTTAGGGTCGCGCTGCTGCGAACTTGCATTCGGGAGATAGTCGGTTCGAACCGCGAACCCCACTGTCGGCAGCCCTGAAGACAGTTTTCCGTGGTTTCCCATTTTCACACCAGACAAATGTTAGGGCTGTGCCTGAATTAAGGCCACGGGCGCTTGCTTTCCACTCCGAGACCTTTCCTCTCCCATCGTCACCGTACGACCTAGGGCCTATAAGACCTGTGTCGGTGGGACGTAAAGCATATCGTAAAAAAATAAAAATAAATCAGATGGGTAATTAATTATCTTGTATACTTAAAGTACAGTAAATTAGTTGACATGATGAGGTATGAATTTCTAAAGAAAGAACATAAATGTAGCACATATATTCATCTCCCATTTTCCAGTTTTGACTGAATAGGAGTAAATATGTTTCCTCTCAATTTACTTCCATCACTCCACCGCTCCCCATACAGCACTGTTCCAGTTTAGGTTCTTCTATCTTAACGCTCTTTCGAACTCAATCCATCCATCCCAGTCTTGGTCGTCCTTGGATTCTCATCCCCTTCAAAGGCCTTCCCAAATCAATGATGAAGATATGATATGATTTTAATATCTCAGTCATTTTCCCATAATCTAAATTTAGCTGCACTAATCGTGATGTAGTTCATTAATTTAGAATTTCACGCTGGTGTCTCTAATGTTTATTATGCCGTACTTCCGGTTTCTTAGGGCTCCCATGCTTCATAGGTATAGTGACAGACAAGTGAGGGAAATTATTTTGTCGGCGAAGTTTCAATGCGAGGTAATGAGATGGAGACTGTCCTCGATTTGCAATCTCGATAAAAGAGCTTTCACAATGTCTGCCAACACGAGCGAGTAATAACTCTGTACCAATCACTTCAGTATTCAGCGAAGCAAAGTCATCCCGTATAGGCCAGGAAGGTCATTGGAGGGGTGGAAGGTAAAGGCTGCCACTTTCCATAATCTCGGCAGTTGGTGGGGAAGAGTAGCATAACCACTAATAATAAATAATAGCCATTATGAGAATTGTGTAGTGTGAATAACTGTAAGAAAATGTTTCGTACAACAGCGGAAATTTCCATCAATATATACACGCATAATAAGCCACTTTGTCTTGACATTAACATGTATGGCAGCCCGTGTTCTCGCTGAGTTTAGCGTTGGCAGGGACATCCTCGGTTGTTCTAGGTTTACATCTCTCTCTCTCTCTCTCTCTCGTTCACTCTTACTCACACACATACACACATTGTGATTCCCTTTCCGAATTCCTCTTTGACTTCTTTTACCGCCTTTTCTATATAAACATTAAAAGGAGTGGGGACAACACATACAGAGATAGAGACAATCTGTGTGTGTGTGTGTGTGTGTGTGTGTGTGTGTGTGTGTGTGTGTGTGTGTGTGTGTGTGTGTGTGTGTGTGTGTGTGTGTGTGTGTGTGTGTGTGTGTGTGTGTGTGTGTGTGTGTGTGTGTGTGTGTGTGTGTGTGTGTGTGTGTGTGTGTGCTACATATGCTTCACTTATCGGTCCAGTCATCGGACATGTCTCAGTGGTCTCACCTACTGAGCAAGGAAATTGTCGCGAAAATGGAAATGCATGTCACATGAGATATAATCCTTTAAATTATATTATTTAGTCCTCTGAAATAGTAATGTGAAGGATTGTGAATACCTACTATTTGTTTGCAAATGCTTTATGCTGATTGTGAAAGTTATAGTGTACTATCGCTGAAAAATCAATGTTGCCCTTTATTTTTAATCTAATCAACCACATTCACGAAATGAACATAATAGTTAAAAAGTTAATAAATATTATGTTTGAAAGATCTCATTATACTTGGGTAAACGTGCCCGATCAAGCACATAATACTTTTTGTGACATGTCCATTAGTGATATTAATCCATTCCCAAACTGTGGAATCCACCAACAAACGATCTCTGCGGACTACGGCGAACCTTCCGGCTGCAAGAACTGAACAATATAGACGAAATGGTAAATATATCCCGTGCAAGATATAAATGTTTCGTTTTAATCTGCCAAATGTTAGGTCTGATTCAATTGATTAAAAAACTCCCAGTTGACCCGTTCTAGCTGCTGATCGCAATCTTTCGCATTGAAAACACACAAACATTTTTCATTCCAATTAGTATTTCATATTTATACCTCCCTTTGTTTTACCATGAGATAATTGATTTCCTAAATATGTGGCCCTGGCCTCGGCTGAAGCCATTACAACAGCGGGAGTAATCCCGGATTAGTTTCATTTACCTTTCATCCCCCAGAGCTCACATACAAAATTATTTCAGGGCTTTCAAAGTAATACTGGGATGTTATTATATCTCGGAAAAAAACATAGACGTTCAAAGGCGTGCACTTTACTTAAATGATAGAAAGTAATAAATGTACTCTCGTGAAATGTACCAAAATCGGCATATGTGATTACGGTTTGTTGTTTTCTGGTGCATAAGTCCATAGACTGATTCACAGTAGACCTCCATGCCACGCTATCCTGTGCTAATTTCTACGTATCTGCTATACCTCACATCTACTGTAATTTGTTTGTCATGTACATGCCTTTGTGTACCCCTACCGTTCCTACTACCTACACTTCCCTCATAAAGTAACTGAACAAGTCCCGGGTGTCTTAAGAAAATCCTACATTCCTATCTCATCTTCCGGTCAAACTTCGCCAAATCATTCTCCTCTCACCAATTCGATTCAGCGTATCTCCATTCGTGGTTCGATCTACCCATCCCACTGTCAGCACTCGACTTTGTTTGCCATACATATGATCATACATTGGCGTAAAGTCAAATGAAACACCAAGGAGGGGTTGTGCCAGACAAACGAAATTCGGTTGCACATCTGCAAGATGACTCCTATTAAAAGTTGCGCGCTAGTCAACGAAGAGTGGTTCTAGTAGCGCCATTATGAACTTCCTAAGCAGCTTACTGAGTTTGAACGAGGCCGTGTAAAAGCGTTCCGAGAGGGTGAATGATTTTTCCGCGATATTGCAGAAAATATGACAGGGATGTATCAACATTATATCAGTTTTGTCGACAACGGTCACAGAAAGGCATTGTCTTCAGAAAACCTAGGTTCGTCCACACGCAGGACAATATGGACAGGGAAGACAGCCGTATTCTCCGCATGGCTGTGGTGGTTCGTACTGCATTTCCTGCTGCCATCGGAGCTTCAGTTGGCACCAGAGTGACACAGCGAAGTGTAAAAACTCGATTATTTGAAGGACAGCTGCAATCCAGACGTCGTGTAGCGTTCATGCTACTAACTCTGAATCACTGCCACCTTCGACTTCAGTGGTGTCAAGATAGAGCTCAATGGAGGGCGGAGTGGAGATCTGTTGTGTATTCAGATATGAGCCTTCCCTGTCTTGGTAACAGCGATGGCCGTAGATTGGTAAGAAGGAGGCCTGGTAAGCGCTTGGAACCAAGCAGGAAGCGGCGTCGACATAATGGACCAATACCAGGAGTTATGGTGTGGAGAGCGACTTCTTTTGACAGCAGAAGCACTCTTTCCGGTATCCCAAGAAACTTGACAGCGAATTTTTATGTCCGACTGGTGACTGAACCGGTTGTGCTGCCATTTATTCGTAGCATTCAAGGGGGTGCTTTCCAACAGGCTACCGCTCGTCCTTGTATGGCCACTATTATCCAGCATGCTCTACTGGGTGTTACCCAGTTGCCGTGGCCTGCGAGATCACCAGACGTTTCGTCCACTGAGCTCGTATGGGATATAATGCGACGACGAATTCAGTGCCATCCAACACCGGCATTAACCGCTGCTGATTTGACTGACCGTGTGGAACAGTAGTGGAACTCTAAGCCACAAAATGACATACGATACTTGTACGACACTATACAATATGTGTGCATGTTTGCATTAAACTCTCGAAGACTACAGCAGTTACTATTGCACCATCGTGTCACATGTCTTCTGGCGCATACCTGAACCTGTGACCTGGAAAATTTCATCAAACAGTTTTGATTGTTACGTAGACAATTGGTTAGCTTAAGTTTTATTCTTCTAAACTGCTGTCCTTTTGGAGTTAGGATTTCATTTTCCGCCAGTGTATTTGTGAGAAGGTATTACTATAGATTTGTTATCAGAAGGTGTCCTAGGAAGTTGTTTTACTCTCTAGGTCATTGTAAAACTGTAATATTACGCTGTTTCTTTATTTCATATGACCTCCGTACAGGCCTTGTGCAAGTCTTTCGAGTTGACGTTTTATAGGTGACCTGCGTGCCTGTGAGGATGATGCACTACATAAGATCCAATCGAAGGGTACGTTTATGCTGCAGCCTGGCTGCTGGCACATCGCCAAGTCTCGCTGCTCGATGTTAGGCGATGATGAAAGAAACCAATGGATCTCAATCAGTGCTTTTACCCCGGAGCCCGGCTCATAGCTGCGCTGCTGGCTGCTATCCTCGCCACACCCATGGTCTCAAACACATTTGATTTTGGAGCCTGGCACATCGCCGGCTATCCGGTAACTTGGACTGTGATTGGTTCTTTCAAGGTCACCCGCTCTCCCACTCTTCCCCTCTTCGCACGCTATACACACGCTCAATGATCACTTGCTCACTTGCTATCTGAATTCTGAACCTGTCCTCGAACGCAATGCGGCATGCGGATAATAACAAGAGGTTCATATGGGATAAAAGGAGTGACGAGATGACGAGCGGCCAGTAGAGCTTTTTCTACGTTTTATGAGGGAGAGTGGCTTGTTTCGTCGTGTATAAAGTAAAGTTTATATTTGTGTTTTAATTGGTTTATTGTTAACTACTATTTTACTCTACTGGGCGAGTTGGTCGTGCGATTAGGGGCGTGCAGCTGTGAGCTTGCATCCTGGAGACAGTGGGTTCGAACCCCACTGTCGGCGGCCCTGAAGATGGTTTCCCGTGGTTTCTCGTTTCACACCAGGGAAATTTTTGGGGCTGCACCTTAATTAAGACCACGGCCGCTTCCTTCCTATTCCTAGGCCTCTCCTGTCCCATCGTCGCCATAAGACCTATCTGTGTCAGTGCGACGTAAAACAAATAGCCTAAAAACCTATTTTTTTCTATTGACTATGTGTTCAACTTTGTGTTCCTTATTCAATTTTATTACGTTCTCTTTTTAATTTTAGAAGAAAATAAGGCATTGAGAGTTAGATCCACTACTTATTTTAAATTCTTTATAATTTTCCTCACCATTATCATTTTTCTAATCCTAGTCAGTGGGTTAATTATAACTTTTAATTCATTTCGTCTCACCTCCTATCATCAGGGACCGATGACCTAGATGTTAGCCCACTTTAAACAACAAGCATCATCATCATCATCATCATCATCATCATCATCATCATCAGACTATGGAATGCCGTGGCAAAACAATGCGGAACGATTACGTCAACTTTGTTCTTTTATTCTTGCCATTTAGTGAACCTCTATCATTACAAGCAGGTGATTCATATGAAGTACCTCGTTTCTCATGCAAAGTACGACAGTTATTTTTTCAAAGTGTAAACACATTTTGTTAAGGTGACCTCACCAAAATCAAAATGAGATACTCCATAACCCCTTATTTTACATTAATCAAAAGTACACTGTTAAATTACGAAATGAAGCATTTGTAGCTTCATTCTTCAATCAACTCCCGCAGTAGAAATGCAGTGAAAAATCCAGGCGAAGCAATTTTACACTTTTTATTTCACATTCAGTACACCCAGTTATTGTAAGATACACTCGCCAACAGAACTGCGACTCACTCTTTAAAATGATATCTGAATTTATTCCGCACTTCAAAAACTTCAGCTGGAGCTGTGTTGTTTCTCCTCGACGGGGTAGCTCTTGGAAGTACGTCTTCGTAGTCCAAGTGTTCATGCCCTCTATATCTACAATCAAATTATGCAAAGTACAAACCGCCTTAACTATCAGTTCCTCTGTTTTGAGTTTTCGACTACAGCTGTGAGCTGCCAGCAGCGTTCGTGCGGGGCTGCTGCAGGGTAAATGCTCCATGGCGAGCAGCCTGTCTATAGTCAGCAGCGAGGGGCTAGGGCGAGCATCCATGTGCCAGCAGCGAAGCTGCAGCATAAACGTACCCTAATGTTGAAGACGACACCTACATCCATCCCCCAAGCCAGAAGAAATAACCGGTGAAGATTTAAATCACCTACACGACCCGGAATAGAACCCACGAGCCCTTGAATCAAAGGTCAGTACGCTAAACATTTAGCCACGGAGCCGGACAGTTTACGTTATGAAGTTTAGTCTTGTATTATGAAAACAATACCGGATAGGTCTGAAACCTCTATATTATTAGTATTAAAACAGTGTTCTTAATTAATGCTACACGCTTCGCAGAATTTTCTAACAATTTAGTAGGTAGGCAATAAAACATTGAATTACTGATACCCAGTGCCGGATTAAGGTGTTTGGGGGCCCTGGGCTATTTAAAAACGTGGGGCCCCTTCTTCGGAACATTACGTAAGACTAGCATACTGAAGTCGTTATAGAACTACTTCCACTTAAATTGATGAATAAGGAAGTGTTGAAATAGACAACAATTTTTCTCTATTTTTGATGTTAAAATTTCATAATGCCAAAACATATTTTACATTCGTCTCATCATTACTATCAAATCCATATACAAAACAGAACTTACGTTTTTTGGCACCACCAGGATATTTTCTATCCATTTTACAAGAACATTACAGTTGTAACTTACGAATGGGTCAATAATCAGAGGTGAACTGGAAGTTCTCTTCCTGATCCAAAGATATTCCACCGTGCTTCCCCTGTCCCCTGCCACTCACTTCCTAGACCACTCTTCCACCCCACCTCCCTTTCACTCTCTGCCTGTACTCGCAAGCTGCCAGATTTAAATTTTCGTCAACAATAAACTTCACAATAATTACAGTGCGTAAGAAGCGAAGATTCGAGTCTCCGGACGGTAATTGATTCTAGCAGTGATGAAATACTAACGCGGACAGCTGATAAGAAGGAAGTAAGAGTGCGTGTTCGATATTTTGCGAGCGTAAATATTCATATACATGCACGGAGGTGGAGCAGCAGGCCTTTTTATACAATTTTAGGTTCGACCAAGGGCCTTGGCACGTGGGGCCCGGGGCTGCAGCCCCTTTAACCCCCCCCCCTAATCCGGCCCTGCTGATACCCTAACTCAAAATGACAGTTGAAATACATTTCCTGTTCCCCTTTTGTAGAGAATAAACAGGTTATACATATAGATAAGACTGTTGAAAATAGTGGGTCTATTACTTTTTCACCGTAGCATGAACTTACTGACAACCTCAAATGAACCTGTAACTATCATACGATGTACCGAAGCATGAATTTTTCAAAGGTATGATTGTGAAGAGCAATCGAATTCCAATGACTCTGATACTTTAGTGAAGCACAATGCTAATTAATAACTTCATATAACTTAAGAGGAACGAATTTTAACAATTTAGTATTCCATTTGTGTGCAAAATTCATATAATTATAAAATTTTAATATTCGAAAACAGCAGAGTTATCAGTCGAATGCAGGATAGTAATACACATTTAGGAGATGGAGAAGAGACTCCCCTGCTCTCATTTCAAACAAGAATGCAACAGATTTATTAGCTGAAGACCGTCCTGGCGGGTTCACACACACACACACACACACACACACACACACACACACATACACATATGCATAATTTGAGAGTGCAGAATTCACGCTGAAGTCCTGAGAGAGGACACCATTTCCCATCTCTTATGCCGTAAGTAAAGATCTACTTAAAAATAGGTATCCTCATAAGTAAGATCTAAGTACTATTAGGTTCTTTTGATCATTAGAATATCTTGGATAGTATGTGGCAGAACAGATGCAGAACACTGAGAGCTGCAAATAATTCCATAAGTCAAATACTTTATATTGCCTTATATGAGATTTTCCCAGAGTTGCAAAGTTTACAACTTAGAAATTTCTATTCTAAATGTTGTGCTAAATTTCAAAATACTAGCACATCAATCGATAATCGAATGAGTTCCACACACTTGTGATTATAAAGCACTGCCTTGGAACTAAATGATGCTTCCAGATATTCCTTATAGTCACTCCAATGAAAATGTTGATATTCGAGTTGATTAAGACGTAGTATTTTAGAGATGTTGATGTCACTACATGTGATTTTCGCTCCTACTGTCTTGAATCCGGCAGCAAGTCAAAATGCCTAGTATTCTTCCAAATGAAATAGTATGTTTAGTTCCGAAATTTCTTTTAACAATCTACTAAATACTTAAATATTTACTAGCTCATAATCGTTGAACTAATGAAGCTAATCTAATATCATATTCGTAAAATATTGTCCACAGCCTCATGTACTAACTGCGTGGAGCGTTTGTTCGATGAGCTGTATGACTCCGAAATCTCTACTGGCGTGTGTATCCCGTAATTAACTCCACTTGTATTGGACTTGTATAATGTCGGTATTCAACTAAGGATGAAGTCGGAAACTTTTTTTGCTATTGGCTTTACGTCGCAGCGATACGAATAGGTCTTACGGCGATGATGGGACAGGAAAGGGTTAGGACTGAGATGGAAGCGGCCGTGGCCTTAATTAAGGTACAGCCCCAGCATTTGCCTGGTATGAAAATAGGAAACCACGGACAACCATCTTCAGGGCTGTCGGCAGTGGGGTTTGAACCCACTATCTCTCGAATACTGGATACTGGCAGCAGACATCAGAAGCTAAAATGGGAAGCTCTTTAAGGATGACCAAGCTATTTGGCTACGCAGTTCCATGCACTTGGCATTTATTCGGGAAATAGTGGGTTCGAACCCCACTTTCGGCAGCCGTGAAGATGATTTTCCATGGTTTCCCAATTTGACACAAGGTAAATGCTTATTCAAGGCCACGGTCTCTTCCTTCCTTATACTATCCTCATCCTCTTCCATCGTCGTCATGAGACCTGTCTGTTTCGGTGCGACGTAAATCAACCTAATCAATCAAAAAGTATGATAGAGAATGGCAGTTTTCACTTCTCATTATAAAATGCAATACAGAAGCCTGCATGTATATTTGTAGATGCATACAAATAAAGCTAATTTTGTAAATAAACTGATTAAGCTTTCTGAAAACCACCACCCAACTAAAATTATGCCATTAGAAACGTATGCTGTCTTGCATGGAAAGTTTGGAGCTTTCTTTGGTAGAAATTGAAACACGTCTTGTGTGTTTAACCTTCGGATGGGCATGCATGTCCTTTGCACTCACACCAGTTAGCGCGCTCCGGTATTTTGGCCGCTCTCATTCTCGCTCACTTCTCAAAGCCAGAAGTGTTTGTTTACATGAAATTCACTGGGGTTTTAATTGGTACACTTAGGACACGTTATGCAACTAAGTATTTTTTTTATTTTAAAACGAGTTTTATAACATCTGTAAACAGAAAAATATCTCAACACACAAATCAATAAAAAAGAGCACTATAGCTAGAATAATATTCTTAATATATCACTTCCGTGCAGTTTTTATCACATCAAGGTAACAGTTTTATCACTTTTCAATTTGCAATTGGACACCTTCATCTTCAACCTGTAATTCAGGCTGTGCACGTGAGTTGCATGTGATTTCTTGGACTGAATGCTTTTTACATACATATTACTCACATTTCTTACAGGACATCCGAGTCCGGTTATACTTAGTTCTACCACAATAAAAACAAATTGGTCTTTTTGTGAAAGGTGTTACTTCAACCTGATCATGTTCTTTCTTATACCTTTCTAGAAAACAACGTAGTTCTAGAGGATGAGAAGTTATTGTGGCCCGGTATTTTAAATTTTCTTCCATGAGGCCAAAACTTAAGTTGGACATATAAGTTCTCCTCAAATAACTGTTACGAGTATTGGCCTTGAAGATCTTTTAGGAATTAATCCTAGCCACATAAAGAAGACGGTAATATACCATCATTGGCCACCTTCGAGTTGTTCTAGAAGTCGAACACCTTGAACAGAGGTCCCTCCTTTGGTGCCATTATAGTCCATAATTTGGTATGGTCTATGAATACTTGAAAGTATTCGAAACGTCGTGAACATATTGCAATGCATATAACCCGGATGTAAAAACGTTTATTGGTAATTCGTTTCAGGGAGCCCGAATTCCTCGTTATGCAATAATTCATTAAGCTCTGAAGTCGGGTAAGAAGAATAAAAAGTATGAATTATGCAAATTTTATCTATAATTGTGACGTTCTTCATTTCATTGACCGAGCTCGATTGCTGCAGTCGCTTAAGTGCGGCCAGTATCCAGTAATCGGAAGATAGTGGTTCGAGCCCCACTGTCGGCAGCCCTGAAGATTGTTTTCCGTGGTTTCCCATTTTCACACCAGGCAAATGCCGGGGCTGTACCTCAATTAAGGCCACGGCCGCTTCCTTCAACTTCCTAGGCATTTCCTATCCCATCGTCGCCATAAGACCTATCTGTGTCGGTGCGACGTAAAGCTAATAGCATTTCATTGAAACTAATTCAGGATAAATCAAATCAGAAAATGCCATGAAAAATAATTATAAAACCTTTAATAACAAATTATACCTGAAAAATGTATTCAGCCAGTCGGACAAATCACGAAGCCAAATGACTCAAATCACTTAAAATTAAAATTATGAAAAATGATATGTACAAATTGTTTCAGTACAACACCGGGCTATTTACATAGTATATCTTCGGGGCTTATAAAGTACAAATAATAATGGACTAAGTACATGCAAGTCTATCTACGAAGTATTTTGCGTTCGTAATTTAACAGTGAATATATAATATTTTGAGTACACAGGGCATAGTTATATTTTAACTTTGGAACTTAAAATTTACCAACAGGGTCTCAGTTCATAAGTAGAGGTATATCAATGTTCTTTCCAAACATGTTGCATACCTCAGAGAAACGATCACTACATGAATAACTGTATTGACTTTGTTCCCAGATCTTCCTACGTACAGCTACTGTGCACTCCTTTAAAATATTCTGAAGTTGGAAAGGAAACTTGTGAGATACCTTCCTAATATTGCAGCAATATCCCCGTAAACGTATATTTCACCAACTGATGTTAGAGTCCGTTTTGCTTTAATATGGTTCGCGGGAATCTTATGAAAAAGAGCAATAGATAAACTCAAACTCGATTAAAATATTCAAGTTGGAAGTGAAATGAAATGAAAGTAGAATTGAATTTGAACGGCTAACCTGCGGAAGCGAATTTTCTTACTACCGCTTTCTTCACCTTTCTTAGGCATGCTGTTGGTGCAGCCATATGCACGGCGTTAAACTGCCACATTCACTCAAATGAGATGAAGATATTAAAATATTACTAAATGCTTCATTCATTTTACGTTATTATTTCATTTCACTGCTAGGGCGAGTAACATTTATAAACGCTCACTGATATTAGTGGGTGCCGTGCTCCACCAGGAGTAGCCTAGTGCACGGCTTCAATTTTTACAGCGATCTAAAGCGATATAAATTGTTTGGGTATTCTACAGACTTCATTTACTCTTAGCCTACAGTATATCTCAACAAAGCCTCTGCGGTTAAAAATCGTTTAAAGGTACCAAATTGGCCATTATGGTTCTATCATTGCTTAAGCGGAAATTGTTCTTTACGAACTCGAAACATAACCAGATGAAAATGTACAGCCTATATCAATCGCGTCAGGAATGGAATGAATGAAACCCCATCTAGCGGCGAGAATAGGAATTGTTCCTGCTGTTGAAACCTGTCGCATTCCTCTGGGGCAATGCTTAATGACTGACAGATGAAAGGATATTCAAGAGTGTTGCTAGAATCAAAGATGGCATGGAAAACTGGAGTAACAGGAGAAAAACCTGTCCTGGCTCCCGTTTGTCTAGCACAAATCTTAAGTGGAGTCACCAGGATTTGAACCAAGGAACCCAGCGTTGAGAAGCCGTCGCTCTGTCGCCTGAGCTACGGAGGCGCTAACTCGAAACATAATGACAATTATATAAGAAACATGCTCAGATGGGAGTATACCTAAGTTTTATGCATTCTGAATCGTAGAAGCTTGTGAGAAATTAGTGTATTGTTTGAAGTTTCTGAGCTTGTGTGGAACAGGAAATAATAAGCTCAGAAGAAATATTTCCTGTGCTCTTACGTGTATTGATGCTCATGGATAACAGCTAAACAGAACTAGGTGGAGGCTAGTACTGAATTCCTGGACCATAGTGGGATGATAATTTGTCACCTGCTATCAGCCCTGTTAAAAAGTGTACTACTCCCTGTGGAAAACGCTGATGAGTGCCAACATCCTCCTGATCTTAGGAACCACAAACCTCTACACGGCTCATTGAATAGTAAAAGGGATCATTTACCTAATTAGTCCTACAAGGCCTGCCTTTGTGCTTGGTAAAAGTGGATCATGATTAAGGAGTTAACTGACTTTCTTGTTCACGCTAATTGAAATCCCTTTATCTCCATTTTCGGTCCGTCCCAGATATTCCCTCATTAAGCATTTAGCGCAGATATGATGAGCGTAAGTGTCCTTTGATTGCTTCCCACGATAGAACTCAGGCACAATATAGCGTGTTTGGGATACAAGTGTAAATATTTGTACATTTATTAATTTAACAAGTTTCTTTACGTCGCACCGACACACATAAGTCTTCCGAAAACTATGGAACAGGAAAGGGCTAGGAGTGGGAAGGAAGAGGCCGTGGCCTTAATTAATGTAGATCCCCAGCATTTTACTCTTATGAAAATGGGAAACTACGGAAAACCATCTTCAGGGCTGCCGACACTGGGATTCGAACCCACCATCTCCGGAATACAAGCTCACAACTGTACGCCTCAAACCGCACGGCCAACTCGCTTCGTATATAGACTGTTGGTGGAGATGAATACCCTCACTTGACAACGCTGGGTAATACTTCACTCCGTTTTTACTATTTGTCTGAATTTTACAGCTCTAAGTTACAAACGAACTAGGAGCTTCAAACATCAGTTGATGCAGATAGACCATGACATACTCCGCAGTATTTCGTACCAGAATTTCTTTGCTAAGAAGGAAGCCATTCTTTTCATTGTGTACTCAAGTTATTATCTATATTTCTCAGTCATTCTTTAATTTGTAATTTGCGATCGAAAGACTTGAAAACTTAAATGTTATATTAGAATACCTTTGATCATTTAAATGCAAGATGTATGTAAGTGCACGAGATGTAAGTGCTTTCTCTATTTCGGAATGTATGGTTCAAACGAGAGGAATTGTCAGATTTCTATTAATTTAAGGGCAAACTGAAAATGTTGAAAAAGTGTCTATCGTTCCCTACCACCAAATCATACACCGATCGAGAGCAGCATCCGTATACGCAATATATAATACTGTCTGAAAGAAACAATTTTCTGCAGCACATTTGAGTTCCACGTAAATCATTCATAACATATCACGCGTAGTATGTAATCTTCCTGAAAACGATGCAGAGCAGCAAAATATAGTTTACTCGGTATGACATTTCTAATTTTTCCAAAGGTTCTTTACCATCACGTCGTTGCCGGGACAAAACCTCTTTTGTGATAATATTTTTGCAGATAAACTGACCCGCAGCACATACATTATGAAGAGCGAGAATGCCTTGACAATATGCACACAAGATGACACAACCTTACCGGCCAAAGTTCTAAGCTAAAATATATCACATAGGAGGTTTTGTCCCGGCAGCGACGATGAATACTTTAAAACACTGATGTACAGGAGGTCGTTCGGGATCCCTGGTAATGAGTTTGAAGGCGGCTGGTGGCGCTGTTATCAACTTGAGCACGTCAAAACGGGCAATGATGATTCAAGTCAGTACTGAAAAAGTGGATGTATAGTTTCGTGACATTAGCTGCAACGATGCCGAAGCGGATTGACCCTTACTGCGAGGGCCGCATAACAGCCCTTTCCGTTGCTAAATATCTAATCTACAATCCAAGGAATGTGGAAGAAGCAAGATTTATTGATATCAAAAACAGAATCAGTGCTGTATTGAATTAGAAAGGCAAAGGCCGACTGGGTTTAGTTACATAGGGAAAAATACAGGCAAATCCACAGCCAACCCCCACCAGAAGTGGTGAGGAAAGTGAAGGCCCTTGTCTCAGGTGGTAATCCTGCCCTGCAAAGGACTTCCGCACATTAGGTGAGGATGTCTGTTTCAACAGTTAACACCTGCAATTAGAAAAGCGACGTAAGTGCTGAGTTCACAAGCTGTTGCGTCGTCATATTTCGGAACGTCGCACCGACAAAAGAAAACTCTATTAGGGCTATCTGGCAGGGAAAATGTGAAAAAATTTGGTGACATTAGACGAAGCATATCTGTACTTTTGTGACTGGAACAAGCCCCTCTCGATCTACTACCACCCTAGAGACGAAAAATAATTATCAAACATTGTATAAAGAATTCTAGGAAATTTTTCCAAGGGATTTCATGATAATCGCTGGATAATGCTACAATGGCAAGTTAACCATTCACCGTGCCGCTATTAATGTGAATGTGAACTCTACATACTATCAGAAAGAGGTTTTAACACCTATTTAAACACATATAACCGGGCACTACATGGGAGGGCGAAAAATCAGGTATGGGTACATTGAGATAAAGCATCCAGCCACACCTCTCGTTCGACTCGTTTTTTTCTTTGAGAGAATGGAGATGGAAAATGGGATCATTGCAATTCTTTTGACTGACATTCCGTTGTAAGCGCCCGATGTGTCACGCGTGCACTTCTGTGCATTTGGACTCCTAAAAAGGGCCGTAGGAAATAAACTGCACTGTCAGAAGCACTGTCAATGGCCTCTGGAAAGCCCGTCAGGGGGAGTGGGATAAGCAAGGGAAGGAGAAGATTCATGTTGTCCTAGACTTTATAGCATTCTTAACGTCTAAGAAAAAATGAATTATATTTAGTGTAGTAATAGTTAAATAATTACAAAAGAAAAATGTGATGCATGTATCGAATTTAAAGAATTGTAATAAATGATTACTCTCTCCACCCTTTCAGGCGATCCGTAACTAGGAGATGAGATTATTCTATACTACTATATTCTTCTTTCTTATGCCGTTCACCCTCCAGGGTTGTTTCTTCGCTCGGACTCAGCGAAGGATCCCACCTCTACTGCCTCAAGGGCAGTGTCATGGAGCGTGAGACTTTAGGTCGGGGATACAACTGGAAAGGAGGATCAGTACCTCGCCTACGCACCCTCACCTGCTATGCTGAAGAGGGGCCTTGCGGGGGGAGGGGAGGAAGATTGGAGGTGGTAGACAAGGAAGAGGGAAGGAAGCTGCCGTGGCTTTTAAGTTAGGTACTACCCCGGCATTCGCCTGGAGGAGAAGTGGGAAACTACGGAAAACCATTTCAGGGATGACTGAGGTGGGAATCGAACTCCTCTATACATAGTTGACCTGCCAAGGCTGAGTGGATCCCTTTCCAGCACTTGTACCACTTTTCAAATTTCGTGACAGAGCCGGGAATCGTACCCGAGCCTCCGGGGTTGGCAGCTAATCACGCTAACCACTACACCACGCAGGCAGACGTATTCTATTCTATTCTATTCTATTCTATTCTATTCTATTTTTATGGACTGAGGGCTAGTACGGAACTCAGTCTGTCCCTATGAGAAGTAGTGGACACGATCAAGAAAGTCATTTTGACCACATGAGACTCCATTATCTGAAGGCCATCTTGCTGGGTAGCAGCCATCTTGGGCATGCCAAGATTCATAATGCAGTGTACTTAACCGCAGGGGACGGGGTGTTGCCCACTCTATCAACGACGTCCAAGTATCTTGACCCAACTTTTGTTACATCTTCCTCAACTGGATTATATCTCAGACTGATTTCCCCTCACATACAGCAAACGTTTGGGATTCAATACTCTCAATGTTCTGCATAAGAAGAACAGAACCTTCGCTTTTTTTTTCTTGCTATGGGCTTTTACGTCGCACCGACACAGATAGGTCTTATGGCGACGATGGGATAGGAAAGGCCTAGGAGTTGGAAGGAAGCGGCCGTGGCCTTATTTAAGGTACAGCCCCAGCATTTGCCTGGTGTGAAAATGGGAAACCACGGAAAACCACCTTCAGGGCTGCCGATAGTGGGATTCGAACCTACTATCTCCCGGATGCAAGCTCACAGCCGCGCGCCTCTACGCGCACGGCCAACTCACCCGGTGAACCTTCGTTTAATTAATCATCAGTAAGAAACACTTAAAAACCCTAGTCATTGCTTTCTTTCCTGGTGTGAAGTATTATAATTATCTCACCTCCTGAAATGAAATGAAATGTCGTATGGCTTTTAGTGCCGGGATATCCCAGGACGGGTTCAGCTCGCCAGGTGCAGGTCTTTCTATTTGACTCCTGTAGGCGACGTGCGCGTCGTGATGAGGATGAAATGATGATGAAGACAACCCATACACCCAGCCCCCGTGCCACTGGAATCAACCAATTAAGGTTAAAATCCCTGACCCGGCCGGTATTCGAACCCGGTACCCTCTGAACCGAAGGCCAGTACGCTGACCGTTCAGCGAACGAGTCGGACATCTCACATCCTATGCTTGATTGATAATTCTTCAAAATGTGTAGGATGGAGATTAGACTGAAATTGCACACACAACAGTAGCCAAGGTGGTTATAGTGCTTTCGGTTTTTAGGGTAAATTTCGTCAAGAACTGTATAATTCTCCCTCGCACTGCCGTGCTAGAAGTTACTTTCCATTATTTTCCACTTCAGTCCTAGGTAAAGTAGCTTAAATGTAGGCCATGGCCGCTTCCCACTGCAATCCTGGCACCAATCACTTCACAAATTCACTCAATACTGTCGACCAAAGTTTTATTTGCAGTTGAGTTTGAAGGTTGTTTATGAAATAACCGGTGAGCCTACAGAAAATTCAATAGACATCATTTTCCTCGTTTCATTTCACGTTACGTCATATAGACTTCGAATTTTTTATTTATAATTTAATATTTTTTATCGCAGGTGGAACGCAAAGTGTCCGTTTTTTAAGTGTGTTTCTACCAGGCGTCAACTTGAAAACATAATTTCTCCAAAACTCGTCGTCATCTGATCAAAACCAAACTTCCAATCTTTTCAGACCCCGTGAATGGAGTCGATTTCCTGATAAAACCAGGGCGGTACAGAACACACATACATTCAAAACAACTCTTTGGGAGTTATCTTGTAGCCAAACGTGAGTGATCTTACAAATGGATTTTTTTTGCTACTTGCCTTACGTCGCACCGACACAGATAGGTCTTATGGCGACGATGGGACAGGAAAGGGCTAGGAGTGGGAAGGAAGCGGCCATGGCCTTAATTTAGGAACGGCCCCAGCATTTACCTGGTGTGAAAATGGGAAATCACGGAAAACCATTTTCTGGGCTGCCGACAGTGGGGTTCGAACCTACTATCTCCCGAATACTGGATACTGGCCACACATAAGCGACTACAGCTATCGATCTCGGTACAAATGGATTTTAGACGTAAAAGAATGTAATTTATAAAATGTCACAATGGTAATAACTCATGCTAAAGTTATGCATGTGAGTTCACATTTCACCTATGTAATGTATATCTTACGTATACATGTAGTATAATTATTTCATTATTTTAATTGCATTATTGTATTAACTTAATCACATTCCATTAATTAATGCCACATCACATTATATATTATAACATGAAAATTATGAAAATAACAAATTAATAGAAAATACCAAGTGATACGTTACATAAAGTGCATTCAAATATTATACATTTACCCTTCATTAAAAAACTACTATGATTCAACATATTCTAGACTAAATATTATTTCAGAACATAAACACAGTTATTTAAACATTTGGAATTTGCATATAATCTACCGTAATACCAATTTTTTAATTAATATACTGTACTTGATACATGTTTAACTGCTCTGATTTTAATACATGTTCATGTGGTTTTATCTTACGTGTAAATTAGCTGCATACCATTAATTAATTACGCAGCTGCCACCTCAATTATCATATACTTAATTAGAAATATTTATGTTATATTGTTCGTAAATATAACATGCAGTGTTGTATGAGACCGGTTAGTGGTAAGTAAATGTCAGAATAAAAAAAATATCATCCATCATAATTATCTGTCCACCTCCTTGGCTGAATGCGTCGCGTACTGGCCTTAGGTTCAGAGGGCCTCGATTTCGGTTCTGTGTATGGTTAATTCCTTTGGCTTGGGAACTGGGTAGTTTTGATGGCCTTAACACACGTAATCATTTACCTACAATATATAACATTTCAAACAACCACAGAAACGCAAAATATTGAATGCATCCTCCACATAGGATTAACATGGAAGGGCATCTCTTCGTGAAGTTGTGAAAAATCCAAATAGAGCGCCGAACTCACTGAATTAGGAAAAAGGCTAGTGGGGAAGAAGAATCAAGCATCCTTATCAACATTATCGATTGTATATAATGGACAAGTGGCATCGTCACCGAGGTAGCCATGGTTCAAATCCAGACCAATAGAAGTCGAAATTTGAGAAACATAGCATTTAGTACCGGTGGTTCGCAAGTCACGCTAAACTGGCGTCACGGCGACTACCATCACGATACCGACAATCCGGTGCTTGATTGATTAATACTAACAGTGCTGTAACGTATTCCATTAGGAAATCTTTAATTTGTTTTTCCCTTAATCTCATTCCCTCCCAATTTAATCAAACAAGAATTTCGAACTTAAATTCTCCCCCCTGCCTAACCTTACCGATAAAAGTTTTTAGCCCAGAAACAACTAGGACTGCCAGAAGTTTAGTAGGCTCGCTTATTTGTATGAGAAATGCCAACGTATGCAGGCATCTTCCAAAGTTTCTCGCAATAAACTTCCCGTCAGTTATGATTTAATGACGTTTGATGGGGGGAGGAGGCTAAGTTATTTAAAGTTTGCCAACATTCTCGTCCTCTTACTGCTTCCTCTTCACTCAACGTCTTATTTATGGAATGCTCTACTGCACTAAACGGGATAGATACTTCTTTTTAATTCACTATTGATCATTAAAGCAATATTTTTAGAGACTTGCTGAGTTCCAAAGTTTCCTGTTCTTTTACATGTCACAGATTACAGACAGACATTTTATTATATTTAACAACTTCCGTTCTGATTTCCGCATGTGACTACTATTATATGTAGATAATTATGATTGGACTAGTGTCTGTGACTGATGACGTGGTTCATCTTATACGATCCACGCATTCATAGTGAATTATTACGCTTATGTATAGAACTAGGAAGCTGCTACGTTTGCATATCCAACGTTTCGAAAACTAGCATTTGGAGAATCCACCTTCAGAGTCGTTTTCTTCCGATTTCTACTCCTTCCTTCCGTACGAATGTTTATAAATAGATCTGAAATCACTTTGTTTCTGGCTTATAAGTACACTATAAAGATGACGTCCAGTAGTGACTCGGTAACCGAAACTGACATACACAACGATACAATTCACTATCTTAACTGTGTGATAACCAGTACTGTCCTAACTCAGAGAGATACCTGATGGCAACTCTTAGCCAGCAGAGGATTGTTGCCTCATGAGAGTTTTATAACTCTGCAACAAAAACATACGCAACAAGTCATCCATTTCTGATGCCACTCCCTAGAAACATGAATCGATAACCGTGTAAATATAAAGTGGCGTCTGGCTCCTTAGCTGAATGGCTAGCATGCTGGCTTTCGGTTCATAAGGCCACCCGTTCGATTTACGGCAGGACAGGGTATTTTAACTGCGTAAGGTTCATTCTTCTGCCTAGGGAACAGGGCGTTTGTGTTGTTCTCAATACGTTTCCCTTCGTATGCTTATAACACACCACATCACCACCCATCAAAGAACACGTAATAATGAATACAGTACAGTCATCCACACAGGTTTACTGAGAAGAAGGGAATCCAACTGTTAAACTGGGCCAAATGCACATCGAATAACAGCCCCAATAAATTGTGAAAATTTTAGCAAGGAAAGAAGAAGAGTACAGATTAGTATTCAGTCACTGCGAGAAAGACTTCGTGGGTTAGTTTCGCCCTTATCGAGTTTGATAGCTGCATTCGCTTAAGTGCGGCCAAAGTCCAGTACTCAGGAGATAGTAAGTTCGAACCTCACTGTCGGCAGCCCTGAACATGGTTTTCCGTGATTTCTCATTTTCACACCAGGCCTTATCAAGACCACGGCCGCTTCCTTCCCACTCCTAACCATATTCTGTCCTATCGTCGACATCAAATCTATCCTTGTCGGTGCGACGTAAAACAACTTTTAAAAACAAATGTTGCCCTTATTGGAAACAGTTAACCATGTAAGTTTTGAAGTTGTGATCGTCAGCTTTTGTAGATACAGTTCGTATGCGGGTTTTCTAATGTTGGTGAGTTATGGCGTCTATACCAGGTGCAAGGTTATGTGCTATAGACTATATAGGTAATTAAGTATCTGTATCACCGTTATCCTGTAATCAGAGTAACAAAAGTGAGGGTAATTTTTATTGAGAAGAATACCTAATGTTGAAATGGAAGGTGTTGAGGCTTTGGTCATGGGGTCTCTATCGTTAGGCACATGAGGAAAGTATTGGGAAGAGTGTTGTGCGTGAATTAGGTTACGGCAGACTTTAAGGAATGTTGAAGGGATGGAGGAGTTAAGGGGAAGGTGGTAGATTATACGTAGTTATCAACAACATAAGGCCAGCAGGAATAAGTACAACATATATGGGAATGTGCGGGATCTGGTTAAGACAGCACGGGAGAAGTGTAAGGGAACATAGATAGTTATCAGTGGGATACTGTGTAGGGGGATTTTGGCTAGGAGGTGATTGGGGATTTGAATGAGACTATGTGGTGGTTATGTGGGAAACTGGGAGTAAGATTTGTAGATTGCAGTAGATGGATAGGAGATAGGGATGTCCACTCGGATGACCCTCGCTTGAACCGCTGGGGTACGTTTAAGTTATGGTGTTTTGTTAGAAGGGTAATAATAATAATAATAATTTCGTGTGGCTACTTCTAGCCCGGTCTAGAAAGCCAAGAATAACGGCCGAGAGGATTCGTCATGCTGACCACACGACACCTCGTAATCTGCAGGCCTTCGAGCTGAGCAGCTGTCGTTTGGTAGGCCAAGGCCCTTCAAGGGCTGTAGTGCCATGGGGTTTGGTTTGGTTTGGTTTGGTTTGGCTATTTCTAGCGGAGTGCAGCCTTTGTAAGGCAGACCCTCCGATTAGGATGGGCGGCATCTGCCATGTGTAGGTTACTGCGTGTTATTGTTGTGGAAAATAGTGTTATGTGTAGTGTGTGAGTTTCAGGTATGTTGGGGACAGCACAAACACCCAGCCCCCGGGTCATTGGAATTAACCAATGGAGGTAAATTCCCCGACCCGGCCAGGGAGTCGAACCCGGAACCCTCTGAACCGAAGGCCAGTACGCTGACCATTCATCCAACGAGTAGGACTGTTAGGAGGTTTATATCGAGGTACATTCAAGGAAACGGGGTGGACTAGGGAGCTGTGTACATGGAATTGGATGTCAGGTAAGGATGGCGTAAAGTTATTACTGTTAAACAGCAGGTATACTGTAAGGAAAGGAACAGAACTTAGTAATTTAATAGATGCATTCTTACGAGATATAGTAATAGGACTTGAATCTTAGGTAAGGAGTGATATTACGGATGTGGATTTTTTTCCCGGAACTAAAGAGTGTTTATCGTAATGACAGGACTGAAGTGATTGGAGTCTAAATATCCATACTGGTGAAAGGAGAGTTTGTGAACTTAGAAAATGTTTTAATAATAATAATAATAATAATAATAATAATAATAATAATAATAATAATAATAATGTTTTTAAGTCCCAAAAACTACATTTTTATGTTCTTTGGAGACGCCGAGGTGAAGGAATATTCCCACGCAGGATTTCGATTACGTGCCAGTAAATCCATCGACACGAGACTGACCAATTTTTGTACCAGATTGAGCTAGCATTGATCATGCCATGTTGGGTTCAGAAGGCCAGCTCTCTACAACCTGAAAGGGTGGAAACAACATATTACAAGTGTGAGGCTCATGTCTGAGGATTATAGAAGACTTGATGTTTTGGGGTGTACTGAATTTGAAGGGTTGATTCTGTTGCGGAATAATTTGATAAGATAAATAACAATGTGGGGAGTGACAGAGAAAAGAGCGCAATTGTTGTGGTTGATCTAAATTTACCAAATATTAAGTAATAATGTTATTTTTTGAGTCCCACAAATGACATTTACGGTTTCCGTAGACGCCGAAGTGTCGGAATTTAGTCACACATGAGTTCCTTTACGTGCCAGTAAATCTACCGATACGAGGCTGACGTATTTGAACACCTTCATATACCACCGAACTGAGCCAGGATCGAACCTGCCATGTTGGGGTCAGAAAGCCAGCGCCTCAATCGTCTGAGCCACTCAGCCCGACCAGATATTAACTGGGAAAAATAATCTGAATTATAGAAAGTATGACCAACAAATGGCAAACATGTTAATTTGGGAAGAACAGCTGGATCAGGAACTGATGGAACCTACTAGATGGTAGAACATTCTAGACGTGTTGTTAAAACCAGATGAACTCTGTAGAGAAACTGAAGTGATGGATGGTATAAGTGATCACGAAGCTGTTTAGGTCGTAATAAAAATAAATGTTTCAACATAGAACTATTCAAGAGTACGATATTATTGATAAGGTAGGGCTGGGGAGGTTTTTAAAAATAATTATGATCGGTGGAAATTCACAATAAAAATGGAAAGTGCCTATAGGATGGTATAAAAGCAGTTGTTAAGGAGCGTGAGAACAGGTATGTATCTGCTAAACTGACAGTAATGGTGAAGGCCCCCTATATTATCATAGTGAAGTGAAGATATTAAGAAGGAAGTGCACATTAGAAGGAAATAGAGTTCGGAATGTTGGTGGAAGTAAGAAGAGATTGTAGGAACGTATTGGGGAATTGAATTTATGAAAAAAGTCACCTAAGGATGACATGACATGAGGATAATTATCAATCGTATGAGTTTTAGTGAAAAAGGGAAGGATATCTATATGCACTGTATGTACGAGGGGTGTAGATAAAGTATCGGCAACGTAGTCCAGACACTCGCAGATGATCGGGCATGCGCAAATAGGATATAGGAGTGGCCAAGTGGCATTGTTGTCGATGTGTGGTGTGCTTCTTACAGGCATCCAGTTGGGAGTGTTGTTGCTGAATGGCATTGAAGTGAAGAGTGTCGATTTCACCGCTGTAAAGCATAAGTTTATTTTCCAAAAGTGATCAGCGTTTGTGGATTAAAATCGAGGTTGCCCGTGGTAAAAATGCATTAGAATGTTATCGAAGATTACGTGAAGCCCTTGATGAGAATGAATTACGGTATAGGAAATGTGTACGATGAGTCGAGGCGTTTCGTACGGTTCGAAATGACACCGCGGATTTGCACCGCACGGGTCGGCCGTACTTTTCTCAAGATCAGATTGAAATCGTGAGTGGTCTCGTATCCGTAGACCATCCATGGAATGTCCGGGAATCCGTAGACGTTGGTCTCAGTTATTATACGGTGTGGCACATACTGACGAAATGTTTTAACATGGGGAAAACTGCGTCCCTTTGGGTTCCGCATCAACTCACCGACGTACAGCAATGGCACCGAGATGCACTGGCTGGCATCCACCTGGACAGGTACCGCAACGAAGGAGACACATTTCTGCAGCGTATTGTTGCCCTTGACGAGACGTGGGCACAAGCGTACGAGCCTGAATCAAAGCGTCGATCGAATGAATGGCGTCACCCAGGTTCGCCGCATCCATAGTAATTTCGACAGGAACACAGTCGGGAGAAGCTCATGCTGATTGTGGGATACGACTACGAGGGTGTTAGTCTTACGCATGCTGTGCCTGAGGGACAAACCGTCAATAGTAACTACTTTTGCCGATATCTGGAGCGGCATCTATGTCCATGCGTTACGACCGCCCAGTCGTGTTGCATGACAACGCACGTTTTCATGTCGTAAACAGTGCCAAGCTCTTATTGCAACGGTGGCATTGGGTGGTCCTTGTGAGTTCGACCTGTTTCCGAAGTTGAAGGAACCCCTCCAAGGGCGCTGAATCCCTAACGTCGCTCTGTACTCCGCGCAGTAGGGCGCAAAAGTTAATAGACATTGCGGATGGACACATTGCACGAATGTAATGCAATTGTACTCGGTAGTTCATTAAATATCACGCTCTATCTACATTGCCAAAACCTACTTTATTTTCAGCCCCCGTATATAGGTAATTTTAATGCAGAAACATGTTCCAGGAAGGTCATTCCAGGAATTATTGAAGGACAGGGAAAGTGTATATGTGATGATTAACTGAAGGCAGAAGTATTTAGTCGGCGTTATATAAAAAATGGCTGGACCATAAAAATAATTTCTAGGTAGAGGAAGTGACAAATACTAGCGAATTACAGGTGTAAATTCAGGAAGTTGATATTTCCACAATAAATCATATTTCTCCCAATAACGAAAATGAAAAAGAGTTGAAAGCTAAAAAGGACAGGAGAAGTTGTAAAGCCGCGTATACACTTGAGCATTCGCCCCGAATGAGCATGCGTTTGCTCAGTTTTGCTCAGATGAGTACAGGGAGAACCGAATGGATCCGCATGTCTCAGCCCGATCCGAATGTTGTCGGCACCTCAAAGTGAGCACGTGCTCTGTTCGTGCTCAGTGTGGACGAGTGGGGTAGCCCGAACAGTATGAGCCGACTGCTTCCACCTATGCATATGCGATCTCGCTCGTGCAAGTGAAGTGAAGTAAGAGTATGAAAGTAATTTCAAGTTGAAATGGAATTGTCCCAGAATAATTCTCTTATCCTCCTGGGGTACTACCACAAGTATCCCGTTCTGTGCAACCCCAAAGACGAATTCTATTACAATACCTTTAAATCATCTCTCTTCATACAGTTTTCCTTGCCACCACCGCTTTCTCCTTTTTGTTTTCAAGGAATGCAATAAATACATGTAACAATAACTGGCGACGATCAATTTTCGATTCACCATTGCAGCCTCAGGTCAGGCAAAATACTACACTACACCTAAACACAGACGGTGTTTTCGGTCCGCACGAGGTCCGAACACAGTGAAAACTTGTTCAACAGATTGGCATGCGAGTCGTGCTTGTGCGCTCCCGCATCGGCAACGCATGCTCATTCGGGGCGAATGCTCAAGTGTATACGCGGCTTTAGAATTCTGGAGATATACATTTTTTTACAACTTGCTTCAAGCCGCACTGGCACATATAGGTCTTATGGCGGTGATGGAATAGGAAAGGGCTAGGAGTGAAAAGGAATCGGCCGTGGTTTTATGTAAGGTACAACCCCAGCATTTACCTGGTGTGAAAATGGTAAACCACGGAAAACCATAATCAGGGCTGCCAAAATTGGGATTCGAACCCAATATCTCCCGGATGCAAGCTCACAGCCGCGCGCTCCTAACTGCATGGTCAACTCGCCCGGTAAAACAAAACTGAATTTGAGATTGTTCTCTTCTTTACCTTTAACTGCCAGAAATTGATCTGAAGTGATGAACAACTAACCTCACAATTTTCAGTTCACACGTACACAAATGAATGAGCAAATCATAACGAGAAGTAACCTCCCAGTGTTGACATGTAAAATGTACACAAATGAAATGCACAAGTCGTGACGGGAGGGAACGGGGCTTTAGAATTAGAGGGAACTGGGTATTTCAAGTTTGTAAACAAAATGTGCATGGAGGAGAATTGGGTAGTTGTTTTCTTCGGTACATTATCGTTCAGGAGGGAATGGGGCTGTATAATAATATATATATAATTTCGTGTGGCTATTCCAAGCCTGGTGCAGCCCTTGTGAGGCAGATCCACCAGTGAGGGTGACTGGCATTTGCTGTGTATGAGAATTGCGTGGTTTTGTAGTGGAGGATAGAATTGTGTTTGGTGTGAGAGTTGCAGAAATATTGGGGACCGTACAAAAACTGAGTCACCGAGCCAGGGGAAAAAGCAGTTAACGTTAAACTCTACAACACGGTAATGAATCGAACCCGGGGACCTCTGAACCGAGGCGACGAGGTTGACCATTCAACCAAGGAGCCGGACAATGGGGCTCTGAAAAGTAGTCTTGGAATGGTACTGACCCACACCAAACACATCGTTTTACGTGAAGTTCCGCAAGTCCTCCCAGTAGGACTCTCAGACGATTTGAATCAGTCGGATGTTGTGCCACAGGAGAGAACTTATTATATAACATCCACTCATCTTCAAGAGCTTCAATAATTCATGACGTACATTTTAGTCTTGTAATTACTGTACTTTACAATGGAAGTTTCCTTCCATACAATACATCAGTTAGCATTACGTCAGAGCCAGCGACACTTCGTAAAATTCCAGAACTCGTAACTCCAGAACAACAATGCACAGTAAAAAGGTATGAGCAATAATTAGAATCACGCCCATCTGTTGTCCTACAACAACAACAACAACAACAACAACATCCATTTTCCAAGTGAATTGGCCACGCGGTTCGCGCCAAGCAGCTGTGAACTTTCATTTGGGAGATGGTCGATTCGAATCCCATCGTTGATAGCCCTGAAGATTATTTCCGTGATTTCCCATTTTACACCAGGCAAATGCTGGGACTGTATCTCAATTAAGGCCATGGCTGTTACCTTCTCAATCCTAGCCTGTCTTAATCCTTAAGTCGCCAAGGAAATTTGATGTGTTAGTGCGACGTTAGTGCCGGCCCCGCGGTGTAGGGGTAGCGTGCCTGCCTCTTACCCGGAGGCCCCGGGTTCGATTCCCGGCCATGCTATGGATTTTTACCTGGACCTGAGGGCTGGTTCTAGGTCCACTCAGCCTACGTGATTAGAATTGAGGAGCTATCTGACGGTGAGATAGCGGCCCCAGTTTAGTAAGCCAATAACGACCGAGAAGATTCGTCGTGCTGACCACATGACACGTCGTAATCTGCAGGCCTTTCGGGCTGAGCAGCGGTCGCTTGGTAGGTCAAGGCCCTTCAAAGGCTGTAGTGTCTTTGGGGGAGGGGTTAGTGCTACGTTAAACCACTTGGAAGGAAAAAGATTAAACAAGCAGTTTGACTCCTATCAATGAAACAACGCGGGTTCGAAACCCATTCTCGGCAAACCTGAAGGTGTTTTACTGTGGTTTCCCATTTTCGCTTCCTTCTCACTCCTAGCATTGTCCTATCCCATCGTTACCATAAGACATATCTGTGTCGGTGTGACGTAAAGCAAATTATATATTTTAAAAAAGGCGCTTGCAAAAATAGCACTACCGCGCTCCTTGGCGCTGTAAACGTTAAACGTGTATTATTATTATTATTATTATTATTATTATTATTATTATTATTATTATTCCGGGGTATTTGTGGATCGCAGAGGGGAAAGAAGGTGCCGGGGCGAATGGGTCCAACTACAATGGCAAAATTAATTGAAACTTAAACTGAAGGTTATATTTTCAAAATACAAAATTTCACAATTTACAGGTACAAGTAGCCAACATTAAACAAGTCTCTGAACGACATAATGGGTGGTGTAAACAGATCGTGAGCTTCAAGCCCTCACTTTACTCTTCCTGAACTCCTAGCTCAAAATTTACAAAAGAGCACGATTTTACAAGGGCAGAAATCCCCTAATACATGGAGCACTTGCTCCGTAAATTACAATATTAAGCCTCCCCGAGACACTTTTACAACAGTAGAAAGAGAGCTAACGTGCTCTCAGTTTTCCAAGCCTACTAAAGGCAACATAGCATGAAAATCTGATAAGCTCTGGCTTTACAAGGCACTATTTACAAATAGAGATTTTATTACACAGAGTATCTAGTACCCAACATACAGGGCCTTAGAGAAAAAGAACAGGTTAAATAAACGGCCCGAGTACAATTTGAATGGAGCCGAAGGCTGAGCTCCAAAAACTCAAAACCTATAGGGCACTTGACTGACGAAACAGGGGCTATTCCCAAACTACTGAGGCAGCGTGCATGGAAATCACATTAATACATAGCAGAAACAAAAGCGTGGCACCTCAAACCAAGATGAAGGGGAGCTCTAGAGGGTATTATCACTCTCTATTCCCGATTTACAGTTAAAGATTTTATGAGATTATTACCTTAGCCGGCAGAAGTTACATTTTCAGAAAGGTAGGTTATATAGTTAATGATTCGGACCTTTCTCTCGGCTTAAACTGCGGATCTAATAAGAAAGAAAGATGTTATGTGGCCATTACCTTGTAGGAGTTCTAGCAGCTGACGAAGAGGCCTCCCGCTTCCTGCTTGACACACACAGTAAGATGACGATCAATTGGCCAAGAGACGTAAAAATCCGCAGTTTATAAACCCTCGGGGAAAGTTCGAGACCATTCGAGATTAAACTAGCCACACCCTCTCATGTTTATTGGGTACTTTCAAAGTTACACTCATAATCGAAGAAGAAGAAGAAGAAGACTGTGATTGGTAGAAAATTAATTACAGAAATTACGGATTGGCTGGATTCAAAACTGGCGGAAAGAGAATATAAATATTGCCAACCCAAAATTAAATGAACATCAATTTAAAAAAACTTATGAATACCAAACTTCTTTAAATCAAAAGTTCTTTCATTTCGCACCAGGGTGCATGAGCATAGTTCTTAGTAGTGACATCTATGGGAGAATGTCCAAACTTCTCGATGAATGGCAAACAAAACAAGTAGAAATACAGTCAGTTCAGGAAACTTCACAATGACAAAATTACATCATGTTTTAGTGGTGACATCTTCTGAGTAAATTTATAAGTTGGTCTAGTTTCAATTTCACTGTTTCACCAGTAGATGAGTTCTTTTAGGGGCTAGATTTATATGCGCTGCGTTGGGGTGTACCTCCCGGTACAATTATTATTATTATTATTATTATTATTATTATTATTATTATTATTATTATTATTAAAGTGAGAATGAGGTACGCTGTAAAATAATTCTTGTTATACACTGTTGATACTCGCCATTCTTATAAGAAGCTTAATGTTTAATAACATCACATTTTCTATGAGATGAATTTATCCGTTATTCTTTACAGAATGCATCTGAAATGACTGACATTGTTTAAAGGAAATAATGGGACGCACAGAGTTACAAATATATTTTCCAGCTTTACATTTTTCATTCGATCAGTCGTTCTCAATAAAGTCTCCTGGCTCTTCACCTACGCGCCTTATTTCATGATGTTCATTGAGAATGGACCAGATTTTCTCTCGACTGGTGGAATTACACTCATCGCTGTTAACTGAATGACGCGCTGTAGTCCTCCCTTCTAACTGTGGACATTTCCTCTCATGCATAGTTAATCATTGTTCATAAATTGTAATATTTGATTACGATCCTTGGTTGTTCATTCCCTTATTGGACTGGTTTTCTTCCAATCGCTTTCCCTACGAATAATACCTGATTATATAAATGTGTTCTCTAGGCTGTGTGTTTCTAACAGGTGCTGTATTTCCAGTGCTGTTATACAGTTAAAGTACATGCTTGTTGGTTTGGGAGGATAAAATATTCATGGAAATCGTACAATGCAAATTTGTTACAAAATGATATATTCCATTTCAGGTGCTACGGGATTGTGTTGATTCGATGAACAGGGAAATGGTCAGAGGAAATGGTGAACCGCGTGGTATTCCTCACGGTAATAATACTAATCAGAGGAGTTTTTGAGATATTAAACAATATGCAATAAGACAGCCATTTGATTCAGTTCCACTTAAATATTTTCTTCTTTCCCCAAATATATTGTGATAAGCACTTGTCGTAGATTTGACCCAGTTTTTCAGCTGCATGCCCTTCCTGACGTCAACCCTATGTTGAGGGATGTACTCACGATTGCATGTTTCTGTAGTGGTTAGTAGTGTGGCGTGTTGTATGTGGGTAATAAGTGGATTAAGACGAGTCCGCCTCTGCGGTGTAGTGGCTAGCTGCCACCCTGCCACCCCTTTAGACCCGGGTTCGATTCCCGCCTCAGCCACGAAATTTGAAACGTGGTACGAGTCCTGGATCGGGTCTACTCAGCCTCGGGAGTTCAAATGAGTAGAGGGCTTTCAATTCCCACCTCAGCCATTCCCGAAGTGTTTTTCCGTGGTTTCCCAATTCTTCTCCAGGCAAATGCGTGGGAAGTACCCAACTTAAGGCCACGCCCGCTTATTTTCATCTTCCCTGCCTATCCCTTCCAATCTTCCCGGGCCGATGACCATAGATGTTAGGACCATTTAAACAACAAGCATCACCAATCTTCAAATCCCCTCCCCCCCACACACAAGGAAGATCCCTGTTCAGTATAGCAGGTGAGGCCACCTGGGCGAGGTACTCTTCCTCCACCTAAGTTGTATCTCCGACCCAAAGTCTCATGCTCCAGGACACTGGCCTTGAGGCGGAAGGGGTGGGATCCCTCGCTGAGTCCGATGGGAAACCAATCCTGGAGGGTAAACTGTTTCGAAAGGAATTGTTAAGACGAACATAAACACGTCACCGAATCAAACGAATTAGTGATACGCAGTTAAAATCCTTGGCTCAGCCAGGAACCGAACCTGGATCCTCCTGAATAAACCATTTAGCTTAGGAGATGTACTTACTTCCACTTTCCTTGAACGCCAAAAATAATAAGTTCTGGGAAAAAAGGAAAATAACGGTTATTTAACGTAGCTTTGTTTTTTTTAGAAAGTACAAAACAAGAACAGATATATCCCATTGTCGCCATAAGATTTATCTGTGTCGGTGCGATGTAAAACAAATAGCAAAATAGAACAGATATATCATTTCAAGTATTAATGTTGTGTATTCTCCCAGGGTGGTAGTATAGTAAGTGAGATTGAATCACAGTGCAGCAAAGCTAATACAGTGAGCTCGCAATTGCAATCAAAGTATTCTGAAAACCAGAGAGTCAGTAGTTAAGTTGAAAATCAAAATGAAAGATGATAAACCAGTTTTCAGCAGACCAAGGCGTTTATCACCATCTGAGACATCTATTGTTGACAATCAAGTGTGAGAGTCGTAGGCGCAGGGAATCATCGAGCCGAGTTCATCGGAATATGCTAGCCAAGTTGTGGTAGTAATTGCCCTGAGTATACATTGTTAATTTCAGAATCAAAGAAAGTGTTGTAAAAGATCGATATCCGTTGTCAATGATTTCATAATTGGATTAGTTTAGAGGATCACTTGTATTTAGCAATCTGGATTTAACGAATGGATTTTTCCACGTTCCTGTTGAGGGAGAAAGTAGATATCACACTTCGTTCGTAACACAATCAGGTCAGTACTAATTCACGAAGACACCTTTCTGATTACAGGTGTATAATTCTCCTGCTGTATTCCAAAGATTCATAAACTATGCATTCCGTCCCCTTGTGATTCAAAGAGAAGGCCGAGCTGAGTGGCTCAGACGGTTGAGGCGCTGGCCTTCTGATCCCCACTTGGCAGTTTCGATCCTGACTCAGTCCTGTGGTATTTTGAGGTGTTCGTGTCGATAGATTTCCTGGCACATAAAGTATATCCTGCGGGACTAAATTCTGGCACCTCGACGTCTCCGAAAACAGTAAAAGTAGTCAGTGGGACGTAAAGCAAATAACATGATTATTATTTGTAAGTAAGCAGTAGTATTGATCTAAATGGATGACATCATAATTCCCCCTGAAGACAACAATGAAGCATTAAAGCGCTTGATGCTAGAGTTGGATCAGATAAAACAAATGGGCTGGCAATGAATAAGAATAAATATAACTTCCTAGTAGAGACTAGTATTGAATTTTTAGAACAGGTAAAAACTATCCTTCGCCAGATAAAACTGCCGCGGTTATGATTCCCCCGGAGCCAACAACTGTAAAGGAGGTCCGAAGTTTCTTAGGCCTCTCTGGGTACTTAAGAAAGTTCATCCGGAACTATTCTATAATAGTAAGACCACTGAGGAATTTGCTCAAGAAAGGTGTCGAATTCAAGTTTGAGCATGGGCAGAGAGCTGTGTAAAATAAATTGAAGGAAACACTCTGCAAGAAATCAGTTTTAAGCATCTTCAATCCTTCTTATGAAACGGAATTTTATACAGATGCCAGTAAACATGGTTATGGGGCTATTCTACTTCAAAAGCTTCCTGATGATGACCAGTTTCACACAGTATATTTTTTAGTAAGAAGACCGCCTAACAAGAAGAGAAACACCACAGCTATGAATTGGAAGTCCTGGCCATTATCACTGCATTAGAAAAGTTCAGAATATACCTATTGGATGTTAATTTCACGATTGTTACAGGTGGTGCAGCCTTACAGAAGAAAATGCACAAAAACGTTTTAACGCCAAAAGTAGCATGGTGGGCTTTAATGCTAGAACAACAGTACACCACTGTGGAAGTAGACTGTTACATATTGACGCCTTAAGATGACACCAAGTCCTATAAGTTGTATCCGATGGATTGTTTGCGAGAATGAAAAAGTCGCAGAAATAAGCTGACGGGCTCAAAGTTATTAGAAAATTACTTGAAGTACGACAATACAAGGACTTCATGATCCGAGATGATATACAGTTCACATTCCGAGGTCAAGAAGTGCTATAATTGTACCAAAAGGCATGCAAGAAGAAGTTATCAAGACCACTCACGACCATAAATGGTAGTTAAAGGGAAACCAAAAAACACCCATATTTTTTTTTATGAATGGGTGATCACGAGGGTTCAAAGAAGAAAACAACACGCGCCGAATTCATGAAACCACACCGAAAGGGTACCAGCCATCTGGGTCAGGTGACATGTAGAATGATGATGATGATGATGATGATGATGATGATGATGATGATGATGATGATGATGATGATGATGATGATTATTGTTGTTTAAAGGGGCCTAACATCGAAGGTCTTCGGCCCGACATGTAAAATGGCCGAGTGTGGGAGTGCTATCCAGCTGGCGCCGGAAATAATACAAACGGTGAAAAAAAACCACTCTCGCGTGTGTAGAGACCAGAGAAAGATGGACTGATATGAAGACCGTATGAAACGATTATTTTGTTATTGTAATGTAATAGCATTTTGTGTCTTTAAATAGTTATTTTCTCATGCATTTCTAATTTGAACATTGCTCTTCCTTGAAACAAATACCACAATAATGATAATAATAATGAGGCGTTTGAGTATCAAGTGTGACAGTAGCAGTGGCTTTCCATCAAGTCAGCCGTGGTTCGAATCTCAGCCATTGCATATGAGATTCTTAAAATGAAAATTGATGACCATGGGTTTGGGATTCCTGGTAAAACTTGAGTCCCCGAGGCTATGAGCACTGTATCAAATTTGATGTAAAAGCTTGCTTTTGATGGTGATAATAATAATATAGTAATATAATGTATTCCCCTTCAATAGTGTACACTGTGGGCTCACTAGCCGACAATGTATTCGCCTGTGTTTCGGGATCGGGGTCACTCGGCTACACTCGGCTCCTTTCGTTAAAATCAATTCGAGTGACGTAGCGGTAGGCATAGAACCACGTGCACGGGAGTGCATTATTTAGTGTCCTCAACACTGAATGATAGATTCGTTACATTGACTTCCTTCGTGCTGCTACAAGCTGTCGCCTTTAACATGTCCCACCATACGTCAGGCCCTCACAACGGACACACAGCTCTGGAAGCTGTTTGATTATCGTAACTTACATAACCTTCGCATCATTTTCTGCATGCATCCTTCTTACTGAGCTCAGATACACGATCTACATTGCATTAGATACTTAGGTGAGTAACAGTTTAGGAGAAAGCTAGTTTTTGTCGTTAGTCTATCAAGGGGATCATTAGCTAAATGAAAAACTGTATATATTAAGTTGCCTTTTCTTAAGACCAGATTTGTTTATTTTAGTCATGAGATGAACTTATTTCACGGATTTTTTCCTTAACGCAGTGTCCAGCAGATTGAACACTGGATGGCATGTGTTGGAAAGGCAATTATAATTTTTTAAATATCATTTCGATCCAAAACAACTTCCAATAAAAATGAAAACTTACAATGTACAATAGATGAAATAATAACATTATTAAACATACTATGTTTATGTTCCAAGTAAACATTTTTATATTTCTCAAATCACATTGAAAAAAGGAATAACATTAAAATTATACTCTAGAGCTATAATTACTGATTGTAAATATGTGCATTCCCGGAATAGAAAACTGAGTTATATAGTTGTCTAGTATTTTTACTTACATAAACAATTCTCCGAAAATTTAGCAACCTGAATGGCTTTCTGTTTCGATTTGAATAGAGCTGGGTTCAATCTACTGCAGACAAGGAGATATATCAGATTCTGTATGTATTACATTCGATGCCACAGGTAGTAGCCTCTAATTCTACAGATCAGTAATAATGTTATTAGTTTTACGTGCCACTAACTACATATTTTACTATTTTAGGAGACGCGAAAATGCCGGAATTTTATCCAGTGCCAGTAAATCTGCCGACACGAGGCTGACATATTTGATCACCTTCAAATACCACCGGACTTAGCCAGGATCAAACCTGGCAAGTTGGGGTCAGAAGGCCAACGCTCTACCGCCTGAGCCACTCATTCTGCGAGTCTGGACTCTTTGGATCGCAAATGCGATGGATATTAGTGATTTCCATGTTTCACCGAGTTGGTGAAATAGATTTTTTTTTAATATGGATTAGAAATAGGAAAATTACAACATTAATGGCAAGGAAGCATCAAGAGGAGACTTCGTTTACGTTTTATTTACGTCGCACAAAGACAGGTCGTATGGTAGCGATGGGTTAGGGTCGGGAAGTAATCGACCGTGGCCTTAATTATGGTATAGCCCTATCATTTTTCTGGTGTTAAAATAGGAAACCACAGAAAACCATCTTCAGGGCTGCTGACAGTGGGGTTCGAAAGTAACATCTCCCGATTGAAAGCTCACAGCTACGAGACACAAACCGCGTTACCAACTCTTTCAGTATAGAGAAGACACCTTTAAGCACTGCTGCTACAAGAGAAATCCGTGACTGACGTGAAGACAAAGTTTCCTGATATCCCTGCAACGGATGTGTATAATGCTAATCCGTCAGGTTTCGAGGGTGAAATATGTGCCAAATGTAGGTTATAATTTTAGGATTAAAATATACGCAGGCAGCAGTGCAATCAATGAATGCTCTGACTCATTCTCATACAATAATACCGGTGATAAGTATGAGAAAATTACTGTTTCCTCATCTTTATATTTGTCATCAAGGAACCTGAGTATAATTTGGACCATAATTTTAAAAGGGACTGCTTAATTACAAATATTCGCATAACCGATGCATCAAAATCAGGCGTGATGGGAAAGAGTAATTTTCAGTACTTCATTCAGAATGCCTGTTTACCATTTTCATGGTCCAGACATAATGACAGCTCTGTCAGCTAGACATCAAAAAGTTTGCTTAAGTTATGAGACTTCGTCCAGGAACAACTGAAAGTATTACGTTTAATGCTGATTAAGGCTAGCATTCTGGGTTACCGGGCCGTTGTATAAATGTCATGAAAAAAGGTCTTTCCTACAGTGGAAAGCATTTTTCAGAAAATTGGCCGACAATACGATATCTGATAACACTGTAAAAAGCTTCAGTCTTTCGTAAATTATCCGTTTTCATTACCACTGGATAAAGTAGTCATGGAACAGCTGGCGGGAACCTCCACATTTTGTATTAAAAAGAATGGAATAGTTACAGAAAAATGCCTGAATAGAGTAACTTTTCTTTTGTTAGATGTTCACCGTGCAAAGAAAACGTATGTTTTTAGCTTTCGCTAAACGCGTCGCATTTTTATGACGGCTATAAAGAGAAAACAAGGAAATGATTTAGAGTCACCCAGAAGGTGTTGGTATTGTAAAAAATTCTCGGAGATTCCGTATCCTCATAAACGACTAAACCTATAGATACAATTTTCTGGATATCCACAGAGTTTGTGTCTACATGGAAGGTGAATTTTACTTTGATTATACATTAGTGGAAAATGAAATGCCAACATCAAGGAGTTTAGAGGAGTGCAATTTAGGTTAGGTAATTGTCCAGGTAACATATTTATTTTATTAGCGGTTCCAGGTCAGAGGTTCAAGTATGCGTGAGTAGACATGTGACATAGTGGTACATTAATAACCGTTGTAGTCGCCACGACTTGGATTGCAAGCATGCAAACGTGCGTGAATTATGTCATACAGGTGCCATATGTAATTTTTTGGGTTGGAGTTCCACCCGTGCTGCACTTGGTCAGTCAAATAAGCAACTGTTAATGCTGGTATTCGACATTCGAATATTTTATTAAATTAAAATTAAGATATCACTTAGTTGAGCATTTCGTCTCCTTACACCCAAGTTTGCAATGTTTGCAACATTTTCGTAACACTGCTCCTTTGCCTGAACTCACCCAGAACAGCTTAAACTTCAGTCTTTGATGAACATGTAAGTGGAAATAGCCTATTATTTCGTGATTCCTGGATACGTCATGAAGATCGTACCCTTTCAGGTACAAGTTTTCTGATCAGACATACTATACTTAAGATGTTGCTCCGCATATACAATTAATTAACAACATTTAAATCCCTCATTTGAATTTTGAATGTTAATATCAGCACTATCAGTTCAGCAGAACAAATACGTATTACATATAATAATTGTATTAAAAATATGACTTCTGGCACTGTTCGTGGAAAATATAACAATACACTAACGGCATTGAGTTATGAGCTTTATTCCTCACATTATATTGATGTCATGTTTGCGTGTGTTACCCAAGTTCCTGGATTAGGACTTCAGTAGATGATTATTCAGATGCCCCTTGAGGTAGAATACACCGTTTTGTACGGGAATGACTCGGTCCACTGTTAATGTGATCAACGTTGTATTTTCTAACCATGCTTTTGTGCGATTCAAAGCGTTCGAAATCAAGGTGTCCATTGTCAGTGTGACAAATGGTTAGGGAATGTGCTGTGTACACTTTTGGCTGAGTTTTGAGCAGTACAGTAACTGAAGGTACACTATAATCATAGGAGGAAGAAGCGTATAACTGCTTTCAGCGGCAAAGTTGGCTAGTTTTTGTCCTCACAAAACAGCATATTTCATCATGGCCAATGTCAGTGGCATATGTGGGTCATGTCATTCATTTAGGAATTTTTTTCTTTTCAGAATTAGCCTTATGTCGCACCGACACAGATAGGCCTTATGGCGACGATGGGGCCGGGGAAGGCTAGGAGTTGGAAGGAAATGGCCGTGGCCTTAATTAAAGCACATAAGTACATCCCCAGCAATTGGCCGGAGTGAAATGGGTAACCACGCAAAACCATCTTAAGGACTCCCGAATGATGCAACCTCACAGTTGTGCGCCCCTAACCGCACGGCCATTTAGGAACAATTAGTATTATTACGATAATATTCTTAAGATATTAATATAAGCCTGAATGCTTGAATCTGTCTCTGAAATGAAGTTTTTTAAGTGCCATAAAATCTACTTAAGTCGATATTTTCGGCGTAGATACAGTATACTGAAATGTATTTGGAAAGAGCTTGGATTCGTTTCCTCCATATTGAACGCATGAAATGAGCGCTTAACTAGCAACTCAACCCAGCTGGCTTAAAACTCTAGGCACAGTTAGGCGCTTTCTATGTTCCCGCGGTTAAATTGATTGTCGTGTAGAGCACTCACTCTAAGCAGATGTAAGCTAAGATTAGAATATTCCCGCCAATATCATTATTCAAGAACTTAAAGGAAGAATATCTAATCTGCAACAAAGCACTCTCCTTATTAATAGAGATGCGGTCAAGCGAGAGCATTTGATTATATTGTAGGATTGGCTGGGATGATATCCCCAATTGTTTCCCTTAGTATTGAATCCTCATATTTGCAACAATCATGAGCCTGACAACTGAGGTTTCAATTAGCAAAACATTTTCAATTATCTGAAGTTTTATTCATATTTCATGGTGAATGTACAGTGATTGAACCTGTTGGTGGCGAAATTATTATTTCCCATCATTTGAGACATTTCCACTCATTAACTGCATTGTTCAGCAAATAGCCAACTATTAACAATTCTGCTGTTATTAAAACCGAACCAATAGGACCGTATACAATACTGGTCATTAATTACAAATACAGTATATTTGATGAATGCTGTCATTATAGACTGCAATATCTTTCTGCATTCAGTTAGCAATAATTCGTGCATTAAAGCAAGCCTGTAGGATTTTTTACGTGGCTGGTGATCTTGTGGTCCGAATCCTGACCACAAGGACAAGTAATTTACTTCAGAAGTCTAACATGAATTGTCATGATTACTACCATGCCTAACTTAACGAGAAACCACTGACAATGTAGACTTTCAATTTATTTATTTATTTATTTATTTATTTAATTATTTATTTATTTATTACAATTTACTATACGTCGCACCGGCACAGAGAGATCTTATGGCGACGATGGGACAGGAAAGGGCCAGGAGTGGGAAGGAAGCGATCGTGGCCTTATTTAAACTACAGAACAGTCTCAGCATAACCGGGCGAGTTGGCCATGCGGTTAGGGGCGCGCGGCTGTGAGCTTGCATCCGGGAGAGAGTGGGTTCGAATCCCACTGTCAGCAGCCCTGAATGTGGTTTTCCGTGGTTTCCCATATACACACCAGTATGATGTATGTCCTCCACGAGCATTTATCACAGCTTAGCACCCACGTGGCATGCTCCGTATAAGTCCTCAGAGGACACGTTGCGGTATATATCAGGTCCAATTCTTCAATGAGAACCTGTTCGAGGCCTTTGAGAGTCTGTGGTGGAACAGGACGCCCACGAACACTTCTGTCAAGCCTATCCCACACATGCTCGATGGGATTAAGGTCGGGACTCAATGCTGGCCTTTCCATCTCTTGAATGTCCTGTTCTGCAATACAGCTCTAGTGAGCCCTGGCATTGCAGTGCATGCGTACGAGTTCAGGGCCAACACCGTATGTAGCAACCAACACATGCTGTAGCAGTATCTGCTCGATGCAGCCCGCAGCGTTAAGATTACAACGGATGACGACAAGATCCTTACGGCCATCAATACTGATGCCACCAAACAGCATCAGAGAACCTTGTCCAAGTTGGTCGCCTTCCTGGACAATATTTGGCATGTACTGCTCACCACGGCGTATCCATACACGTTGACGTCTATTACACTGTGTCAAGGTAAATCTGGACTTGACTTTGAACAACACAGGTCTCCATTGGCGAAGTTGCCAGTTGACGTGGGTACGGGCAAACAGAAGGCGAGCTGCGCGATGTTGCTTCGTTAAACGGGGCCTTCGAACAGGAAGTTTGAGTCGATAGGAAATTTCTCTTAACTTGTTCCTCACTGTCTGGTCAGACACCGTGACTCTAGTGACCCTCCTGTGGTCTTGCTGCAGTTCTCTGGCAGTTGGTGAACGACGCCGCAGCGCACAGATGGTCAGATATCGGTCATCCTGTGGGGTCGTCATGCGTCCACCACCTTGTCCAACCCTCCTTGTGAACTGGCCTCTCTCATTGTAGCGATTCCATATGCATTGATTAACTGACAGAGACACATTGAAATCCACAGCAACACGACGAGAAGTCCATCATTCCTGGATCAAAGTGACGGCCCTTTCGATTTGAAACTCGTTAAGATGTCTCATGGGATGTGCTGATTTACGTACAGTGTGCTGTGAACCTCACAACGACACACGGACGCACCGCTATTCACTTTGTTTTGCGTGGTCACCTGACAGTTAAATGCATGGCTACGCCTGCAGGTGGAGTATAAGTTCGATTTGACATACCCTGAATAGCTAAGGTCTAAAGGTATGCTGCACGACCATTGGAACCCCATCTACCAAATTAACGTTCACATACCATACGTTACCAAACATGCTCCCCTAATTATTTTGAAATGTGTATGTGCTGAAAAGTGTATTGAGACCAAAACACAAACCCAGTCCCCTTGCCAGAGGAATTAAGCGTATGCAGTTGCATTCCCCGACTCGGGCGGAATTGTAATCCGAGCAGCTCTGAACCGAAGACCAGCAAAATAACAATTCAATTAATAAGCCAGGCAGAAATCGCATGAGAAGAAGAAGAAGAAGAAGAAGAAGAAGAAACAATTATGTATTTAACGTCCCTTCAAATGTAATAGATTGTAATAAGGGCTGCAGTGTCAGAATTCTTTCCCTATGGATTTTGCTTAGGCCGACTTTGCATTCTGGGGGTTACGAGCCTGCCTATTACCGGCAAGGTTAGGGAATTCTAACTCGATCTAAGGGCTGGTTGGAAGTCCACTCACCATGTATGGGAAAAATGAAGGAGCTATGTGACGCTGAGGTAATGGTTGCGATCTTTTAAGCCAATAATAATGTCAGAGAGATTCATCGCGCTGTCCATGCATCGCTTCGCAATGTACAGGCGCTCGGCGGAGTAGAAGTCGCTTGATAGACCAAGGCCTATCGAGATTGTAGCGCCATGAGGTCTATTTTGGATTTGCTTAACGTCCTGGAAGGTACTGATACGGAGTTGTCGCTTTTAAACACTTCAACAACCCGTTGTCCAATTGAAACATGGACAAATCTCGCTACACTGCAAATAATTGATGGCACAGACAAGGAATGGCAGCACTGCATGGCTTCGTGTTTGTAGTGACAGCTCAGAACATGGTCAGGCAGGGACACGCGGCCTCTCAGTAGAGGAAATAGTTGAAGTAACATCCGTATTTATTTAAGTCGAAACGAATACAACGTGGCGTGGCTCATTTCTTGCACAAAGAAGGTGCTTTGCACGTCAACATGCTTCTAACGCAGCAATAGGGAGTTCAACCTGTTTTCGCTTGTGTCTTACTGACCATCAGCATTACAGCCAAGATCTCTCCCCTTGCAACTATTACAACTTTGGTACCTTGAAGAAGACACTGAAAAGTAAGCGTTCTACCGCCAAGTAAGCGGTTTGCGATGCTGCGAAGGAGTGCTTCATCCAGCGTCCCTCATTGTGTAGCGCACAGAGATATTGGTTCAGTGTTGGGACATGGGTCTCAACTGTAGACACTCTCTGTCACTGAACTATGCTGTCGTTGTGTATGTTGGCCGGTTCGATGTGCTTTTTCTCTGTATGAATCAAAAATGTATCAATAATAACCATTAAATTTATTCAAGGCGGGATTTTTAAATGAACGCACGGCATATCAAAGTCATAAAATCAATTGATGCCAAACAAAATATTTGTGATATAAACCAAGTTAATTATTTTTATTGCTATTATTCCATTTGTACGTAAAACGTATTCAACGATTTTAAGGAAAATACACACAGCTGGAAGAGAACCTAGGATGAATTGCTGATAGTGATAATGCAGATGAAGATGACAACAGTGAAAACGTTCTATTGAACCATGACATTAGAGTGCTACTTTCTTAACCGGTTTCCAATACCATATGATGTAAATACAAATGTAAGAAAAAAATCTATAACACATAGGCTATCATAAAATTTTCTTGAATAAACTGTGATAATATTGACATTGAATTATATATACATGTGTAAGGAAAAATTCTACTGTATTAAAGGCTGAATGTAAGGAATGTTATATTTTCTTCGTTACAGTTTCAGACCAAAATATCCACTGTCAGTATATGTTTTTATATTTTAAGAGAACAGTTTTAAAATTTCAACATAAAAAACGTCAACAAACTGTTTCTTTCTTATGAACAAATGAATAACAATTTTGCCCGGTTTCATTGTAACACAGATTCACATTTAGATCATTTATTGTTTCTTCTGAAAGTGTAATACTCTAGTGTAATACTCTAGTAATACTCCAGTGTAATACTCTAGATCCTGCATGGGATGTGCTGTTCTCTTTCCCTTCAGTTGATGCTGCATGCACTAGATAAATCCAACGTTCAATCTCATGCAGCAGATTTCGCCTACATATTGAACTATGCATGAATAATGTAGCCTGTGACTAAGATTCTTCTTCGAGAGTATAGTAGAAGGGTATGCAATAACTTTGGCACATTTTTTTTATTTTTACTCTGTCTACATACTACTGAATACACTACGCTATGTTCTCCTTCCTCCAGTTTGGTATCTCATACATGGAATAAAAATCCCTCAGTCTCTTTATTTTAATTTCATACTTGATCCTCTTCTACATCAAGTGAAAAAACCCTTGTCTTCCTCACAAACATCAATGTGCGGTTGCGACCGAGTTGTTCCATATTACGTTTGTACAAGCTTCTTTAAAATCGAAGTGATGATAAAAAATATCAACTCAAATATGTTCAAAATGTTGTATTGTGATTTGAGGTACGACTATTTTTTTGCTATTTGCTGTACGTCGCATCGACACAGATATGTCTTATGGCGACGATGGGATTGGAAAGGTCTAGGAAGTGGAAGGAAGCGGCCGTGGCCTTAATTAAGGTACAGCCCCGGTATTTGCCTGGTGTGAGAATGGGAAACCACCGAAAACCATTTTCAGGGCTGCCGACAGTGGGGTTCGATCCCACTATCTCCCGAATACTGGATACTGGCTGCACTCAAGCGACTTCAGCTATCGAGCTCGGTTTCTCTTAACTTACCCATACTCGTTGCAATACTATCCATAGCAAGTCAGGGCTTCTAAACACGATTTATTCGTCCTGCATTAGGGCGAATGGACTTCTAGTTACGTTAAATGTTAACCGGAGCTTTTGGTATTCACGTCGACTGCTACATTTATTTTGGAATCTCCAGTGATTCTTACATAGGCTGAAGACCTTCATAGAACTGTAAACATTGTGTAAGGTAAAACGTCTATCAGTCACACAGAGCTCAGTGAAAATGATGATATTTACGATTACTTTAAAATAAAAGCGATTCTAACATGATCGGCCTTTCTCAGTGATGGATCCATAGGCAGGTCGGTGGAAGTGATTATCACCCTCAATCCTTCAATGTTACTTCTAACTGGCTGAATAGGGTAGTTGGAATGCACACCCTAAATACACTGACTGACAGAGCAAATGCAACACAAAGGAGAAGTGGTTCGAAAGGGATGAAAGTTGGGGAAAAAACAGAGTCGGCACGGAAGAATAATTGATGTTTATTTCAAACCGATATGCAGGTTACACAATGCGCACGGCATCGACTCAGTAGGATGTAGGACCACCGCGAGCGGCGATGCACGCAGAAACACGTCGAGGTACAGAGTCAATAAGAGTGCGGATGGTGTCCTGAGGGATGGTTCTCCATTCTCTGTCAACCATTTGCCACAGTTGGTCGTCCGTACGAGGCTGGGGCAGAGTTTCCAAACGGCGTCCAATGAGATCCCACACGTGTTCGATTGGTGAGAGATCCGGAGAGTACGGTGGCCACGGAAGCATCTGTACACCACGTAGAGCCTGTTGGGAGATGCGAGCAGTGTGTGGGCGGGCATTATCCTGCTGAAACAGAGCATTGGGCAGCCTCTGAAGGTACGGGAGTGCCACCGGCCGCAGCACATGCTGCACATGCTGCACGTAGCGGTGGGCATTTAACGTGCCTTGAATACGCACTAGAGGTGACGTGGAATCATACGCAATAGCGCCCCAAACCATGATGCCGCGTTGTCTAGCGGTAGGGCGCTCCACAGTTACTGCCGGATTTGACCTTTCTCCACGCCGACGCCACACTCGTCTGCGGTGACTATCACTGACAGAACAAAAGCGTGACTCATCGGAGAACACGACGTTCCGCCATTCCCTCATCCAAGTCGCTCTAGCCCGGCACCATGCCAGGCGTGCACGTCTATGCTGTGGAGTCAATGGTAGTCTTCTGAGCGGACGCCGGGAGTGCAGGCCTCCTTCAACCAATCGACGGGAAATTGTTCTGGTCGATATTGGAACAGCCAGGGTGTCTTGCACATGCTGAAGAATGGCGGTTGACGTGGCGTGCGGGGCTGCCACCGCTTGGCGGCGGATGCGCCGATCCTCGCGTGCTGACGTCACTCGGGCTGCGCCTGGACCCCTCGCACGTGCCACATGTCCCTGCGCCAACCATCTTCGCCACAGGCGCTGCACCGTGGACACATCCCTATGGGTATCGGCTGCGATTTGACGAAGCGACCAACCTGCCCTTCGCAGCCCGATCACCATACCCCTCGTAAAGTCGTCTGTCTGCTGGAAATGCCTCCGTTGACGGCGGCCTGGCATTCTTAGCTATACACGTGTCCTGTGGCACACGACAACACGTTCTACAATGACTGTCGGCTGAGAAATCACGGTACGAAGTGGGCCATTCGCCAACGCCGTGTCCCATTTATCGTTCGCTACGTGCGCAGCACAGCGGCGCATTTCACATCATGAGCATACCTCAGTGACGTCAGTCTACCCTGCAATTGGCATAAAGTTCTGACCACTCCTTCTTGGTGTTGCATTTGCTCTGTCAGTCAGTGTATTTGGTGAAGGTACACAAATCTTCACGTGATGATGATGAATATGATGATGATGATGATGATGATGATGATGATGATGACGGTGGCTCTGGAGATGGTACTGGTAATGGATGTTGCTTTTTGTTGTTCTTGTTTCAGATATAATCCTCGAAGTTATCGATTCCCAAATAGACTTTACCCAGTCCCTCAAAGACATTAATGATTTTTTCAGAGATAGCTTTGTTCTTTCCTTTACTGACATGTAGGTTTGGATAAGAGTAAGAACTGCCACCTGTACATCATGTACATGCGTATTAATCGCACCAAACAGTAAATCAGAGCGCCGAACCCCGTATAGTACAACCAAAATTTAAGTAGTAATATTCGTACAACAACTGAAAGTAACGAAGGAATATGGAAGTGCGAGCAGTACGTATAGGTGCATTGTATGTGTGCAAAATATCTTGAAAAATGTTTTACATTCCGTGTTCGCGTATATTCTTTTTGAGAGACATAAACTCAGAAAGTAAAGTATTGTCCCCACTTTGGTACTGTAGGAATCGCTGGAATGGCGGCATGTGGATTGCGGGGGGCGGGGGGGGGAAGGGGTCGTTTAAGTGTATTTAAGTTCAATGTATACATAACTTAAGCGAAATATATCTTGTAGAGGTTACGTTTTCTTTCATCATTTCAACCCTCAAGAAATAAACATTCCGTGAAGTGAAGCAGCACACTCAGCATATTTCCACATAGTGTAAAAGGAGCGCCTTACTCTTGTAAACTCGTGGTATCGTCCCGTTCTCTAAATTATTGTGCACCACACACAATGAATGGGAAAGGAAAGTAGTCCGAACATATAGACATAACACATTTATTCCAGCGAGCGTGCTGGATGCGGGGTATAAAACTGCGTAACGGGGCCGATGACCTTCGATTTTAGGCCTCTTTAAACAACAAACATTATCATCGTCAACGAAACTGCGGAACAGTTAGTTTGTATTTGGGAAATAGTGGATTCGAACACCACCATCGTCAGCCATGAAGACAGTTTTCCGTGGTTTCTCATTTTCATACCAGGAATAGGCTAGGGTTGTACCTTAATTAGAAAAATGTTCGCTGTCTTCTCAATTTTAACACTTTCCTACCAAATAGTCACTGAAAACCTCTCTGAGTTAACGCGACATTAAAACACAAGAAAAATAATTATTTACTACTGAATTCTATGACTTCATAAGGAATCACGATAACTCGTTTTTATTATCGTATTTATTTATGTATGTATGTATGTAATTATTTATTTATTTATTTATTTATTTATTTATTTATTTATTTATTTATTTAATCAAGTACTATACTCCCGTAAACGAACCGAATGTTTTCTCACATGTGGTGTTATCTTTAAACAGTCTCTAAACATTACAAGAGATAGGAGTTATCTTAGAGCAGGGGTAGACGTAGATAATAAAGTGGTTTAAACACGTCTTAAGTGCCTGGAATATGAAACACTTATTATACATGAGGATTAATTTAATGCATTATTTTTTATGGAGTTTCTTCCTTCAGGGAGATAAGTTAGGACCAAAAGGGTTTGTCTTGCTAGAAAATTCTGGGATCATTCGGGTAATAAATGACGCTGTACCTATAAATCATCCGGACACAATACTTCACGTCTGTGAGTGAGTTTTTCAACTGCATTTCATATTGGACATTCAAGTTAAAGAAGCATACGCTTGCCACTGAAGATCTTCAGAGTATTTAGAATAAATTAGAGAGTAAGTTCCTACTTGGATTATCATCAGTTGGGTGTTTTTTTTTTTGCTAGCGGCTTTACGTCGCACCGACACAGATAGGTCTTATGGCGACGATGGGCTAGGAAAGGCCTAGGAGTTGGAAGGAAGCGGCCGTGGCCTTAATTAAGGTACAGCCCCAGCATTTGCCTGGTGTGAAAATGGGAAACCACGGAAAACCATAGTTGGGTGTTGATGCATTCAGTAAACGTAGCGCATTGTGAACGCTGGTGTTTCGCATGTATAAGGTTGTATCTTATCTTCAAGCTGGAATATGTTTTAAAATATTTTGGAATTTAGGATATTCAGAAACATTACATGCCTGGAAAAATCTATGATTATTTCACAGTTTTTTGAAAATGTTTAATTCATCTTAAATGTTTCAATCGATATAATGAAACATGATTAAAAGTAAAATATTGATAAGGATAATTTCGGTCTGTGTGGGCTATTAAGACACTTGCATGGGAGGTTCAGTTACGTTTAAATATTTTAAAATTATTTCTCTCAGACGAAGTTTATTTGTGAACGTGAAATTTTAAATGTTTGATAGAATTGACTAAAACGGGGTAAATTGAAAAAAAGGCCATATTCTACGGATGGACGACTACAGAATCCGACTGTAAGGAGAGATACTGGACCACCCATGAAAAGATGTTATAAAATCTGAAGTCAGAACAGATAAATTGCCTAATCCATGAAAAGTAAGTAAGTAAGTAAGAACGTAAGTAGGAAGATTAAGAAGAGGAAGAAGGACAAGTGTCTTTATGCATCGCTTACCACACACCTTGATCTGGTCGCGGGTGGGATCTGCGTAGCACATGTGGACGACCAGTTGCCCTTCCAGAGACCAACCTTATGTGGGGGGGTGTATTCACTACTGCATGCTTCTGTGGTGGTGATTGGTAGAGTGTTGTGTTTTGAGCGAATGAAGAGGTGTGTACTTTTAAGGAAAAATAAACAGCCAGTCTCCAAACCGAAGAAAATTTCAGATGCAGCTAAGATCACCAACCCAGCCGGAAATTGAACCCGGGCCCTCTGAAAAAATTGCCTCATTGCTGACCATTCCACTAAGGAGCCAGATAATAATAATAATAATAATAATAATAATAATAATAATAATAATAATAATAATACCGAGCGGTTTGGCCACGATGTTAGGGTCCAGCAGCTGTGACACTGCATTCGGGATATAGTGGGTTCGAACCCCACTGTCGGCAGCTCTGAAGATGGTTTTCCTTGCTTACCCATTACCACACCAAGCACATACTGGGGCTGTACGTTAATTAAGGCCACGATCACTTCCTACCCTTTCATAGACCTCACCTGTCCCGTCGTCGCTGTAAGACCGCAAGACCTATCTGTATCGGTGCGACGCAAAGCTAATTGTAAAAAAAGAATTTCAAAAAGAATTGTGTGCGCCACCCAATAGGTGTATCAGTACTTGATTAAGCCAGTAACACAAAGATACATTCTAAATGTGTTTATTTCTCCAGACGTTTTGCGGTGCAAATTACTGCTCGTCCCTTCCAGCTGACACGTTAACAATCGATATTAATTAATGGAAATGCATTTACATTTAGTCTAGAAGAATTTCAGAGGCTCCATATCTTATATCGTGTGAACTTGCACGATTTCGAGCTCAATGGATTAAATGTGGTAGATAGAGAAAGTGGTCCAATTTCAAGTTTGTACGACCTCGGTAAAATTAACTATTCCACGTATGAAATAAGAGGTGAGACATATACGGTATTTATTAACGTTCAAGAACTAGTCTCATAAACGTATGTTGTATTATAACAGAAATGTTGCCAGTCAGCCAGGGTGCACTTCATTACCGGTGATCTTCTGGTATGCTGATTTAGTACACACATTTGAAACGTAACCTGGCGAATACATGCGGTTGTAATTCCATCTATGACAATGAACACCACATGTTACCACATAATGCTGTATATCTCGTGGTCTACTGACCAACACTATGTAATGTCCCATCTGAGAAGAGGAAAATTCTGTTAATTCGTAAGTGAAATCTGGCATAATCTCTATAGTACGGTAAAAACCATCATAACACACTGGTCATTATGTTGCACCGAGATCAAACTTAAAACACGTGTCATGAAATCCTGTTGTTCAAAGCTCCTAATATTTTTGAAGTGGTAAGTACAATTTTCCCGGTTGAACTCATCTTAATAACTTAAAAATTTCAGACGGTAATATTCCTTAAATAATTGCACTCATGGTAATTACGTGATCACTACATCCCCGAATATTGTAAATGCTTTTTCACTGGTCTCAAATTATTATTATTATTATTATTATTATTATTATTATTATTAAAGATGTGATGAGACGAGAGCATTTTCGGGACAAGTGCATCCCTGGTTATTATATATTCATCCTTTTGGAACTCGTTTTGCCATCTCTTGGGGCGTTAGGTAAAATGACTTGCAATCATTTAGCTCTAGATAACTTAAGTGTAGTCGACTGACATCCTGTTGTGTAGGCCAGTTTTGGTGGTAATGTTGTCAGACAACCATCAAAGTTAACTATGTTTTTCGAGTTAACGTCATACCGCGAACATCTTTCATTGGAATAACTTCATCTGTGGTGATTTTAAAAGATAGAAAGTATATTCTTTTCATGAACATATTTGAACTTAAAAAAATAGCACACAATTAATTTCTAAAGCTCATGCCCCCCTCAGGACAAATATGCGGGTAAGTGTATTCATGCCCAATTGGGCAAGTGCTTTTTCGGGTGTGCACTTACCTCGTCCTTTCCTTACATGCGTGTTTATATGCGAAAGACCATCAGAAAAGGAGGTTTTTCGAAAGACGACTTGAATTCAGCAAATTTAGAGGTTACGAGTGGTAGATGTTGCATTAAATCAGCAAGTGAACAATTCAACATACGTTCTAGTACGTTGGTTGACGATGTTAAGGAATGATGCTCTTGCAAATAGAAACGGAACTGCTGAAGCATTAATACATGTGGAAAAATACGGCTGTGGACTGTCTAGGAAAGAATTTAAGTCCTTTTTATCATAGGGGAATACTTTTTCCAAAATAAATAATAAAAACGGTATTTAAGGATTGACGTTCTGGAACCGATTGTCTATTGCTGTTCATGAAATCTTTCATTCATAAAACCCTTCATTCAGAAACATCTCGAAGTGTCGAAACTGGACGAATGATGAGTTGTGATCCATTTTCTATATCTACGGTGGGTGAGCAATACCTCGTATCCCAAAATGCTCTATCAATTATTTTCCTTAAGTCCGGTCACGCCTCCCAGCCGCACACGGATATGCAGTCCATCAGAACAATGTTTGTTGCGTTCAGTTTCCTACGCTAACATGGAAGGGAAAATAAACTTTATTGTACCGTACTGTATGAATGCATATTTTCATAAAGTATTTATGCATTTCTACAGTAGAATGCACTTAAGGTTCATTTTCGTTTACACGTTAGAACAGAAAAATTAACATACCGAACGTTGTTCTGAAGGACTGCATATCCATGTATGGCTGGAAGGCGTGACCAGTCTTATGGATGACAATAGATCGGAAGAGCACTGTGGGATACGAGGTATTGCTCGCGCACCGTCGATATAGTATGAATACCTTAATAGTATGAAAAACGCATTAGATGAGTTACGGCTCTCAGAAAATCTCACCTAATATGGAATCTCGATGAGACTAGATGTTTCAAATATCTCTCTAAAACCAATGTCGTTGGAGTAAGAGGAGCTGCATGTATAGAGCCATATCTGGAATACATATTTAATTACTGTTTGCAAGAAAACGCGATACCAAATGAACGGAAATTTGCAATAGTAGTCCCAGTGAACAAGGGGAAGGGTGATCATCATAAAGCGATAGTTACAGGCCAGTCAGCTTTACATGTGCTGTGTGTAAGCTCTGGGAAAGCACTCTTTCTTACTATATTAGTCATTTTTTCGAAATTAATATATGGTTTAAAAGAAGGTAGTTCTGGTTTAGCAAAAGTTATTCCAGTGAGGCTCAACTTACAGGATTCCAGCATGATATAGCTGATATTTTAGATGCAGGAGGCCAAATGGACTGTATCGCTATTAACCTATCCATAATTTTTTGGGTAGATCATGGAAGGTTACTGAAGAAATTGAGGGCTATTGATCTAGACAAGAGGGAGGTTGAATCGGTGGCTAATTTTCTAGAAAATCGAACTCGAAGAATTAGAGTAGGGGAGGCCCAACAGGCAGTATTACCGGAAATTTAAATTTTCTTACATATGAAAATGATATGAGTAAATAACCGGAAACACAAATACCGATATTTACGGATTATGTTATAGACTACTGTACCGAGTAGTAAATAAGACTACAAAAAGACCTCTACAAAATTGTGAGATGGACGTCAGACAATAGCATGATGGTAAACGGAATGAAAATTCTGGTTGTAAATTTCACCACAACGAAAAGTCCTCCCAATTATAATGAATATGTTGGTAGGGTGATAGTTCCTCTTGGGCATCACTATCAGTACCTGGATGTTAATATAAGGAATGGCCTTCATTGGGGTAACCATACGCATTTGTTTTGCTACTTGCTTTACTTCGCACCGACAACAGATAGGTCTTATGGCGACGATAGGATAGGAGTGGGGAGGAAGCGGCTATGGCCTTAATTAAGGTTCATCCCCAGCATTTGCCTGGTGTGAAAATGGGAAACCACGGAAAATTATTTTCAGGGCTCCGAGAGTGGGGTTCGAGCCCACTATTCCCCGGATGCAATCTCACAGTTGCGCGCACCTAACCGCACGGCCAACTCACGCGGTGATAATATTAACGAGGCTGTAAAGAAAGGTTACAGATCTCTTCAGATGGTTATTAGGGTATTTAAGGATTGCAGTAAGGATATAAAGCAGAGGGCACATATGTTTCTGGTAAAACCCCAATTATGGTGTGGTTCCAGTGTATGGCATCCACACCAGGATTACTTCATACGAGACCTGGAAAAGGATCCAAATGAAAACAGCACGATTTATTCTTAGTGATTTCCGAGAAAAGAGTAAGGCTGCGAAAATATTGCGAACTGTGGGTTTGAAAGACTTGGGAGTAAGGAGACGAGATACTCGACCAAGTGATATGATCTGAGCTGTCAGTGGAGAGATGGCGTGGAATGATGTTAGTAAACGAATAAGCTAGAGTGGAGCTTTTCAAAAGTAGGAAAGTTCGTAATATGAAGAAAAAGTTGGAATTCAAGGGGACAAATCTATATAAATAAAACTGTAGGGGGTCCGCTGTCTGTAATTTCTTTTGTTTTACCAATTTTTCAGATATTTATCCGTTTTAGGTCAACTCAAGACCGAATCGGTGGTTTTTACGTTTCGTGTCTGTTTGTTTGTCTGTTCGTCTGTCTGTTTGCCTGTTCCACCATCACGTCGAAACGGCTGGTTAGATCTCAACCAAACTTCATATTTAGAGTATACTCCTCCCGGGGAAGGTTTCGATATGAATATCATTTTAAAATCTTTGAATACTCGAGGGGTTTATAGGAAAACCAGAATGGTTTTTCCACCATCACGTCGAAACGGCTGGATAGATCTCAACCAATCTTCATATTTGGAGTATACCCATCCCGGGGAAGGTTTCGATATGCATGTCATTTTAAAATCTTTGAATAGACGGGGGGTTTATAGGAAAACCTGAATGTTTTTTCCACCATCACATCGAAACAGCTGGATAGATTTCAACCAAACTTCATATTTGGAGTATACTCATCCCGGGGAAGGTTTTGATATGCATATTATTTTAAAATCATTGAACTGAGCGGGGGTTTATAGGAATACCAGAATGGTTTTCCTCCATTCTCTCTTATACTATTGATTTTCTGTAAACTTCGTTTACCGTATGTGAAACGTCTCTTCGTTATAAACAACTTTCATTATGTTCATAATTTACCTTACTCTTCACATGACGGAGAAATTTACAATTTTCCGCTGGTATCATGCTCTGCATTGAGTGACCGACAGACCGACAACGAACCTACAGGTTACCATGGCAACGTCTCTGACTGCATGCCAGCAGGGAAGTAACGTATTGCCATTTTCCTCATCATGCTTTTAAATTCGTGGTTGTTCCTTGGGTAGAAGGCAAGAGAGGCGTCAATCGGCCTATCTGCGGGATATTGCCGGAATATCGTTGGATGTTATAACCACCCTCGAATAGATTAAGTAATAACGCCATTAGTCATCTTCTTATTATTTGTTTTCCTAAGAATCACTGGACCTAAATTTCTCCTCTGTTACCGCTTTATTACATCCATAACTCACACTAGCATAATTTATTTTGGGGCATTTGATTTTCCAGTACATTCACATGGCATTTACATATTTGTCGTTATCCGACTGTCCTCAGTTATAATCCATTTTCTATTACTTTCAACTTTCTTAACTGTATTATTTTCTCCCTTAATTACGCCGTATGTACGCGAGTGCTAGAAACTACTGGATGTATTCCCACCAAGACTCATATTTAGAATACACCTGTCCTTGATAGGTTTGAGGGCAAATATTGTTTCTAAATCCCTGAACTGACTGGAGGTTTATAGGAAACCGAAATAGTGATTTTGCACTTCCACAAAATATACACAACCAAACTTAATGGAAATCTACCTACCTTGGTAGAAATTAATTTCTAAACCTTTTTTCTCATGTGCATCATTTCGATACGAGGATTAATAAGGTAGATATCATTAACGGACCGTTTTTCTGTACAAGTCCCATCGGACTTGACTCACGAGCGGGTGCGTGTAAAGCGTATTCTTTACAACTTGAAAACTACTGAAGACATTCGAACCAAAATTTATATTTAGCATCCACCTGTCCAAAGGTAGGTTTTAAACGTAAATAACATTTCATGTTCCAAAATGGACTGGCGGTTTATAGGGAACCGAAATGGTGATTTTACTCTTCCACAATATATACAGAACAAGACCAACCTGACTGGAAATCGACCAAACGTGATGGAATTCCACCTCTAAACCTTTTTCTTCATGTGCATATTTTCGTCAGGAGGATTAATAAGGGAGATATCATGAATGGTCACTTTTGCAGGTTAAGTCCAGCGGACATAGCCCAAAAGGTGTTTTACATGGAGCAGATTCCTTATCTATATAAATCAAATCGTAACGACTGTGTGCCTCTACACTGACTATTTTGGCGAAATTTTCGTGCAGCTTTCCGTTTAAGGGGTAATAATAACCATCTTCATAATTTTTGGTTTACTTTCCTGAAAGTCCTAATGTTTACCCGCCTCGCCCAAAATCCAGATTTTGGCATAATCTGCCAGAAGAAAAAGAAGATAATTGAAATTTGACAAAATTATACGTTTTAGCCTGTAACGAACGGAAAACATCCTAGATCATTAAATTTTTCACTTTTTATCCCCGAAGAATATCGAAATATGCAGGCAATTTTAATGATGGTGCAGACTTTCGGAAATTCCTATCACATAACGGATTGCACAATCTCCGTTCAATTTGGTATGATCTACAACCTTGGTCTTATGACTTTTTGCCGTATCTGTATCCTTTTACGTTTGATTTTTCTCTATTAATCGATGTTAAGTCAATTTGGAATTTTCACATGCATAATTCATACTTTCAATTACTTATATGAAATACAGAATCATCATACTCTTCACGAAAATTGGCCCACCCAGTAGCCATATGTGAGCCAAATGCTATGTATGTAGCTGTCACATAATTATCCGAAAAGTAATGTAATGTGAGATAATCTCACAAAACCTTTACCCTGTTCCACGTTTCTAACTCAATCTGACCCAAGAATTGATGACATATCATAGGACCAGCCATTTAGGCCACTAAATCCGGCGTGTCTTATGGTATAATCCTTTGTCGATAGGACGTACGTTTAGCGGCAGTTAATCTGTAAATGAAGGTCTTCAATATTGTAAACACGCATATACTTTCGTATGTCGATCTATATATATTCACTGATGTCAATTTTTAGCGATCGAGAAAGCGTGGGTCTGATATTGTAATCAGTACTCCCCACACCGAATTTGACTGGCAGTACGAAAGGGTTCCTTCTCAAACTCCTGTGTAACTGTCATTAGTAAGGAAGGCCTACAATTGTAATGAATAGTTCCCTTCTCGATTTGACTTGGAGAAGGCAAGTGAGCATGCAGTTTTGTTTAAAACTCCCCTACCCGATTGTGTTTGGCAGTAGGCAAGGGTGTCCTCATCTAAAATGTGACCGGCATTAGGCATAGTGGCCTGCTATTTTGATGGAAACTCACCAACTTGGTGTGACTGGCAGTAAGCTGGCTGGCAGTAGGAAAATGGGCCTGGCATTATAATGATAACTGCACAACTCAATTTCGAGTGATAGTAGGGTAATTGCCTACCATTATAATAGAAACTCCTCAACTGTAATCTGTCTGGATGTAGGAAAGGGGGCTGCCATTTCAACGAAAACTCCCCAAATCGATTCTGTCCGCGTAGTAGGCAATGGGGCCTGCAATTACAATGTAAACTTCCCAACTCGATTTTGAATGCCAGTAGGCAAGTGAGCCTGCCGTTATATCACAAATCCGTAACAAACACTTAACATTGGAAACAACGTACGGGGACCTCCCCATGCTCCTTCTCGGATAACGCTAAGAGACATGCAATTTTAAAACAATCTTATTTACTGCATGTACACTATTTACTTCGATATTCGAATACAATGTAGAATTTTTTAGCGAAGCACGGGTACATTCGCTAGTTAGGTTATATATTCATATTTAAGACGAGGATAAAGGATTGGAATAATGTTTCACGGGAAATGTTCAAACAGTTTCCAAGTTCTTTGAAAACATTTAAGAAATATTAGGTAAAATAAATCATAGGGAATCTGCTACCTGGGTTACAGCCCTAAATACAGACCATTGATTGATTGATTGATTGATTGATTGATTGATTGATTGATTGATTGATTGATTGATTGATTGATTGATTGATTGATTGATTGATTGATTGATTGATTGATTGATTGATTGATTGATTGATTGATTGATTTAAAAGGACAGCTAATTCGTCAGGAAAAGAAAATATCACAGTCCTTTTTCCTAGTAGCCCTAATGCAAATTGAGATAAGGGCCCTCCATTACTAATATTTCGAAGTTAAAATGTAGACAGCACCAGTAGGAACTGGATTTCCAGACAAGTCATATGCAGCTGGATGGAACGTGATGTCTTCGAGAATTAATTTAAGAACAGCGACCAGTGCTAAAATAATTTATACTGTAAAAGTGACTAAATATGTCATGCAAATATACATTCCTACAGTACGGTATGGCAAGGGTCATTTTTCCTTAAACATCTGCACAACGAAAATTTTTCTGACGGACTGCATATCGATATGTGTCTAGGAGGCGTGACCGGTCTTAAGGAAGAAAATAGATAGGAAGTTAATTGTCAGATACGCGGTATTGCTCCCGCACCAACGATATTCAGAGAGGTACAGTTGCAAAGAGAAGACCATGGTGAAATAAAATAATTAGATAATGAGAACACGTGTATTAACACTGGGTGGCAGAATTCCATATACTGGGCGAGTTGGGCATGCGGCTGTGAGATTGCATCCGGGAGATAGTGGGTTCAAATCATACTGTCGGCAGCCCTGAATATGGTTTTCCGTGGTTTTCCATTTTCACACCAGGCAAATGCTGGCGCTGTACCTTAATTAAGGCCACGGCCACTTCCATCAAACTCCTAGGCTTTTCCTATCCCATTGTCGCCATAAGACCTATCTGTGCCGATGCGACGTAACCCCACTAGCAAAAAAAAAAAAAAAGCAAGAGAATTCCATACACTGCTGAGCTCAATGAAACATTATGGTAGATCAAATATATTTATAGAATATTACAATAAACTGTCAGCAAACATTAATTATTATTACGATTAGGCCTAAAGTAACATTTTACTGAAAATATCAGCGGCATTTAAACCTTCCTCATTCATTATGCAGTAATTCAGAATAGAATAAAATACTCCCATCCCCAAGTCCCGGATCGCCAGGAACTGGGGACTGAGTAATCATTTATTGCAATTCAAATTATTTGATTCATGCATAAGTTTGTTACAATTAATTTATCTATTACTACCTTAGATATCACAATTACACCTAGTCACTAATTACACCCTAACTCCAAACTGTGGTTTCTGAGGTATTTAGTTAACAATTTCTTATCCTATACGTTAGCATTATATAGTCTGGGACAACATGTATCTATCCCATGTTAATTCGTGTTAGTTGAAGTATTTAATTGTGTTACTAATCTCAACAATGTTATGCTTAACTTACAAATAGACATTATGGATGAATGAATGAATGAATGAATGAATGAATGAATGAATGAATGGGCGGATGAATAACTAAATGGGTAATTTGTCTAATTGGTTTATATTAGTACATTGCATGAATGAATGAATGAATGAATGAATGAATGAATTATGCAGTTATTCCTGATTTCAAGTGATATCAGAAAGACGTATACCAACATCATTTATTGATTTAAAGGTAGATCTGTTGTTATGTCTAAGAGCAAAGTTAACGTCATTTAATGTCATCATGTTTTCTTTTCCTTGAAGTGAAATCCATTGATTTCATTGGCTGCTCAGTTCTCTTCGAGCTACCAATGTACTGAGACGGAGTTGACTTTCATCAATGTTATCTGTTACCCATTACCTAGTTACGCGAAGAAGGCCAGCAAACCGTGCTTTTCTTTTTTCGAAATGAATCTGAGCGTTGGAATTTCATGCGCCCGCGTGCTGAAAGTTATTGCAGGGAGAGATGTAGAGGTAATTGTTAACAAGACGAGTGAGCAAGTCTAGGATAGTGATATGGCATATACAAAGATCGTGGCATGCCGAGGAATACTGTTACGGAATGACGCATCCATCTAGGCTGCTTTGATGATGTCATTGAATAACATGTCCTAATAAATTTGTTTCTCACTTTATTGAAATATGCTGTCTACATTGAATTTGTGGCTATATGACCTATATTGAGTAGCCAAATAGCTGGGTAAATCGGCTACTATTGATCAGTTATTTTATAATGGCAGCTCATACGCTCATACACGTAATTATTTGACTAAGTCTTCGATAATTCAATGACAAGTCAGAAAGAATGGCGTTGATCCATGTTCTCGGTACCAAAGGGAAGGTATGGCCATTCAAATGAAAGTTAAATTTGGCCTACAATTTTTCCTATCGATGTATTGTACTGTATATTTATTAGAAGTTATCAATCTAGCGATCATCCGATCATAAACTTACTGGGAGTTAACCATAAGATATAACAGGTCTTACTGTACTGTATGTGTTAATCAACGGATTTTGCACCAGATAATCGGGATAGTTCAGTATGAAAGCACAAATGCAGTCCCTACAGGGAGAAATCGTATGACGAACAAAATTTTCTATGGAAATACTGTACTTAATGAAATTGTAATTGCCGCTTGTTCGTTCCATGCATCCTTCTGCTGATGACATTATGGTATTTTTAACTTTATAGCAAATTTAGAACATATATACATTTATACCAAACTATTTATTAAGGGACAATAGAACATAACATTTTATTAGTGCATCTTATGAAATGTAATATATTCTCTTTATGTTAAATGCTATAAAAGCACTAGTTTTACTCACTGGCAGGGTTCATTTGATAAAGAGACAGTATTTTCGGACGTGCATCTGTTCAAGTTCCATGTGGACGGAAGATCTTCGTGGTGGGCAATCACATAAAATACATTTAAATATTAAACTGAGTATACGGTATTTTCAAGATAAACTGCCTCATTATGCTATGAAAATCAGCATAGCCAAAGCTGAGTGAACTCAGTGTATAAGAGACTTCAAATACAGATAGAACGTACTAATTGGAAGTGGAGCAGTTCAAGTCAAGTCTTGTCCAGAAGTCACAGTGTGGGACGAAAGTCATATGTAACGTTGGACTGTAACATTTCAAGCCGTATGTATTATCAGTTACGGAATTACACAATACTCATGGCACACTTTAAAATTAATCTTTCTTAATGAGAATCACACTTCTTTGTTAATATGTTCAATGTTACGTAATAAACCCATCATTCATTCATTTACGAAAATTTAAACACAGAACAAGAAAACTAAATTCGAAATCACATTATTACATTTAACATAGATATACAAATTTATTTACAAACTATAATCAGTCACATTGAAAATTTGCAAAGCATTTGTTATTAAAGTTTGAAGTAGAGATTCTTTAATGAGTTTCTCCAAAATTTATTGGTATTTTGAAGAATATGGTAATATTCTAAACATACAATTTCAAAACAAAGCCAATGTTGAGGCAATTGATTATACAAAATACTCACATGTGTACTTATGAGATATGTGAAATCGTAACATTTAATGTTATGCAGATCTCGCGGAATCGGACCTTCCGATGTTTTTGAGCAAGGTGAAAATTTTCTAAAACTTCACAGAGAGACATCAGTGGGGATTATGAGGTTGCTGTTCGATGGTTTCTGGCGTAAAACACCATGACTTCTCACTTATGTGCAAATCTACCAAGTTCGTGACTTTGAAGCACATATATTCCGTTTAATGAATATCAGGTTGATTTCTGAAAATGAAGGCGACCACACATATAGCAAATTAACATATCTCACTTTATACCGAGGTTATACAGACCTACGCAACTTTAAGACACCACAGACACCGATTCAGGACTGTCTGTGACTTGTTTGAAAGAGGGTATAAATAATATACCGACAAACTTACAGAGATTGCATAGGACACGAAAAACAGTTTTTCTAATTCCATTTTGCCCTGCGAAACTTCCTTACTGAGGATAAGGGGTAATAACAGTACATTACATGTATTTAAATTTCCTCTGAAGTACAGCGCCACAAAAGTTACATACTTCAGTGCAATTTAAAGAAGAGGTTCAAAAACACCTCCATTGACCAGCACACAAAGCTCATACCGCCGAATCCTGTACTGTTGAACGCGAACAAAGGTCACAGGATTTTTCTGATTGCAACTATCCCGGCAACCAAAGTCTCTTCAGTGCCAACAGGAGTTTTAACACAAGATCCGGTGTCCGACCCCAAATAAAAATGTGTAATGCGGATACATCCGTTCATGGAACCTGACCTCCTCTTCCAATCCAACACTCTTGAAATGTTTCAGTTTAAATGATCGTGCACTGTAGTTTCAAAGTGTGCTGTTGACCCAATATGCTGAAATCATATGTGTTATCTTGTGGCCAATGGCACGTCTTGCAACAGTTCCGGCAATATTGCCTTAACAGAAATGTGCGGTGGGTTATGCCATTTCACGTCAATAGAACATTATAGGGGCCGATGAGGAAGTTCTCGATTATATTTGCCCATACATTGACTTGGAATCGTTGTTCATTAGACCGAGTAAATTATGCGTGAGGCTTGATATAAGTCCAAACGTGAAGATTATGGGAATTGACCGTTCCTTCTCGTGTAAAGTATAGTATGCCTCATCAGTAAACAGCACTACGGACGGGAATGCAGGCTCTGTTTTATACTGGTGTACGTATCACTCTGGAAATAGTACTCGTTGTTGCTAATATGTGGGGAAAAGTGCTTGCACACGCAGCGAATTATGGAGAGCATTCCATACATTCATGTGGTTTGTTCACAAGTTGTTCGCTACTGTACGTGTGCTGATGGAAGGATTTTGCTCCAGCTGTGCTAACACTGGTTCTTCCAATTGTACATTTCTCACTGTTCGCCCGCGTTCCTGTCCTGGTGCCCTTATAAAAGACACTTTTTCACGAAAACGTTGATACACAGAAGCAAACGCCGTACGATGGGGCAAACGGTGATTGGGATAGCGCTGTTGGTACAGTGACTGCTCTGATCTACCACTGGTAGTCGCTGCTCCATTCGAGCAAACCAAGTCAGTCTGCTGTACACATGTGTACCCTCTGCACTAGGCAACCAACTGATCAACACATCACCTATTGGCCAAACAACACATTATCTGGGCGGCCTAATGGCGCGCAACATTTGAAGTCTTCCTGGAGTCACAGACGCTGAATTAGTTCAATGACACTTTTGACAGGTATGCTTCTGAATGTAGAAATTAATACCAGGGAAGGGAAAGAGAGGTTCAACAAACTACTGACAAACTTGAAGTCATCTAGGAGCAAAACTGTATATTCCACACAAAAAAATGGCATTAGAAAAAGTTGTTTGTTTAGGTGTCCTATAAAATATTTGTAAGATTGTGTGTCTAATTTCTATACACCGTGTATATAGTCGAAATATTTACCTTAACTTATACCCATCTAGTGGTCCCCATTAGCCGGTCCCGCGGTGTAGGGCAGCATGCATGCTTCTTACCCGGAGGCGAGGGGTTAGATTACAGCCCAGGTCAGGGATTCGTATCTGAATACGAGGGCTGGTTCGAAGTCCACTCAGTCTACGCGATTACAATTGAGGGGCTGTCTGACGGTGAAATGGCGGCACGGTCTAGAAAGCCAAGAATGACGGCTGAGAGGATTCGTCGTGCTGACCACACGACACCTCAAAATCTGAAGGCCTTCGGGCTGAGCAGCGGTCGCTTGGTAGGCCATGGCCCTTCGAGGCTGTTGCGCCATGGGGTTTCTCTTCGTTTTAGTGGTCCCCATTGCCTGCTTTGGAGACGGCTTTACGCTCGTAGGTGTTACTTTGAATTTCATTTCGAGATAGCAACGGTTTTGTTCCTTCATCCCTTGGGTGCTCAAATTCAGTCCCATTATGAGTAAGAAATTCGTTATATGTTCTCAAATATGGTTTTTCAGGTGAAACGTTTCTCAGAGAACGGTCCTGATCACTACGAAAAACCTGAAAGATGATCATTTCACATTTCGAACATAAGAATACAATTTATTCTTCTTGTCTTCATGCTCTTAGAATTGAGATGTAATCCGTCATGTTACAAATCTGTTCCATCAAGAATTATAAGTCAGAAATTAAAACTTGAGAGTTGATTTAAATTTTCTGATGCATTTAAATCGCATGATATTTGTATACTGGTTCATGAGGTTGACAAATATCGTATTTTCTTTTGCGACCAACCATTACTAGCACACGAAGTATGTCTTCAGATTTTCATATTTTCTCTTTCTATTCGTCCCATGGAATGGAACTTCTTTCTCACGTTGTCCCCTAAGTCCAGAAACAATTCCCTGCGTAAGTTAGAGTTTTCGGAGGCTTTAAGTTCCGACGATTTACGTCGTAATTGGAACACGCATAAAAATTTCCAAAGTGTGTCATAATTACCTTTCTAACAATTTATTGCAGTTTCCTTTCACCAAATGTTTCAGTTCACTTCGACTTAAAAGGAAGAAACATAGCCTGTACTTTAGGACGGTTTCGTGACAAGGTTACAGGTTGCCCATAACAGGGGTTTCTGCGTTCGGAGGGCTTCGGCTACGGTCGGTTATGACGTCAGCCAGTTACCCACCACGAAGGTTAGTAACATTGACCGCCGTCTGTGCAGTAATACTGTATGTGAGGAGTGTGTGAGTTTCTTTAATATGTGCAAGTGAGTTACAGTTTTGATATTATAGTTTCATGGCGCTTTCTACGACTAGTCCTTGTGGTGAACATCTGCTTTTTTATGCCAGTGTTATTTTGTGTTTGGCTTGAATTCATTTGTCTCGGGTTGCATATAAACATGCTGGTACGAGGTGCGCGGTTGCTGTGTGCAATAACAGCTGGGTGAAAACCAGGAATGATCCCTCCAAAAGTCGTATCAAATACTTCAGTTTCCCAAAAAATGGGGAACTAAGGAAGAAGTGGACCCAATGATGTAGGCATGATGGAAAGTGGAAAGCAGATTCGTGCCGGTTGTGTTCCGAACATTTTTCTGATAGCGATTTTCAAAGGGATCTAAAGGGCGAATTGTTAGGGCTTCCTCCCAAACGTGTGCTTAACAAAGACACTGTTCCCTCTACAAATTTTGGTGTTTTGCGTAGCATAGAACAAGCGTCACATGATAGATTAAGAAGGAAGGAAAGGAGGGGCAATAGGAAAATGGCTGACGAATTGTTAAAAGATTCAGAATATAACATGATTATTGCAATTTCACCACCTCCTCTAGCCACTCCACTCCACTAGTGATAACACTGCTTGTTGTTTAAGGGGCCTAACATCTAGGTCATCGGCCCTGTGCGGAAAGCTAATTACATCATAGCCGCGTACCTATAAGTAATTTGCGTAGAGTTCATTTAAAGTAGGAGGTTAAAAATTCTGTTCAGATATCCATACAAAACTGGCGAACGGTTTGAAAGGAATTTTAAATGAAAATCAAATAAAGGTAATAAAAAATAAGCAAAAACGCGTTAATTGGACTGATGACATATCGGCGCCTGACACTTTAAGGTAACTTGGGAAGAAAACATGCATTCATATGAGACAAAAACTGCATTACCCTCTGCCTGGACTTTGAACGCTGGAATAATTGGCTTCAGAAATTGACATGCAAAAAAGTGCTTTCGAATATGACCCCCTGCAGGATGAAACTATACGCCCCAGTTCACAATTGTAAGCTTTTATGGTGAGAGGACTGTTCAAGAATTGGAAGCAAGTATTTTACGCTGATTTCGATATAAAGATGACAAAAGACGTACTAGACAATTTAGTTTCTCGTCTTACTGAAATAGGGTACAAAGTAATGGCATGTGTCTGTGACATGGGTGCAGCAAATCAAGGCTTGTGGAAAGTATATGGAATCAAGGAAACAATGACATGAATCCACGGAAGTCAGAAAAAGTGTACTCCTTTGCAGATACCCTCATCTGTTGAAACTAATTGGAAACTGGTTTCTCGACACCAGCTTCGAAGAAACCTGTGGAAGCTCTGGTTAAGAATGACAGCCACAAAATTAAAATATGCCACAAAATCGATGTTAGTCATTTGAACTGTAGGGGCACAAAAAGGATTAATGTAAGAAAAGCTGCAGAATTGATGTCACACAGTGTAGCTACAGCGTTACGTCATTTCAAATTAGGAGATGATGCAACTGTTGCTGAAAGCACGAGTGAATTCCTTGAAACTGTTAATAATTGGTACGATCTCATGAATTCTTACAGTTCGGCGATTTCCAAAATCGCTTGCAAAAATGCACATGGTCTTCATTACAACCACAAGATGAAATTTTAGATAAAATGCGTGGCCTTATTAACAGTATGACCTGCAATGGGAAAAAAGTTAATCAAGTGTTCCAGAAAGCTATCCTTATGACTATCTTCTCCTTGAAATATCTTATATATGAAGTTCAAAATCCGGGAATGAAGTACATTTTAACCCATCGACTGATTCACTCGAGAATGTTTTCTCAGATCAGTTCTCGAGGATGATTATAAGACCACCCTGCACATCTGAACGCTCTCTATCGTCTTCGGATGATTATTCTCGGAAATAACGCCGGTAAAATAGAGAAACACAAGAACACGCGAACAGAAACCTCAGATGAATATCTCTCATCACAAATGCAGAGTAAGGTGCAGAATAACGTGTCATGAGTTAGAATATTCCCCTGCTGAAAGCAAATATGATACTGTCGAACACTTGCCGGTGAAACTGACACTTAGATGGAGGTCGAAGATTTGAATTACATTGCAAGTTGGATGGCTAAAGAACACGAAACACTCATCCAAACTTAGGTTCCCAAACCGACATAGGAGGAAAATAAGACACCCCGTATTGTTCGGAATACTGGGTTCGAAGTCTGTGCTACGGTGGTCTTACAGAGCCGACAGCTGAGTGGTCACAAACTGTCCGAGATATGTGAAAAGTTTTTGTTCTTATCACGGACTTACAGTCCGAAGACGGTTGGTAGTTATACAGAACCTATTCCTTAATATGTGCAAGTTGACCTAATTTAAGTAATGATCTGGTGGTCACATTTGTGAAAATGAGGACATATGCTCGTATAAAATGTTTAAACAAACGTGAGGAAAAAGTGGAAACAAACGTGTCAACGTTATGGAGGTGAAAGTGAAGAAGATAAAGGAAATGAGGATACGTAGCAGTTAAGGTAAGATTCACTTTATCATAATAGAACTATTTGTTCGTCCTTTTGTTCGCTTGCTTGTTTATTGGTCGTATCTAATGCTCAGTTTTGTACCCAGAATACTTTATTGGATTTCAGTAACGTAGTGTGGTCACTGAAATGGAGGTCGAATGTTTGAATTACATTGCAGGTTGGATGGCTAAACAACACGAAAGCACTCATCCATTGCCTATAACTATAAGCAATAACCACGGTCTTGTGATACGATTAGCTCTTTTATTGTATATTACCGGGAGAGTTGGCCGTGCGGTTAGGAGCGCGCAGCCGTGAGCTCGCATACGGGAGATAGTGGGTTCGAACCCCACTGTTAGCAGCCCTGAAGATGTTTTTCCGTGGTTCCCCATATTCACACCAGGCAAATGCTGGGGCTGTACCTTAATTAAGGCCACGGCCACTTCCTTCCAATTCCTAGGCCTTTCCTATCCCATCGTCGCCATAAGACATATATGTGTCGGTGCGACGTAAAGCAACTAGCTAGACATATCTGTGTCGGTGGGACGTAAAGCAAAATAGCAAATATATATTGTGCCCTTCTTAAGGCACCCAATGCGGTGGTCTTCTTTCTTGATATGTGCGCCGGCTGCTCCTGCAAATAATGACATTTAAAAAATACCTACCGCCTCATGTAGACTCTTCTCCTCAGGGGTGGTGCGTCCTTGGATCCCTCGGGTTGATGGGCCACACGTCGATCGGGGGTTGAGGAAATGAAAGATGGGGTAAACTAAACTATTAAATGACGGTACCCAAAGACTGAATTAAAATTTAAATAAATAAAATGATTTATTTAACAAAATTTGCAAAGTGTAAAAATGAAAGTAAAATGGTGTAAAATAAATAATGTGAAATGAAATTAAAATTTTAAAACAACTAAAAGATCTGCATTACAATAAGTTAATTATCTGCCTTAATAAATTTCGACTGAAGGTCGATCAAAATTTAAATATTCTGGGTTACATCGAACCACTGTCTCCATGACAATGACGTGACCACATCTAAAACACTGGTCAAAAATACAGCCTCATTTGAATACATGATTTACAATACCTTAGAAAATGTTCTCTCATAATAAATTTGAGTAATTAATTAATTAATTTGTTAATTCATCCAATTGACATTGACTTTGAGGTGTCTATCAAATATTTTAACCATATTCAAATTCAGTTGGGAAACACCCAACTCTAAAATAATAATAGAATACACTAACCATGTGTGACAATAAAAAAAAGAAGAAAGAAAAAACAAAACAACCATGAACAAGGTACTTTATCCGTTATATAACCTTTGCCACATATTTAAACTGCTCGTGGCTGAAAACAAGAAAATTTATTACACTGAACAACAACGTGCTACCACCACTCATTTAATTTGTTAAACCTTATTTACTTAACTGTGATAGTCTGGACGCTTAAAATACTTAAATTAATTAGGCCAAGTGCCTCAAGTTTACATCTCAAATGAAAGCGATCCCTTTACATCGTTAACTTTACCTAGTTTGCCGCTGCCTGCATTTTCATTGCGAATGCATATTTGTGTGGTACCAACTCTAGATGGAGGTAGATCCCATCTTATTTATGTAACTCATCTGCGGCACTTGTGATACAACTGCTTATTAAAGATCGCTTCATTTGCCTAACTGAAATGTAGTGGATTTCTAAGGCTTGGTGATTACTAACTGTCTTCTGGTATGAGCATACCACTACTATGGTTTTAACTATGAACTAATCGATGATCTATTACCGTAACACATGAAATCTTATTTACATGAATGAACATGTCAATGGAGAAATACTGCTCCCAAGAAATACTGAAATTAAAATAACCTGACTACACCTATTTTATTTACACACATTAAATACAAACACTATTTACCTATCATCAGATTCTAAAATAATACGGTGACAAAATATATACAAAGAAAGGATATTATAACAAAAATCCAGATCCCAAAGATCGCTGCCTAATAAAATTTTAAAATAAAATGCGCAATATCGAAGTATAAAATATTACCCTGATTCAAGTAGCAAAATTATGTGAATTTGATGGCAATCTTCTCACCTCAGACGAAAAATGGCTGGACATGACCCTATTCAATCTTTACGGACAATAATTATTGGTATTACATGTCGTCCACGATTATACATGACTATCGAAACACACATTGATCGGTCGCTCTGTTCACAAATCACCTCGGACACTAACTTGCATATTTTCCGAGCATCTATTTTCCCTGGAAACTATTTGAAACAATACAGGCTTTTCGCCTACAACCATCACATATGTCGTCGCATATTTAACACTCTCGGTTAAATTATTCATCTCTCAATTCTATTTATTCATCAATATTCTTGACGTAGTAACTCATAGTACGGCCTCGCTCGTATCAGGTGGGCGAAATAACTGTGTCGTTCACACATCCATTTTTACGACATTATTCATGACATGGTCCAAATATCACATTTTCCATTTTTCAATGTAGATCATCGGGGATATTACTGTTACTTTGCTCGTTATTTTGATCATCTACCGTTTCACATATTGCGAAATATCAGAGCTAACTTATCAATGGCTTCCTGTCACTAATTATTTAACTGAAATAACGAGACTGCCTCTCAAAAACACGGATATCGAAATGTGTAACCACGTTTACATAAACAAATTAAATTTTGCGTATCAACCATATCGTCACGAAATACAAAGTATGAGAGCTCCTGGAAACGGTCATCTGAATAATGATTACATAACATGAAATAATAAACTGGATGCGCTAATAGCAAAAGTAAACATTTAACTAACATGGCGGCATCTACAAAGTCAAAACGTCAACAAAAATAACACTCATTACCATAGTTATTATTATTATTATCATCACTTTATAAATCTGCACTACACTGTATGTAAATTTCTTAGTAAAATAGGATTCTCATATGTCAAAATGACTTACTTCAAAATGATCCAGAAATAATATGAAAAACATTTACTTAAGGAAACTACGCACATAACACTCACTAACACTTATTTATTATTATTATTATTATTATTATTATTATTATTATTATTATTATTATTATTATTATTATTATTATTATTATTATTATTATTATTACGATCCTAATTTTTATAATTACTATTACCGTGACACTATGGCATTTATATTCCGAATCGCCAAATATAATTGTCGTAGTCTCACGTTTAACTCAAAAATGAAATGATATCAAACTACAATTAATATCATCTGACACGTGAATTATTTACAATCCTATCTAAAATTCTAAACTACATTTTCATCATCGATTGTTCATAGTCCTACATATTTACATATTTACATTCTGCTCATTTACCTTATTTGTGCTGGAGGCAGGTCAGATCACTCTTCGGCCTCCGTCATGGTGAATTTAGTACTCCATCTTCAAGCTGATGTGGTTATCCAAGAGGTCACACTCACAAACTTGATGCATTTTTACGATAGCGTTGCACACGTTCACATTTATATTAGCACTCGCATTTTTAACACTCCTACGAAGATTATTCAATGACACTGCATTGAGCACCTGACGTGAAGTTGAAAGTCTGGACTCCGCTACCTGCCTAGCCTCCTACTGTCGTCTCTCTCACCCCTCTCAGTTTGTTTGTGTAAAGGATTATTGGTTATTCACCTTCTCTGACCAAAACACTGGACTCAAGGTCTTAGTGCCGCAGCATTCCACTAGTGAAAACAAAGTCCTTCTCCCTGTAACTGGCTTGAATAATTCTGCTCCCAAATATCTCACTTACAATAATAGTTCTATGCGAGTGTGGAAAAATTTAAATGTAATGTTCCCGATGATATGTGGAGAATTTTTATAATAATCGTCCTCCAAAATATGACTTTTCCACAAAATATACAAGCTACACGTGAACTAGGGAAAATGTTATGTAGCTACGTGTTACGAAGAGATTCATTGTTCATTCCGGTCATAGCATGTTATAAGTTCATTCAAGGCAAGTGTTGAGAATATAACTATCATTGTCATTCGTTAATTTAATTGCCTGATTATCTCTGCATAAACTAAAGTTGAATAAATGTTTGTCAAAGTGTTCATTTCGGCTAAGATATTACTCACACAAGTAAATATATTACTCACTCGGATGCCAACAACTGTCTCTTATCGCGTCCCGTAGAGTTGCCTACGTACATTTAAGTTCTCCCGCAAGACTGTTCGGACAAGATCAAATTCTCAAACAAGACCGGAGATTCGTACAAGGCTGCGAATTCTCACAAGACTGAGATTTCGTACAAGACTGCGAATTCTCACAAAACTGAGATTCACCACACTGGTGTCGTCGGTTTTGTAAACAGTCCTCCCCCACTTCAAAAATAGTTCTGTGGAAGGGATGTGGCGTAATAATCCTGCACTTGGGACCGATTTATCATACGTCCGTAGGTTAGAATTTTAGGAAATGTGTTCTAAATATTCCTAATTTTGGTCCAATTTACGTGTTACATTGCGTTATGAGAAACAATCACAGGTTAATTTATACGACGGCGCGCGTCACTGGCTCTATTTTCTGCAAGAGTATGGCGCCTTCCCGCCATGACTGTTCATTTCCTGGGCGATACCACTCTTCCATGTAAAATTGAAAATTTCTTAACCACTGATTAACCACACTTTTGCACTGATAAATCCTCAAGTATTGTTTGTAAGTCAGGACACATTCTTTCGCAGCTACTCCGGGCACCAAATCGCGAAATACTAGCTGTAGATTCCCACTATGACAAGACATGAAAATTTGCAATTTTGTGATTGGCTGAGACGTTCGCGCTCTTGGTAGCTTGGATTCTTCCATTTTCTGCCAAGGGATGACGGGCATTATTCGTTTCTCTCTCGGACTTCTAAGTAGGACAAATTCCGATGTGCGGATTCACGTGGGAACTGGATAGAAAGTTTCCACCTCTCGTCGGCATCATAAACATTATTGGACGTACCACTCAGGCTAGCTACTTCCTGTTCGTGCCTTAAGACGTATTCTGTGGTAATATTTTCAGTCTGAAAACGGCGCCTGAATGTTGCTTTGTGAGACTGCAAGCTTTTCCCAGCCTACTGCAGAATTCCCATATGCGAATTATTAAACATTTAATTTATGCATCTATTATGCACATTCGCTTATGGGTGCAATATATATTGTACATTATTGTGTTCGTTATCTAAAAACATGGCACTACAGCCCTGAAGGGTCTGGCCTACCAAGCGACAGATGCTCAGCCCGAAGGCCTGCAGATTGTGAGGTGTCGTATGGTCAGCACGACGAATCCTCTTGGCTTTCTATTCTGGGGCCGCTATTTCACCGTCATATAGCTCCTCAATTCCAATAACGTAGGCGGTTTGGACCTCGAACCAGCCCTCAGAACAAGGTAAGAATCCCTGACCTGGCCGGGAATCTAACCCGGGTCTTCCGGGTAAGAGGCAGGCACGCTACTCTCACACCACAGGGCAGTCTTGTATTCATTATCAACTATTTACAAAGTTAGTTTGAGCAGGTATAGGGGACACACGATCTAATAATTGTTTGGTTAAAACATATCGCATTCACTAAATCCTTTTGGAAAGCGCTCCTGTGATCAGAGCGCAGGTATCTGTGTGACGTCACGCTCGAATAGCCAATGACCGCAAGCAAGCCATTGTGGGTAACCTGTTGGTGTCGTGATAGGTCCACTCACACCCATCCGCTCACTCGTCGGCCCGAATATTCCACTCAGCTAAATACCAGCGCATTGAAATATCCGCTCACACGTTGTCCCGAAAGTCCCACTCTGAAAAATATCAGCTCAGTGAAACATCCGCTCGCATGTCGTCCCGCATACACTCCCGTCATTTAGCTGACTTTGATTACTCCCTTATGAATTTTAAGAAGTTAAGGGGTTCCTGACTCGGTCAATTCAATTGACTGTATAATACGCTGTGGTTTTTCATTTATTATTTCATTTATTCTGATTCCTAACGCACTTTTACTAGGCTTTGGACTAGCTAAATAATTGAAATATCTACCAAATATTTTGGCGTGTTTAAAATCACTTTATAAAAACTTCGTCATTTATTTCTTACTAGGAAGAGTTTTCTCAAGGTCAGTAACACTTTATTTACAAAATACACAATATATTCAGACCAAAGATCAGGTCATACGTCATGGGATGGTTTTCATCGAGGTTATTCTATTTTTTGTAAGAATGAGATCACTCTGAGATATGCTCTAATGCTGCCTATATCTTCGTGCCTCTTTACTGCATTCTCGATTCTTTCATTCAACCTTCGGTATGCAGTATTCCTTCTGTTTCTGTCGAAATTTAACTGCGATCTCATGTACGCGAATGCTGGATTTTCCGCTTCTTCCTTCAAGAGAAGCACCACGTCTCTGATTGCGTGATTCGGCTGTCCTAGTACCGGCATGTTGTTTAGGCGATGAAGCCATCCTTCAAGAGCATTCTTATCTCGATGCCTTCTCTTGTAGTATGTCCAAATTTCTACAGGAATATCTTAGTTTTCCTATCATCTCGCGAGAAAATAATAAAGAGATACTCCGTTAGCTACTACGATTGGTTCTCTAACCAACCATTTATTCCGTATTCAGTTTAGAGAAAAGCCAACGCTGGGCGCATCTGAACACGATAACGAATTTCCTCGTTTTCTCGGTATTCTTAAGCCAAGCTCTTGGATTTTCCGCCTTAGACACTTCATGTGGAAGTAGCCGCAGCTTTAAAATCTACATTAACTATCTTGGGCTTCCATCATGGTACAGCTTCTAAGTTTTTCCGAAAGAGTCTCTCATAAATACGGTATCTTTCTTTTTGTTCGGCAACAAAGCAAACAACCGAGCTTGATAGCTGCAGTCGCTTAAGTGCGGCCAGTATCCAGTAATCGGGAGATAGTGGGTTCGAGCCCCACTGTCGGCAGCCCTGAAGATGGTTTTCCGTGGTTTCCCATTTTCACACCAGCCAAATGCCGGGGCTGTACCTTAATTAAGGCCACAGCCGCTTCCTTCCGCTTCCTAGGCCTTTCCTATGCCGTAGTCCCCATAAGACCTATCTGTGTCGGTGTGACGTAAGACAAATAGCAAAAAAAAAAAAAAAAAAAAAAAAGCAAACAGGATGGGATATATGTTCGTCTCTTCGCCGCTGCTCCCCAAATCAGCGTGAATAGTGTAAATTTGTCAGAACTTTTGCTTGAACTTGAAATGTTCCGTCCATGGAAATGTTGTCATAAATGTGAAAAGTCTCTCTCTTCCATTTTCACCGCACAGAATAGTAAATATTTCGCTTAAAATACCGTATTTTAAAAGAAAAGTGATTCCATTTGTAATCTGTAACAATTCTTCATCAATCACAATTTCCTTCTGAGTCTTCGGATCCGTCTGGTTTCCTTGTGCCGTACTCCTATGCTGGTATAGGATCCTCCTGGCAGCAGACCGGCTAGGGATTTCGGTCACGAATTCGTATCCCTTATTATGAAGATCTCCCAGCTCTTCCGTGTAAATGTTTGGTATGGGAGAGTCTTCTTCTCTAGCTCGTCTTTTTGTCCGTAATCAAATTAAGCATTTTCTTAAACGTGTTATCTGTAAATTTTGCGAATGGTAAAAATGCTTAATTACTCAGGCAGGTAAACAGACAAAAAACACCTCATTTTCATTAGGGTAGCCTATAAGCCTATACTTAGATTGGTAATGAACATATACTTTGTGATAATTCATCCTCATCATAAACAAATGTTGCATATGTTGGTTATTTGCTCTCCTCTACTTCGAGGCGCGCTTCATCCGGGGCTCCACATGAATGTTCACTCATACTTATCACTTGTTTTGTTAAGAAGGAAGCCATATTTTGCAGTGTCGTCCCAGTTAAATGTAACCTAAAAGCTCTTCAGTCTGTCGAACGCACAGGTTAAATATAAATATTATACTACAACATATATCTAAAAAGCATATTATTAAGCAAGGGATAAAAATACACACTATTAAACAAGTAGCCGATGGGGAAATAGTGGACTTGAAAGTTGCTCCCAGAGCGGTAAGTCATATGCAGGTGCGCTAAAGAAACGGAGTATGGGAAAGCCCGCAGGCAACATTCCAATAACGGGAAATATTCACAACTGCTGTGTCCCATTTGCGATCACAGCAAAATTTGTCCCATTTGCGATCACTCCCATTACAGTGGAAAAAAAGGAATGAGAAGAAAGACCAGTTCGTGTCCCATTTGCGATCACTATAAAATTATTAGCAGCCTATAACGGTTTTCCAACGTCCATGCAGAAGGGGGACTGATAATTAGGGCGTACTCCACGCAACCGTATGATATGGATTCTCCCAACCCGTCCCCTCTCTCTTGAACGTTTTTTGAGGCAATATTAGTCTACAGTTTTTAACATACTGTAATTATTCGAGCTGTAGACATCCATCGTTAATGTAGCTTTTGTTGTTATCTGCGTGCTTACTTACGACAGGGAGGTCATTGAGACGAAGAGATGCAAGCCTTGTGCTTTATATTATGGATACTCTTGCAGAAATTTACGGAAAAGTCAGGGATGTATGGTGACATGGGTGTTTTCCTTTTACCGCTGGCTTTACGTTGCACCGACACAGATATGTCTTATGGCGACAATGGGATAGGAAAGGGCTAGGAGTGGGAAGGAAGTGGCCGTAGCCTTAGTTAAGGTACACTTTCTTGTTGTGAAAATACGAAACCACGGAAAACCATCTTCAGGGGTGGCGGCAATGGGGTTCGAACCCACTAAGTTATTTCCCGAATGCAATCTCATCTTTTCGCGCTATCATTATAGAATTATAATTTCTTCAACTTATTTTAATCTAAACGTGTTCTTAATCCGCGAGTGGTCGCTATGTGAGATTTTCTCTCACATTATTTTGTATTGCGATATTACTTCACAGTGATGAAAGGGAGGTGACTGCTCCTTCTTCTAGGTGAGTTTGTAACTGTCGTGAGTAGAGCGATTCACATTTGAAGGGTAAGCACCCCGTCCCCTAGTCAGAACAAAGGTTCCGATGTGTCCTTGCGCGCTGCGTGAGAGTTTCTCTCATCGCGCGACCAATGACGTTTGTGTTATGTTGAAGTGGAGCGGGAAACTTACTCCTGTTGTACGCGTTAGTATTTGTATTATGAGCACTTCTTGTTTTTGAAAATGTTATTGTCTTCAGAAAGTTTACTTTGTACGTAAATATTACTAGATATAATGCATGTGTGAGATTTTGTTTTTTACAACTTCAGGGCGGAAGTTATTTTTATGTACATTGCATATGCTATTTTAAGTAGTGATTTGTGTCTTTAAAAACAGCTAATAATTTCATTTTTATCTAAAATATGTCCAGCTCCATAGCTAAATGGTTAGCCTGCTGGCCTTTGGCCACAGGGGTCCCGGGTTCGATTATCGGCAGGTTCGGGAATTTTAACCATCATTGGTTAATTTCGCTGGCGCGAGGGCTGGGTGTATGTGTCGTCTTCATCATCATTTCACCCTCATCACGACGCGCAGGTCGCCTACGGGTGTCAAATCGAACTCGTCCTTGGACACTCCAGGCACTAAAAGCCATTCGCCATTTCATTTCATTTATCTAAAATATATAAGGTAGACCTTGAGTTTCATTTCAGTAGTAAATTTGAGCCTTACGCCCCACAAAACTGTGAAAAATATCATTTATTTTAATGTGAGAGAAAGTCTCACGCGCGACCACTCACGTTACATTTCGGCTAGCGACCACTCGCGGGTTAATATTAAGTTCTGGAATCTTGTACATCTAATCCGAGCGTACAGACAAAAATTATCATTTTATTTATATAGGTCAAAGCAGGCTGAGTGGCTGCGCGTTTTAACGAGCTACTGCTATGGAGCCAAGCTCTGCATTTAGGAAACGCGTGGGTTCAAACTCCACTGTAGGCTGTTCTCAGAATGGTTTTGTTTGGTTTAATATTTTTACTTCCAGGAAAATGCCGGGTCAGTTCCTATCCACAGGCCAGAGCTGAGTCCTCCCACCCTCTTACCCAATTTCATTCACCATAACACATTTCAACTTCATTAGCTCCTCAGCTGAGTTGTTAGGAAGGACATCCGGCCGTAGAAACATGCCGTATAAATTAATCTCATCTCATCCCCGACCCGGTATCAAGAAACGAGACTAAGGGGTAGACATACATAGAGATAGATGAATGCAGGCAAATTATATTTTGAGCAGCTGTTTACTTAACGTGTCAGTATGAATATTTGAACAGTTTGAGCATTATTTAAGCAGTGATTTACCAGGCGAGTTGGCGGTGAGGTTAGGAGCGTGCAGATAGCGGGAGATAGTGGGTTCGAACCCCACTGTCGGCAGCACTGAAGATGGTTTTCCGTGGTTTCCCATTTTCACACCAGGCAAATGCTGGGGCTGTACTTTAATTAAGGCAACGGACGCTTCCTTCCCATTCCCAGGCCTTTCCTATCCCATCGTTGCCATAAGACCTCTGCGTCGGTGCGACGTAAAACAAATAGCAAAAAATAAATAAAAGCCATAATTTAATAGTGTCCCATACTGTATAAGAAAGTGTAAGTTAACTGCCTGCTAAGTTTGAAATAAGCTATAATTTATTTTTAAAAAAGGGTAGCACTCTCGAAGAAGCAAAGTGTTACAGCAAAATCCTTTGTTTTGAAATTGGAAAGTGCAAAATTAAACGGTTTTAATTCCGGTGACCTACTTCTTAAAACTCATTTAACCGCCTTTACACCCACAACCATATCTTATTCAAATTTTATACTTTCATCTTGCTAATTCCGGTGACCTACTTCTTAAAACTCATTTAACCGCCTTTACACCCACAACCATCTGGTAACTCTAAATAAAATGTTCATTTGAGTCCTTTTTATTCTCTGTCAGTCCAGGTATTAACGCATCAGTCTCAAACAGTAAATATAAGTAATTTAATGAGTTTCAACATACGATTCGTAAAAATCCTAGCATGTAGTTTCGCCAGTTATTTGAGGGATGTCTTCCTGAACCAGTCCCTCAGCAGGGAATTCCCTCACAACAACCTGACTGTATGTCACTGATAAGAGTGATCGCAAATAGGACAATGCTTCACCCGTCAAAAATAAACTAGTCTTGTATTCTACCTGAGTGATCGCAAATGGGACGACACCATTCACAACATTCCATTTGAGCGGAAATTTCACTGAGTGGTCTCTTCATAGAACCCGTTTGGATAACCCTGACCAGGGAACATCGGCAATGGTTAAGTCTCCGATCGCGATGAAACTTGGAGAAAACATTGAGGTACACGTAAAACGATGTCAACAGCAATTTCGGGTGCCGGCATTCATTAGGGCGTTAACTAAGGGGCCTAAAAGTTGCAACATTTCAAGTTCCGCGTGAACAGAGATGAATATCTGCTGACCAATGCTAAGCCGGCACACTGCCTGCCTCGTGTCACACCTCTGCACCTCCACCCCTCCTCCGTCCTATTGGTTTGCCGCCAAACGTTTCCCTTCTCTCCGCCCCTGCCCGTCTGCTTAGCTGTTGAATGGGACCGGCGCTATACTTAGTTTCCTTTCGTACCATAATTATTGAAATCCTTCAAATATCTTTCCTATTCGCACATAATGATAATAAATAACCTGAATTAATATACCCATATCTTATTCAAATTTTATACTTTCATCTTGCTAATTCCGGTGAGTTGTAACATTCGTGGGTAAAACCCCGAGATAAGCACGATCGGGCGTTGTCAAATGTGGGATAGGGTACCGCGTCCGACCTACACTTAAATGATTATTTACTTCTACAACCACCTTAAAGCTGTCGGCAGTGTCCTATGGAGTGGAGGAACAAATGAAATTAATTAAATTAAATCACCCACCATTTCATCGCGATCGGAGACTTAAACATTGCCGATGTTCCCTCGTGAGATAGATTTTATATTGTACCTTGTTTTCCCCCGATATTGCTCCACCTCTGCCCTTTCTACTTGTCGCTGCATCATTGACGTGGCCAACCAAGCAATTCGTTTCCCACCCGTTTCCACTTAACATGAACTACATTGTAATTACGCGTGCATTATCTTGGCAATATGATGAGAGAAATTGAGTCACGGTGTGAGGAAAGTTAACGCAGTGAGCTCAGAGTTACGATTGGCGGAAGGAAATGAATTTCATATAGACAAAGTTATCAATGCATTGCTAACAGATAGTAATAAGCATCGTGAGTCGAATCGTTTTGACTGCATGGTATTCAGTATCTCAAAACCACGGTAGTCCTCAGAGAACAGCCGAATAGACCGCCATTGTTTAACAATATCATATTGACTTAGAATATAACGACAGGTTCATAAAGATAGCACATAAAGTAGGATATTAGATTGCCTTATGATATGGGCGTTACGCTTTTGAGCTACAATTTAACTTCTATCGTTTTGAGTAGATTTGATGAGTTTCTTTCTCTTTCTGCCTTTTCATTTTACGGGTCTTCACCTAAATAGTGTAATTGTTAGCAATATTAGCTGCCATCCTCTCAGGTTAGGGTTCGATTTTTGGTACTGCTAGAAATTTAAGATCGGCATGATGACTGATATGTGATTAGATATGTATATGCATCTCACCTGCATCATAGGTAGGTTTGAAACGGATACACCACCTTAGAACACTAATTAACATTTAGGCTTGTGGTTTTTTTTTTCTCGATACTGGTGTATATTTGTGTTAGATAATTGCCTTATAGATTGTGTACATCTGGCACATTTTATGTTTTTAGTACCCGCAATTGCTTATTTCACCTAATTTAAGATACTTTTTCCACGGTTTAGGATAATATGCTCTTTGATCATTTCCATTCAGTAAGGATTGGGGAGTGAGGATTTACATTAAAAATCGCTCCAACCCGTGACTGGATGATGTCCCTTTGCCCCTTAAATTAAACAAAGATGGACTGCAGAATTTTATTTCAAACAATGCAATATTAAAAAATATGGCGCACCAATTGTTGAATCCTCTTTGTACTTTAATTAGTGATGGTCTTGTTCAGAGTAGCAAAATTACAACCACATTTATTAAGGTTAGAATTTGTAACTTTATCTATTGGAAACACGATCTATCCTATTTATAAACTTAAGAAGCACCTGAAATACAACTGTACACTACTGTTTGGGTTTAGTTACGTGCGTTTTAGATGCAGTAACTCACTAAAATTATTACTTGAAATCAAAAAGCGATAGGCTACAGCGATTCAAACACAATGGTAGTTGAATCAACATTTTCCCAGGGGTATAAGGTTACATACGGTGTCAATGACGTCTCACGTTATCAAGGTCACGGACCTGTGCCGTCATCAAGGCCGTTAAGTCGTGATCTAACAGTCATAACCTAACCTCATAGGATCCTTGGAATAGCCCATTGATCAGGTTAGTGACCTGTTTTGGAGTAGAATGGGTATAACCTCTCCACTGGACCGGTGACCATGAACCGATCTGCTGCTAACAGACTACATAGAGGAGACCACCGGTCGGATCAATGACCGGTTATGCTCTGTTGTTTTGGGAGAGGACATTCTCCGGTTTCCCACCAGTCCCTGGATTTCTCCCAGGTATGGGAGCGGAGCCGCTGAAAATCCAACAGTCAGCGATGCGTCTCGAGGGCAGAATGTCGACAACCTGCCACTCCTCTAGCTTGTATTGAATACCTAGGTGGTATAGAGCGCAACACCATCGACTTATATGGCGGACATTTCACATCTAACTTTGATATCTGTCACTTAGACGTCTGTCACAGACCGCATGAGGCTTGAAAACTGAACGCTGGAAGACATAAAGGTCTATAATGATTATGTATGCATGTAATGTATGTATGTGTGTGTGTATGTATGTATGTATGTATGTATGTATGTATGTATTGTAACCGTTCATCACCATGCCATAGGCATATTATAATGTTTAGTCAATCATGTATGCCGTTTTCCGCAACATTCTGCGACATATAATATCGTAATTAGCAGTTTACGTTCCGAACCGGGACACGAGTTGCGATACGCAAGCCCGAAGGAAGCAGGTTTCTGTGCTGTATCGAGAGAAGTATAGCGTATTACCGCGGAACCTTGAAATTGCGCTCCCACTCAGTGCGAGAGAGGAGGAGAGATGACGCTACGCGTTAATATGTATTTTGTCAGAGATTGGGGTGAATTAAGGTGTGTTAACCCCCAAGAAATAAAAATGCTTATTGATTCAACACCGCATTCATTGGTGCCAATTCACCATATTTAACTAAAATGTAGGGGAAGAAGAACGCATTTGTCTGAGATAATCTATGGAAATTTATAAGTCAAGTCTCATTCGAACCGACGTATTTAATGCAAATTGTTGATGCATATAAACGCAATACTATAATAGTGGATCGGTAATGACGCATGCCATATAGTGGTGCGCAGACTGAAGCCGAGTGCTAAGATTTGGCAACGTGAGGAAAAAAGTGGGAGCACTGACGAGATGAACCATGACGCGTGAATTTATCAAAGGACGCTTTTGAAATTGTGAACGACCCGCTGATCGGATAGACATAAAACTGGATCAGTATAAAACAGCTATAATTTGATTACTTTCACGTCACTGAAAGATTACGTTTAGCGGAGCCGAATCTCGATTAGGGGCGTGGTTTGTCACCTCACCGACCACTCAGCCCAGACACTATAAATAAAACCCGGACCTAGATGCAGGATCCCATTGTAATTTGTGCAGCCCCAGTACTTACGTGTCAGTAATGAACTGTGGATATTAGTGTGTGAAGTTCTGTGTCGAGGAAAAACATATCAGAACGGTGTAAATATCGTGGTGTGGTACGAGATAAAGTACAGTGGTGATTAATAGAGGTGTTATTTCAACATTTAATCCTTTAAATATTGGTGACTTAAAGGCTTATGATGCAATCATCAGAGAACGGGCAAACGCATCAGGTTGTTTAGTAGTAGTGAATAGTGGCCGGTTTTGAGGCATTTAAACAGTTAGTGATGCTCAGTAAATTAAAAGAACAGTGTTTGTGATAAGAAAAACGTTTGAATACTCTATGGACACTCGTGGTAACAATTAGTCAGACTGTGTGATTAAAGGGGAAATGAATAGTGATTTATACAAACGTACTGCTATTCGGGTTAGTCCGTTTGAATTTTTAAGTGGATCTAATCACCAGTAGTTTTTTTCGAAAACACATAAACAGTGTTCATTAACTAATTTATCATTTTTGCCTGTTTGTTCGTGAGTGATCGTCGGACCCAGAACTGGAATCAACGAAAGTCGCGCCTAGTACCAGCATTCATCTCTTCAGGGAACGTCTAGAGATTCCAACAGTAGAAGACCACAATTTGAGACATGGGCGGTATAATGAGGAAGAGGAACCAAGGAATATTTAAGAGTGGAGCTGTCATCATGAAGGTCTAAAAATCCCAGATGTACCCTCTAGATGGCAGCAAACCACACGTAGTATCGATATGTACATTTTTAATATATACTAAACCATGAGATTTGCATGCCGATATCAACTTTTATTCGTAAATAAAAGTTTGTTTACTTTATGTAATTAATAATATTAAATGTAGAGAACACTATACGCATGTGACTGGGAAAGATTGTTTTACTAATTTAATTACGATTTCTTCTGTGATTTAAGGATAATCACTAATATTTCAGCGGGCTTATTAACATGAATTAGTACATAGATCCCATAAAATTTTAGTGCGTGTGAAGCATATATTTTAAGGGAGAATGGCACTTCAGCTAAATTTATAATATCTTCCTAATGTTACTAACTGGTAAGGATCTTCGTGATAATTTGAATATAGGTTGTGTGTGCGCTTCTCAGGGTAATTCATCTATTTTATAAATCCCATAATAATAAATGTATGATCATTGAAGATGTTCGAGCAGAGGTGCAATTTGTGAATTATATAGATACGCGAGTGAAATGGAATTAGTTAAATGACCTGCGGGAATAGAGTCTTCCATGTAAAGGAATAAAATGGATTTGAGATGCAGTAGTGTGACAATGGGGAAGATGAGACTTGCGAAATGTTTGAGATGGCAGAATGACAAAGAATTAGAATAATGATGGCTGTCTCGCGACGTACTGAATTAGGCTGTGTATGGCCGGAATAATGAGAAATAAGAATTGGCGGCCCTTAAATAAATGTGTACGTGGAAACAAGCCAAAATGAGAAGAAAGAAAGAAATAAATAAATAAAGAAAGAAAGAAAGAAAGAAAGAAAGAAGTAGAAAGTGTCTTTGTCGCCGCAAGGTAGGACACTGAAACACTACCAGAGAGAGAGATTTATGATGTAAGGGATTTGTCCGGTCCATGCGGACCGAGTTATCTTCAAGAGTTCTCAGAACATTTGCCCATGTACGTCTCTTCATTCACCACTGCAATATCAATCCCATGCTAATAATATTTTATAAGTAGCGTTGATAATTTTATGATTCTGCGAAGGACGTATTCCTCCTCGTTTTATTTATTAAATTAACTCGTGATAGGAGTTTCAGATTTTTGTACCTTGGAAGCTGGAGAACTTGGGTTCGACCCGCGTCAAAACGATGGATTTAACCTGACACCATATGGCTTGACTAGGCCATACCTTCAAGGTGCATTGTTTGCTATATGTTTAATATTTCTCTGTGTAATGTATTCATGTATTTCCGTTATTATCAAGTGTTTATGGTGATGGGTAGGATACCAACGTTGTGCTGATCCACTTTGAATATAACAGTGTCAGGTTAACCCAGGATACGTGTATGTGTTCAGTATAATATGTAATTTATGTGGTCAAATATACCATGTGATCGATATGCGACGATGTAATCTCGTGCGTAAAATGTATGAATTTAATCTGCCTGAATTCCACAACCATGACAGCTAACTCATAATAGGATTTCATGAGAGTGCCATCCTGACCTTGTGGTCAATCCATTCAAGTAATAGATACCATCGAGTATCATTGCTCAGAGATAAATAAACTTGTGCTTGTGAAAAATGTATATAGTGTTAGTGAGCGCTAGTAAAGTGATTTAAAGTATGCCAAGCGATAGCCACGAAAGTGTACGAACTGACTGAGTCATACTGTATACAAATTATTGCTTTACTATTGATTATTTTTATGTGTAATAATATGGTATTATCTCGTGTATTTATCGTGTGGTTCTATCAGTTTAATAAAATGTTTAGTAAATATTGGGAACAAAACTCTTCTCATTTAATAATATTAATGTATTCCTCTTACATTATAGAGAACCCTACTTTCGTTATATTTAATGTAGTGCCCATTTTTCTTTTACGCCGAGCTCGATAGCTGCAGCCGCTTAAGTGCGGCCAGTCTCCAGTATTCGGGAGATAGTAGGTTCGAACCCCACTGTCGGCAGCCCTGAAAATGGTTTTCCGTGGTTTTCCATTTTCACACCAGGCAAATGCTGGGGCTGTACCTTAATTAAGGCCACGGCCGCTTCCTTCCCACTCCCAGCCCTTCCCTGTCCCATCGTCGCCATAAGACCTATCTGTGTCGGTGCGACGTAAAGCAACTAGCAAAAAATGTTTTCTTTTATGAACATTCCATTACCCGTATGCTTCTGAGCTTTAGCAGTAGTATAATTGGATGGTTCTGCGGCCTCCTCCTCCTCCGGCTCTCGGGAGAGGCCTCCTCCTCCCGCGGGAAATTTGAATTTTGGCGGGAAATTTGAATTTTGGCGCGAGATTTGAATTTGTAAACAAAGCCACGTGCTTTTTGACAGCTATCATCGACAACAACGCATCGCTAACCTCAGTACTGCCATCTTGACGGGCCTAAACCTCAGTAGTGCCAACTTAACCTCACTAGCTCGAGATAAACAAAGCCACGTGTTTTTTGACAGCCACGTGCTTTTTGACAGATTTGTAAACAAAGCCACGTGCTTTTTGACAGACAACAACGCATCGCAAACCTCAGTACTGCCATCTTGACGGGCCTAAACCTCAGTAGTGCCAACTTAACCTCACTAGCATGAGGTAAACAAAGCCACGTGTTTTTTGACAGCCACGTGCTTTTTGACAGATTTGTAAACAAAGCCACGTGCTTTTTGACAGACAACAACGCATCGCTAACCTCAGTACTGCCATCTTGACGGGAATAAACCTCAGTAGTGCCAACTTAACCTAACTAGCTCGAGATAAACAAAGCCACGTGCTTTTTGACAGCCACATGCTTTTTGACAGCTGCCATCCGCCATCTTTAAACTACAGAGCGCTGTGCTGCCCTCTTGCGTCACCTGTCATCGGCAGTGCTGCCATCTTGGCGGGCCTAAACCTTAGTGCTACCAACTTAACCTCACTAGCTCGAGATAAACAAATCCACGTGCTTTTTGACAGCCACGTGCTTTTTTGACAGCTGTCATCCGCCATCTTTAATCCATAGAGCACAGTGCTGCCCTCTTTAGCTACTTACCTTTGAAATGTGGTGGCGGATAATTTGAAAAATGCTTTTTGACAGCAGCCATCTTGCATCGCAAACCTCAGTGCTGCCCTCTTTAGCTAGATACCTGTGGTAGCAGACAATTCCACGTGACAGCAGCCATCTTTAATCAAGAGAGCACCGTGCTGCCTTCTATGTGGTGGCGGCAAATTGAAAAATTCCACGTGCTCTTGTTTGGAAACAAACTCACGTGCTTTTTTGACAGCTACCATCCACCATCTTTAATCAACAGAGCACAGTGCTGTACTCTTTAGCTAGATACCTTTGAAATGTGGTGGCGGCAATTTGAAAAATTCTATGTGCTCTTGTTGGGAAACAAAGCCACGTGCTTTTTGGACAGCTGTCATCCGCCATCTTTAATCAATAGAGCACCGTGCTGCTATCATGCGGGCAATTTCATCACCTATTACCCGCCATCTTTAATCTACAGAACACCGTGCTGCCCTCTTTATGGCTACTACCTTAAGCATGTAGTAGCGAGCAATTTGAAAAGTTCTGTTAGCTATCATCCGCCATCTTTAATCAAGAGAGCACCGTGCTGCCATCTTTAGCTAGATACCTTTGAAATGTGGTGGCGGCAAATTGAAAAATTCCACATGCTCTTGTTTGGAAACAAACTCACGTGCTTTTTGACAGCTACCATCCGCCATCTTTAATCAACAGAGCATAGTGCTGCCCTCTTTAGTTTGAAATGTGGTGGCGGCAAATTCCACATGCTCTTGTTTGGTAAACATAGCCACGTGCTTTTTTGACAGCTATCATCCGCCATCTTTAATCCAGAGAGCACCGTGCTGCCCTCTTTATCGCAGTAGATGTAAATTCGTCACCTGTCATACGCAGTGCTGCTATCTTTAGCTAGATACCTTTGAAATGTGGTGGTGGATAATTTAAAAAGAAAAATTCTACAGCAGTCCTCTCTCGACGCTAATTGCATAAGATGGCGGCTATACATGACTCCTTAAGGGTGCTTACGCAAGATGGCTGCTATACACAGGTTCTTATGAGACGCCCTTGGGATGCTTGCGCAAGATGGCAGTTATACATGGCTCCTCATGAGATACCCTAGCGATGCTTGCGCAAGATAGCGGCTGCTCTTATGGGACGGCTTAAGGGTCCTTGGCTAGAGACTCCCTAAGGATGCTTGCGCAAGATGGCGGACACAAGATGGCGGCTATACACGTCTCCTTATGAGACGCCTTAAGGGTGCTTGCGCAAGATGGCTGCTGCTCTTAGCTTAGAGGCTAACGTGTCATGATAGTTCGATTCATTAAATTTAGGGCTTAAATGCAAAATGTTAAATATATCGAAAACGGTGCACCGTAGAGCAAAACGGACAAACTTTTTCTGCCTAATACCTAGGTTCGCAGTATGAGGAACAAGAAAATCATAGTCTAATGATGGGATCAACGGTTCGGTTCCTACTTAGGCCCTTTGGCATTTGCTCTGTTTTAGCTTGTATTGAAGCGAGTCTTCGTAACATGATCAGGTTTAGCTATGGTAGAGAGTATAACGTGCCGTGCAGGTTCGATTCATTAAATTTGGAGGCTTAAATGCAAAATGTTAAATATCTCGAAAACGATGCATCGTAGAGCAAAACGGACAAAATTTTTCCGCCTAATACGTAGGTTCGTAGTATCAGGAACAAGAAAAAACATAGTCTAATGATGAGATCAACGGTTCGATTCCTACTTAAGCCCTTTGCCATTCGCAGCTATCTATTTCTACAAGATGGTGGCTGCTCTTATGAGAAACAAGATGCCTTGAGACGTCCTAGGGATGCTTACGCAAGATGGCAGACACAAAATGGTGACTATACATAGCTCCTTATGAGACGGCCTAGGGGTGCTCGCACAAGATGGCGGCTACTCTTATGAAGAAAGCTAGCTTAGAGGCTACTGCGCAAGATAACAGCTGCTGTTATGCATGTGGTGGAGGGCAATTTGAAATTCTATGTGCTTAATCAACAGAGCACCCTGCTGCCCTCTTTAGCTGAAATGTGGTGGTGGATAAATTGAAAAATTCTTTTGACAGCTATCATCTTTAAACAAAGGCGACTATACATAGGCTGTTAAGGCCTTATCATTCTCCTCCTCCTCCTCCTCCTCCTCCTCCTCCTCCTCCTCCTCCTTCTCTACCTCCTCCTCCGCCTCTTATGTCAAGGCATAGCTTTATATCGAACAAGTTTAAACCTGCATCGCGAAGGCAAGCGTGTGCAGCGATAACATTATTGTGCATGTTTAGACTTTCGAAACATAAGAAGAGTAGAATCAAACGCTGTACTCGATACGACATGTGATCAGAACATTGATTGATGCGTTCAGAAAACAAAATAAGTGATCAAGACTAGAATCGAACAATGTACTCAATACATCATGTGTTTAGAATATGTCAGGGGATACGCTTGTTCTAAGAAGATCAGATTGAAACATAACAAGACTAGAATAGAACACTGTAATCGATGTTGTTAACTTCAACATGTGATCAGAACATTGATTGATGTGTTCAGAACACAAAATAAGTGATCATGACTAGAATCGAACTCTGTACTCGATACAACATGTGATCAGAACATTGATCGATGTGTTCAGAACACGAAATAAGTGATCAAGACTAGAATCGAACACTGTACTCAATACAACATGTGTTTAGAACATGTTAGGGGGTACCCTCGTTCTAAGAAGATCAGAATGAAACATAACAAGACTAGAATCGAACACTGTAATCGATGTTGTTAACCTCAACATATGATCAGATCATTGTTTGATGTGTTCAGAGCAAATGTACAATTTTGATGATTTGCGCAGCTAACTCGCTCGGTAAACGATATAGCCAAAGTATAACTTCAAATTATTTACCTTCCATCATTCGTCTTGTGTGTAAAAATCAGTCGAACAAGTTATCGCATAAACATGGCTGAAAAAAAATCGTGATAGGGTATGGAACCCAGGGGTTACATCTTATCAGAAGGGCAAAAAGGATGAAAGGACTCTTCCTCCTCCTTACCGCACATTCCTTGGCTAAAGGGCTAATGGGCTAAAGGGCTAATGGGCTAAAGGGCTAAAGGGCTAAAGGTGCAACAACCTCATCGATCGCTATCAGCAAGAACGCTTGTACTTTGTTAAGTGTAGAAAATTAATCTTTATTGGTAAGTGGTTTTATGTTCAGAACAAGGAATGGAACCTAGGGGTTACGTCTTACCTAATAAAATCCCCGAGGTGCGATGAGTTACGTTTTTCGAACTAGTGTTTGGAACACTGAACTTTTCAAGATGGCAAGAGTGAGGTTAGCAATGTTCTGTTGTTGGATTTTAAATTCCGCGCTACAACATGCATAAGGTGGCAGCCCTTGAGGTTTACTCCCGTAAAGATGGCAAGAGTGAGGTTAGCAATGTTCCGTTGTTGGATTTTTAAAATTCCGCGCTATAACATGCATAAGGTGGCAGCCTTGAGGTTTACCGCCGTAAAGATGGCAGCAGTGAGGTTAGCGACGCTCTATTGTCCTTCAAAGTGAGGTTAGGGTTCGTCAAGAAGACAGCTGTCAAAAAAGCACGTGGCTATGTTTACCAAACAAGAGCACGTGGTCGTGACGTCACGGTCACGTAGTATGCTGCCTCAGCATGCAAAGTTCAATGTCTACACCTACGTAGTAAACATTCTGCTGTGTTCACAAGATTTTTTACACATAACTATTCTTTATGCTTTAAGTTCATGCACATAGGCTATGCTAAGATAGCAGCACAAACACATGCGAACTTTGTACATTCTAATGGAATATGTTTAGTACTGCGTGCATCATAGATACATGATGTGTACACGCATTTAAACATGGCTATACTTAATGCTGCTGCTTTGTTTACAAGATTTTTATACATTGCTATTCTTTATGCTTTAAGTTCGTGCACACACAAGCGATAGTCGTACGCTCTGGCAGGAGAAGTTTAGTACGATATTCGATACATTATCGGTAGGTGATGTGTACACGCTTTAGAACATAGCTCTTCTTTGTGCTTTAAGTTCGTGCACATGGGTTAGGGATACACAAAAGCGATTGCTATATGCTCTAGCGGAAGAAGTCTAGTACGATAGTCGATGCATGTAAAATCGATAGGTTTTGCTAAGGTAGCAGCACACTTACACGATTTTAGCACAATCTAGTGGAAAAAGTTTAGTATGATAGTCGTTTCATGCAAAATCATTAGGTAATGTGTACACGCTTTGAAACAAGGCTATTCTTTGTACTTTAAGTTCATGCGTACAGGTTATGCTAAGAAAGCAGCACAACCTAGCGGAAGAAGTTTAGTACGATATTTGATGCATGCAAAATCAATAAGTAATGTGTACACGCTTTAAAACATGGTTATTCTTCGTACTTTAAGTTCATGCATCTTAGTTATGCTAAGATAGCAGCACAATCTAGCGGAAGAAGTTTAGTACGATATTTGTTGCATGCAAATCGATAGGTGATGTGTACACACTTTGAAACATGGCTATTCTTTTTACTTTAAGGTCATGCGTATAGGTTATGCTAGGATAGCAGCACAATCTAGCGGGAGGAGATTAGTACGAGAGTCAATGCATGCAAAATCCATAGTTGATGCGTACATGCTTTGAAACATGACTATTCATTGTACTTTAAGTTCATGGGTATAGGTTATGCTAAGATAGCAGCACAATCTAGCGGAAGAAATTTAGTACGATATTTGATGCATGCAAAATCGATAGGTAATGTGTACACGCTTTGAAACATGGCTATTCTTTGTACCTTAAGGACATGCTAAGATAGCAGCACAATCTAGCGGAAGAGGTTTAGTACGAGAGTCGATGCTTGCAAAATCGATAGGTAATGTGTACATGCTTTGAGACATAGCTATTCTTTGTACTTTAAGTTCATGCGTCTTAGTTATGCTAAGATAGCAGCACAATCTACCTGCAGAAGTTTAGTACGAGAGTCGATACATGCAAATTCGATAGTTGATGTGTACACGCTTTGAAACATGACTAATCATTGTACTTTAAGTTCATTTCTATAGGTTATGCTAAGATACCAGCACAATCTAGCGGAATAAATTTAGTACGAGATTTGATGCATGCAAAATCAATAAGTAATGTGTACACGCTTTGAAACATGGCTATTCTTTGTACTTTAAGTACATGCGTACAGGTTATGCTAAGATAGCAGCACAACCTAGCGGAAGAAGTTTAGTACAATATTTGTTGCATGCAAAGTCGATAGGTAATGTGTACACACTTTGAAACATGGCTATTCTTTTTTACTTTAAGGTCATGCGTATTGGTTATGCTAAGATAGCAGCACGATCTAGCGGAAGGAGTTTAGTACGAGAGTCAATACATGCAAATTCGATAGTTGATGTGTACACGCTTTGAAACATGGCTATTCTTTGTACTTTTAAGTTCATGTGTATAAGTTATGCTAAGATACCAGCACAATCTAGCGGACGAAGTTCAGTACGAGATTCGATGCATGCAAAATCGATAGGTGATGTGTACACACCTTTTTACTTTAAGGTCATGAGTATAGGATGTGTTAAGATAGCAGCACAATCTAGCGGAAGGAGTTTAGTACGATATTTGATGCATGCAAAATCAATAAGTAATGTGTACACGCTTTGAAACATGGCTATTCTTTCTACTTTTAAGTTCATGTGTATAAGTTATGCTAAGATAGCAGTACAATCTAGAGGAAGAAGTTTAGTACGATATTTGTTGCATGCAAAATCAATAACTAATGTGTACACGCTTTGAGACATAGCTATTCTCTGTACTTTAAGTTCATGCGTATAAGTTATGCTAAGATAGCAGCACAATCTACCTGCAGAAGTTTAGTACGAGAGTCGATACATGCAAAGTCGATAGGTAATGTGTACACGCTTTAAAACATGGTTATTCTTCGTACTTTCAGTTCATGCATCATAGTCATGCTAAGATAGCAGCACAATCTAGCGGGAGAAGTTTAGTACGAGAGTCGATGCGTGCAAAATCGATAGATAATGTGTACACGCTTTGAAACATGGCTATTCATTGTACTTTAAAGTCATGCTAAGATAGCAGCACGATCTAGCGGATGAAGTTTAGTTCGATGGTCGATGTATGTAAAATCGATAGGTGATGTGTACACGCTTTGAAACATAGCAATTCATACTGCTGCTCTGTTCCCAAGACTTTTAAGCATAGCTAATCCTAATGCTGCTCTTAGCGACGTCGAGCTAAGGATTGATTACGTGACCGTGACGTCACGACCACGTGCTCTTGTTTGGTAAACATAGAAACGTGCTTTTTTGACAGCTGTCTTCTTGACGAACCCTAACCTCACTTTGAAGGACAATGGAGCGTCGCTAACCTCACTGCTGCCATCTTTACGGCGGTAAACCTCAAGGCTGCCACCTTTTGCATGTTATAGCGGGGAATTTTAAAAATCCAACAACGGAACATTGCTAACCTCACTCTTGCCATCTTTACGGGAGTAAACCTCAAGGGCTGCCACCTTATGCATGTTGTAGCGCGGAATTTAAAATCCAACAACAGAACATTGCTAACCTCACTCTTGCCATCTTGAAAAGTTCAGTGTTCCAAACACTAGTTCGAAAAACGTAACTCATCGCACCTCGGGGATTTTATTAGGTAAGACGTAACCCCTAGGTTCCATTCCTTGTTCTGAACATAAAACCATTTACCAATAAAGATTAATTTTCTACACTTAACAAAGTACAAGCGTTCTTGCTGATAGCGATCGATGAGGTTGTTGCACCTTTAGCCCTTTAGCCCTTTAGCCCATTAGCCCTTTAGCCCATTAGCCCTTTAGCCAAGGAATGTGCGGTAAGGAGGAGGAAGAGTCCTTTCAACCTTTTTGCCCTTCTGATAAGATGTAACCCCTGGGTTCCATACCCTATCACGATTTTTTTCAGCCATGTTTATGCGATAACTTGTTCGACTGATTTTTACACACAAGACGAATGATGGAAGGTAAATAATTTGAAGTTATACTTTGGCTATATCGTTTACCGAGCGAGTTAGCTGCGCAAATCATCAAAATTGTACTTTTGCTCTGAACACATCAAACAATGTTCTGATCATATGTTGAGGTTAACAACATCGATTACAGTGTTCGATTCTAGTCTTGTTATGTTTCATTCTGATCTTCTTAGAACGAGGGTACCCCCTAACATGTTCTAAACACATGTTGTATTGAGTACAGTGTTCGATTCTAGTCTTGATCACTTATTTCGTGTTCTGAACACATCGATCAATGTTCTGATCACATGTTGTATCGAGTACAGTGTTCGATTCTAGTCATGATCACTTATTTTGTGTTCTGAACACATCAATCAATGTTCTGATCACATGTTGAAGTTAACAACATCGATTACAGTGTTCTATTCTAGTCTTGTTATGTTTCAATCTGATCTTCTTAGAACAAGCGTATCCCCTGACATATTCTAAACACATGATGTATTGAGTACATTGTTCGATTCTAGTCTTGATCACTTATTTTGTTTTCTGAACGCATCAATCAATGTTCTGATCACATGTCGTATCGAGTACAGCGTTTGATTCTACTCTTCTTATGTTTCGAAAGTCTAAACATGCACAATAATGTTATCGCTGCACACGCTTGCCTTCGCGATGCAGGTTTAAACTTGTTCGATATAAAGCTATGCCTTGACATAAGAGGCGGAGGAGGAGGTAGAGAAGGAGGAGGAGGAGGAGGAGGAGGAGGAGGAGGAGGAGGAGGAGAATGATAAGGCCTTAACAGCCTATGTATAGTCGCCTTTGTTTAAAGATGATAGCTGTCAAAAGAATTTTTCAAATTATCCACCACCACATTTCAGCTAAAGAGGGCAGCAGGGTGCTCTGTTGATTAAGCACATAGAATTTCAAATTGCCCTCCACCACATGCATAACAGCAGCTGTTATCTTGCGCAGTAGCCTCTAAGCTAGCTTTCTTCATAAGAGTAGCCGCCATCTTGTGCGAGCACCCCTAGGCCGTCTCATAAGGAGCTATGTATAGTCACCATTTTGTGTCTGCCATCTTGCGTAAGCATCCCTAGGACGTCTCAAGGCATCTTGTTTCTCATAAGAGCAGCCACCATCTTGTAGAAATAGATAGCTGCGAATGGCAAAGGGCTTAAGTAGGAATCGAACCGTTGATCTCATCATTAGACTATGTTTTTCTTGTTCCTGATACTACGAACCTACGTATTAGGCGGAAAAATTTTGTCCGTTTTGCTCTACGATGCATCGTTTTCGAGATATTTAACATTTTGCATTTAAGCCTCCAAATTTAATGAATCGAACCTGCACGGCACGTTATACTCTCTACCATAGCTAAACCTGATCATGTTACGAAGACTCGCTTCAATACAAGCTAAAACAGAGCAAATGCCAAAGGGCCTAAGTAGGAACCGAACCGTTGATCCCATCATTAGACTATGATTTTCTTGTTCCTCATACTGCGAACCTAGGTATTAGGCAGAAAAAGTTTGTCCGTTTTGCTCTACGGTGCACCGTTTTCGATATATTTAACATTTTGCATTTAAGCCCTAAATTTAATGAATCGAACTATCATGACACGTTAGCCTCTAAGCTAAGAGCAGCAGCCATCTTGCGCAAGCACCCTTAAGGCGTCTCATAAGGAGACGTGTATAGCCGCCATCTTGTGTCCGCCATCTTGCGCAAGCATCCTTAGGGAGTCTCTAGCCAAGGACCCTTAAGCCGTCCCATAAGAGCAGCCGCTATCTTGCGCAAGCATCGCTAGGGTATCTCATGAGGAGCCATGTATAACTGCCATCTTGCGCAAGCATCCCAAGGGCGTCTCATAAGAACCTGTGTATAGCAGCCATCTTGCGTAAGCACCCTTAAGGAGTCATGTATAGCCGCCATCTTATGCAATTAGCGTCGAGAGAGGACTGCTGTAGAATTTTTCTTTTTAAATTATCCACCACCACATTTCAAAGGTATCTAGCTAAAGATAGCAGCACTGCGTATGACAGGTGACGAATTTACATCTACTGCGATAAAGAGGGCAGCACGGTGCTCTCTGGATTAAAGATGGCGGATGATAGCTGTCAAAAAAGCACGTGGCTATGTTTACCAAACAAGAGCATGTGGAATTTGCCGCCACCACATTTCAAACTAAAGAGGGCAGCACTATGCTCTGTTGATTAAAGATGGCGGATGGTAGCTGTCAAAAAGCACGTGAGTTTGTTTCCAAACAAGAGCATGTGGAATTTTTCAATTTGCCGCCACCACATTTCAAAGGTATCTAGCTAAAGATGGCAGCACGGTGCTCTCTTGATTAATGATGGCGGATGATAGCTAACAGAACTTTTCAAATTGCTCGCTACTACATGCTTAAGGTAGTAGCCATAAAGAGGGCAGCACGGTGTTCTGTAGATTAAAGATGGCGGGTAATAGGTGATGAAATTGCCCGCATGATAGCAGCACGGTGCTCTATTGATTAAAGATGGCGGATGACAGCTGTCCAAAAAGCACGTGGCTTTGTTTCCCAACAAGAGCACATAGAATTTTTCAAATTGCCGCCACCACATTTCAAAGGTATCTAGCTAAAGAGTACAGCACTGTGCTCTGTTGATTAAAGATGGTGGATGGTAGCTGTCAAAAAAGCACGTGAGTTTGTTTCCAAACAAGAGCACGTGGAATTTTTCAATTTGCCGCCACCACATAGAGGGCAGCACGGTGCTCTCTTGATTAAAGATGGCTGCTGTCACGTGGAATTGTCTGCTACCACAGGTATCTAGCTAAAGAGGGCAGCACTGAGGTTTGCGATGCAAGATGGCTGCTGTCAAAAAGCATTTTTCAAATTATCCGCCACCACATTTCAAAGGTAAGTAGCTAAAGAGGGCAGCACTCTGCTCTATGGATTAAAGATGGCGGATGACAGCTGTCAAAAAAGCACGTGGCTGTCAAAAAGCACGTGGATTTGTTTATCTCGAGCTAGTGAGGTTAAGTTGGTAGCACTAAGGTTTAGGCCCGCCAAGATGGCAGCACTGCCGATGACAGGTGACGCAAGAGGGCAGCACAGCGCTCTGTAGTTTAAAGATGGCGGATGGCAGCTGTCAAAAAGCATGTGGCTGTCAAAAAGCACGTGGCTTTGTTTATCTCGAGCTAGTTAGGTTAAGTTGGCACTACTGAGGTTTATTCCCGTCAAGATGGCAGTACTGAGGTTAGCGATGCGTTGTTGTCTGTCAAAAAGCACGTGGCTTTGTTTACAAATCTGTCAAAAAGCACGTGGCTGTCAAAAAACACGTGGCTTTGTTTACCTCATGCTAGTGAGGTTAAGTTGGCACTACTGAGGTTTAGGCCCGTCAAGATGGCAGTACTGAGGTTTGCGATGCGTTGTTGTCTGTCAAAAAGCACGTGGCTTTGTTTACAAATCTGTCAAAAAGCACGTGGCTGTCAAAAAACACGTGGCTTTGTTTATCTCGAGCTAGTGAGGTTAAGTTGGCACTACTGAGGTTTAGGCCCGTCAAGATGGCAGTACTGAGGTTAGCGATGCGTTGTTGTCGATGATAGCTGTCAAAAAGCACGTGGCTTTGTTTACAAATTCAAATCTCGCGCCAAAATTCAAATTTCCCGCCAAAATTCAAATTTCCCGCGGGAGGAGGAGGCCTCTCCCGAGAGCCGGAGGAGGAGGAGGCCGCAGAACCATCCAATTATACTACTTTTAGCCGTTGACATAATGAAAGTAGGGAGGATGGGACTTCGAGTCCCGGGAAGTGATTTCCGGAGGTTCTCATTCAGGAACTCCATTTATATATTTGTTTGTGAAGCCGAATTATGTCATTGTTGCCCTGATATGCCCGGGATGGGTACAGTATGTATGCATGTATGTATGTATGTATGTATGTATGTATGTATGTATGTGTGTATGTGTGTATGTATGTATGTGTGTATGTATGTATGTATGTATGTATGTATGTATGTATGTATGTATTGAACCATTCTGTTCATTGGAGCAATTGTATTAATTTGAGGATTGGATATTGGAATCATACTAGGCCACCCACGAAGCCGATGTCTTACAGTATATGTCATAAAGGGGTCCAGAAGAAGCGTTCTTATGTGAAGTGAGCGCGAGCGTCATTATGAGAAATCTCCAGAACTCATTAAAAGAAGTTATGTCCCAAGCCAAGCCTCTTGATGAAGTTTGGGGACGCTCTCCAGTTCCCGGCTAAACTTATTCTAGGAGGGAAGAATGAAATAAATTAATATCTTTGGTTACAGAAGAGTTGCATTGGATTTGAGACAAGAATTGCAACCTGTATTATTTCTGCTTTATTTTGATAGGCATTAGGGCTGCATTAATTAATGCATTCGCTAATTTGAGCCCATGATATAATTAATGCGGGAAAGTTTCCCGGGCACGCTAAGATTGCACGCAGCCAAGCGGCTTGATGACGCTACCCGGAATTATAAATTAAGGCCGCCAGGGCATATCAGAGTCATTCTTGGACCGAGAGGCTGCGGGAACGAATCGTCATACTGCGTGTTGGTGCTGAGAACAACGCTTTGTCTTCAAGCTACACCGACTACCTGTACTGCTCTTTCTGCAAAGATGTAAGTAATCAACTTGAATATTCAGAGGAATTGAAGATTTTACCTGTGAGATTATGCTATGGGGAGATGAGGTACTGCTTATAAGAGACTAATGAACTAGTAGCTCCATATTTCTGTGAGGTCAAGGGATTGCGGACGAAATGCTAGAATTATTATTGGCTCAGGTTAGGAATTCTAAAACTATATGTTGTCCATGTGATAGGGTGATAGAACAGTGACTGAGAGTAGTGAAGAAACTATTGTGTACCAGGTTAAAACTCTGAACGAGACTTGGTCAGTGTGACGTGTGAGACACGCTAACAGTGAAGACAGGCATCGAGTTTGGACAGTCTGTAATATATGAATTTATTTTCAGTTACCCCAGCATCAAGTCAGAACGAGTGTTTGACAGCATCATTGCAAAGAAGCCACAACCAGGAGCTGAAGCCAACACAACAACGGGCATCGATCCAGGAACGTTGGGAGCACCTGACCAGCACAACATCGAAGAGGACACCTTCCGACTACAGAGGGAGCTGTACGAAGACGCCACACAAGCAAGAATGTCTCCAAGTGGTCAACAGTCTCTGACGACAGCTCTGCAGTCTATCAGAATGTGGTAGATCCAGTGGTCCACAGGGATGGCCGCTCCGCTATGTTCTCTAAATTAAGGTCAGAGCTTTCCAATTCTGTTTCAAGCATGTCATTTAAATTTAGATAGGAATATGGGGGCCGTCAGTCAACTGATTTGTGGTAATAGGATAATTTCCCTTGTAATATAGAGCTAGGCCTCAAACTCGAACCCCGTACTTTAAGGTAGATGTTATTGGTAGAGTCCTTGTTAGCGAATTTATAGTTCATTTTGATTGCGTTATTTTAAAGTACGTGTTTTTGTAAGGGTCTGATTGAACTCATGTGGGCATAGGAGGTTAGTCTACAGATAGGTACTTTTATTAGATCACATTCAGGCATTTGTTTCTGCAGACGTAGAAGTGTATAGTTATGACCAAATCGTGACCAAGTCGTGACCAGTAATTCACCCAGATTCACTGATAGAGTGAGCGAGTCCAAATATTTAAGAGATTTGAGCCCATAAGAGGCAGAAGTAAAATTTGCAGTTGGTATGAGAGAGCCCAACCATTGAGAGTTTATTGAATATATTTTGGAAATGCCTAGTATGGCAATGTGACGATCGCTTAATGATTAGTGTTTTGTAGCACCAGGATTTAGCCCATGAAAGGCATTAGTAAGATGAGCGAGATTGCTGAAGGTATGGAGACGAGGGCAGAGAGCCCAGGTATATTTAAATGATGGCTTTAGCAGCTGACTACGTGAAGTGTTCTTTTGAAAGGCAAGACTTTAGCCTGTCTCCCCGTTGGAGCTCATAAATTAGGGGACTGCCGCAAGTGGAGGGGTGAGAATGGAGGTCATTGAGCTTGACGTCACAGGCTGGTGTGTTGGTCGTCTGCAGTATTTCAAGTATGCTAGGAGGGGAAGAAACGACCTTCTTGTTTTGAAAGCAGAGAGAGAGATTTGTTTTATGTCCTATTTGTTTTACGTAATATTTTAACACTGGCCCGTTTTATACTGACACCCTTGTATGTGTTGATTGGATTCTTTCATATTGTTTGCATAGGTATCTTGGACACCTTACCTGTCATAGGACTAGGGTTCGTGACCAAGTCAGGTCATTGTATATTTTGTGGTGATTTTGTTGGCACCGGGGTTCGACGGCGCGAGGCATTGTAAATTTTTATGGGAATCATTGTTTTTGTGTAATTAAGCAGATATCCATCTTTCAAAACTTCGTTACTTACACCATTGTAACATGCTTGTTGCAGCTCACGTGTTTTCGTGAAGGCAGTGAACTGATAGTCATCGGCTCAGCGTCATTTTCCCATCTCATATTGAAATGATCTTTTATTTGTAAATAATTCAATTTTATGTAATAAATCCCTATTTGTTAAACTTTGAATGCAGCGGTGTTTTCTGTTAGATATTTTATTTTAATTTTTTTAATTTAGTCGAATTTTTACCTGAGTAGGCACATGTCCTAGTGTTTTATCTTTATGTTGCCCCGTTATACCCATGTTATCCCTGAGAAGAGCGCTCTCCCGGCTGATTGAAGAGGACAGTGTTCAGGTAAGACTATGTGCACCAGCTCACGTCTGTGAGAGTTCGTTCACTACTGTACTCTGGGTTCGAGACCGGCCTTCGCCTGGACGGAACTTTATAGTGCAGTAGGGCACAGTATGTATGTATGTATGAACTTCTTGATAGCTGTTACGACCACGTGCACATGCGATTGAGAACGTTAGATGGGTAATAGATTACAGATCGTGCGCGAGATTTCTTTAGGTGTCAGAGAGCGTGTGGAGCATAAGACGACGTGTCTCTTTTGAATTTGACAACCAGATGAACGTGCAAAAGTGTAGTTTAACAACGTGTTTAATGGGTGAGACCAGACGGCGGGGTGGGGCTGTTTGTTATGTGGCGATCAAGTGCTCTAGCAAAGTTGACCTACAGTCGTGACTCTTAGAGCTGGTTCGAATAGTCACCCTCTTTGGTGATTAGAACTGTCATTTTCCAAACTAAACGCTTTATCTGTTAGGTTGAAGTGTAGAGACTTCTAGTTGTCTACACTACTTTTTGCAATACTCCGGAATCGAACCCTTGTGTTCAGAACGCACTAGAATCGAGGAATGTCAACGCTACTAGGTCCATCCAAATATGTGGTCCATCCACAGGTCCACAGAAGAGGACTGTCAAAACGATTGTGTCCATTCGTATATGTGGAACATCCATAGGTCCACAGACGATGACTGTCCACGCTACCAGGTCCATCCACATATGTGGAACATTTCCTCGTCGACGGACGTGAACTGTCCGTGCTACTAGATCCATCCACAAGTAGACCGTAACTAAATCCTTAGGTGAGGACTGTCCGCACTAATAGGTCCATCCACATATATGGACCATCTCTAGGTTCACAGAAGAGGGCTTGTCCACGGCACTAGTCCCAAACCGAGCGCTCAAATATATATGGTCTGTGACAGGTGTCAAACTGACAAACATCATAGTCCGATGTCCGCCATCATGTATTAGTGCCGATGATGTTGCTCGCTAAATCCCCAAGGTATCCAATAGAAGTTCCAAAGAGCAGCAGATCGTCGGCAGTCTGTCCTCTAAATGGACCGCCGACCGCCGGGTACTGCAGCAGTCCCGCTCGCATGTCTGGGAGGAATCCAGGGACTGGTAGGGAACCGATAAATGCTCACAGGCCGAATGATGGCAATTTTTGGAGGAAAGTATATAGTAACTGACCTGACCGATTGCCTCCTCCGTGTAGTCTGTGACGTTAGGTGAGGATTGTTAGGTCAAGGCGCGCACGTGGTTTGTGAGAGATGTCCGCCATCTTGTGCCAGGGTCAATGGTTCTCCGCTGTATATCCCCCACCAATAACTAATAGTTGCGTTCACTATATTCCCCCAACCTTTCCATCGCCCCAACTCCCTACCTTGCATTACAGCGTGCGTTCTGTCATCAGACATACAGCCCACTGTTCGTCTTGGCAGTCCACCGCTCTTGGGCTTCGAGCATGAGGGGAAAATGAAGACTGCTGGTGAAACTGGCGAACGCTTACTGGGCCAGCCGTTGACAACTGCTTTGGTGGTTCGGTGTAGGGTCACTTGTCTAGGGCAGATGTTAGCGCACTCTCTCCCAAAACCGGTCACTAACCTAGGTCCTTTCACGGTATTTACAATCCAGAAGACATTAATTGAATACATATATTTCGATACTTCAGTTAATTCTTATGGCAGACAATCGCATAATGCTTTCTGGACCACCCTTTATGAGCAACAGCAAACGGAAGAATGTATAAAAGTTTAAACTCTGCATATATTGTGTGGCTGACCGGTAACAAGTTGTCCGCAGTTATTGAATACATTTCATGTATCAGGCTTTATTTGAGAAATTCCCACTTCATGAGGAAATGATGTAAAGCAAATGAAGACGGTATTCATATTGCATGCCTGGACCTATGCATGAAATTAAAGTTAATTTTAATTTAAATCATTCGTGAATTTGCAATGCATTCAAAGAAATGTGATTGAATAATAGATAATAATACTTTGTAAGTAGTAGAGTTATAATGGGAGCTGAATCAGCACTTTCCCATGGGTGACAGCTTACATCAGGTCTCAATGACCTCTCACGTCAACATAGCGGCCTTCGGTTGAGAGGGTCCCTGGTTCGATTCCGGGCCCGTTCGGGGATTTTAACCTTGTATCGTTAATTTATATGGCTCGGGGACTGGGGGTTTATGTGGATCTAAATGCACATCTTCATCTACACCCAACATATTACACTACTAACCACAACAGGAATATGCAATAGTGATTATGTCCGAACACGATTGCCAGGCATCAGGAAGGCATCCGGCCGTGAAACTAGGCCAAATGCACACATGTGCTGACCCCAAGAAATTGGGAAGAAGGCCAGGAAGGAGAAGAAGGAGGAAGACAATTCCAACTCTTCGAACTGTTCCTTGTTGGGCCCCTTTAAACAACAAGCATCATCATCATCATCATCATCATCGAACTGTTCCTGAGAAATGTGGAAGTAGGAGGAAGGGAAAAGGTAGAAAAGGGAAATATAATTTAGAGGATAGGAAACGACAGGTGGAACAGGGTCATGGGAGGGAGAAAAGGGAGGAGGAAGTAGCCTCTGCAGCTATCAGGAAAGATAAGGCTGACCAGCAAAGGAGGGGTTTAAATGAGGTAGGCAGGTTTGAGGCTCTGGTCATGGGGGATTCCACTGTTAGACATGTGAGGAAAGTTTGTGGAGAAAAGGGAGCCAGGGTAGAGTGTTATCCAGGAATTCGGGTGAGGGAGATGTTGAGGAAAGTAGAAGAGAACGAGGAGGGAAAGGAGAAGGTGGTAATGTTTCAAGTTGGTACTAACAACGTAAGACAAGCAGGTATAAGTACCAACATAGTTGGGGACGTGTGCGGTCTGATAAATGCAGCACGAGTGAAATTTAAGGAAGCGGAGATTGTTATTAGTGGAATACTGTGTAGGAGGAATAGTGTCTGGAAGATGTTTGGGAATTGTAATGAGACTATGGAGTGGGTGTGTGGGAAACTGCGAGTGACATTTCTAGATCCTAATGGGTGGGTAGGAGATAGGGATCTGCGCTCAGATGGCCTTCACTTAAACCGCAATAGTACGTATAAGTTAGGAAATTTGTTTAGAATGGTTATTGGGAGGTACATTTAGGGAAACGTGGAGATGGCATAAAAATGTTAATGTTGAACTGTAGAAGTATCGTAAAGAATAGAATAGAATTAAGAAATTTTATAGATATATACTTACCAGGAATTGTAATAGGAGTTGAATCATGGCTGAAAAATGAAATAATGGATGCAGAAATTTTCTCACGGAACTGCAATGTGTATCGCATATATAGGATAGTAATGGTAGGAGGGGGAGTATTCATTCTGGTGAAAGAAGAATTTGGAAGCTGCGAAAAACTTAAAGATGACAACATGAAATTCTAGTTGTAAGGCTCATTTCCAAAGATAATAGGCAACTTGATGTGTTTGGAGTGTACAGTTCGGGAAAGGGCAGCTCTGACGTTGATTCAGAATTATTTAATAAGATAACCAGACATGTGGGAAACGGTATGGAAATGAATGTGACTGTAGCGGGAGATCTCAATTTACCAAATGTCAATTGTGAAGGTAATGCGAACGACAGGAAGCATGACAAACAAATGGCAAATAAGTTAATACGGGAAGGGCAGCTGACTCAGAAAGTGATGGAACCAACTAGACGAAAGAATGTCCTGGACGTAGTGCTGGTAAAACCAGATGAGCTGTATAGAGAAATCGAAGTAATAGATGAATATTAGCGATCACGAAGCTGTTTTTGTTGTAGTTAAAAATAAATGTGATAGAAAGGAAGGTCTTAAAGTAGGACTATTAGGCAGTACCTTATGGCTGATAAAACGGACATGAGGGAGTTTTTAGAAAGTAGCTATGATCGGTGGGAAACGGTAAATAAAAATGTTAACAGACTCTGGGAAGGGTATAAGCAATTGTTGAGGAATGTGAAGACAGGTTTGTAACTTTAAATGTGGCAAGGAATGGTAAAGACCCACTATATTATGACAGAGAAGTAAAGAGTCTAAAAAGTAGGTGCAGATTGGAAAAAAATGAGTTAGAAATGGTTGTGGAAGTAAGGAGAGATTGAGGTAACTTACTAGGAAATTGAATCTAGCAAAAAGTAAGCTAAGGATAACATGATGGCAAGCATAATAGTCAGTAATAATAATTTAAGTGAAGAATGGAAAAGTATGTGTACATACTTTAAGGCAGAAACAGGTTCCAACAAGGACATTCCCTGAATCATTAATGAACAAGGGGAGTGTGTATGCGAGGATCTTCAAAAGGCAAAAGTATACAGTCGGCAGTATGTAAAGATTGTTGGTTACAGGGATAATGTCCAGTTAGAAGGAGTCACTAATACTAAAGAAGTATTAAAATTTACCTATGATAGCAAAGATGTTTACAACAAGATACAAAAGTTGAAAACAAGAAAAGCTGCTGGAATTGATTAGATTTCGGGCGATATATTAAAGACATTGGTTGGGATATAGTACAATATCGGAAGTACTTATTTGATTATTGTTTGCATGAAGGAACTATACCAAAGTAATGGAGAGTTGCTATAGTTTACCCAGTGTATAGAGGAAAGGTTGATAGGCATAAATCTGAAAACTCAGTCAGTTTGACATTCAGTACATGTGAGCTTTGGGAATGCATTCCTTCTGATGATATTAGACATGTTTGCGAAATTAATAACTGGTTCGATAGAAGGCAATACGGGTTTAGGTGAGGTTATTTAACTGAAGCTCTATTGTAGGATTCCAGCAAAATATAGCAGATATCTTGGATTCAGGAGGTCGAATGGATTGAATCGCGAATGACCTATCTAAGGCATTTGATAGGGTGGATCATGGGAGATCACTGGCAGAAATGAGTGCAATAGGACTTGACAAAATAGGAGTGACTGAAGGGGTGGCTATGTTTCTGGAAAATAGAACTCAGACAATTAGAGTAGGCGAATCTTTATCTGACCCTGTAATAATTAAGAGAGGAATACCTTAAGGCAGTATTATTGGACCTTTACGGTTTCTAATGTAAGTGATATGAGTAAAGAAGTGGAATCAGAGATAAGGCCTTTTGCGGATGATGTTATTCTGTATAGAGTAAAAAATAAGTTACAGGATTATGAACAACTGCAAAATGACGTCGATAATGTTGTGAGATGGACAGTACGCGATGGTATGTTTATCAACGGGGTTGAAAGTCGGGTAGTGAGTTTCGCAAGTAGGAAAAGTCATCTCAGTTTTAATTGCTGTGTTAATGGGGTGAATGTTCCTTATTAGAATGATTGTAAGTACCTAGGTGTTAATATAAGAAAGTCCTTCATGAGGATAATCACATAAATGGGATTGTAAAGAAAGGATACAGATCTTTGCACAATGGTTATGCAGGTGTTTAGGGGTTATAGTCAGGATGTATGTGAGAGGGTGTTTAAGTCTCTGGTAAGACCCCAGCTAGAATATGATTCCAGTGTATGTGACCTTCACCAGGATTACTTGATTTGAGACCTGGAAAAATCCAAAGAAAAACAGCTCGATTTTTTCTGGGTGGTTTCCGACAAAAGAGTAGCGTTACAAAAATGTTGCAAAGTTTGGTTTCGGAAGACCTGGGAGAACGGAGACGAGCTGCTCGACTAAGCGGTATGTTCCAAGCTGTCATTGGAGAGATAGCGTGGGATGATATTAGTAGGCGAATAAGTTTGAATGGTGTCTTTAAAAGTAGGAAAAATCACATATGAAGATAAATTTGGAATTTAAGAGGACAAATTGGAGCATATATTCGTTTAGATGAAGGGGAGTTAGGGATTGAAATAACTTACCAAGGGAAATGTTCAATAAATTTCCAATTTGTTTGCAATCACTTAAGAAAAGGCTAGGAAAACAACAGATAGGTAATCTGGCACGTGGGCGTCTGACCTAAATGCAGATCAGGAGCGAATGATGGTGACTATCAATACTACGTTTCGGTAATTGACTCCTCCAGTTCGCTGTTACATCCGCTTTCCACGTCACTGCATCGTGGTTTTATGCATTAATTTCGCGTTTTTCTACACCTGGCCACTTGACATCAGATCTGAACATTGTTGCATGGTAGATTGATGTTCGTAAATGATTGGACGGATGACATATTTTAGAAGTGTCTAGAGTCACGTGGCAGGAACGATAATAGGGTTCAGAATCGTTTGAAGGATGTGCATACAATGCATTAGTACCCTGCGTGATGCTAGCAGAAAAATATCGACCTCACGACGATCTCACACATTTTTTGAGCTACAGAACAAAATAGTGGTAGGGACCACCAGGTACAGTAATAATAATAATAATAATAATAATAATAATAATAATAATAATAATAATAATAATAATAATAATAGTAATAATATAACGCAGAGTGGTCGGAATCCTGCACGCTTACGCGTAGGCAAAATTTATGCTTGAGAATAACCACAAATAATACAGGAAGTTATACTCTATCTCAACATATTTTGACCGACGAAATGGGGCACTGGCCTTTTGTAGAATCAAAGTTAACACGATTAGGAAAATACTGTGCAATTATTTTCATGACCATTGCACAGGAAATTCAGTGGCGAAGGAAATGGAAATATTATGAAAGCTCGTGTGTTGCAGGCGCTTTATGAACACAATACTTCAACGCTTCATTTTACAATACCGGTAGCGAAATTGTTGAGAGTGCGCGTAACTAGCATGTAAATAGATGTTAATGCTACCTTTCAAAAGATTTGAAAACTGAATTTAAAACAGTTACTAAGAATTAAATCATTCATTTACAACTTTAACTAGACAACACATGGCACAAGTTTTTCTAATGCGGTAAATTACTAACATCTCATTGTTCACTTTACACGTAGACAAGTAAAATGCGCAAGTCGTGACGGGAGGGAAAATTCCAACGTAGAGTTCACTTGTACAGAAATGAAATGCGCACGTTGTGACGGGAGGGAACTGTTATTTAGAATAAGTAAGTAGGTTGTTCAAGTTTTTGAATTAAATGCGAATGGGAGGGAAGAGTGTTGCTGTTACCTTAGGAACATTTCTCGTTCGGGAGGGAATGGGTCTGTGGAAGGTGGTCTTGAGAGTGAAATGATACAAACCTACAATAATATTCGCCACCATCACCACCACTACAACCACGCACATTCTAAATATACTTACTAAAATACAAACGAAGTGGTTTGGACAAAGAGCCATGGAACAGTGCAGACATTTACCAAATGCTGCTTTTTCACAAACTTCCATTTCATTTTTTTCTATTATTAACTTGAAATACACTTTGAAGAATATTTCGAAAACTACTGCCTAGTTTTTTTTAGATGCTCAAACATCCGGTACGCATATACTAGCATGCATTTCAGTTCAGGAGAATAGAATTGATGTTAGATAATAGAATTTGGTTATACAGCAAAGACTCTCACGAATTTTCTGTACTATTCTCAATTATAATTTTGTGTCTGAAATAGTCTTCTGTTCTCCGAATTAGAATTGTGCACCGTCAGAAAATGTAAACATCACGTGACTACACAAGCGTAGTTTTCTGAGGAATTATTTCGTTGAGTTAGAACATTTTTATTGTTTAAAATTATATTTATATTAGTGGTGTTAACAGTTTATTTATGGGTCTTCTTCACGATTCCAGTAGCAATAATGCGTCACCCTTAACGTCAGGTATGGACACACTCATCAGCTATCTTTTCACCTGGCTTTTCGTGAGATTTCTCGAATTTATTCTATCAATCTCAAGAACGGTTCGAGCTTCCTCGTTCCATAGGTTGTTTAAATTTTATACTACCGTGCGAGTTGGCCGTGCGGTTAGGAGCGCGCAGCTGGGAGCTTGAATGCGGGAGATAGTGGGTTCTAACCCCACTGTCGGCAGCCCTGAAGATGGTTTACCTTGGTTTCACATTTTCCCACCCGGCAAATGCTGGGGCTGTACCTTAATTAAGGCCACGGCCGCTTCCTTCCCACTTCTAATTCTTTCCTATCCCATAAGACCTATCTGTGTCGGTGGGACGTAAAGCCAATTAAAAGAAAATATATACTCGAACTCTTCTTTCGGATCTTAGAGGCAGAAGGAAAAATTGTTAATAACAAAAAAAGCGACACCATATAATGTTATCACTTTGTTTACGATACGATAAGCTTGTTTATTTTTATTGCTATAGTCGTCGTGGCTTATGTAGGACGGTTGCCTTGTCAGTCTTACGTCTGGTCTGAAGCTGACGGATTCTCGTAAGATGAAATGTTGCGGAAGCTGAGTTTAATAAACTGCAAGTAAGGACCCAACATTTCATTACCATATATATTTGTAATGAGAACTTCAGCAAGTTTTTATTCAACCATACTACTGTATAACAGGCTAATTACGTGTGACGCAACTGTATATAAATGACATCCATTAAAGTACTGCTGGTATTACAACTACCGATTTCCACTAACCATATCCGATATCGGAACAATCCTCAAGCCTTGAAAGCAGCAATTCAAAATGGCAAGCACGAGGTTTGAAAGTGTCACTGATTTTGAATTACCGGAAACTGCGCCAGAAGCGTTGAATGTTTCTAACAATTTATTGCCTCAAATGTCAAGTAAGCTGTATAAAATATTATATGCTTCGAGGTTAAAATCCGTGCAGGCCATCTATTGAACTAGTCGGGAATATTCATGTTCAATACATGGCCATGTAGGCTGCCATGGAGCTAGCTTGAGCAGTGCATCAAGTCGGCCGTGGGCAATTTATATCATGCAGGCCATCGGTCACAATATTCCAGTATTGACAAATGTAGATAGAGCTGTAGATTTTTCAAACAGTATTCAACTATGCTGGATTATTTAATAATTTCTGAAAGAAATAGCTCTTTCATGAATATCACTATTTTCTTTTCAGTTCTGTACATCTCGTTATGAGGTATTTCTTCTAAAAATTGTTTTCTTTATTGATTTTTTCAAAGTAGTCGTAGATGGTGCACACACAGTGTTGCGATTAACGTACATACATACATACACGCTGCCTTGGTACGAAAAGAAAGCTAGACAAATAAAATACAAAATTCAATAAAGTAACAAGGGAAGAGATATTGTAAGAACTCAAATAATAGACATTGTATTATGGTGGGACAAAAACAGTCATGTGAATCTTGCTTATAATGGTTACATACACTCGTATCAAAATGATGAAATGAGGGTACTCGTTTCCTAAGCATACTCGCCATTATAGGCTTGTTGAGTAATATACAATTAAGTTGCTAAATTTGCTTCCTGAAGGTATAATAATCACATCAAAACAATCACGGCGTAACACTGTGTACAATCGAATGCATGTAATCTTGCTCTTATACTGTATAAACAGTGGTTTATATCGGTAATTGAATGTTACAACGCTTCTTCCCCACCCGGGCCAGACACTCGCCTGGTTCTCGCAATTCCTTTGTGTTGACAGGCAGCCTACCCCTTATCGTTGATTAGCATTCAGTGCATGCACGTTTTTTTGCTGCTGGTTTGACGTCGCACTGACACATAGAAGGTTTCCGGCAACTGAGGGATGTGAAAGAGCCAGGACTGGGACGGTTAACGGCCGCGTTCTTAATTAAGGAACATCCCCAGCATTTGGCTGGTGTGAAAATGGGAAGCCACGGAAAATCATCTTCAGGTCTGCTGCTGACGGTGAGATTCGAAACCACTATCTCCCGAATGCAAGCTCGCAACTGTGCTACCCTAACCGCACGGCCAACTCGCTCGGTGGAATACATATTACAGAGTCTAATGGGGTCAAATAGTTAATCAGTCAAGTTCTAGCAATTCATTTGGCTGGAAACCTTAACCAATGCTCAGAAGTGATCGTTTATCATGGTTTAATTATATGCCAAGTGGTTTGCTAGAAGCTGAGTTGCAAATGAATATCGCAATCAATTCCATGCAGTGTGCAATGCTAATTTTTGCGTCTGAATTTGATTGGGATGAAGCTACTTAAGTCTTCGGCAATGGAATTTAACATGTCATTTGAAATAATATTATTCCTTTATATGACTGTGATTTAAAACAATTATTTTCATTAACTTTAACTATATTACAATTACAACCGTTAGTTGGAAACCGTTTGTTGTGGAAGGAATGGTAATAGAATTAGTATGATATATCATAAACATTTTAATCTTAAGTATGGAGAATGTAAATAACGAATATAACTGCCCGACCCGCCACCGGTGTTGTCAACCTGTTTGTGTGTGTGTATCACAGGGGTACTGTAGGCGATAGCACTTTTCATGCCTTCAGAGTACGGTTCCCCAGGCCTGGTGCAGACACGTTTTACAAGGCAGTACGTTTCAATCACATATTGTACCCGCTCAAAGCCTGAGTCCCAACCGGCATTTATCTCAGGGAGTGTTACGGTCCGAATCCATCGCAACTAATACTATAAAAAAATATTTTGAGATATAAGATCTCACACTAAATGTAAGGGCGCCATCCAATCAGTACTACAGGGTTGAACGGGACACTCTAATCTTTAACTTTAAGGCTCATCATAAAACACACAAATTATGTATATATAGATCAAAGGGAAATTATGAAGGCTCCATCCTAGGGATGGGAACGGATATTTAAACGGCCACAAGGGTTTACTATTCTACAAGAACAAGAACCTGGAACTGTTTCCTTGCAAATGCTAAAGGAGCATTTTATTTAAGTAAACAAATTAAACTTTACACACAATCAAAATCTGTTGACCCTTGATTTGCCGGTAATTTGGCAAATTATTCCTGAAAAATGATTACATAATATTTGTCACTTTTGACCACCCTTCCATTTGGGTGGTGGAACCGTTGATATCTGAAGGTATCAGATTTACCTTCGTTAACACCATGACCCTATTTGATCATGGACCAATTACCTGTTGGCTAAGTAGGCGCGATCACATGGACCATGTTATCGCCTCCACTTTGGTTGAGATGAGACCAACCCGGGAAACTACAAACTCTCCCCGGGTTCCTAACCAAGATATGCTAATCGTTAGTTGAAGGAATACGACAAAGGGACTCTAACCTAATGGTCCAGATGTAGGGATTTGCCTTCATTTTACACATATTAACGTAACTGATTATTTACAACCAATTGACATTATTACGTTAATTCGCCAGCTGACTTCCCTAGTATCATCCATCATCAGCATCCGAAATAATAAGAAAAATAAAAAAATATTATTATTATTATTATTATTATTATTATTATCTGTGGAGATCATGATTATCGTAACCCGTAATCATCCTCGGAATAATATTTCAACTTTTCGCGATTTTATTATTTTCATCTGAAATAAATAAAAGTAGCTTCTTTGATTATTCTTCTTCTCCTTCTTCAAATATTCTCATTATTATTATTATTATTATTATTATTAGTTAAAAATCTCAAATTTTTCATTTCAACTCCCAACATCATTATTATGTCCAAATTTAAAAAAAAATTCTTCTTCAAAAAAAAGTAGTTTTTTATATTTATTATTATTATTATTAATTTAAAAAAATAATTTCGCCTGTTACACGGTAGTCCACTCTTAATATGTTTAACGCATAACCCCTTTTACAATTCCGATTTATTATGGCACTAATCAATCCAGATATGATTTACTTGGAATATTATTATTATTTTTATTAATTTAAAAAAATTAATTTCGCCTGTTACACTGTAGTCCACTCTTAATATGTTTAACGCATAACCCCTTTTACAATTCCTATTTATTTTGGCACTAATCAATCCAGATATGATTTACTTGGAATATTATTATTATTACTTCTTTCGAGAATCTTTATTTTTATTCCTCATCTTTATAATTTAGTCACATACGTTCTCTCCCAAACAGAAATCACCAAGATCCGAATTCACATCGGTCGGGACATAATAGTGTTCGAATCCGCAACCTTATTTTCGTACTGCCGTTAATTCATGGAGACCATATGCTCCTAAGACAATTCTCAAATCCCATAACACCTCGCAGTTGGGCAAATACCTCCAATCTCTGCAAGTGTTAAATTATTTCTTCCGTTTCCATTTTGAAGTCCATTTATCCATTGGAACTCTTCAAAACATTTTCACAAATTAACCCTCGGTGTGTGGACTCTATTCTGCCACTCAATACACCGGTATATAAATACAACCTCTATGTGGGCCTTAAGATCCATCTATTTCTTCATCAACATCAGTACAATTCACTTTCATTTCGGGCCGGATTTCTGTCTCACAAAACTCCAAATCTCAACTTTTGGCTCAAATCCCTCTGGATCTCAAACATAGCGTGACCATATTATAAAAGTGCCTATCTCGTTTCTACCAAATATTTTTTATGATTATTATGGAGTCCAAAAACGTTAAATCAAAAATTAGTGTTAAAATCGGATTCAATGCCCAAATTATAATTATTCACGGCACATGTGATCTCCACATTTAAATTACTTTAATTTGCAATCATACTATCCAACTAGGCCCGTGCCTTTATTCTCGAAGATTATTATTAAACACGCCTTTACATATTACCAAATTTTAATGTACTACTTCGACACTTGTACAGATTATTATTATTTTGTTCACTGGCGAACTTCGCGATATTTACAAACAAATCAATGGACTTCATTCCGTCCCTCATCAATTTAAATCACTTGGCAACCCTACCTCTGGATTATCTTAGCAACATGCCTTAATATCTATACAAGTTCCGATAACGGAAAAACACTTTTATCTTTACGTGAAACGTGCTCCATATCATATCAAACAACTCAAGCACTTGAATGAACAACTCAACCCTACGATACTCTATTTATTAATCAAAATTATGATGAGTGCTCGATCTAATCTACATATTAATTTGTCCCTTTGTCTATCTATCTTTGAATTTATACGAGCCGTAACGGCTCGTTTCACAATCAAGTTACCATGATAAAATATGATTTCCTCCCCCTAACGATAGCAATCTATAAATATGTTAAAAGGTACTCAACTCTGCCATTGTAGTCTGCTAAAACCGGACGAGAAGCCATAGCCCCTCCGATTTTTAGCAATGCATTCCACTGGTATTCATGCCAGCTTGAAGAATTAATCCTTGACCCTTTTCAACTTTACACATTTTGAATAAAAACAAATAAATTAACTGTTGCACTTTGGAATAATTTCCACCGTAAATTCTATTCACAAATTTTACACTCTCGGCCTTGTATCTAGCCCACTTAATGTAGATATACATTCTTCATTCCTTTCCCGGACACTAGGAACATGGGATACCTCGGGTTTCCCTTTACAACGGCCCGTGCGCGCACTTGAATTTCCCGTCTCACGTTCGTGTAGCTGACCAGGTATCAGTTTAGAATCTACTGTTTACTAGGTGACATAAATACTCGTGACCGTTCTCATGTAACGCACTTCCTAATCTGTTGGTAGAATCTCACACTCCGTAAGTTATGCTTTACTGAGTCCTGTCTATTTGAAACACTTCATACTAGTATACTGCTCAAGACTGTAATATGAGCTACATCACGTCATGAATCACTGTACTACGTAACAATATCATACTTCGAACTCTACTCCACGAGTAAGTACACACTCGCACCCCTGGCGTAGTCACGGCTCGAACACACTGTCAAAGTAGTTACGCACCACGGGCGTGGTATCCGCCCGAACACTTTGTCAGAAGTACGTACGCACCACTGGCCTGGTGACCGCTCGAACACAATATCAGAAGTACTTGCGAGTCCTTGTCTACGACCTCATATTTATACCTGTATCCCCTCTCTTCCGAGTTCAACGGAGGTCATCTTGGGGCGCACAGTCCCGATATCTTCATACGACCCTTTGCGGTTTGGCCCGTGGCTTTGATATATGATCCAATGATGTAATTATGTTCTCAAATGCTCTATACCAATTCTCAACTATTATCGTTCGCTGGTAATGGATATATTCGCGAATTTAGCTGCCGTATCCCGGCTCGGGGTTTCGCGCTCTTTTGTGGCTTCCTTTGACTTCAGCCAATCAGCGAATAGCGTCCATGAATTCTCAGAATTACACCATGCAATCTCCCGCAATTATTAACTTTATATGAGTTTTATGGTATAGTAAGGCTCCTAAATTCCACTTTATTCTGAATCGATCCTTCACTTTTTTCTATCAGTTTAATCCACGGAGTTAGCCTCGCTAGTGCTTCTTACAATACGAAGTTGTCGCCTTGCTTTGGTCAAGTGAATTTTTCCATTGGTCCACCTTAACCACGTGACCGGGAAGGCTCATATTTTTTTCTTCCAGAGCCAACCCCGCGTTCAACTCTCGCTAGTTACATGGAGATACCCCTACGTCATTTCTCAGAAATTTGTACTCGGCTCTCTGCGCTGTTGCTACTACCAAGACTGCCCGGGGCTATGAAAACTTTGGCAACAAGTTATCCTCTCTCTTTCCTCGTTGTCACAAATTCTGAGAAATCTAATTCTGTCACTCATTGTGTTTGTTAATCTCAATGGAGACAACAGTCTGTGGTATGGTGAAATCTGCCATCTCGGCCTGGCCTGTTCTTACTGTATGTACAGTAAGATCCTATTTATTCTGAAAATGAAATATATATTCCTCAATAATTCATCATAATTACAATTGCATGACGTTTATCACACCCCCACCAGGGTGAAATATGTTCACTTTTTCTTCATTCCTCCCCATTCACTTCTCTTGTAGAGCTAACCTTCGTTGACAGGTTAGTGTCTTAGTTCAACCGATTAAGGGACTGGCGCATCAGGGGGCTGGTGTGGCCAACAAATGTTAATGAGATTCTGCCGACGTTAGATAGGAAAACGCACTCTTTTAAAATAATTGCATCGGCAAGATTACGTGCTCTTGACTTTACTGTTTATTAAAATATGTTATGAAAACCTCCCCAGTATTATGGTTAGTATGCGCTGGATTGGCTCTTCTATTCCATATTTAGTGACTAGCAAGATACCCATGCTTCGCTACGGTATTATACTGAAATTTATAATTGAATGTTTAACGTTGTATATATAATCCGCCGAAATTCGCGATCTGACTCGTTTTCTGTGAGAATCCGCCAAAATTCGTGATCTGACCCGTTTTCTGACAAATTACGGCAAAGTTCCTCCCATTTTTCAATCTCTCTTTCCAGCAATCGATGTCGTACTTCCCGGGCTAGGTCCAGGTATTCCACCCGGTCAGTTGGGTCCCTAAATCTTGGCAATATTTTCCTATAAGCATTTTAATATGGATCAAATCCTTGGGTGCCTTGGTGGTACTGAATCCGCGGCCGGACTGCATTCGTAGTCATTATCCGGCCAGGACACGTTTCCAGTGCGGTCCGCCCATCTCGACGATGGTCCAGAACATTATTATTATTATTATTATTATTATTATTATTATTATTATTATTATTATTATTATTATTATTATTATTATTATTGCTGTTGTTGTTCTGGACCCCACAGCAAGATTCAGTACCGCTACTTGGTTGCAAATTACATCTGCTGCCAATGTCATTGCTGACAATGTGACCAGCACCATTGTTGCGCGTAGGCAAGTGCGCGGGGTTTCTGGTGATACGAATGATATACTTCCGTGCATTATTGTCCTTATGATAGAGGTGAACAATTGCACGGTCAATGTCATTCCTACCGTATATTTCAAATGTGTTTAAATTTTTATTTATATGCCAGGAGAATCTATTGTAATCTAACCTTAAGTCCTCCAAAGGAAAAGATAGCTCCTGAAAGGGAAACCAGGAAAGATTAAAAATCACCGGTTTATGATCAGAATAATCACATTATGAATATTAAAATTATTGGTCTCAATTCCTTTTTCACCCCACCGCCGTTAAGTTATTTTACCCCCCCGCCCCCCAAAGAGTGTTTTTTTTTTTTATGTTTAAAGGAGATTCCAAACTCCAGTGTTCACGTCTGTTACCTTCAGTTTTGAGATATAAGTATCCCCATAAAAAGAATTCACTATTTTCACTTCCTTTCACACACTCAAACCCCCGTTATGTGAATTTCCGGAATAAAGTACTTGTTTCTTTAATAGTAAAGGATCTTCTAAATACCAATTATCACGACTATAACATCTTCAGTTCTTGAGATATGTTTCCTTATAAAAGGAATTCAACTCATTTTCACCCTCGCCCCCAAGATGATTTCCCCCCAAAACGAATTTTTCTTTGTTTTTAAGGAGGTTCAAATACCAATTTTCACGTCTGTAACGACTTAAGTTTTTTATTAGATGTAAGTAACCTCATACAATGTATTCAATTCATTTTTAAATTCTTTCACCACCCCCCTTACATTGGATTTTCCGAGAATACGTGTTTCTTTGCTTTTAAAGCTAATTCCAGATAACAATTTTCACGTTTTCGAAAACTTTCGTTTTTGAGATAATAGTATCTTCATACAAATATTTCAAATAATTTTCCAACTTCCCTCTCCCCTTTAAGTGGATTTCCGAAAACAAAAATTACGGATTTCTTTGTTTTTAAAGGGGATTCCAAACACCGAATTTCACGTCTGTAACACCTTCAGTTTTTGAGATATCAGTATTCTAATTAAAAGAATTCAACCGCATTTTCAGTCACTTTTAACCCCCCCACCCGCAAGTGGTTTCTACGAAAACAAAAGACACATGTATCTTTATTATTAATAGATATAAAAATACCATTTTTTACTTCTGTAACATCTTAAGTTTTTGAGATATACTGTAGATATATTCTTTCTAAAAATTCACCCCAAATTGTCACTCCTGTTTAACCCCCATTAATTTGAGTTTCCAAAAACAAAAAGTATGTGTTTCTTTATTTTTAAAGGAGATCCCAAATACCAATTTTCAAGTCTGTAATGTCTTCAGTTTCTGAGATATAAGTATCCTCAATAAAGGCATTCAACACATTTTTCACCCTTTTTCACCCTTCTTATTGGGATTTTCCGAAAACAAAAAAATACGTGTTTCTGTTTTTAAAGGAGATTCTAAATATTAATTTTTACATCTAAACTTTTAAAGTTCACCCCCCCCCCCATTTTCACCCCCTTAGCGACGGAATATCCAAAAATCCTCCATTAGCGAGCACCTACATTGTAGTATAAATGTATCCTCAATATTTCATCTCTTTATGTCCAGTAGTTTTGGCTCGGAGATGATGAGTCAGTCAGTCAGTCAGTCAGTCAGTCAGGACATGTTCTTTTATCTATATAGACTAGCAATTACCCGCGGCTTCGCTCGCGTGGATTTCGTAATTTGATCAGAGTAATCGTTCCTCGGCATTGTACTATCTGAAAATTCCTTAAGTATAAAAACTCACCCAAAAATTGAGTTTCACGTACCCCAGAAATTCTTTGTAAACCATATTTGTGGTATTACCTTCTGGGGCTAAGACGACCATGCGACATAGAACTATACATGCGAGAAACCGTCTTCTCGCAAGTCAAATATAAATACATGTTTCTATATTTTTAAAGGAGATTTCAAATACCTATTCCCACATCTATAAAATATTCAGTTTTTGAGATATACATAAGTATCCCCATGAAAAAATTCAACCCCTTGATCAGTCCTTCTCCTACACCTATCTAAGTGTATTTTCCGATAACAAAAATACATGTTTCATTAGTTTTAAAGGAGATTCCAAATATCAATTTTCCCGTCTGTAACATTTTCAGTCTTTAAGAAATTAGCATCCTCATAAAAAAAATTCAACTATATTTCACTACTTTTCACCCACTGTTAAGTGCCTTCTCCGAAAACAAAAAGGTATAGGTTCCTGCATTTTTAATGGACTTTCCAAATACCAAGTTTCTTGTCTCTAGCATGTTTAGTTTTTTGACATATAATGTAAAATGAAATGGCGTATGGCTTTTAGTGCCTGGAGATCCCAGGACGGGTTCGGCTCGCCAGGTGCAGGTCTTTTGATTTGGCACCCGTAGGTGACCTGCGTTTCGTGATGAGGATGATATGATGATGAAGACAACACATACACCGAGTCCGCGTGCTAGGGAAATTAACCAATAATGGTTAAAATTCCCGACCCTGCCAGTAATCGAACCCCGGACCCCGGTGAAGAAAGGCCAGCACGCTAACCATTTAGCCATGGAGCCGGACAACATTTTTACTTTTTTGAGATATAAGTATCCTCACACAAAGAATTCAACTACTTTTTCAATTCATTCACCCCTTAAGTGGATTTTCCATAGACAAAAGAATACGTGTTTCTTTGCTTTTAAAGAAGATTCCAATTGTTCATGCCTCTAACATCTTCAGTTTTGAGAAATAAGTATCCTCACGAAAGGAATTCAACTCCTTTTACACCCCAGCCCGTTAAGTTGAAACCCACCCCCTTCCAAAAATGCGTGTTATTTTATTTTTTAAGGTAATTCCCAGTAAAAATTTTCACATGTGCTACCTTCAGTTTTTGAAATATAAGTTTCTCCATAAAATGAATTAAATTTTTTCACTTCCTTTCACCCTCCTCCCTTCAGTGAATTTTCCGAAAACCAAAAATTTATAAAGTAGCTTCCAAATGTCAGTTACCACGACTGTAACAGCTTCCGTTTTGATATATATGTATCCTGATAAAAAGGAATTAAACTCATTTTTCACCGCCCCGCAAAATGCGTGTTTCTTTATTTTTAAAGGGGATTCAAAATACTAATTTTCACGTCTGTAACCTCTTTAGTTTCTGAGATATAAGTATCCTCATACAAAGTATTCAACTAATTTTTCATGTAATTCACCCCCCTTAAGTGGATTTTCCAAAGACAATTTTTTTTGCTACTTGCTTTACGTCGCACCGACACAGATAGGTCTTATGGCGACGATGGGACAGGAAAAGGGCTGGGAGTGGGAAGGAAGCGACCGTGCCTTAGTTAAGGTACAGCCCCAGCATTTGCCTGGTGTGAAAATGGGAAACCACAGAAAACCATTTTCAGGGCTGCCGACAGTGGGGTTCGAACCTACTATCTCCCGAATACTGGATACTGGCCGCACTTAAGAGACTGCAGCTATCGAGATCGGTTTTCCAAAGACAAAATGTTACGTGTTTTCTTAGTTTGAAAGAAAATTCAAAATGCAAATTTTCATGTCTGTAACATCTTCAGTTTTTGAGATATAAGTATCTTCATGAAAAGAATTCAACTCCTTTATCACTCCACCACCGCCCGTTAAGCTGGTTTTCCCCCCACCCAAAAATGCGTGTTTCTTTATTTTTAAGGGAGATTCCAAATACCTATTTCCACGTCTGTAACCTTCAGTTTTGAGATATCAGATTCTCCAGAATATTCAATTTTTTTTTCTTCCTTTCACACTCCCCACTCAAGTGAATTTTCGAAAAACAAACAGTACCGTACTCGTTTCTTTAAAAGAGCTTCCAAATGCCAATTATCACTTCTGTAAAATCTTCAGGTTTTGAGATATATGTATCTTCGTAAAAGGAATTCATCTCCGTATTCCTCCCCCTCTAGCAAGTTTACAAGTTTATCCTCCCCCCCCCCCCCCCCGCAAATGCGTGTTAGCATGTTTCTTTATTTTTAAAGCAGATTCCAAATACCAATTTTTCACGTCTGCAACATGTTAAGTTTTTGAGATATACTCTAGATACGCTAATTTTAAAAATTCACCCTCTTTTTCAGTTCCCCTTAAGTGGATTTTCAGAAAAAATATTTTTGTATCTTTACTTTTATAGGAACTTCCAAATACCAGTTTTCAAACCTGTAATATGTTACCTGTCTTAGATAATTTGCAGATATAGTCTTTTGAAAAATTCACTCCCATTGTCACTCCTGTTCACCCTCTATTCATCGAATTATCCCAAAACCCACAAATACGTGTTTTTTTATTTTCAAAGGAGATTCCAAATTTCAATTTTCATGTCTGTTACATCTTCAATTTTTAAGATATGTCTCCTCGTACAAGGTGTTCAACCTCTTTTGTCTCCCCAGAATGGGATTTTCCGAAAAGAAAAGGATGATTCCAAATACCAATTTTTACATCTGTAAACTTTAAGTTTTTGAGATATAGATATCCCCATTTTAAATATTCAACCTCATTTGCACCCCCTTAGCGACGGAATATCCAAAAATACTCCATTAGCGAGCACCTACATGTTAATATGAATGTATCCCCTAAATTTCATTTCTTTATGTCTAGTAGTTTTGGCTCGGCGATGATGAATCAATCAGTCAGTCAGTCAGTCAGTCAGTCAGTCAGTCAGTCAGGACAAGTTATTTTATATACAGGGTTATTCACCTAACATGTTACACGGAAATAACTTCTAAACCATTAAAGATATCAGCATTCAGTTTACATATTCGTAAATGGTACGCAGGGTCTTGTAAAATAACGTGCTACTTAGTCTCATGGGGTGATTAACAACCGAGATATTGATACTAACTCCATGTTTTTAAATGGAACGGCAAACATTTATACAGCTGATTTAAAAGTTCATCTGCGTACAAGTTCAAATATGTAAATATTTTCAAAATCGGATAATTATTTTTTGAGATATAAGTAAGAACAGTATGCGCTGTTTTACATGCCGTATCAGACGGCGTGAAGTCGGGCAAGGACATATTGAGGCGCAAGCAGTTTCCTGGGAGTGAGTTCAGCCATAGAATGGATACAGTCTTGCTTGTACAGCCGGCCAAGCAGGTTGTCTGGCCGGGCCCTGCTAACTTGACGAGGACGGTCGTGTGAGTGTTTGTTCATTTGAAGTTGCAGTTATTGAACAAGTACAGTTAGGAACATGGCATCCAAAATTACACGGCAAAACACCCTGAAAGTTGTATTTGGCAAGGAGCAACAAAGACCAACAGCCCACGAAATTCACCAGTGGATAGAAGACGTTCTAAAGGTATGTGATGATGAACTACAAACAATTCAACTAGTTGGAAAACAGAATGCAGCCTATCTCAAATTTAATAATGACAGAAGCTACCAGAAGTACTTACATTCCTTTAGAGGTACAAATTCTCTTACATTAATGAATGGCGATTCAGTAACAGTTACAATCATGCCCGGTGAAATAGAACTTATCACTGTACGCTTAATGAATATACCGCCGGAAGTACCAAACGAGCGGGTACAGTACGTATTGCAGAATTATGGCAAGGTACAACAGATAGAAAACGAGAAGTGGTCAAACAGATACCGCTACCAAGTCGATACAGGAATAAGGGTAGTTCAGATGTCAATTGAAAAGCCTATTCCTTCAACCCTCAATGTAGCGGGTTATGAGGCATATGTAACCTATCCCGGACAGGAGCAACATTGTTTTTCATGTGGAAGTTGTTCTCATATTCGGACTAATTGTCCCACTAGATTTACTAACAGCAAACCATCGACGGCATCTAGATCACGCTTCACATTGAGCGATCTATTCAAACCTCCCTCATTTGACAGTGCGCGGTCAGATAGAGAACCCGCTCTCACGGATGTAAACAAACCAACGTCCGTGCAGAGCAGGGTAGCGAACGGTGCAGTGGAAAGTAGCACAGATAGCTACGTCAACCCTACAACACCTGGCTCAAGTCATGACAATAAGTTAGAACATATGGACATAGTAAACACACTAGTGTTAACAGCCGATTCACAGGATATAGCTAACGCACCTGCAGGGGACCAATTTCCATTACCTTCACATGACAGTACAGACTCAGATACCGTATCAGTAGAAGAAACATTAGATATCAGGGACATACACGTATCAGATAAAAGAACCATAGAAGAAAATAACGCGATCACAAACACGCTGAGACAGGAAGACCAACAACTTGATGCAATGCCCATCACTCTTCAACCTTTGACAAGGTCTGAAGCTGAGAGCCAGCGCCCTCCGGAAAGTACATTATCTTCGTCCGATATGGATAGGTCTGTGATCACTGAACAGCATCCTCCCACTCTCGGATCGTGGAACAGTCAGATGGACCTGGAGGAGGAAGTATTGCGGAGTGAGGACCCAGTAGCAGAAATATCGCTTGATGTAACAAAATGTAACCCCGGTCAGCAAAAAGTAAGCAAGTTAGCTAGTAAACAACGAAACCATCCGTATAAGACAGGAACGAGTAAGCAAGGATTACCTCCCCCGACTACGAAGAAATAGTTTAACAGAATATCAATATGTGGACTGCATTCTATTTTTCTCTCTGTTGTAGTGTCATGACCCTCACACTAACAGTGGGGACAGTCAACTTCAACAATAATTCATCACCAACTAAAATGCATGCTCTGCTGAAATTTCTACAGTGTCATGATATAGATCTTGTAATGCTACAGGAGGTCTCCATCAATGATTTTTCTTCGGTATTAAACTATAATGCCTATGTAAATACTGGTAGTGATAACCTAGGTACTGCTATCCTTACTAAGTCAGGTATTGAACTGCAATCCATAGAGAAGCTTCCCTCTGGTCGTGGAATGAGTGGCAGATTTCAAGATTACCTGTTTTACAATGTTTATGCACCATCTGGGAGTAATAAACGCCAGGAAAGGAACGAATTCTTCCAGTCGGACTTAACATATTTACTTCGCTCCTTGCCTACGCATTATGTGATGGGGGGTGATTTTAACTGTGTACTGCGTGCAGAAGATTGTACAGGTCCCTTTAAGCCGAGCAGCAGCTTACAGACTTTAGTTACAAATCTCCAAATGTGTGATCCTTGGGTGCTAAAACATAATACCCCAGGATTTACTTTCTTTTCTTCAAATTCAGCAGCAAGATTGGATCGATTTTATGTTCCTCAAAATTTAGCTAATGACATAAGTCGTGTAGAAGTAGTACCAGTCACATTTTCTGATCATGAAGCTGTTATCCTACGTATAAGATTAAATATAAATTTTATACCTAGAGGACGCTCTTACTGGAAGATGAATGTAACCTGTCTTCAAAATTCTAGTATCCTTGAGGAGCTGAAATTGCTTTGGTCAGAATGGAGTAAAAGAAAGATTAGATATCAAGATTGTGCTGATTGGTGGGATCGGTATGTAAAGCCGCAAATAAAGTATTTCTTTAAGCGAAAATCTTACGAACTTTATCAAGACGAAGAACGTCTAATAAACCTTTATTTTAGGTGTATTTATGACTTACAAGAAAACTACCAGCCATCACCAGAGAGAAGAAGTAAAATCAGCCGCTATAAAGCAAAAATACTTTCTATATATCACAAACGACTGCAGGGACTCAAAATACGCAGTCGGGTCAACGAACCAATCGAAAATGAACGGATCAATCTTTATCATTTAATGAAGGACTTCAAGCGCCGCAGATCATCTCTCATATTGAAAGTTCAGGACCCAGAAGGACAGGAGTACATAACACAACCGACTATAAGTAAGGCTTTCGATTCCTTTTATCGACAACTGTTTGATGCCGAGCCCAACCACGACAATGAAATTAATTTTTTTGCTGACTGTAAGCCTCCACCGCTCAGAGAAGAGGATAACTCAAGCCTTGAAGGACCCATAACCAAAGAAGAGGTTTTAAAAGCGATACGACAAGGGAAGAGCTCAAGAACACCTGGGATTGATGGAATACCTCAGGAATTTTACTCTACCTGCTGGCCGATAATTGGAGAAGACCTCACCTGCGTCCTGAACACTGTGTTACAGAGGAAACAACTCTGTGAATCACATCGTCGAGGGATTGTTGTCCTGATAAAGAAGTTCTCTACAGCTATCACTGTCAATGACTATCGCCCAATTACCCTCCTTACTTATGACTACAAAATATTAGCCAGAATTCTCGTCAACAGATTACGACCATTATTATCCTCCATCATTCACCCTGCACAACACTGTGGAGTGCCTGGACGAACAATTTTTGATGTTACCTGTTCGCTGCGTGATTATGTGGCGTCCACGGAACGCACTCATTCACAGAGCTTACTAGTGTCCTTAGACTACCAGCGTGCGTTTGACAGTGTGAATCATCAATATCTGCTAAACTGCTTAAAATGGCATGGTCTTAGTCCCACATTTATCTCTTACATTCAGTGCCTATACACAAACGTATCTGCGATTTTGCAAATTAATGGCTTTCACACTAAAACCATTCCCATTAAGAGGTCAGTAAAACAAGGATGTCCGGCTTCGATGGTGCTGTTTACCTTGGCCATAAATCCTCTCATTTGCAAGCTGCATCAAGAAATAGGAGGAATACCACAAGGAAGTGCAAAGCTCGCGGTAGCTGCTTACGCGGATGACGTCAGTGTAATATTATCATCGGATAACGATATACTCCACATGCGAAATGCTCTCGCACAGTTCAGTGCAGTATCTGGGTTGTCTATTAACTATCGTAAATCGAAAGTGATTCCGCTAGGAGACTGGGCATCATTACCTCAACTCCCACCGCTACAAACGGTAGAATCACACAAGATACTTGGAATACATTACACTCGAAAGACCAGTGACATGAATCAACAAAACTGGGGACCTGTTATCAACAAGATAAAAGTCTATGCAAAAGAACTCTACTGCCGAGACCTCTCTCTAATCCAAAGGATCTGGACTGTCCACACATACCTTCTATCACAATGCTGGTATCTTGCACAAGTACTACCACTGCCTGCAACGTTTGCTAGACAGATAATATGTGCTAGTTCCTGGTACATATGGCGTGGCAATATCTTCCGAGTACCGATAACTACCTTGTGTCTTCCACCAACAGCTGGTGGACTTGGGTTGGTAAACGTCATCATTAAATGTCAAGCCCTCTTCTTGAGTCGTGGAAGAAAAATAGAAATGAACCAACGGAGCTTCTCATCTGCTTGGCTGAAACACTAGTCTACTGTGACGGACTTGCGCAATCCACCTGATCTTCGGATTGTCCCGTCTGCCCTGAAGTATCTCCGCATTTATTTGCAAGAATGGTGCTATTTGACGGAAGCCAAGTTCGTATCAGAAGTACAATTAACACGTCGGGTTTATGCGGATTTATTTCGTCTAACACCTACACCACTTATGCGTTTATTTCAACAAGTGCCTTCAAACACCGACTTTAAACAACTTTGGAAAAACGTTAGTGCCCCTCATCTCCCTGCTAAAGTGCGATCTACATGGTATATGGTAGTCCATGACATTGTACCCACAAAAGAACGGCTATATCGAATACGAATGACTGATTCGGACTCCTGCTCATATTGTACTCAACATGACTCAATACTTCACAGACTGACCACTTGTATGAGGGTCAGACCGGTGTATATGCAAGCCAAAGTGTTTCTTCACCAACTGAACTTCACAATCAATAGAGATGACCAATTCATAAGACCAGAATACCTCCTTACCCCAAGGACAAAGCACAATTCTTCACTATGGATAATTGGACACACTATCCATTTTATAATGACTACTGATGGACAGCTGGACAAGGAACTTTACGGTGCATACCTGAAGAGAACAAGATGGAAGTTTGTTGCTCCCCGAGTCAACAACGTGTGTGGACATAATCTAAGTGATTTGTGATAAGTAGTACTTTGTTGCTGACGTCTTTGTTTGGTTTTGTTACAGGAATTACGAAAGTGCCACAGGAATTTCGGATACATTACGGACTCTAAAACCTCAACAGAGAGAAATTTGAACACAGTACAGTAATGTCTTTGTCTAGAATACTCTGTGAAACTAGTTTGTATCACTTCTTAGGTGTGTCTAACATGTAACACGTAAACAGCTTTTTTAAAAAGACAATCCAGTCCGTACCAGAATTACAGTATTTCTTTGAAGATGTAACAAAAAAAATCTGTAATTTACTTGATCAATAAATCTATTTTTAAAAAAAAGATACCAGGCATGTAAGCACCTCGTACACATGTGATAGGTTTGCAAAGTTTGTATGACAGGCGAACATATGACAGGACAGAAAGGGTTGATGTGTTTAAAAGGAACAAAATAAGTACTTTGCCTTGAAACGAATATAACGAAAGCTATAATTGTCACTGGTTTTAGTGTACAGTTCATACTACTCTTTGAGTTGAGAAATAAACATAACACAAAATACCGGAAGAGCTCCTTCTAGAAAAGCAAATGTTCAGAGCTTATCGTGGTGAGATGGCAGCAACACTATTGTTTATGTCTTATTTTGCACGCATTAATCTCCGCAGAGCTCCAGCGCGACTGTAGTAGCGTGCATTCGGGAGAGCGTAGGTTCGAGTCCTGCCTCGCCCAACCTGACGGTGATTTTCAGGGCGTTCCATGTTCAGAACCAGGCAAATACCGGATAGGTACCCTTGTGATAGGCCACGGCTTACTTCCTTTCCAAATCATTCCCTTCCCATCCGTGAGAAAAAACGCTAAACTGAGCGCAACCTATTACATGTCAAAACAAAACAACTTTAATCTTCCTTCCCCGTTGTGTGTTCGCCAGTCATACAACAACGTTGCACACCCAGGGTATGTTACGGTACATCACATTATGTTTACAGTACCTGGCTGGTATCCGTTCTGTGGCTGGAATCAAGGCCAGGAAGCAGCTTGCGCCTCAATATATCCTTGCCCGACTTCACGCCGTCTGATACGGCATGCAAAACCGCGCATGCTGTTCTTATTTATATCTCAAAAAGTAATTGTCTGATTTTGAAAATACTTACATGTTTGAACTTGTACGCAGTTGAAACTTTAGGCCAGCTGTATGAATTTTTGTCGTTCCATTTAAAAACATGAAGTAAGTATCAATATCTCGGTTATTAATCACCCCATGAGACTAAGTAGCACGTTATTTTCCAAGACCCTGGGTACCATTTACGAATATGAAAACAGGATGCCGATATCTTTAATGGTTTAGAAGTTATTTCTGTGTAACGTGTTAGGTAAATAACCCTGTATATAGATTGTTAGTGTAAATGCCCTCCCGTGTTTGCAGGCGAGACATCAAAGGCAATATTTTGATCACAGGAACCTTTGGCTAACTCTCTGACTATTTGTTTACCTTTGGCTAACTAGCTGACTATTTGTTTTACGTCACGTTGACACAGATCGGTTTTATTTCGACGATGGGTTAGGAAAGGGCTAGGCCTGGGGAGGAAGTGACGGCGGCCTCAGCATTTGCCTTGGATGAAAATGGGGAAACCACTGAAAACTACCTTCAGAGCTGCCGATAAAAGGGTTCAAAACCCTGTCTCCCGAATTCAAGCTCACAGTTACGTAACTTCAACCGTATTTAGCTTTCTTTCTTTCTTCCTTTCTTGTTCGCTTTTTTACTTTGTGTTCGTCACAATCCAATAGTCCGACTCCTTGGCTGAATGGTCAGCGTACTGGCCTTCGGTTCAGAAGGTTCCGGGTTCGATTCCCGGCCGGGTCGGGGAATTTAACCTTCATTGGTTAATGCCAGTGGCCCAGGGGCTGGGTGTTTGTACTGTCCCCAACATCCCTGTAACTCACACACCACACTTAACACTATCTTCCACCACAATAACACGCTGTTACCTGCACATGGCAGATGCCGCCCACCTTCATCGAAGGGTCTGCCTTACAAGAGCTGCACTTGGCTAGAAATAGCTACACGAAATTAAATTAAACAATCCAATAACCTCCAGCTCATTCATAATGATAGTTGTGATTTGATACTTGGTGGAGATTATGAAGTACTTGATAATACCAAGTGACCAAAGCGAGGGAACTGAAGGTAGTCTGCCAGTATGAGCTTTAAATAAAAGGTCTTCAACTAGACACTTCGGAATTTCAATTATTGTCCTCAATAGTCACGCGTATTATTACAATAAGGAGACCTCTGCAATGAGTAAAGTGTAGCATGTACTTAACAAATGTACTGATGCTCAGAATAATTTATGGATTACGTAATTTATATCTGTACAATTTGACATTCTGTGTCCGGAGAGATGCATGAAAAAGAAATGCAAATTAAACCGTATATCATAGGCGAAGACTTGCAAGAAGAATTATATACATTATTTAAAGGTAAAAAATATTAATGTAACTTATTTTTTCATATTAGGATATTAATGACTGCCGTTTAGCATATTCAATTGTGATCCGGAAAAGATACAGAGTTATGTACGGCTTATCAAGACATTTCCTTGTAAGTATTTAAGTCAAGATTTTGGGAAGGTTATTTTATCGTCCTCCACTTATATCAAATAACGAAAAGTAAGAAAGCAAATGCAAGCACCAACTTGCTGAAGTTCTACGAAGGGCGTACTATATCGTACTACACTTTATTTTTCTACCCAAATGAAGTACATTGCACATCACTTGTTACGTCCAACTTCTCAACATAATCTCCTGGTAACTGTATGCACTTCTACCGTCGATGTGTCAGTCTCTCCAGACCTTCCTGAAACCATTTACTGGAAGTGCTGCATACCCATGCCTTGACAGCTGTGTCCTGTTCTGAAAAAAAACCGCAAAACCGAACCACGCAGAGGTTTCTTCATGTTCCCGAACAGGAGATAATCACTTGGTGCCAAGTCGGGAGAGTGTGGTGGGCGTGGCAGCACCGTGAAACCCATGTGATCAATGGCAGCGTTGGTCTCTGGGCTAGTGTGGGGTCGGTCATTGTCATGTTGCAGAAGCACACCTTTAGCCCACTTCCCTGTTCGCTTAGTTTGAATGGCACGCCATAAGCGCTTAAGGGTTCCCACATATGCTGCACTGTTAATTGTGGCACCCAATTCCAGCCAGTCAATGAGTTTGATGCCCTCTGTGTCCCAGAACACTGTCGCCATTCGCTTGCCAACTGATGGCACTGTACGACATTTCTTTGGCGATGGACTTCCCCTACGTTTCCACTGCATCGATTGTTGTTTCGTTTGTGGCTTATGGTAATTGAGCCATGTCTCATCACCAGTCATAAACCCAGCCATTAAGTCGGCTGGATCATGATCTTTTCGTTGGAAAAGTTCTCGGCACACGCCTTTGCTTTTCGTCTGCAGACAAGAGTTTAGGCACCCACTTGGATGATACTTTCACCAACTGTAAGTGGCCATGTACGATCCGCTGCAGGGTGTTTCGGGTAATTACCGTGGCTGGCTCCATTTCCGTAAATGTGATGCATTTGTTTCCTTGGATGGCCTGTTCGACCCGGGCAATGTTGGCTCGTGTTGACACTGTTACATTCCTTCCAGAACTGGTTCCCTTGTCCACCGATGTGCACCCTGTTTTCCAACTTTCCACGCAGTTGTAAACTGTTTTCCGTGATGGCGCATGTTCTCCACAGACTCCCACCAAGCGCCGATGAATTTCTGTAGTGGTCACGTCACGCTTCTTTCCATAGGAACGAAGTCGTATAGCGCTGTCCGTGACAGTTGCTTTCCATGTTGTCTGCTCCTACGCTGACAGTGTTGTTATGAAATGGCTATGACGAGTGCATTCATTGGCACCTGTGCGTGTGCCGCTACCAAACGGTGGAACAAGACAATAGTTACACTTCACCACCTTCAAAAGTGAAAAGTGAACCATACCCAGACGTACAAAAAACAAAGTGTAAAACAGTGTAGGACGCCCCTAGTATCAAATGAATATTGCAACAGGCAATTTCAAGTCCCATAATTATTACGACAGTGAAGTTGTACTAGAGCATTACCACCTCTCGCTTTAACAAAAATGACAAATATTAACAGCAAGATATAAAGATTACTCTGTTATCCTGAAAAGGTGCTATTCATTCCATGTATTCATAGAAAAGGTTTCCCAAGAAAACATCAGTGCTTTTTGTGGACTATGATTATTTTCCTTGTTCATCCGTCTACATACGGATTTACCTACTGACCATGTGACAAATCATGTGGCATGAACAATTCGTTGAAAATTACAAGGAAGATAATTGTTTTAGTTCTATCTTCTACATCGTTTGATGTATTCTGTATGAACATACCCTGCTTTCAGGTGAGCTCCTTCGAAGCAAAGAAATCAGTAATCTGCATCGACTTTCAAATAGCATAAAGAAGAATTAAATGAGTCACTGCATTCCCTTTGAAGTTATATTCAATGAAATAATGTAGCTCTGAAGGGTTTCTTTCAAAAATATGCTCATTAGTAGAGCTTGTTTGAAGGGAGTCCATATTTCTATTGAAATACTTGAAACATTTTACAAAATATTCACATGGACGCATACAAATGGCGGATACAGGCCTGAGCAGCTCGTTTATCAGTGTAAACATTTCATTCTATATTCATTTATACTAAATGCACCAATTTAATGATATATTTCAATAATTTTAGTATTATCCTTATTTCGTGCCAGAGTGTTAAAAAAAAATTGAAATATAAATAAGGTATTATATACAAACAAGACAAAGTACATCTTATGTGACAAACATATTTCACACAAAGTCTGCCCAGAAACGGGCAACAGCAATTCCCTCTTCAGTGGCTTGAGTCAAGTCTTTAAGTGTAAAGTGAATAGGACAGGACTGACAGTCATAAAGGTGTTGGGTAGTTTGTTGCTCCCCACAATCGCTGAGGTTGACTGGTCTTTCAAATAACCTCATTGTTTAGGTTATCCTTGGATTTACCTGCTCCACTCCTCAATTAATCCAGTGCCTTCCAGGTTTTCCATTCCAAATAATGACCAGTGGGTGGAGATTCAGAAGGCACCTTCCAGTCATAAGGATGCTCCATTTTTGCTCGTCACATATCACAACGTGTTGTTCTTATTGATTTATCCAGATCCTTGTAGACATTAAGGAAACTTTTCCTGGAGTTCAGTCTTCTGGGTGGAGGTCGATGTCCAAATAACGAGTGGGTGTTTGTGAGATCCACCTTCGACCCATATTTCCTTGCAAACACTTCTTGCCGAATGTGTGGAGGATCAATACAAGCCAAGCAGTAAAGTTTGTCAATGGGAGTAGGTTTCAGACAACCAGTAACTATTCTGCATGTTTCATTAAGGGCTGTGTCCATTCGCTTCGTATGCGCTGAGCTGAACCAGGTTCTTAACCCAGTTGGATGGGCTCCCTATTTGCTTGAGCCAAGTTTCCGATTCGGGCTGAGATTTTCTGTCTACAGTAAACGCAGTGTTTTTTATGTTAAGGTCTTATCTAAGGTGATATCCAGGTAGCTTGGTGTAAAACAATGCTCCAGTTGCTTACCCCCCTCGCCACGCACAGCTGCCTAGTAGCTTTTCGATTTCAAAGATGAAATGCACACACCTGGGCATTAGCAGGGTTTTGCAGTAGCCGGTTCTTCTGATAATACACTGAAAGTTCCTTAAATGCAATTGAGAGCTGCACTTCAGTGGTTTGAAAGTCGCACTGGACCGCTAAAGCTAGGTAATCGGTACAAATGAAGCTTCTTATATAGGGAAACGTTAGCTGGTCATTCGTGTAGTTGATAAAGAGGATTGGCGAGAGGACACTGCCCTGGGGAAGTCCATTCCATTGATCCCTCCACCTACTGTACCTTCCTTGAAATTCAACAAAGAACCGGTGGTTCTGCAGTAAAGTTTTAACAATTTTCGTGAAACCATAATCTCTGGCATTAATAATAATGGCGCGTGGCCTCCGGATGGGCCTGGTGCAGGTCTTTCAATTTGACGCCGTACAGGCAACCTGCGCGTCTATGAGGATGGGTCCCTGCTTATAACGAATTCGAATGCTTAAGACAGCGCACACCCTCAGCTCCCGAGTCACTGGAATTAAACAATTACGGTTAAAATTACCGACCCAGCCGGGAATTGAACCCGGGACCCTCTGGACCAAAGCCTAGCACGCTAATCATTTAGCCATGGAGCCGGACGTAGTCACTGGTGAAGTTATAGAGCTTGGTGAGCAACGTACTATGATGCACTGTGTCGTACGCTGCTGTAAGATCCAAGAAAACCCCTCCTGTTATTTTACGTCTTTCAAAACCATCCTCTATGTGCTGAGTTAAATTGAGCACTTGTGATGTGCAGTTCCTTCCGGATCTGAAGCCCGCCTCTTCTGGAATAAGATGTTGTTAGATGTGAGGCGTTCAAGTAGGATCCTCTCAAATATAATATATAGGTGACAAAGTAATGATATTTGCCTGTAGCTCTTAGGATCTGATGGCTCCTTACCTGGTTTCAAAAGATCTATCACTCAAGACTTCCTCCACACATTAGATATCTGTTTACTCTTCAGGCAAGTGTTTAGGAAACCAACAACCCACATCCTTGCTCTGGAACCAAAATGTTTTAATTGTTCCACTCTCATATCATCGATACCTGTAGCCGTGCCATTTTTTGATTTCTTCATGGCTTCCTCTAGTTCGTCTAGGGTGATATTATTAGTGAGGTCGCTAGACTCCTTGTGTATCTGCCGTTCTACTGTAACTCTATTCATATAACCCCCTATCTTTACATTGAGCAAAAGTTGATATGCAATGGCATCTGAGGACAAATTGGCGTGTACAGTGGCTTTTGTGAAGTCATTATTAAGCCTCATAAAGAGTCGCCAGGTTTTCCAACGATGTCTTTTACCTTCCGCTAACATTGTTCTCAGACTTTTCTGCACAGTCTGTCCGCCAAAGGGATTCATCTCGAATATATCAATGTATTCAGCCAGCAGACCTGAGGAATGTTGATTGAGACCAGGAACATAATTCATTCGACAACCTCTTGGAATTATCTGTCTGGAGATCTTGTTCACCGCATCTACAAACACGTCGTAGTCAGTCATAGAACTACTAATATCAGATACAGCATCTTCCAGATATGCAGTGAACTTGTTCCAGTCCGCTTTCTTAAAAATATGTCTTCTGCGGAAGGGTACGTTCATGGGACGTACCACAGCAAATACCTGACACATGATGGGTCTGTGCTGTGTGTGTGTGGTATAGGAATGTCGATGTACTTTACAAACTGCTGAGCAATTCCTTCTCTAACAACGATTAGATCAGGGTTATAACATCGTTGCCAACGTCCGCTGTTAAAAGAAGGAGGTAGTTTAGCATCGTGTAACAGTAGCATCTGGTGGGTCTCAACCCATTCCAGCACAGCCTCACCATCTTCATTCTCATGTTCATATCCCCAGACGTTGCTATGGCTCTTAAAGTCACCAGTTACAACGTGAACTGCTTGATTGAACTCCTTGGTTTCTGGAAAAGGAATGCAGAATTTGGTGGTTTATACAAAGAACAAACAATGCAATGATTAAACTTCAACTGTAACGAGTTCTACGTCAGCACAGTCAGATACATCAGTGGATAGGACCGCTATACCAGGCTTGACAAATATTGGACTTCCATGCTGTTGACTTGGTCTCTCTACCACTAAGCGCATGCCAGAAATTCTTGGCCTGCTCTGATAATTGTCTCGATGGGTTTCTTGTGCACAAAGGACATCACAGCCATGTTTCTCACATAAATTCTGCAACAGTTCTTCTTTTACAAGCAACGTTACTTCGATGTTTATGGACATAATCGACAACTGTGGTCCTGAAAAGGACCTTTTATGAATCATATTTTAACACTTCCGGAATGGAAGAATTAGTCGGTAGGTATGTGCACTCTCTAGCGTTTCCAGGGAGCAGCGTCAGTCACAGTCTGTCCAATCATTCTTAACTGCACAATTTATTCTGTGGCTGCACACGTGGGGTTTCTTTCACGCTCCCTATTATTATTATTATTATTATTATTATTATTATTATTATTATTATTATTATTATTATTATTATTATTACTCAAATAGGCGTAAGGGTTACTTTGCTTTCAGCATGTGTTCTTGGTATTTATTAAATATAATTGATTGGCTAATCATTCGGAACTACATAATTGTTATGTTGAGCTCATTTGTCCTCTAGAATGGTGTAAAATGAAAGGTTTCCGTTTTTTAAAATTTACTTTGTTATTTCTTCCTTTTTTATTTTTACAAGTTGCGTCACATCTCACCGACGGAGATTAGGTCTTATGGCGACGATGGGATAGGAAAAGGCTAGGAGAGCAAAGGAAACGACCATGGCCTTAATTAAGGTACAGCCCCAGCATTTTGCTTGGTGTGAAAATGGAAAACCATGAAAACCATTTTCAGGGTTGCCGACAGTAGGGTTTGAACGTACTATCTCCCGAATGCAAGGTAACAGCTGTGCGACCCTAACCGCACGGCCAACTCGCTCGGTTTACTTTGTTTCGAGGAGGCTACAAATTATTTCCCCCCACTGATAGGAAATGTAACCACCATGCCTCATCCAGAAGACTATATCTGGAAGAGTAATTTCCCTCCTTTCCTAGACTTCATGGTTAGTCTACTCTCCAGTATACACTCAACATTCGCTGAAGGGTTTTATGAATATTGGCATTGCAGGTGTGATTTTTCGTTGTAGTGAAACTTTTCGCACAATTTTGCTTGTATCCAAACGGTGGAACAAGACAATAGTTACACGTCACCACCTTCAAAAGTGAAAAGTGAACCATACCCGGACGTACAAAAAACAAAGTGGAAAACAATGTAGTACGCCCCTAGTATCAAATGAATATTCGTTGTATTAATTTTACTTTGCTTACGTATAAAGGAGAATGAAACTTACCGTACCGCATTCTAGGAATGTATGTTTGCGTGACTTATTTACGTACTCCTACAGTATAATGTACTTAAGGTTCATTTTCCTTTACACGTTACCATACGAAAATGAACACAATGAAATTTTTTCTGATGGACTGCATATCCATATGTGGCTGGGAAGCGTGACAAATCTTAAGGAAAATAATGGATGGAAAGAGCATTGTGAGATATAACCTTATAACCTTTTTGCCTGAACGCCGACGATAAATGCGCTCCAAATGAATACTGCGGAAATGTTAGTAACCCGAGTCACCCTGATCGTTCTTGTTCTGATGTTAATGACCTGGAGAGTACAAACTGTAACAAAGACTACGCCATTCAACACAAACAATAACATAAGCTTGGTCGACTAAGAGCGGGAGTGTGATGAAAATAATCCAAGCCTATAGGGGTTGACGAAATCGGTTAATATGAGTTGATCAACATCGAACCTGTGTTAAACCGGGGTATATCAAGAATTACAGAAAGTGCCCAAGCTTCGCTTCAAAAATATTATCAACAAACGCGATCGTTGTTCAAGTTTGTGATAATACAGTTCGAATAAACATTAAGATATTCATCAATGCAGGTGTCGTCCATGGCATATTAATGTTGAAAATTAAGAGTGAAAGCAACCGATTTCCCTATGTGTCTGTAGCAAACAAATTACCTGGCTGGAGTGTTTTCAACCGACAACAAGTGGCTTTATTCGGATATTTACTCTAACAAAGTAACTTATAAAAACAATTGTGAAATCGTATCTTTTCTTTGTTAATTATTCTAACGAATTACATGAAATGTGGGAATAAGAGAAGAAGTAGGAGCAGAATCACTTCAAATAAAAATATTAGAAAGCTAACTGGGTTTGGACTTGCTGAAAAGATGGACGAGGAAGGGAAAATAAAACAGATTTTTGAAGCCGGCTGGAAGAAGGGAAAGCAGAGAGAGACCTAGGTTTACATATTTACAGAACTTTGTTCAGATTGGAAGGAAGCTATGTGAAGGAATAAGAGTGATAACTAGAGTAACTAGATAATGTGGGGTGTGGGTGAAGTAGATTAAAAGTGTAACTCAGACGCTGTAGCGTCATGCTGCGAAGACAAAGAAGAGAAAGTATTACCAGGACATATCTTTGGGTAATAAGTTTCCTCTAGATCCCTCCCGTCTTTCATGCATCTCCAATGATATACCGCATGCTTGATAAGTTGAGTATATGAAGCGGATATTAGTAACAGCGTAATTAGAGAAACTAATGCCTTAGAATCACAGTTGAGATAGAGTAACGGAGCTTGGTAACATGAAACGACAAGGTAAATGGTAGACTGATATGATGTGTTGTACGAATAGCGAGATAGCTGTGCATTGTTGACTGAACAGGATGCCTGGGTTCCTCGAGTGTAATATTATAGCAGAAACTGAAACCATTACCGCCAGCTACACATTACTATATATCCGTATCTTAAATGTACAGTGGATTACACTGATTTACAGGGGGTATACATATATCTGATATGGTGCTTATTGTTTCTAGTGCAGCTTTCATGCTGATTTCAAATCTGAAAATCGATTTTCTCTACCACGTCAGGTTTTGAAAATGTTGACAAAGTTTTATTTTTCATGGAACAGCATTCATTGAAAATTGATTTCAATGCTTCTTCGTTACTTTTCATTCAAAGCCGAATATTTAATTTGCTTCTATTGTGTTGTCAGTGACAGTGGATATTATTTCGTCCATAGGTTGTATAAATTAACCAAATCTGCTTTGCTATGTACCATGTTTGTGGTGCATTTGCACTAATCTTAGCTAAAGCCATTTTCATTAGTACTCCATGTAGCAATCAATGCTGTAGTGAAACTTCTCTCTGTGAGTTGTTTTCCTTGATATAATGTTAAACATACCTAAATAATTTATGTCGTATATCCCGAAAAACGGTGGGTGATATAGACAAATCGTTTGCATATTTTGAATCAACGTGTATCAGTTGTCTCAGAACGTGCGTTGGATACCTATATATCCGCCGAAAGTAACTTTTTGTTGATGAGTGTTATTTAGATTGATGCTTTCACGGCCCATAATTGTAGACATGATAATAAGCTTTTGAGCTTGTCTATTGTCAGAAAATAAAGTGAAATTATTTACGTTCTTTACATTTCACCTTGTTTTCTGGCAAGACATAAGCCCAAAAGGTTATTATCATATCTGCAGTGGATTAATTGAACATAGTTAACATATACACATTCCTTATAGAGAGTGATACTACAAAGACGTGAAAGTTACTTCTGGGAAATTCGTAGAGAAAAATGGGATCTACATTATCATTCATGCTTTAAGTCACTTGATTCACAGCAGCCTAAAGGTTCGTAAGTTGTGACAATTATAGCAACATTTTAGTTGTAACCATACGGTTCCCTTCAAGATTATGAATCAGATTTAAACTCAGTTTGAACTCACTTTGAGTCTAAGATCTATTTGATGAAAATTTATGAGATTGGAATTGTAATGTTCGGAACAGCACAAAATCAAACATGGAAAACATATGCTCCATGGATGTATGTGATTTACTCTAGCTAAAGAGGAAGTCCTTCCGTACAATATTGCTTTTGTGAAATGAGATGAAGGGACTGATTTGGAATACACCAGATTTCTGTAAGTACTGTATGACTATCATGGACACGGGAACGTTGGTACTCGGAGAATGTAGGATCTATGTTTCTAACTGTTATCGGTCACTGGCTGAATGCTAAGATTGGTAAGTAACGAATTTTGTTATTGTTTGCAGAATGCAAATTCAATACACTATACGTAGGTCAAACATACCAGAGAGTAGCAGTAATAATAATAATAATACAGTAAAGTCCCACTTAACTGACCTTCGATTATCCGACATTCCGTTTTATCCGGCATGTTCGTACATTTTCGGCGTTGTTAACCACGATGAAAAAGAAACAGAAGAGGAAGAAAACGTAGCTTATTAAAGTGGTGGCAAAATATCACACGTGAAGGGTTCAAAGCCCTAGAAGCCGCATTGATCAAATACGTAGAACAAGAAGAAACATCCAGTATGGATGTGTTACTTCTATACAGAATGGCGGGGAGGAAAGCTCAGTATCGGCCGATCATATATGAATTACAGACTTTCCAACTTTACATGTGTGAACATGTTGGATAATATGGATAAACGAACGTCAGTTAAGCGGGACTCTACTTTAATATTATTATTATTATTATTCTGAGAACCTCTTATATTAGAATGCAGTATCGCTGGTGGTACACCAACATGATGGTAGCTACTCGAAGTGGGATGTGCTGGGTAAGACTATTACCAACACTTCCCGTACAAAGTTGGAAAGTCTGTAACTCGAAAACGATCGGCCATGAGGCTCATGTTCATAGCGACACTTGGTGTTGTTTAGGGGTATACTATTCTTCACCCCAGATTACTTGCCACATGTTTGGGAACTTCTTGTATAATATGACACGATCCAATACATAATACGTCATTTTTAATTACAATTTGCCTTACGTCACACCGACACAGATAGGCGACGATGGGATGGGAAAGGCCTAGGAGTGGGTAGGAAGCGGCCATGACCTTAATTAAGGTAAGTCCCAGCATTTTCCTGGAGTGAAAATGAGAAACCACGGAAAACGATCTTCAGGACTGCCGACAGTGGGGTTCGAACCCACTTTCTCCCGAATGCAAGCTCACAGCTGCGCGCCAATAACCGCACGGCCAACTCGCCCGGTGAATGAGGACCTAATAGCTATTTAGTTAGTAGTTTAATTCCAGTGGTAGTTACTCATTGTAGAAAATATGCGCGAACAGTGGGGATATGTGGTGTAAAGAATAGCATTGCTATGTAAATAATTCATATTTGACGTAGTACATACACTACCACTCGGAAATATTCGAACACCATGAATGAGTTGGAATTTTATGCGATATATTTATTACGAAGTGTTGAATAAATCATCAACGTTTCGCTGCTACTCGTTAATGCCGTAGAGAATACATAAGTAAGGGATATACACACCCCTGACTTGTGCAACCACCTTTTTCATATAAGTATCCAATCAAATATTACTTATAGCCCATACATATCGTTAATTTGTTTCCTATGCTCATTAACATTTGCAGGGAGTACTGGTCAGGACTATTGGAAAGAAATGCTATTACATCTGTCTTGCACAAGAAATATATTATTTAGCTATTACCAGCAGAAGAAACAATAATCCATTTGGGATAACATTTCGGCACACAGTTCAACACAAGCATCTTTGGACATTTCCGTAATGTTTCCTAGCAACATCTGTCCATTAATGTTCATAACTAAGGAAAAGGCGCATTGGCCAGCAACGGCCACATAGTGAAAACTTGGAATTGTCATGCGTCTGTTTAAGGAATAAAATGTACCTCCCACACATTTTTTAACGACGGCAAGCTCAAATTTGGAATCTAATGCAATGAATGACAGTCCATGATCTAGGCCATGAGCGGTTTCTTTCTAATTAGTTATTTACAAGTACACCATGTATGGCATTGCAGGTATCAGATGGTATAACGCATACAGTAAATGTAACAAGTTGATGGCACATATTATTATAGTTAGGCTGTTTCACCTTTCAGTGTTCAAACTGGAAGCCAGTGCATATAAATTAAGCATAACCATAACTGTTTTCGAACAAGCACTGTGATCTCTTTTAGAAGTCTTACATCGAAATCATCGTCTTCTTGGTCTCGTCCTGCTTTTCTAATTTCCCATTATTTCTCTTGGTAACATATTAACCAACATTCATCTCATATTACCCTAGCACTGACGTTGGTTCATACTCACAGCTTCATTGACCAAATTCATTCATTTAATTTACTAAGCAGCCCTGTTTTCGTCCAAGCTAACTACCTTCTTGTTATAACACACTAACATTTTCGAATTCTAAATCCAATGCACTTCTCTGCCAAAGCAGTATTAATATTTAGTATCTTAACAATTATTTTAGATATTTGGGCCTTTCGTAAGTACCTTGAAAGTGTTCCCGAAATCAAATAAAATATCCAACAATGTCAACTTAAACAAATCGTTAAAACATCACCTCCTGTATATCTCTATTAACTATACCCTCTTCCCATTGCTCCTATCTGTTTTTCTTGCTGAAGACTATATGTTTGATGTTCCTAATGTCAGACAGAATTTCAAACTTTTGATTATTGCGATTACGGCACACCTTTAATATTCTGTTTTGTGCGGATAACTTCATGTAGTAACTTGTAATAAATTAATACTAGTATTCTTTTCTTTGTGTAACATAATTGAATGATTATTTGTAAGCCAATTTAAAAAATGTTTTGGGGATATGTGTACATAAGAGAAACAATAACGGTCTTCTTGCGCTCCCATTCCCATAATATTCTTCCGGTATTTACTCCATGAGATTTGTTGTACAGCACGCTATGTAGTAAAGTCAACGACGGAAATATTTAGATCGTTAGAGCGTAAAAAATAAGAATATTATATGTGTTCTGCATTGTTCAGATCTCTCCTCAAGACTTCGCCTTAGTTAAAGGTTACACAATTTATATACGCTGCATATTTTTTTTTTCCGTACCGTACCCCTTGTACATACATTTCTGGTGTCGCAAAATACTACTAGTTCCAACAAGTTTGTTGGTCTCACTGTGCATTATGTCACATAATTTTACACCTCTATAGAAACGATGCCAGGAATGTGAAATTAAAATATTCTACCTCGGAAATATTTCTCATATACATATGTTTGTCGTATGTGTGTCATGTTCATCTGAATTCCACACGTGTTTTCGACAGTAGGTCAACAGTATGGAATGAAGCAACTCACTTTAATTAACCATATGTTACGTACTTCGAGGAATAATGTAATGGATATTCGTTTCGGTGTAATGCAACTCTTCGATTCACGGCATATGGTGAATCGGTCATTTTACATAATTAGAACACTACACTCTTCCTTTAGCCTGATGAAAGAAGTAGCAGAAATATGACAAAACATCATCATTATTATAGAACTAGCAAGATACCCGTGCTTCGCCACGGTTTTATACTGAAATTTATAATTGAATGCTTATGGTTTTAGATATATAATCCGCCGAAATTCGCGATCCAACTCGTTTCCTGCGAGAATCCGCCAAAATTCACGATCTGACTCTTCTTCTAATAGATTACGGCAAGTTTCCTCCCATTTTTCAATCTTTCTTTCCAGCAATCGATTTCGTGCTTCCCGGCCTAGGTCCAGGTATTTCACCCGGTCAGTTGGGTCCCTAAATCTTTGCTATCTCTTGCTATAAGCATTTTTAATATGGATCAAATCCTTCAGGAGATCCGGCGTGGTGTCGTCTTGGGTGCCTTGGCGGTACTGAACCCGCGGCCGCACTGCATTCTTAGTCATTACCCGTACAGGACCCGTTTCCAGCGCAGTCCGCACATTTGACGACGGTCCAGAACATAATTATTATTATTATTATTATTATTATTATTATTATTATTATTATTATTATTATTATTATTATTATTATTATTATAGATGTTCTGAACCCCACAGCAAGATGCAAGACCGCTACTTGGCGGTAAATTACATCTGCTGCCATTGTCATTGTTGGAAATGTGACCAACAACATTGACGCGCGTAGGCAAGTGTGCGGGATTTCTGGCGATACGAATGACATACTTCTATGCATTATTGACCTTATTATGGAGGTGAACAATATGACGGTCAATCTCATTCCTATCGTTTATTTCAAAGGTGTTTAAATTTTTATTTATATGCGAGGAGAATCTACTGTCATCTAAGAACGTTCTGCGAAGAAGAAGATGGCTCTTGAAAACGAACCCAGGAAAGATTAAAAATGATCGGTTTATGAACAGAATAAGTACATCTAAAATCAACAGCCTGTTTCCAGTCATTCGACAGGGTGTGGAATGGAATGAGTAAAGCCCCATCTACTAGCGACAATAGGAATTGTGCCGGCTGCCGAAGCACTCCTCTGGGGCAATGATCGATGAATGACAAATGAAATGAAGTATTGGACAGTGTTGCTGGAATGAATGAAGACAGGGAAAACGGGAGTATCCGGAGAAAAGCCTTTCCCGCCTCCATTTTGTCCAGCACGAATGTCACATTGAGTGACCGGGATTTGAAACACGGAACCCAGCTGTGAGAGGCCGGCGCGCTGCCGCCTGAGCAACGGAGGCTCCTTATAAGTACATTATGAACAGTAAAATTAATTGGTCTCACCTCCTTTTACACCCCACCGCCGTTAAGTTTATTGCCCCCCCCCCCCCCCACACACACATACACAAAAAATTAAAAGAAGGCATGTTTCTTTATGTATAAAGGAGATTCCAAACATCAATGTTCGCGTCGATTACCTTCGGTTTTGAGATATAAGTATCACCATAAAAGTAATTCACTTTTTTTCACTTCATTTCACACTCCGCCGCCCCTCCCCCCCCCCTAAATTAATTTTCCGGCAAAAATACCTTGTTTCTGTAATAGTAAAGGATCTTCTTAAATACCAAATATCACAACTCTAACTTCTTCAGTTTTTGATGTATGTGTCCTCATGAAAAGAATTCAACTCCTTTTCACTCCCGCCCCCCAAGATGATTCCCCCCCCCCCCCCCGCAAACGCGTTTTTCTTTGTTTTTAAAGGAGATCCAAATACCAATTTTCACGCCTGTAAAAACTTTAGTTTTTATTAGATGTAAGTATTCTCATACAATTAAGTCAATTACTTTTTCAATTCATTCACCTCCCCCCCCCCCCCCACTTCACTGGATTTTCCGTGAATACGTGTTTCTTTACTTTTAGAGCAGATTCCAAATATCAAATTTCACGTCTGTAACGTCTTCATTTTTGAGATATCAGTAGCCTAATTAAAAGAATTTAACAACATTTTCAGTCACTTTTAACTTCCCCCTCCACCCAAGTGGTATTTCGGAAACCTAAAAATACACGCTTCTTGATTTTTAATAGAGATAAAAAATACCATTTTTCACTTTTGTAACATGTTAAGTTTTTTAGATATACTGTAGAAATTCTCATTTTAAAATTTCACGCCCTTTTTAGTTCCCCTTAAGTGGAGGTTCCAAAAAAAATCACCTATGTTTCTTTACATCTACAGGAGATTCCAAATACCACTTTTTACGTCTGTAGCATTTTACGTTTTTCAGGTATTCTGTAGATATAGTCTTTCAAAAAAATTCACCCCAAATTCTCACTCCTGTTCAACCGCCATTAATTGGATTTTCCAAAAACAAATAAAAATACGTGTTTCTTTATTTTTAAAGGAGACCCCATATACAAATTTTCAGTTCTGTAATATCTTCAGTTTCTGAGATATATGTATCCTAATTAAAGGCATTCAACCCATTATTCACCCTTTTACACCCCTCCTATTGGGATTTACAGAAAACAAAAAAAAAAAAAAATACGTGTTCCTTTATTTTTAAAGGAGATTCTAAATATCAATTTTTGAATCTGCAATCTTCTATAAAGTTTTGAGGTATAGATACAGTAATTTTAATAATCCACCCCCTTCTCACTCCCAATATTTGGATTTTCCGAAAGCAAAAAAAAAGTTTCTTTATTTTTAAAAGAGTTCCCAAATACCAATTTTCAGGTGTGGAATATCTTCAGTTTCTGAGATATAAGTATCCTCATTAAAGGCGTTCAACCCCTTTTTCACCCCTCCTATTGGAATTTTTGGAAAACAAAAAATACACGTTTTTTATTTTTTAAGGAGATTCTAAATACTAGTTTTTACATCTGTAAACTTTTCGAGTTTTAAGATGTAGATACACTCATTTTAAAAATTCACCCCCCTTTTCACACACCCCCAATATTTGGATTTTCCAAAAACGACAAAATACCTTTTTCTTTATTTTTAAAGTAGATCCCAAATACCAATTTTCAAGTGTGTAATATCTTCAGGTTCTGAAATATAAGTAGCCTCATTAAAGGCATTCCACCCATTTTCACCCTTTTTCCACCCTTCCTATCGTGATTTTCCGAAAACAAAAAATACGTGTTTCTTTATTTTTAAAGAAGATTCTAAATACCTATTTTTACATCCATAAACTTTAAAAGTTTTGAGATATAGATACACTCATTTTAAAAATTCACCCCCTTTTCACCTCCCCCATTAATTGGATTTTCTAAAAACAAAAATACGTGTTTCTTCATTTTTAAAATTGATCCCAAACACAAGTTTTCAGGTCTGTAATATCTTCAGTTTCTGAGATATAAGTATCCTCATTAAAGGCATTCAACCCCTTTTTCACCCGTTTTCACCCCTCCTATTGGAATTTTCCAAAAACAAAAAATACGTATCTCTTTATTTTTAATGAAGATTCTAAATACCAATTTTTACATCTGTAAACTTTCAAAGTTTTGAAACATAGATACACTCGTTTTAGGAATTCACCCCCATTTTCACCCTCCCTTTATATGGATTTTCCAAAAACAAAAAATACGTGTTTCATTATTTTTAAAAGAGATCAAATGTACAAATTTTCAAGTCTGTAACACGTTCAGTTTCTGAGATATAAGTGCCGGTATCCTGATTAAAGGCATTCAACCAATTTCTAACCCTTTTTCACCCCTCCAATTGGGATTTTCTGAAAAAAAAAGAATACGTGTTTCCTTATTTTTAAAGAACATTCTAAATACCAATTTTTACATCTGTAAACTTTTAAAGTTTTGAGATATAGAAACACTCATTTTAAAATTTCACGCCCCTTTTCACCCCCTTAGCGACGGAATATTCAAAAATCCTCCCTTAGCGAGCACCTACATGTTAATATGAATGTATTCCCAAAATTTCATTTCTTTATGTCCAGTAGTTTTGCTCGGCGATGATGAATCAGTCAGTCAGTCAGTCAGTCAGTCAGTTAGTCAGTCAGTCAGTCAGTCAGGAGAAGTTTTTTTTTATATATATATAGACTCGCTTTCGCTCGTTGGGGGCTCCACCACCAAACCCCCAATTACTTCATATTGGATGTGGTCATTTGGAAAACGTTTGTGACGAACCAGTACGTCATTACCAAAAGGGGATTAAGCCACCATACGGCCCTTATTTTCGCGAACATATTTGCTCATATAATATTTTCTTGTACAGTATATTGACAATTTATTGCTAAGAATGTTCTTTTCACAATTTGAAAAATTCTTTTCCGAACTTTGCAGACAGCTACAGTCTTAGAAGTTGGCAGGCGCATCGAGGATGAAACATCCTAAATGTCGGTTATTTTAATAGCTATGTGACTACGAAATTTTACGTTTATAGCTCATCGGGTAGGGTCTAGCACACCCGATATTTGAGTCCGACATTTTGTTGGGGGGCTAAATATGAAAAATTTGACCTATTTAGAATTTTTCCTTGGTGGCACAGCCTAATAGCTATCAGCCTGCCGAATTTCAATTTGAGTCCGATAATGTGATTGAGCGGGGGGGGGGGGCTAAATATGAAAAATTAGAACTTTCCTGGATTTTCCCTTTTGTTGCAGCCTAATAGGTATCAGATTGGCGGCTGGAAGGGACTAATACGAATTTTAAGTCCGATAATTTCATTGGGCGGAAGGGTGTAATACGAAATTTGAGTCCGATATTTTGTTTCGGTGCGGTGGGCTATTATGAAAAATATGAACTTTTTGGAATTTTGCCTTGGGTTAACTTCCCAGCTCATCTGAAAGGGTCTAACACGAAATTTCAGTCCGATACTTTGATTGGGCGGAAGGGGGATAAATATGAAAGATTTCAACTTTTTTGAATTTTTCCTTGCGTTGCAGCCTAATAGCTATCAGATTACCGAATTTCAAGTTCCTAGCTCACCTGGAAGTGGGCAAACATTAATGTCAGTCAGTCAGTCAGTCAGTCAGTCAGTCAGTCAGTCAGTCAGTCAGCGAGTCAGTCAGTTAGCCTTGTGGCTTTATATATATAAGATTTAAACTGTGAGATGTACAGTACATTTGTTGAAGCGTATGGTGACAGAATCTACCTTAAATACAGCTACCTTTCCGAATGAAAAATTATCTTAATATTAGACTGCTGCCATTTCTTGATGTTCTATTGGTATTTGAGGATGTACTGTAATATTTATCTTCTTTCACAGATTTAGTTTAGCTACAACTCATAGATCCGAATAAAGTAGGCTAATGGAATATATTTCACATGGTCTAAGTAGAAGGAGCAGATCTTCGTCGTCCTCCTCCTCCTCTTCCTCATTAAGGTCATCATTATCATGAATCAACCAAAGGAAATCGTGAATCAATCAAAGGAAATCGTTTTCATTACACTGAACATCCGGACTACAGAGTTCACATATTGAAGTATTTTATCTTAAGCCTTAATCATCCCAACATCTCCTTGCACATATGTGTTTAAAATTTGACGTATTAACGGTTCCTGAAGTTATTATCGTCTCATTCTTCCGCAATATCTACCAAACTGATACAGTGGTTGTAGGAAGAAAAGTTCCTTAGTTTAACGTTCTTTTATATTTTTATTTCTTAGAAACATTGCATTTAACACTACGTAATATTGATAAATCTAGTTAAATGTTATGGAAAGAAAATGGTGTGATTTTAAGGTTCAGTTCATAGGAAGACAAATACAACTGACAACAACATTCGCATTGATACGATGTTTTCCTGAATATTTCTTGATGAGAAATTTCGGTCCTGTGTAAATATTGAAGTATCATCAATTTGAAAAATGTTTTGTATAATGTGTTCATTTTAAGCTAGTCTTTACCATTTCGAACTAAATGTTCTTATTTGAAGCTAATTATCAATAAGCAATACTATCTAATAGTAGCGTGGAAACTGGCTGACCTTTCAATGACATATGGCGGCGGTTGAAATGGATAGATGACCAGACTGAGAGGAAAAAATGTGCTTTTGAGAAAATATTTTTGTTTTGAAGTTACACCGAAAAGTATGTGTTTGAACGCTAAGCTGCCGGATGCGAATTTGTTAAAGCCTATAATATCATATTTAACAGCATATTTCAATATTAAGTCCGTTTTGGATAACTGAAATTTAGACCCATATTTCATGACGTTCTCTTGGTAGATGAGAGTGCACTATACGTCGTACGCTGCCTTACCTTATATGTGCAGGGCTTTCTAAATATATAGGCGAAACTGTAGGGCGAGGTTAATCCGCATGTGTTGTGCAGACAAAAGTGTTATGTAAGTATGGGTCTTGAAATTTGTAACTTCTGAGTTTTCAAGTTGTCTTGGAAGACATGCCACTGGCACACTATCAAGAGACGTTCTTCCTTTGCGATCGCGTCCCCGCACATTTTAGTCTTTGTTCCCTGCAGCATCTTAATCCATGTCTTTCTGATAACCTAAAACGTAGGCGTGGACCAATTATTTGCTCCCACCGTCACTTTATCTAAAACCCGTTTGACTTTTTTTCATGGGGTGCTTAAAGTCGTTGATATAAGTGACCGCTATATAGATAGGGCAATGATTCGTGGAAGAATTATTGTGCAGCTTATCAAACGATATATTCAATACCAGGCACTTTTAACTTGTTAGTAATGCCATGAGGTGATGAGCAGAAACCTGCAGTATGGCAGTGGGAGAGGGGGTGAGGATTTCATATACTGCTTATAAGGTAATGAACAGAGTGCATCATTAGAGACAATTCAAACTAAATTCTACAAAATAACATTCCAACCTGTGATACTTCAGAATCTGATATCTCAGTAATTCCGAAGTTTCAAGCCCATAATTATGTAATCTTATTGTCTGCTCCACATATGAGGAATCCAATCTTGCAATTTTCCCTGTATATCTGAAACACGGTGTATCTGAACTCCAGACTAGTCCATACAATAGCAGGATAATAGTCACAATCAACACATTCTAAGCATAAAGAACAAAATTTGAAAATGTAATAGTAGATCAGCATCATTAATGCTTGATCCTTAGTTCCAATGTTTTTTTAGGAATCCAAATGCGCTAAGACCCACTCTACCGCAGAAGTACTAAGCCAAAATGTATTTCGATCGATCAGAAGTGAAGATGAACTTCGGATACCATTTACGGGCGTGGCTCTCCCAAATATCTGCATAGAACATCCGGGCAACAATTCTGATGACTCCGTATTTACATTCTCTAAATGAATTGTTCAATCATAGACGGTAATAACTTACATTAATATAATATAATAAAACACCACAGAATCACAGGTAATAATTTATTCTTTACATACATACAGGTGTGAAAACTGAGTGCCCTTCTCGCTAGTTTGTTATTAGTGCGGCAGAGACAGGAATACCTCACAGTGAAAGTGAGATTTTCGAAATGGAAAGCCATATCGCATTTATTAAGATTACACGTAAATCTAGAGATGTCGTAAGAAATTGAAACAGCGTATGGCTTTAAGGCTGATTCTCCACGAGCAGGTAAAACGCCGCTGTTCGCCCGCCTGAACGCTCAAACTCTCTGCCTATTCTACACGAGCGGTTGAATTGACGCCTGTAAACCGCGCCAAAAACGCCGGCGACACGCGCAGCCATTCTCTACCAGCGATGAACCCGCCATACTATAACGATGGATGTCGTACAAATATGCCTTTGCTGGCGAGATGTAGTGTTTACAGTGCACTATGTCTTCTGGTATGGGTTATATCAAATTTGTTACTTTCATTGACCTGTCTCAGTCTCATCCTTGGCTTTGACAATATGAAAGTGGCTGAGGTATGAGTGATGCTAGTAATACCATTCCTTATGCAGCCAGTCCCTGTTATGAATGGTGTGGAAATATCGCTCATAGGGTCGGTTGTTGCATGCATTTCAGTGGGCTTGGCAGACTGATATGTCATAGCAGCGGCTGGCTCGGCGAGGAAAGCAACGGGAAACTACCTCACTCCTCATTTCCCTAGTACGCCTCTTCAGTGACGCCTAGGCTATTTATGACAGCTGTTGGCGGAGTTGCAGAGGATCAAACCAGCCTTCGGGCTGAATACCCAACATACAACATACGTCGTACAAATAGGATGTATTGACGGAGCTGTTCCATACAGTTATTAGTAATATTAAAAAAGGAACCTTGTAAGAAAAGACGGTGGTGGACTCACCCTGCGTTATCGAATCGGCTCACCAATGGACAATTTCATTTAACGTTTTGCGAACACACGAGCTATCCGGAAATGTTTTTCCAAAATTATAGAATGTCAGTTGCTTCATTCAATGAGCTGTTTGAACTTAAGGTGCATATTACTAAGCGAGTGAAATGGTCTTTTAGGGGAAGGCCCGAAATTTTTCAAATATTATTTTAGTCCGCCTCTGTGGTGTAGTGGTAGCGTGATTAGCTGCCACTCCCGGAGGTCCGGGTTAGATTCCCGGCTCTGCCACGAAGTTTGAAAAGTGGTACGAGGGCTGGAACAGGATCCACTCAGCCTCGGGAGGTCAACTGAGTAGAGGTGGGTTCGATTCCCACCTCAGCCATCCTGGAAGTGGTTTTCCGTGGTTCCCACTTCTCCTCCAGGCAAATGCCGGGATGGTACCTAACTTAAGGCCACGGCCGATTCCTTCCCTCTTCCTTGCCTGTCCCATCCAATCTTCCCATCCCTCCACAAGGCCCCTGTTCAGCATAGCAGGTGAGGCCGCCTGGGCTAGGTACTGGTCATTCTACCCAGTTGTATCCCCGATCCAAAGTCTGAATCTCCAGGACACTGCCCTTGAGGCGGTAGAGGTGGGATCTCTCGCTGAGTCCGAGGGAAAAACCGACCCTGGAGGGTAAACAGATTACGAACGAACGAAATATTATTTTATATTATTAGTGGTCTTATCGATAAATATTACATAAATCAAGCTATATAGAATTGCATTTCCTATCATTTCTGTCTCATAGATGTTTACCGTACCGGCTATGATAATAGAGACATTCATGAATTTGTTGCTAAGTCCATATCAACGCCGAACCAGAAGAAAACGAGTTAACAAAATATAATGAAAATCGGTACATAGAATCGGGGAATAAGAAACTACAGACTAAGCTATATACCATTTTATTGACCCTGGATTAAATATCAGTTTAGTAAAAGGCAAATAACATGTATTTGTAAAACCTACATAATAAGTTATTGGTCCTATCGAAAAGTACTGCATAACAAAAGTTAGAGAGAATACAATTTCCGATCATTACGTTTTATTGCCAACGGCCGTAGTCGTGTTGAAACACCAGATCCTGTGAGATCTCCGAAGTTAAGCAACATTGGGCGTGGTCAAGATTTGACTGGGTTGCCACGCGCTGTTGGTGGAGGTAAGGGAATGGAGGAGCGGAAGAGAACTGGCGACCCTCCCGCACGTATACTGCGGCTCAGGCACACCTCTGCGGAGGTTCGGACCTGCCTTCGAGCAGAATACACACTTACCTTTATGTTTTACTTAGTTTTACCGCACCGACTATGATAAGAGTGGTATTTCAGAGTCGGAAGAAAACTAAATGTGAAGGCCTACACTATCGAAAGCGCATAACATTCATCAACAATAACATCATATTGACCATTGTTTGTTGTGGTGTTCTTTGTCTCTTATGCTGTCACTCAACTCCAATAGATGGGTTTACTGCTGCCTACAGAGTATAACAGCTTGACTGAATATTGGCGGGAAATAGCTGGGGAGTTAGAAAACTTTCTTCTTTAGCATGCCATTCCTCTGGTTCATACATTTCCTGATACTGCTAGTACGTAACACATTGGTTCATCATAGTATTCCAGCTATTCGATCCCTACTCTGATGCACTGTTTTGAATGAGCAGTGTGCATTTAAGGCAGAGGCTCACTTAGTAGTAGTATGACCTGGTCTAGAATTACAATTTAGTGCTACTCCAAATTATAGCACCACAATTCACTAAATAATTCAAAATTCAACCCTGAAAAGAGCTGTTTCTTAAGAAAAGCTTCTTCCAATTCACTTTTATTAAATCTGTATTCATTTTATTCCAAATTAGCAGTGAAGAGGGGCTTTCTCCTCTGGCTTTGAGGAAGAATTTGCTTCCAAGTCAGATAGTTTCTTCTCCCGCGAGTGTAGTGAACTGAGATTTTCCGATTCATCGTGTATTCCTAGGAAACAGAGTAGTAAGAGGGCATAGTTTTTGCCCTGGGACTCTCCACTATTCAACCCCCCCCTCGCCGAAAAAAGACGAAGAGTGTTCACGGATCTCGATTGTCTTCGGCTTGGTCATTCCAGCTCAGAAAATTTGGATTGTTAGATCGGACGCGTAGTACTGTTCGATAAAGGTGAGAAAATGCGTTGTTTTTCATTTGATCGAGTATTTCGTATGAAAACATTGCTTTTAATTGTGTCATTCCTACTGGCATCATTGTAATGACCTATGTTCATTTCAGTTGGGAAAATGACTAAAACAGTCTTTCTGAGGATGTAAAAAGGCAGGTGGAGAGTGAGTGTCTGGCATTATAATGATCCCCAACTTGATTGTGACTGATGGTAGACAAGCGGGCGTACCGTTACAATGGATATTCCCTAATCCAGTCTTCATATGAGAAAAGACATTTGGTGACTTTCCTGTTGCGTTTCTAGGGTAACGTTAAGAGTTATGGAATTTAATACAATCTTGCTCACAACGTGTACACTATCTAACCTAGAATTCTGTATACAATGTAGAATTCCGTAGCGAAGCACAGGTACATCAGCTAGCAAAGAATATACTGCACTTCAGGCAGTTCATATCGTGCGACAGAGGCGGGTGAACTGCTCATTGCCGCCTCGTGGAGTATGATCTGCTGTTCTACCGCTAGCGGGAATGACGCCTCTGCTGGCGTTAGACCCGCCTGCCCGCTCATGGACGCGTCCACCCGCGGCGTGCAAACCGCCCGTGTAGACAGCTCTACAAATACCCCATAGTTCTGTTCCACAAGCGGGTTTGTAGCGGGCGAACAGCGGCGTTTTACCTGCTCGTGGAGAATCAGCCTTAGTGTCGGGAGTGTCCGAGGATATGTTCGGCTCGCCAGGTGTAGGTCTTTTTATTTGATTCCCGTAGGCAACCTGCGCGTCGTGATGAGGATGAAATGATGATGAAGACGACACATACGCCCAGCCCCCGTACTAGCGAAATTAAGCAATGAGGGTTAAAATTCCCGACCCTGCCGGGAATCGAACCCGGGATCCCTGTGACCAAAGGTCAGTACGCTAACCATTTAACCATGGATACGGCATATATGTCGTGGTTTATGCCTAATAATCACGTAAGAATCCAGGCATGTTTTATTTAAGCACATGACGTACACGTTGTCTGAGAACAAAATTATCCCTGTTCTCTAAATAGCTAAGAACAACAGAGGACTAATAACAGAAATGTAAAATGCATCGGTGAAATCCCTCCAATGTGTTACTGAGCCGATAAACCACGAGAAAAATAAATGCACGATGGTAATAAGTAGGATAATTATTCGAAACAACATTGAAAACAAACGTAAGATTCGCCCAGTTCGTTTATAGGAAGGGGAGTTACGGGATTGGAATAGTTTACGAAGGGAGATGTCCTATTCATTTCCAAATTCTTTGCAATTATTTAAGAAAAGACTACGGAACAACAGACAGAGATTCTGCCACTTGGGCAATTGGCCTAAATGCAGATCAGTGGTAATTGACAGAGTGTTTGCTATTACTATAATGGAAATCTTGTTTCTCTTCATTGTCCAATTTATTACGTAGAAGTGATTTTTCACTGAGGATAGTTATATAGAGTAACGTCATTCAAGAGTCATTAATATTGGAGGGCTAAGAAAGTCCTTTCGCCAGCTGCCCCGAAGATGGATTTTCCGTGGTTTACCATTTTCACACGAGGCCACCACCATTCTTACGTCACCAAACCCTTCGATGTGCTACTGCGACGTTTAACTACTAGCAATTAAAATGCCAGAACAAAGTAGATGACATAATATTATTATTGTTGTAGTAGATATTATTATTATTATTATTATTATTATTATTATTATTATTATTATTATTATTATTATTATTGTGTTCACTACAAGTCAAAATGTTTTCGAGCACCTTTAAACTTTTCTGATTTCCATTGCTTACCATTGCCAGACTGATGTGTGAGGGGAGTTCTCCATGAGGTTAAATGTTTGAACACGAGGACAGAAGCTAATGGGCTCGGCTGAATATTGGTGAGGAAAATATTGTTGTTGGAACAAACGTATAGCAGTAAACTTGTCTATTATTAACTGAAACGTACAGGAGGATACGAAAATGAGCGCATTTTGAAGTTTACTGGTTTAGGTAAATAGTAATATTTTCTGAACATACCGTAATTCAGGGCTGGAAAAATCAGAAAAATCTTGGTGCCAGCACAATTTTTTAGGAGCCAAACATGAAAATTATTAACTCGTTTACCTTTGTAACATTAAGCAGTGGAATATCATCGCCTTTGGCAATCAATACTGCTTTCTTTTTAGTCCCTCTTAGTTTGTCGATATCTCTTTGTTCGAAAATATCAGTTGGGCCAATCATAATTAGCTGATTCATATTACCTGTGTGCAGTTCAGGTCTCAAGTTATTTTTGAGTTAATTTATGGTGCCACATCCTCTTTTTCCAATAAAGCTCTTGACTGTAACAGTACTGCAACAAATCTCATAAATTTCCTGAGGAAAGGAAATAATTCATTCATTCATTAATTCATTCATTCATTCAAAAATTGTAGGTGGTTGCACAATTTTTCCTTCACCACGGCCACCGGGCACCTGGGATTTATCTAGCCCTGCAGTAATGAATTTTTATTGAAAAGATATTTCTTGTAAAAATATGCTGACATTTGTGGCATGTTCAAACTAGAATTAAGAAGCTAAAACAGTATTCAAAGCAATCAATACACAACGTTCAAATAGGAAATTTAGTTCCTACTTTAGATGTTCCTAACTACAATTTACGAATGTATAGTGGGATGAGAACTGGACTATTGCGGCAATAACAGGTCCTGTTTACATCAAGAATTCTCCACTGCCATCCGGATGTATGGGAGGTGTCAGTTTCAGTAGAAATATAGAATTGCTTTAATTCAAAGGGTGTGCGAAGGTTGGTCTGTGTGAAGTGCAGTCATGGCTGACCGTGAGGACTGAGGTACGCAACCTGGGAAACAACTGTCGGGTCGTTGAATGACGCCACTTGCACAGTTACACTGCTTCAAGAAGGCTGGCTGAGGTACGTTTCTAGAAAGCTAGGGATAGCTCAGAATACGGTTTGGTATCTTTGGAAACGTTTTCAGGAGACTGGAATTGTTGCTTATCTGTATGTCCCTCATTTGCTATGATTACTGCTCAACAAATAAGTAACATTCTTCTGGTTAGTTTTTCCAACATCTTTGTTTTGATATTCACCCAAGCTTTCAGAAAGGCATCTTTACAAGTGGTACCAGAGGATTGTTTGTTCTTACGGTCGAGTTAATTCCACGAAAACATGATAGGTGATAAATTGGGTGACTAAGAGGACCAGGTCATTACTTGTAGAACTCCTGATGATTCTTTGTTTCTTACATACTTTTTACACAGCTCTGTAGTGTGTTTTAGGTCATTGTTCTGCTTCAGAACAAACCCACTTCCAATAAGTTGAGTTCCAGATGGTACTGTATTGCTCAATATAATGGGATTGTTCTGCTCCAAGTTTAAGATACCTTCTACTCTCATCAAGTCTCCTAGCGTATTGTCACCAAAACAAACCCAAACCATAATTCTAGTACCCCCTCCCCCACCGTGCTTCATGTTCATCAGTGACTGTGAATCCACAGTGCAACTAACCACTGAGGAACCAATGTCAAATATATGCCATGAACATTATAGAGCACATGGAAAGCATGCACTAGTTCACGAAATTCCCTCCAGCGGAACCCACACATTTTTTTTTTGAAATCTTGTAGCAGATATGCTACACATGCTTCACAGTGGGTGCTACGCGGCCTTCTAGCATTATTTCTCCTCGACGACGGTGAAAATACTGACGATGATTTGATCAAGCTTCTCAAATTTTGACTCATCAGTCCCTAGCACACCTTACCACTGATCAATGGTCTAATTCTTGTGTTGTCAAGGATCAGGAAATTTCTAGAGCCTCTGTCTCGTGTACATACGTGAGTTATACTTATCAAATAACCTGACTGAGGTCATAATATAGACCAGAGGTGTTGTTTCTGCTTCTGAATTATATTCATCGTTCCTTTGAATGTCATCATACTCGGTAAGCGCCGTTATTTATAACTGGAGTCTCAAAATTGTGGTGGTCAATAATAGCCACTCTTTCCTTTGTTTCATTTTCGTCACATTTCCCTACTAAATAACAGCGACATGATCACCGAGTGTGGGGGTTGTGGGAGTAAGTACTCCAGTATATTGTCAAGAATGAAATGTCCATACAAACAAATATACAAAACATATGCTTTCTTCATTGCTTCCATCATCACAATTTCTTCCTAAACACTTGTACACAATTTGAGATTACGTCTTTTGTAAAAGTATACCAAAGAATTGTATTTGCAAAAGCACATATACTGCACAGTACACTTTATGAGGGATCACTATGTTTGATTTATTTTAAATTATTTATTTATTTATTTATTTATTTATTTATTTATTTATTTATTTATTTATTTATTTATTTATTTATTTATTTATTTATTTATTTATTTATTTATGTCTAGTAGAGTTAAATAGCGGTACGTTATTTTTTTTACAGTAATTCATAATAAATAAAAATGCATTTGAGATGTTAATCTGCGATGGTTTCGAACGTTCATTCTGTTTATTATCTAACTCTTCAAAGCGCCGGTCATATTTCAAAATCAAACGTTTGCCTATATGGCTATCTTCCAATGGTCCCTTGAAAACTTGATTCGATTCCATTGCAAAAAAATAACAGCCAAATGATCACAGAGTGTTGGGATTGGGGAGTATATACTCCAGTATACTGATAAAGAGAACTCTAGTCATGCAACATAAAATTCATTCATTAGGCCTAAAATATTCCGTATGCTTCGTAAAATGTCCCGCATATACAATATTACATTAAGAAAACAGCGTTGTACAATGTGGCTATAGTGACTCAGGCTTTTTACAAAACACCTTTTATACCAAGACAGCTTTAAACTGCGAGGTCCGTTTATTAAACACTGATACGGTGAATAGGTTCATCGTAAGAAGTCTGATTCTACAATTTTCCTGAAACATATTATACATATCTTAAATCACTTTCTCTCAGCAATCAATGGACTGCTGTCCACAAACACCGAAACTCCCCTTGCTTTATGTTTGAATAATTACAGCTGCAAAGGAAAGTAAATAGCGGATTTAGAGTTATGATAATTGCCTTATCTTTTTCTTATGAACTTGTGACATTATCAAGCAAAAATGACTGTATACCTCTAATGTCCGAAAGCGTTCTTTAACCAGAAATGTATGTTGCTTTCCTTCTGAGAACATTTTCAACCTCCCTTAGGTTTGCTTAATGTAGGGATGACTGGGCCCATAAAGCCGGTTGTCGCGAGGGGTGGACTGCTCCAGGGCACGCCGAGTAGCTGATCCTCTTATGGCCAAGTCAGAGTTAAATAGCAACAAAACGAGGCTTTGATTTAATACCCTTCGCTTACAGTATAGTTAATATAGCTACTCTTAGTCATCAAAGACTTTCCTGCATGGAAGCGTACTTTAGAATATACAGTAGAAGGAAGGGAACTGCATCGAGAAAGTGACCTGTGGCGTTCTGGTGGTATAAGTCGTATCTCAGACAGGGCCAAATGAGGTGTGGAAAGTGAAAAGATACACTTTAACTTCCACATCGTAATAAATAAATTGTAGGTTCGTGGTAGCTCAATGAAATTACCAGTAATTTTTCTCAAGCTTGAAAAGAGACGCAGCGAGTGTGATAGGGTCTATGATAATTACACTCATGTTCATAAAAACTAGAACACCTTAAGCACTAGAGATAGCAAGTTCATATTCACAGAACATATGCATTAGTATGTTCTAAAGGAATGATTAGCATTTGAATCATGTCGGTCCTCAGGTTCAAGGTCCACATCGATATCTCGGCGCACCACCACCGACGGGTAAAATGTGCCTGCGACTGTCGTTGTCGCCATAAACCAAAGGTAATAGATCAATGTGACTTGAGCAGATGTGCAGGATGCCTCGCAGACGTATGCCAGAACCGTACCGTCAAATGAGTGAGACTGAAAGAGGGCGCATTATTGGTATGAGAGAACGTGATGCATCCGTCCGCGAAATTGCTGCTCGTGTGGGACGAAGTGTATCGCCAGTGCAACGGGTGTGTACAGAATGGTACACAAAAGGTCGTGGAACACGACAAGATGAGTCTGGTCACACCACCCAGACAACCGCCACCCCAGCCCCCCAGAAGATCGGCACCTCATCCGAATGAATTGGAAATGGCGTATGGCTTTTAGTGCCGGGAGTGTCCGAACCTCATCCGTATGGCATTGCGGAACAGATCTGCGTCCTCTTCGGCCCTGGTGCATGAGTGGAACTGTGTAATGCATCGTACACTGTCAGGAGTGACAATCCGTCGCCGTTTATTACGCTCTCGGTTACCGGCGCCTCCTCTAGTTCTCCACCTACCTTTGACTAATGTGCATAAACATGCTAGACTGCAATAATGTATGGAACGATGTCACTAGGTCAGGAATGGCAGCAGATAGTGTTTTCGGGACGAATCCTGGTTCTGTTTGTTTGAAAATGATGGTGGCATTTGGGTTCGCCACAGACAGGGGGAGAGGAATCCCATTGACTGCATTCGCAGAAGACATACAACGCCAAATCAAGACCATATGGTCTGAGGTGTTATTAGGTACAACCACAAATCACAGTTGGTGCGTGTCCAGGGCACTGTGATCAGTTTGACCTAGGTGAATGGCATCCTGTGACTCGTAGCCATACCCTTTCCGCACGAGACCCCAGACGCCATATTTCAGCAGGACAATGCGCGACCACATGTTGCTGCACGAACACGTGCCTTATTGTCATCTCAGGATGTCAGACTCTTGCCTTGGCCCGCCCGATCACCGAACTGGTCGTAATCGAAAATGTGTGAGATATGGTAAAATGCCGGGTGTGGCGCTTTAACCCAATGCCAACCATCAAAAATGAACTGTAGAACCAGTTGAATGCAGCATGGATGGCTATAACCCAGGACGCCATTCGCGCCTTATACGCGTCGGTGATTATCACGCATGGAACAACTTATCGCTGCCCATGGAGGACTCAGTGTCTACTAGGCAAGAGGACACATTATGAACTTAAGTGACTGAAATGCTAATCGTTTTTGCAGTACAAACTAATGAACATGCGCGGTGAATATGAACTTCCTATCTCTAGTCTTTCAAGGTGTTCTGTTCTTTTATGATCGTGAGTGTAGTATTCCCGAGGCTAAAGTGATGTCACTTTGGAAGAAACTTAAAAGAGGCTTCAATGTCTGATAGGGAATAAAAACTGGAACTGGGGAACCATTTCCAGTAGTTAGGGTGTGTATTCGCCGAGAATGAGAGTACAGTAAGTGAAATCGAAAATAACTGTAGCAAAGCTAATTCTGTAAGAAAGATTAAGTACTCGAACGATATTATTTTGATATCGATCTGTTTTCAGACGAACTTTGCTGTACGGGAGTGAAAGCTGGATGGATTCAGGCTATCTTAGTCGTAGGTTGAAAGTAACAAACAAGAAGGAGGAAGTGAAACTAACTGCAGTTACTAACAGGTGGGAACAGTGGCAGGAGACTACTGAGAGTGAAAAGTTAAAGCTAAGAGTGAACTTAATGGATGAAGCTGTGCGTATAAATCTGCTTCGCTTGAGATGTTATGTGACGCGAATGGAGGAGAATAGAGTAAAGGCACCGCATTTGGAATGCCTTTCATTTTCTGGCGGTTGAAGGAACAATATTGCTCGTGATTGTTAAAAACCTAATTATTATTAAACACTTTAATAAATCTGCAATGAATGTCAGGTGTCCTAATCGCTCTGGATTAAGTAATACTTTGCTGATATCGTAATAATTAAAAAACGAACTTTGAATCTCTCTGCAAGAGAGTTCGTAATTACAGACGGCGTTTTTGAAAGAAAAAGACGAAGATAAGGACCACGTTATGTAATGAAACATTTTCTGAATATAAGAGCATGAAAAGAACCTTGAAATAGAACATAAAACGGTGACCAATAATGTTACCTCTCTTCCATATCAACACTAAGCTGTTAACTTACATTGTTTATAGGAAACACAATCGTGAGGACATATCACATACATAGTACATTGTATTTCATTGCCCTATCTCCCGTTCCCACGCGTAATTCATGCACCTACCTCGTGCGACGACTACTGTTCTGCACATTGGTCTTGATAATATGGGTGACCGCAGTACGAACAATCCTCGTCTTTGCTGCCTTTCTCCATCTCCTGTTGACATTATAATTCATTCATTAGAAGTGCCGTCAGTATCAGAACCTAAATGTTAAGCCTATTTCTTACATTATTGCTTCAAGAGCGATTTTTGTTTTAAATTATAGGCACATTTCTGGCTACTATCCTTGATGGCCCTGCCTCCTTACTAGAAGCAGATAGTTTTTTGTTGTTGTTGTTGTTGTAGCTGTAGAAGTTTCTCACTTTTGATGCAGGGTTCTTCAATGACGCCTCAAGCAGAGATTTAATTAGAGAAGTGGTTACAACGGACAGTTTTTCCACCTCGTCCTGAATGTGTATTTTTCATGAGAGTTCGTGGTGAACTAATCTAGAAATGGAATGCGGAAATGGTCGAGTATTAGCCCTGTGCTCTGGTAGTTGCTGTATATTGCTGATACAGTCTGGAACATACTTCTCAGTAAGTTGAAAATGCACCAACTTCTCTTCTGAGAACTCTTTATCTTCAGCAATTGAAACGAACTGAGGGAGTTCAACATGATAATATTATGGGTGTCTTTTCATAAAGTTCCTCAGCCGCTTTCCCGTGCCATGACATTTTCTCACGGAACGGGGTGTTCCAAATAGTTTTTCACTACTAGTCAATAAGCTAAACCGAGCTCGATAGCTGCAGTCGCTTAAGTGCGGCCAGTATCCAGTATTCGGGAGATAGTAGGTTCGAACCCCACTGTCGGCAGCTCTGAAAATGGTTTTCCGTGGTTTCCCATTTTCACCTGTACCTTAATTAAGGCCACGGCCGCTTCCTTCCCACTCCTAGCCCTTCCCTGTCCCATCGTCGCCATAAGCCCTATCTGTGTCGGTGCGACGTAAAGCAACTAGCAAAAAAAAAAATCAATAAGCTAAAAATCTATCCTTCAAACGAAGACCAGGTAATATGAAGCAAGTTCATCTTCCAGTTCGTCAACTATAGAGCATTTCCTTCCGATGTTTTCTTCGATCAGGAATCCACGCCAGACGTCTTGTGGTTAACATTATTTTCAAGAATGGAACAAGAGACCGGGTACAAATGTGATGCTTTGAGGAACGCTATTACTTTATTTTTCATTGCCGCTACTGCCATTCATGTTGATTGCTCGGACCACCATTGTCTACACTCTGAAGCCATCTGGAACAAGCATGCAAGATTTAGGAAAGAAAAATATCAAATTACGAATATCCGAAATCGAGAACTTGTAGCTATTCCTAAATAGAAACTCTTCTCCATTGCACAAAGGCTGCTGTTATGAAGAATAACACTTCTATGAGAACTAACGTAACTCAGCTGCACTTGGCAAATACAAGATTCGCACTGTAGTAGTTATTTTCTCCGCACATTAAATTATGGTGGTTGGCGAAAGACATCGCCCCGTGATTCGAAATACAGTATCCTTTTTTTTGCTAGTGGTTTTACGTCGCTATACAGTATCCTTACCTTAGCGAACGTTCAGCACCTTGGTTGAATTGTGAAGCGTAGTGACGGTGGTGGTTAGACTCAATTTTTAATACAAGGTGATCGGAAAGTCAGAATCAGTATAAGTAATGTCGGTTTAACGTACAAACTACAAGACAAATCGAAATCAAACCATATCTTCACAACATATGCTCGAAGTGGCCATCCCGTTCAGTAATGCACGCACGAGCTCTTTTTACCGCGTTTGAGACCACTTTGTGGAGCATGTGTACACTGATGCTAGTAATCGCCATCGTAATGTTGTTTCTTAGATCCTCCAGTGAATGCGGATTTTTTTTTAACATTGTCTTTAAGGTACCTCCAAAGAAAAAATCTAGAACTGCAAAATCAGGCGAACATAGGGTGCACTAACCGAAAAACTCGTCCAAAAACTGCATGGTTCCGTAAGATGAGTGAAATTTGGCACCGTCTAGCTGTAACCAACACTCATATCCAAAAACGTGCATTTGAGTGCCTAGCGAAATAATGTTCAACAATGAACAGTCTTTGCTCTTAGGAGAAAGACGTAGCTGTCAAGCAATTGACAAAGTTATGCAGCAGATGTCATACGAACAGTGCACGCAAGATGGCGTTTCTACTCGTTGTTTACAAACGTATAACCCCATCTAGCGGTATAAAATATAATTATAATAACTCCGGTATGCTTATGTGCGTGACTCTTCGATCACTCCTTAATTTAATGATGAGAGGTGTGGGATTATACGAGGCCCCAGAAATGGTCGGAAATATGGGATTATGAAGACACCTAGCTAATTCACGTACGCTGGATTGAACACTGAAGGAGAAAAGAATAAATGATGGTGTATGCGTTTGTACTGCATATTCCCACCAAGGGGTCCTCCATTTGCATCCAAAACAGTCCATGTAAAAATTTGAATTGGAAGTTTACATTCTTGTGGTTCAAATGAAACTCTAGGTCCCATAGCAGATAATTCCAATATTTAAACCAAACCAAACCCCATAGCGCAACAGTCCATAAGGGCCATGACCTACGTGTCAGCTGCTCAGCCCGAAGGCCTACAGATTGCAAGGTGTCGTGTAGTCGATCCGACAAATGCTCTCGTCCGTTATTCTCCAACATTTAAAGTCATGTAAAACTGAGTGTAGACTGGCTGTGTGACTGTCTAGTATGATTACCATATCTGTATGTCTAGAAATAAATAATTGTCCGTCAATTCTAAAAAAAAAAAATCCAATTACTTCATTTGTCATCTTGCGTACTATGAGATTTCAAATTTATCCCTCAAACGCGACGCTAATTTTAACTCAGAAAACAGAGCCGATGACCACGAAGTTAGATACTTAAAGCGACAATCAAGAATACAATCTTCGATTTAACGAGGGAAACACGGAATTTTACGTAAATATCTCCAAGACCTTCTTAACTAGAAAGTTTGGTTGCTGTGCTTCTAACAATATTTCCTACCTCTTTTACGTTTGACTAATTTAGTCTCACTGGGCTGCTCTATACACGATGAAAAGTCCAAAGGCGAGCTGCCCTAATGTTTTCTTTTTTTTGCTAGTTGCTTTACGTAGCACCAACGCAGACATGTCTTATGGCGACGATGGGATAGGAAAGGTCTAGGAGCGTGAAGAAAGCGGCCGTGGCCTTAATTAAGGTACAGCCTCAGCATTTGCCTGGTGTGAAAATGGGAAACCACGGAAAACCATTTTCAGGGCTGCTGACAGTGAACCCACTATCTCCCGGATGCAAGCTCACAGCTGCGCGCCCCTAACCAAACGGCCAATTTGCCCGGTCCCTAATGTTTTATAGTCGAACAGGTGAACAGATCAAGATGAAGAAGACGGGGTTATTTCAGCATCACTCTTTTACTTTTCGCCGGTTTGAGTGGCTCAGACGGTTGAGGCGCTGGCCTTCCGACCTCAACTTGACAGGTTCGATCCTGGCTCGGTCCGGTGGTATTTGAAAGTGCTCCCATACGTCAGCCTCGTGTCGTTTGATTTACTGGCACGTAAAGAAACTTCCGCAGGAATAAATTTTGGCACCTCGGTTTCTCCGAAAACCGTACAAATAGTTAGTCGGACGTAAAGCAATTATTATTATTATTATTATTATTATTATTATTATTATTATTATTATTATTATTATTATTATTGCACCTTTCGACATACAGTAGAACCTCATTAACCCGGACCCCATTACTCTGGACTTCCCTTAATCCAGACAACCGTTTAATAATAGTACATAAATTCAATTACATTACAAAGATGAGTTACGAACGCAGTGTTGTAAACTACGCAGAGGAGATCGTTGAAGGTGTGACCACTACAGAAAGCTCTGGAACGGATGAATATGACCGAGATGAAGCAGGTGGCATTATTAACCCTAAGCCAAAACTCGTTAAATTTAAAGACCGTCTGAATATTGTCGTTAAATACGTTGAAGAAAACAACGATGAAACCCTATCTGCTTATTGCGAACATATGAGGCATCTGTATGAGTTAATTATTTAAGATATTAATGTCAAAGGAGGACAACGAAAGATCAGCATTTTACTCAAACCTTAAGTGTATTAAGTATGGTCATTGTAGGTGTGCCTTGGCTGCCAGGTTCTAATTCTTCACTGCACTACTTATTCTGTATTTTGTAGAGGCTAATACTGCATTCCATTATATCTTGTATACCAAATAAGCTGTGAATTGGAAGTGATGCAATATAATGGAATCTGTAAATATGTCATACATTTCTCTATAACAGAAGAGAAATTCTGTCCATGCAATTGGAACACAAATTACAGCAAATAATTCTTCTTCTATTTCTACCGCTTTTCCCACACGTGTGGGGTCGCGGGTGCGAACTGCGTCGGACATGTGGATTTGGCCCTGTTTTACGGCCGGATGTCCTTCCTGCGGCCAAGCCTATATGAAGGGATGTAATCACTCCTTCCTTTAAATGCCTTGTTTAGACGATGCCAGTTGATGAGACAATTGTCAGAAGACAGTTGACTTTCTTACAATTACGGGCTACGTGTGAACACTTCGGTCCATTTGTCTAGACCAGGGCCTCTCAGGGTGCATGCGCTTGGTGCATGCACTGTGCACGGTGCAAAAGACGACTTCCATTGGTTGACCAGAGTGCAGAACCCCCACTCCTCGATTTGGAGCAATAGCGCTGTCTCTCTCTTTCCTCACGCCTGTCTCGCTCGCTCCCCCTGTTTCCCTCTACCACACTTGCTCCGTAGCGCTCTAAATCCGAGCTGACTTGAGCCGAGTAGAGCCGAGCTTAGCCGAGCTTAGCCGAGTAGCCTAGAGACGAAGCGTTGGTCCGAGCTGAACCGAGCGGGACCGATGCACAGTGCAAGGAGCTCTTGCGCCTCGATTTGCACGCGTGAGATTTTGGGCGTTTGAGAGGCCCTGGTCTAGACAATCGCTTTCCCAGTTATCCAGGCAACCGATTGTCCCCACGAATAGACTGAGGGCAACCAACTGGTCCTAGCTGTAACCGCCACCACCCGAAGAGCTCAGTATTATAGCGACTATTGGCGCCATGTAAACGTAAAAGTCCAGTTGCTGCATAATTTTCTGTGCCAGTTCGCTTGTGCCAACCGAGAGTGGTCTTGATAATTTAAATACTTTAATTTTTAAATTATTAGCAGGCTGTTTGCGTAAATATCGCACCGAAGTGGGGTGACGGTACTGACGTAAAATTCGTTGAGCTGAATAGGGAGCTACGGTGTTTGTGGGACCAGCACGATGACATGTACAAAGACAAAAATGCTCGTCGAATGGCACTTTCTGAGATTACCGATAAAATAAACATTCAAAGATTCGGTGTGACTAAGATCCAAGATTTACATGACTCAGCAATGAATTGCCAACACATATCAGTACAAAATTAATTTAATTCCAAACGGCACACTACAGGCACTGAGCACTCAGGCGTTGCTCGTCGTCTACTGCCGTAGCTTCCTCGTGTGAACAGGCTCTCGCTCAACGGGACTAGTCAGCGATTGTTCCGCAGGACAACTGTCGCGAACAATTGTCTCATCAACTGGCACCGTCTAAACTAGGCATTATAGTCTATGGCCCGTATTCACCAACGCGAGTAAAAGCTTTTATCACTGGGCGAGTTGGCCGTGCGGTTAGGGACGCACAGCTGTGAGCTCGCATCCATGAGATAGTGGGTTCGAATCCCACTGTCGGCAGCCCTGAAGATGGTTTTCCGTGGTTTCTCATTTTCACACCAGGCATATGTTGGAGCTGTACCTTAATTAATGCCATGGCCGCTTCCTTCCCAATCCTAGGCCGTTACTCTCCCATCGACTCTATAAGACCTAAGAACAAATAGTAAAAAAGCTTTTATCTTAGTTTAAAGCTACGTAAACCGAGATAACAGTGACGTTTGTATTCACCAACAGCATAATCTCGGATAACGGGTGTTATCTCGGTTTTATATTTTACCCGAGATTGATTGGCCGATAAAATGGGATGGCAGCTTGCAGACAGCTGGAATACCTATTTAAAAGAGAAAATCACAGCGACGAGTAATATGATCAAGATAATGCAATTAATAAACGTCTTGGGTGGATAAAAGAACGTGCGACGTATTTTGAGGACTACGACGACACTGATTTTTAAATGCATTTTAGATTATCTAAATTTTCGACACTGCCTGTGTTATCCATGATCGAACATAACCTGGAATTCCCAACACATAGGTAGACCTAAGATGAACTCTCGATTATATCTTGTACGGTACACGACTGGGTGACATTTTAATAAAGAATTAAGGAATACCGCCTTATTTTTGTGTGAAATATACAATGTTTAGGTTATAATTTGTTTTCTTATTATCCATTTTTTTAAAACTTTCTGCCACCAAATTAAGTAACAATTCGCTATCTTGTAAAGCCATTTTAGGCTTCTTTGTTCGATTCTGCTCTATAACGGATATAACTTATGCAAATTGTTTGCAAACTCCGAAAGGAATCAAAAACTTGTTTACATTTTGATTGTGGTGGCAGCATTTATTCATTCGTTTTCCGTTCGTCAGTATGAAAATTTTGCGGTTCAAACTCAAACTTACTTTCCGTAAACCTGGATAATAAATTCTGTGGTGAATGCAGAAGTTAGTGTCATGCAAAGCACCCTCTAGGCTAGATTCATACTTGTCGAGTAAGGCCATGACCGAATTTTGCATCTCAGAGGTGAGGCGAACTATGTTCTCTCGACCTTGCCCCTTGATACTCGCTCCTTCACTTGCTGTCTTGAGTCACAGGTAGAAGTGCTCGCCTGCCTCCGTTCTTGTTTAGCCGTACTCAAGTTTGTCTCGCGTACCTTTATCTCTCAAAATATTACACTTTTGCCGCAATGGTGGACTCAAGACTGGACATGAAAATACCAATAGGTACTCATATTTTAGACTGTGTTTCTGCTTTGTATGTAAGAAAAACTGGAAATAATGTAGTAAATATCACTCCTGTCGGAGAAATGGTCAATGAAGTTCACGTTCAGCCACGTATATTCCTTCTGGCTAGCGTACTTCACTGCTCTAGACACGTTAACTATATACATATGAGGCCTATTAATGCATAAGCGATATATTTCACTATTAGCCATACCAAAGACATTTTATACAAACTGAACAAATTAATAAATCATTATACCACATAAAGTTAAATATAAAACTCAAAATTAATTTTTAAAATCTCTTTGCTCAAGGTTTCTCTCCTAGGAGATATGGCTAGTGCAAAATTCTAGCTCGAATTTGGGAATGAATTGCAAACTAATTATTTATTGTTATGATTGTTATGAATTAATAAGAAGTCATTGACTTGGTCTGGGTCTAGCTAACACCTACGACTCCTTGAAAGCATCCCGGTTTTACTGAAGTTTCTTTCGCTGCTTGCTGGAATGTACAACCTACGTCTGGCAATTACTGAGAGAGTAGCTAGACTAATTTCATGCTCCTTCCAGCGGTACAATGGGAAACCACGGAATACCATTCTCAGGACTGCCAACGGTGTGCACCGACTCCTCTTCGTCTCCCGCATACAGTGGCGTAGAACCACGGTAGATCCGTGGCCACCCCTCCTCTTCTCGGTTGGCCGGTCTGAGTGCAGAGCTGTTGGACGACGGACCGCCGAGAACCACTGTGCATCCACCGACTCTTAACCAACAATTCCATCACCCTTTTATACCTGCGAATTCCCGGCCTGTGCTCTTTGTAAACAAGGGCTTACTCATATCTGGACAATAATGTCCTGTGACCTGGTGCAGGTCTTTCGAGTTGACGACGTATAGGCGACCTGCGCATCTGTGGAGATGGGGCCCTACCTATGAGGAATTCTAATGATGAAGACAGCATACATATCCAGCCTCTGAGCCATCAGAATTAACCAATGAATGCTAAGATCCCCGATCCGGCTGGGAGTCAAACCCGGGAACCACTGGAACAAAGGCTAGCACGCCAACCAATTAGCCATGGAGCCGGTCTCATATATGGATTAACAACATTGATTGCAACGTCAGAAAAGCAAGCAAGGTCACACCCGCCACCCCCACCCTTCGCATCGAACATGCCTTGTCGAAAGAATTAGAGCAAACTGGGGCATCTTAGTTTGCACCCTACACTAATGCGTGATAGTGGTTGCATATGAGCAAGGCACATGTTGCTGTGTCGTGGTTACCTGTCTCAAGTTCGAACAATGCACGCCGCTAGCAGAAGTGAGCGTTATCCGAGGTAATGACATTATCCGAGTTTTGGAAATCTAAGATAACAGCAAACGTAACTGACATAGGTGAATACGGACCTTAGCCCTGTCCTATCCCGTCGTCATCCTAAGTCTTGTCTACGTCGGTGTGCCGTAAAACACGTAGATAAGAACCAGCTCTTACCAGACCAGGAGCAAGCGTGTGACCTTGGTAGCAGCTCAAGTTGAGCTGACAAGCAGTCTGGATGAACATTTATGTGGATTGAGTTTTTGATAATACAGCGTAGATGACTTGCTTCACAGGAGACTCGAAATGACAGCCCATACAAAATATACCACCGCAGTCGCAGGTACAACGTATTCGTGACCTAGGTCAATGGTGAGTTGAAGCAAACTGAAGGCTTGTCACATCGCTGATTCATCTCCACATGGCATTTGTAATGCATGGAATAACTGAATTCTATGCACTGCAGCAATTTAGCCGGTATATTACAAACACGACAGACTCATTTATTCCAGGCTTACAAGTCCAGGTACTGTGCAGACACCAAGAGCTGTGTGCAGTAAATGTATACCACATGTTGCTCATATCTCTTATCACTGGAGCCAAACAGTAAGTATAATTTTATATTTATATTGTGCCAGTTTTTTTGATGAGATAGATTCCAACAAACGCCCAACAAGTCACACGGTGAAGAACATTTGCTTTAGACCTACAGTAGATCTTCTCACGGGATGAAAACTTGTTGCCCAAAATGCTACCTAGCAAGAGAAATCTATATCTGTGCCATGGAAATTTGTTTTTCATTACTCATCACAACTAATGCATTTCCAGATGTAGAAATGTGTGTGGGAAAATTCTAACTTGTTAGCGTGCTAGAGTTTAGTTGAAAGTTCCCAGGTTCGATTCCCGGCCGGGTCGGCGATTTTAAAATTCATTGGTTAATTCCGATGCTTTTGGGGCTGGGTGCATGTGCCGTCTTCAGTATTAGAGTTCACCGTAGCAAGGTCACCATCCTCAAAGACATGCATGTCGCCTAAGAGGCATCAACTCGAAAAATCTGCTTCAGGCTTCTTCTGCAGTGGACACACGGCATTAAAATATGGATATGTCGGGATAGTTGGCCGTGCGGTTAGGGGCGCGCAGCTGTGAGGTTGCAGCCGGTAGATTGTGCATTTGAACCCTACTGTCGGCAGCACTGAAGATGGTTTTCCGTGGTTTCCCACTTTCACATCAGGCAAATGGCTTGTACCTTAATTAAGGCCACTGCCGCTTCCTTACCACTCCTAGGCTTTTCCTCTCCCATTGTCTCCATAAAACCTGTCTGTGCCAGTGCGAAGTAAAAATAGGCATATGACTGAAAGCTGTTATATACCACCTTGAAACGTCTAGGTTGCATGAACACATGCGTAACGTACGTACTGAATAGACGTTTTGGCATGGAACGTATGACGCTATCTACGTCGCGTGGTAAACATCAACTCAGGGCGGTACGTGTACAGAGCACCACTATGCTTGAATCAAAATATTGGTCGGTAATCAGCTGTCTAAAACAAAGAGAGTATAAAACATATATACGAAAGTGACTTACATTATTTCTTCTTTGTCGAAAATGGTCAAACATTTTATATAAATATAAATATAAATATAAATATAAATATAAATATAGGCCTATAACCATTACGGATTTTGTTGTAATGTACAATTGTAGTACAGATCGAATGTACAGAGCTCCCTTGAGGCGATATCCTTAATTTTTCATACGAACCAGAAGGAACATTGGTAGAAAAACTTACATCAGCTACGGCCAGCGTTCCTTAAAACTGCAGCTTTGTCTAAGCAACCACTTATGGTGCCCGTCCTTCCTTCCCTTCTCATTGTATACTTCTCACGAACTTCACATGTAATTGCTCACATGGAATATGAAGAACAACCATTTAAGATGAGCTACTAATCCAAATTATATATTCCGAAGCAAGTGAACTTGTTATTATAGAAATGAAAATCCTTAGCCTGTTTGTATTCGTTCGACCGGGTCAGGAATGGAATGAATGAAGCCCCCATCTAGCGACGATAATAGGAATTGTGTCGGCTGCCGATGCCTGTCGCACTCCTTTGGGGCAATGATTAATGACTGGCAGATGAAATTATATTGGAGCGTGTGGCTAGAATGAAAGATGACAGGGAAAACCGGAGTTCCCGGAAAAGAACCTGTCCCGCCTCCGCTTTGTCCAGCACTAATGTCACATGGAGTGACCGAGATTTGAACCACGGAATTCGGCGGTGAGAGGCTGGCGCGCTACCGCCTGAGCCACGAAGGATCTATTTTGTTGTTGTTTGCTTTACGTCGCACCGACACAGATAGGTCTTATGGCGACGATGGGACAAGAAAGGTCTTGGAATGGGAAGTAAGCGGCCATGGTCATAATTAAGGTACAGCCCTAGCATTTGCCTGGCGTGAAAATGGGAAACCACGGAAAACCATCTTCAGGGCTGTCGACAGTGGGGTTCGAACCCACTGTCTCCCGAATACTGGCCGCAATTAAGTGACTGCAGCTATCGAGCTCGGTGGATCTTATTATAGAAATAGTCATGTGAATTTAGAGTTTTTCATAAAATGGTGTAATCGCCTGCTCATACATGGTAATCGAACACAAGGGTATTACATTCGGCCGCTCAACGTCTGGTAAATACGCAACTAATGTAGGCTATTTGGAATATAACAATAGCCGCTCAAAGTGGTTTTGCTTGTGAGAGCGCAGAGGAGAGTGAGGAAGGGTGACTGAGGATTGGAGGGTGAAAGGGAGGTAAAGGGAACTCGTCGAATGAAATCACATATTGCATGCCATAGGGGTCTACAAAATCAATTCGCCTTATACCACAATAACAGAGAGCAGGCAATCACTCGGAGTCCATTCCTCACTACCTAGTCTGCACAAGAAGCTGGAGAAACTCATTTGTTGTTGACAAATTGTTGTGGTAATTATATCGTTACACGAGACGGTGTGAAATACGGACCAATTTAACTGCGCTTGACAGGATTTTAAAACAACAGATCTAGGCCTGGAAACTCACTTCTCTCTCTCTGTCTCTCTGGAAAGCAGCTCGATTAGTTCAAGGTGATTTCCGACAAAAGATTAGTATTACGCAAACATTGCAAACTTTGGGCTGGGAAGACTTCGGAACAAGGAGGCCAGCTGCTCGACTAAGTGGTTTGTTCCGAGCCGTCAGTTGAGAGATAGCGTGGAATGACATCAGCAGACGAATAAGTTTGAATGACGTTTTTAAAGGTAGGAAAGACAAAGTTGGAACTGGAGAGGAATGGGGTCAAATGTTCATTTAAAGATAAAGGAAATAGGCAATGAAATAATAAATCAAGTTTGGAAGTTTTTTTGAAATCTTTTAAGAGAAGTCCTGGTAAACAATTGATAGGAAATGTGCTACCTGGGTGACAGTCCTAAATTCTGACCATTGATTGATTGATTGATTGATTGATTGATTGATTGATTGATTGATTGATCAGAATGAGGTAGATAGAAAGTGAATGCCGGTCTCGGAACATAACCTACTTCCCTCGAATAACACCAAGAGGTCTGCTGAAGATTTAACGTGACCATCCGACAGACGAATGACCGTCTACAGCATCATATGTCCTCACTCCACATGAACACTGCGTAGGTGTTCGGAATTGAACTCAGGATTTTAGCACACAAATTTGTGCCGGCCAACATTACGATGGTGAAAACTGTTTCCATCAACGGAACTTGAACCAGCCAACCACATTGCCAGATCATAAAGATTTGACGCCTTAACGTTCATGGCCGGAAGGCGGGATTCTCGTGCACCATGAAACACCAGTGAAGCACAACGCGAACAGAGGGGTCACGATTATTATCATGTCAATTATAGCAGCTTTAGGCATGGGGTGCAAACTGAGTTAGGTGTGCTGGCCTTCGGCCTCCTCGCTTAATGTTCCTCACTGGTGGTTACACGCTGTCTACTCCTCCTTCTCCCAGATGAGGAAACTGGGAAATAAACTGGGAGTAGACGAGCGCTCGAAGAGCACTATTTAACTACTGGACCGAGCCCGATAGCTGCAGTCGCTTAATTGCGGCCAGTGTCCAGTATTCGGGAGATAGTAGGTTCGAAACCCACTATCGGCAGCCCTGAAAATGGTTTTCCGTGGTTTCCCATTTTCACACCAGGCAAATGCTGGGGCTGTACCTTAATTAAGGCCACGGCCGATTCCTTCCCATTCCTAGCCCTTTCCTGTCCCATCGTCGCCATAAGACCTATCTGAGTCGGTGCGACGTAAAACAACTAGCAAAAAAACATTAACTACTGGAGGCCTGTTCTGATCTATTAACACTTGTGAACTCAACACGATCCAATTTACTTCTAATATGGCTTTCATCGTAATTTTTTTAGTTTAATCCTTAAAAGAGCAATTTAATATTTCTTTTAAATATGACGGTTTTTCATTCCAAAAATAATACGTTATTATAGGAAAAATATTTAAAAATTATTTGTCAAAATATTTATTTAATTTATTTATTTATTTATTTATTTATTTATTTATTTATTTATTTATTTATTTATTTATTTATTTATTTATTTATTTATTTATTTATTTATTTATTTATTTATTTATTTATTTATTTATTTATTTGGATCAGCAAGATGTTAAGCATTTTGAACGATTTACGTACCACTATATGCAAATCTTTACGATTACTGTAGTCTTACTGCCACACTTCAATCTTAGAGATGTCCTTGCTCACGAATTCTCTGAGGTAAACAACATTATTTTTACCTTAACTGTTTAAAATTTCCACTACACTCCAGCTGATTAGCAAGAAAAATGATAAAAGATCTATAATTTCTAATACAATAGCGACCCCTTTCGAGTTCGTCTGCAAGGTAGAAGTAATTGAACACTTACAGTACACCATCGTAAGGCAGATATGACACGCAAGTAAATTCTCTTTTGCACATATGCAATGCTGTGCATTTAAGAGTTGAGATTAGTGTAGATTGAGAGGAACTATTTCAACGGCAGTACGACGCCCACTGGTTAAGCTGAGTTGTATTTAAGTGCGTTTATTAACAATGGCCGAGATACAAGAGTGTGCTAGTGGAAGGCCATCAACTCCTAATATACTGTATATAATCCTTTATTTAAAACTTATATTTATTTATGGAGCCTGGGGAATGACAAAATGTCCACTTGTGGAAATGTGCTTCGGCATGTAAAGAAACTACAATATACGACATTTTTCTGCATGGCATGCCAATGAAAATGACAAATACGGTGGGGGGGGGGGAAGCACTGAAATAAAAATTGTTACCTGAACCCGAGGAAGACTCTGTGAGTGAATTAGTGCCGACTTAGGCTAGGTTTACATTAGCAAGTGACTTGCGAACAAGTTATTGCTTCAAATTTTTTCAAGACACTTGTTGCTCGGTTTACACTTTATGCAAGGAAACTAAGCAAGGTACTTGCACAAGTTTTTACAAGTAACTTACGGCAATAACTTCCAGATGCTGTTTACATATACTTGCAGTGCCAGCCAACCAATATGGTGACATACAGGCAGATTAGATGTGCTGCAGCTCTGTTAATTCTTATGAATAAGGGAAATAGCAGAGTTAGGAAGGTTTGTGTTGGGGATTGGATACTCGGAAGACCACGGTATGGAATCTACAATAATCTGCTGCAAGAATTGAGATTAAAGAATGCGGATAGCTTTCAAATTTTTTGTATAATCTCTGCAAAAATCTCGATTGTTAATTGAAATGAAAATGAAATGTCGTATGGCTTTTAGCGCCGGGATATCCCAGGACGGGTTCGGCTCGCCAGGTGCAGGTCTTTCTATTTGACACCCGTAGGTGACCTGCGCGTCGTGATGAGGATCAAATGATGATGAAGACAACACATACACCCAACCCCCGTGCCATTGGAATTAACCAATTAAAGTTAAAATCCCCGACCCGGCCGGGAATCGAACCCGGGACCCTCTGAACCGAAGGCCAGTACGCTGACCGTTCAGCCAATGAGTCGGACGCTAATTGAAATCAATTAGGAGGAGTGGAAAATGACAAAGTTTCTGCATGATTTTCTCCTGGAGATCAAACTTACAATAAACAGGCCCGCCCACTTCATACCCGCGGTAAACGATAAAGAGATACTAATCTGTTCGATAAAACACTGCTAGAAAATATTATTTCACTTTCTAATTCAACTACTTATACTTTCTATGCGTTGGCAACTTTACATTCACAGCATGTGGGGACATTTTATATCATATATTATTAGTGGCCTTTGGACTAAAATGTTCCAGCGCCCGTTACCCGGAATTTTCCTCGTCCGAAAATGCAGCTGCTGCGCCGGGCAAGCGGCTTATGAGTAGTACCATCGAAATGCCTCTACGTTACCCGATAGTTGAGGACCTGCCCTAAAAACTCGTCTCATCTCCTAAATCATACAGGTGTAAAATTTAATAAAATCACAACACAAAACCCAAGATAGAGTACGTTGAAATCTCAACAAGCAGCTACGTTAATATATATTCTGTAATGGAAACAATAAATCCATAACCTCCATCATCAGATGCACAAATAATAATAATAATAATAATAATAATAATAATAATAATAATAATAATAATAATAATAATAATAATAATAATAATAATAATAATAACCTTCTACCGCTTTTCCCGCACCTGGAGGTCGCGGGAGCGAATTGTGTCGCACATGTGGATTTAGAACTGTGTTACGACTGCATGCCCTTCCTGACACCAACTCTATATGGAGGTATGTAATCACTATTGCGTGTTTCTGCAGTGGTTGGTAGTGTGGTGTGTTGTGTTGTCTGAATAAGAAGATCAAAATAGTGGGACAAACACAAACACCCAGTCCCCGAGCCAGAAGGATAAATCAGACCCTATTAGAATTCCCGATCCGGTCGGGAATCGAACACGGTACCCTATGAACCGAAGGTTTCAACGCTGACCATTCTGCCAAGGTGTCGGACAATAATAATATAATACATTATTAGTATTATTTCTTTGTTAAGGGGCATACTTTGTCCGAAATCGTTACTACGCTATGAATTTCCTTTCTGAATGATACGGTCACCGAGACTCGGCTGGTATCTCCGCGGAGCCACTTCTTATTTTTACAAGCGTCTACATTTTCTGGGAAAGGTGTATTTTCAGATTGTGCCATTCTATTTCCTTCGGCGGTGTGTTTAAGTCCTCCGCATTGGTACCGAAAGCACTGGGTATTCATTCACTGCTATGAACATCCGAAGTTTCTGGGAAGTTCTTGATTTTTTTTAGTAATTCACCAGTGTCCTTCCTGGACCATTGAGCATATGTGTGGTGGTTGCATGAATTTAAATACGTTTTCTAATTTAAATGACAATACACAGATAAATAAATGTGTGCAATGTGATCACCTACTTACCAATATGCGCCTTTCACTTGCACAAAATAGAAACGGATTCTATCCGTGCATGTAACTTGCGGAAGCTGACGTCTGGTCCTTCACACTGCTAGCCCGTGACTGGCTTGGTGAGGAATGTAGACTTGCTCCGTGCAAGTAAATTGCTGCAATGATTTGCTAGTGTAAACCTGGTTTTAAGCTATAAGATTTTACTTGCGATTTCAAATAACATGCATCCATTCATTGACGGGAAAATTACCCCGTGTATTGCCATTAAAACCGCACTATGAAGTTCAAGCTTATCATCCCTTACACTTCCAAAAGCACGTTGTACGCGGATACTGCAGAGCAAGGAGTTTGGTTGCTTTGAATTATGACGTCTCAAAGCACGGAATATACCTAAACATTGCCCTGCATAATGTTTATTTTAGTGAAGTGTTAAAACATGGAGCATCTGACATACTGAATACTTATAATTATATAGAAATGGAAGCATGAGGAAGTAAGTACCATCATGTTTCGTCGAATCACTTTATAAAGCAAATGAAATGGATTAAAACTCCTATTTTCACTGCATACAGTAATTACCTTCATTAAGCGTACTCCGTCATATAAAATAAAGGGACTGGGAGACTAAATCCTCCAGAGATCAAGTGCTATTATGACCATGGTTTCTTGTATTATTTCCTCACTTATTCCTGGAAAATATCAGGATATATCCTAGTTTCATGTCTCGGAGAGTGTATTTCAAACCTAGGTCCCAGCAATGGCACTTAACACACACTACTACATAAATCGCACTGTTTCAGGAGGTTTTACTCCTACAATCACATAGTTCTGATGACTAACACACAGATTTCCAAATATCGAACGAACACCAAATGAATGGTACACTCTTTGGTTGTGTGGACTTTTATTACCCTCAGGAGCGGTGGAGGAGTTATTAGAAATATGTACGTTTAACTGGAATTTTGCATGGCCAGTTCAGTGTTTCCAACCCTAAATGGGGTGTTGTTAACAACATGTGGAGTGTATTATGATCTTCAATTAATAATAGAGAGTGTAAGAAATGTTATGTATTATAAAATGTACTGGAAATTTTATTTCATACACATGACAAAAAATGTACAGCTAAATTAAGACTCGGTAAAATATTAACATTTAAAGAGACGAGATAATGAAAAATAAAGGTGTGGAAATTAAAGGAAAAGGGAGCACAAGAGAAGTTCTAGGAAGAATTGAAAAAACAAATTCCTAAAGTCCGTGCATACATGCATGAAACCTCCGCCGCATCAGTCATCAATGCTAACGGAGGGCATTTTGAACATGTCATTTAATAAAGAGTTCCATGTGGTATGCTAGTACGTTCTGTCCCTGTATGTTTCCCATGATTTATGCACTATGTAGAGGTGTAAAAAATGACTTCCAACAAGGATATGAAAGTTTCCGGGCCCATATACATAAAAAAAACCTTGCTTCTTCTAAGTGTGAGTGATGTTCCTTGAATGTTTGACCTACCGTATTGTTGCAACGTGTATAAGGTGAATGTAGATCGCTCCATGGTCCTTGACCTAGTTCACGCAATGTTTAATAGCTTTCTGTGTGTCTAATGAACTGGAAATTGCTGTTGAACAAGAAATGTATTACAAAACAATTACTAGCTGAATTCTGCTGCAATAATGACATGTACAAGCTGAACGATGGCGAGCACCCATCGATATTAGGGCCAAGCACGGTGTGCATTTTTGATGGGACTGCAAAACTAATACTTCCCTTAGTCAGACATCAGCAGATAGCCATGGAAGCATGAACGTCCACTGGTCTAAATTGTAGCCTTTCCTTCGTGTTTTCGTAAAGATGTTAAAAAACATGTGTACAATTTCTTCATCGCACATTTTTGAGTGCAGTAATAAGTCGGTGAAAGAATACAGTTCCCTTCAGATTATCGTCAGTCCGCGTAGTTATCGAAAAATAATAATATATTACAGACTTCCTCCCACTGTTGTTCCAAATTTTTTGTGGTTGGACCCATTCTCCACGACGGCATAATCACTTTATTAATTGTGATTGTCACTGAGGGTTGATATTTTTTTGCTTAAGACATGCCAGTTCTGTGTTGAATTCATGGTTCGTTGAAACACAGTTACTACATCCTATAATGTTTCGTTCAATTGATCAAACAGTTCCAAGGTGTATATGGAAAAGTACAGTGAAAACAACAGTTAGACCCATGGACATAGCACACAGACTCCACCAATGATCCAATAGGCTGAGGTTATTTACAAATTTCAGAATGCAATTTAAATTGTCGTGGGCGAATGGGGATATGTGAATGATCAAATAAATATCGTTTCAAGCCCTGATGATAGCCGACAGGAGAACTGAAGTGGTCAATATCCTTGTACTTCTCATGCTTCTACGTCAATATACATTAAATCGAATCAGAGGCATATTTAGGCTTAGGCAGACTTGACAGCTGCCTAGTTTCTACGGATATTTAGGGGCGGTTTACTTAAACATGTTCAACAGAATCGTTCTATATGTAATACATATGATAACCTGGTATCGAAAAAAGAGTAAGATAAACATGTATAAACAGTAAAAAACAGGAAAAGTCAAGAAAATTGAGATTGTACGAAACATCCCAGTTTGAAACTACGTCTGAAGGAAAGGAAGATTTTTGGGTGAATGCATTTCTGATTATAACAAAACAACAAAATAATACCTGAATTGGATAAATGAACCAAATCGTTGAAGTGTCCTATAGCAAATTTGACTCCCTAAGTAATTTGCCTGGACGAGACGTCACTTAAATATTAAAATATACTAGTAAACTGCAAGGGCATTACAAAGACAACTTGGAAGAACTTTTTGAGTGATGAGGTTATTCATTTTAAACCATATAATTATTAAGAACAACGAAATAAATCTATCTTCCTTAAGTTCTTACGTAAAATGTTGCTTGAAAGTTATATTCAAGAACTGTTTCGTAATTTACAGATTGTCTTAGGAATATTTTTGTCAAACGCTGCAATCAATAGTTCTGCCAAGCGCTCTTTTTCACTCCTCAAAAGACTCAAGAATTATTTACGATCATCCATGCCGCCAAATCGAGTAAAGAGTCATGTCATCCTCACCATGAATTCTGACATAACGGACATTAGAGTATGAAGTTGTGATGACGAATATGCAACACAGAAAACAGGCCTTAAACCACTCGTTGCCTGTCTTGAGTTTGATGAATCCAATATGCAGGTGTTATTATTATTATTATTATTATTATTATTATTATTATTATTATTATTATTATTATTATTATTATTATTATTATTATTATTATTATTTCCGCGACGAGACTAGATAGCGACCAGACCGTACCAAGATTTTAATATATCCAACCAGCTGGTCCTTGGACAACAATACGTTATTGTCGGAGACATCCTCTCTCTCACTTTTCTGCGAGCTAAAGACTGATGCGAGGGCCTGGAAAAAGGTGTGCTCAGCTTCAAAAGCAGGTTCCTGTGGTTTAACACTTGATTTCCAGGATGACATCTTAAAATACAGGTCACAGGTTATCAGATAACCTTCATATGCGTTAAGTACACGAGATTGCTGACCTATGTGCCCCAAGCCCTTAATATGAAGTAACATCAATAGTACTGAATAGCCGGTGCAAATTGTGTAATGATTAGTGATCTAGGTTTGGAGCAAAAGAATACTGAATAAATCCCAGCGAATGTTGATAATTTCTTCAGGATAGGAAATATTCGTCGTTGTCCACTTTCACAGCCTGACAATTAAACCTGGCTGATCCTTCAGACTGAGAATTTGAACTATTAGAACATACCTGGGATGCCCATGTGCAAACCGGGAAGCTGTAGGTTATCGCCAGGATGTGGCCCGGAAACACTGTGGGCACAATTAATACTTTCTTTCCCATTTTTGAACTTATTACTACATTTAACAATGTATAACAATGCATTACTAAATGACTATAGCTGTCGATACTAGGAGGGTTTACAATATTATTTTTAAAACAACAGTCGTCTCTTAAGGTGCAGACCCTTTAGTCTGCCGTGGTGAATGATACTAACCGCGTACTAAACAGCCAAAGAGAGTATGTGTTTTCTACGAGTCTGCATCACGTGCCAGGCACTTATCCATAATGTCCTCTATTGATCTCGTACATGATGGCAATAATACGAAACCACAGACAGAACACTGAAGTGATTCAATGCGGCCACGTTTTTGAATTAAACTACTACTTATTTCAAAATAACGAACCACGTAAAGATATCTATGTCTATAATTTACACTATACACCATGACCAGAGTTAATTGCCAGCATCTAGACATGGCCGCAAATGTATCCTGTAATAAAATATTCCGGACACACTTGTTCATGACTGTCTGGGCCTCACCTAGACGGCCTCCGAAGGTAGACATTTCAAACTCCACTCCTGACAACAGCTTACTATTTACGAGGGTTGTAAATAAAGTAGCGGTCTACTCCAGACTCACGCAGGAGATCAGGCATACGCAAATAGGATGTGGGTGCGGTCAGGTCGCGCAGTTGTCGATGTGTTATGTTCATTTGACGGGCGTTCTTGTGTGGCACTCAAGTGAAGAATGTCGATTTCACCGATCTAAAGCATGTTTGCAAAAGGTGATCGGCGTTCGTGGATTAAAATCGAGGTTCCCGTGGTAAAATCGTATCAAATGTTATCGAGAATTACATGAAGCCTGTGGCGAGAATGGATTGCCGTATAGGACGGTTGCACGATGGGTCAAGGTGTTTCGTGCGGGTCGGAATGAGACTAAGGATTTACACCGCACAGATCGTCCATTCCTCAAGATCAGATTGACATCGTGAGTAGCTTCGTTTCCGTAGACTATCGATGGACTGTCCGGGAATTATCCGTAGAAGCATCTGTATTCCACGCAGTAGAGCGCACCGTAGCTGCCATCAATAGAGAACGCCTTGCCAGCGGTCCCCAATGGCTTCGCGATATTTGGCAAAAGGTAAGAGATTTCGCAGGTTACTGCAATGAAGGAATTTAATGCAGTTGTACTTGATAATTCATTAAATATTGCGTACTATCAACATTGCTACTAATTTATTTACAGCCCTCGAATAATTCTTCCTTAGGTTCCTCCGCCGTCATCTCACCGTCAGATAGCTCCTCAATTCTAAGCACGTAGGTTGAGTGGACCTCGAACCAGCCCTCAGGTCCAGGTAAAAATCCCTGACCTGGCCGGGAATCGAACCCGGGGCCTCCGGGTAAGAGGCATGCACGCTACCCCTACACCACGGGGCCGGCTGGGACGTAAAGCCAATAACATTATTATTATTATTATTATTATTATTATTATTATTATTATTATTATTATTAACAACTCTTTAGAAGCATCTGTATCTTATCAATTCGTAATTACTTTAGACATGAATCACTACTTTCCAGAACATATTACCCCGTCCTCCTCCTGCAGTTAAGCAGTAGTAAATCCCTAATAAAAATTCTCTGCTCTCTCTTTCCCTCCTCCAATACCACACTATCGACTTTGTTTCCTTCATGACACAAGATTATATATCAGCTCGTCGTTTCATTACAGAGGGAGGTCGAATCTGGGGACGTACAACGTGATCCGCACGTGCGTGTGAGGAGTGCCCCTTCAGGCAAGGCGTTCTGATTATAAACAACACGTGAGGACATTCATGCCAAACTCGCCCGCTAATCCTAGGGAAGGCATACGTGACGGTGCTGAGGGGGTTAATCCAGCAACTTCCCCTTCACCATCCACTAAACCCTCCACCCCTGCGTTGCCATGTTCGTCAGCCTTCCCTCGGCTCCAACGATATCTCATATTGACAGGTAGACAAGTGCAATACGTCACGAAATATGTAGAGATGAACGAGATATGAAAAAAATTGAGTTATTATGTTGAAGAAATCGTTATTACCTTGTGTTTATAGAGTGCCGAGCTGAGAGGGTCAGACAGCTGAACGCTGGCTTTCTGAGCCTAAGTTGTCGGGTTCAATCCTGGCTCTGTTCGGTGCTACTTGTAGATGTCCAGATACAAAAATGTCATGTCAATATACAACGCCATGTAAAGGAAATCCTGCGGGGCAATTTCCGATACCTCAGCTTCTCAGAAAATCATAAAACTAATTAGTGGGATGAGAATCTAGTATACCAAGCGATTGGCTGCGTGGTTTGGGTCACGCAGCTGTCAGATCGCATTCGGAAGATGATGGATTCGAACCCCACTGTCGGCAGCTCGGAAAATGTTTTTTCTTGGTTTCCCATGTTCACACTAGGAAATTGCTGGAGCTATACCCTAATCATGGCCACGGACGCTTCCTCCCTATTCCCAGCCCTTTCATATCCCTTCGTCGCCATAATACGCACCTGTGTCGTTGTGAAGTAAAAATATCGAAAAACAAATCAAAAATAAAACAAACTAGTTTTATATTAGCATACAACGAAGCAAGCAAAGCTATCTTTACTTACCATGGAATGCCCTGGGGAATTGAAAGGAAAAGGAAATGTAATCACCTTATCTCAATACCTGATCGTCTTCACCCCATGGAATTAATCTGTTACTCATTTTTTGGGTAAGCTGAGTGAACCTCAGATTCATGTACCCCTCCAGAAGAGGAGACCTCTTTTCTAAACTTTTCGACTTCTTGACAGGGAAACGAAAAATTATTATTATTTCATAGTAAATTATTTTTAATATTGAGGGCCATTTTCATTAAAAAACTTCATATCTCCTAGCTTATTTGTGGTGAAAACTCGTGCAGAATAAAAACATCCAAAGACGGCTACTCACCCACATTGGATCGATGATGGAATTATCGGCCTGGCAGGTTCATACCTGGCAGATGTTTCAGATGTTCTCAGGTTCCCGAAGGGCGGAAAAACGTCCATTCCGTATTTCATATCGTACGATATTGACGTGTAAAATATTTTGAGTGACAACTTCGGTGTTAAACCGACAACACAAACTAAAACTCGGCAATAGGTCACAGTGCCTGTTTCTCTCTCTTCTGCTAGAGTAAAACTGAATGTGAAAATTGAGATGCAGCAACCTCAATGGCGTCATTTCAGAATATCTGTAGATGATATCTGAGTCCTCTTGATTAATATTATTCATAACTATAATAATAACTAGCGTTTTTACCCTTCTTTGCACAGGAATTCGCAGAGGATTACAGGTTTCCTTCAGGAATTTGGCGAAGTAACATGACTCTATTCACACGTTCAGTACGACATGACATTTTCTTACGAAAGCGCGTGGCAGTAACTTGAAATATGATGAAGCTGAACAATGCGGAGAGAGAAGGTGGATGATTTCCGAACTTATTGTACGATACAGTTCCTCGTCCGAAGTTGTGCGAAAGTTTTTGTAATCATCTGTCTTATTATCCGTCGAACAATAAATAAGTACATGGCATAAAGAAACGGAAATAACATATTAATAAAAGTTTGTTGTATACAGTATTTTGATAGACCTAGTATTTAAGAATAAGCTTACTATAAATACCAAATCCATGTTATTACCTTGGCATCTTATGCACCTAATAACACAATCCTGAGTGGATAGGAATATATGAACAGATAGATAACCAAACTGAAAGACACCAAAGGGAAAATCTACCTTGTGTTTTCGGTGTTCAGTTACATTAGGTGGAGTACATTTTCAAGAATAGCGAAATATTATGCATAGTCTTATGTGGCGTATGGCTTTAAGTGCTGGGAGCGTCCGAATGCATGTGACGCTCGCCAGGTGCAGGTCTTTAGATTTGACGACCGTAGGCGACCTGCGTGTCGTGATGCGGATGAAATGATGATGTAGACGGGAACGAAACCCGGGACCCCTGTGACCAAAGGCCAGCACGATTTAGCCATCGAGCCCGAAGCTTACCCTGATTTTCTCCAGTTATGGATCCTTCTAACAAACGTAGGTCTGCGAGGGTGTCCATCACTGGCTGCAGAGCAGGAAGCCCGCGGAAAATTGTAATTTTCTCCCTCATTTGAAAAATAAGCAAAAAATAAGTAAGTGTCCTCATCCCGAGATGATGCAGCTCCTTTCAGGCACACCCTCAATGGAGGTGAGCTGCATGTACCATTTCAACAACATACCAGCCCCCTGCCTGTTTTAAATTTCTGCTAGTACCTGGAATCGAACCCGGGCCCTTGAGGACGGCAGCTAATAACACCGGCCGTAAAGCTACGGAGGCAGAAATGTAAGTGAAAATATTTACATAAATAAAAATATTTAAAAAGAAGGGATGTTTCACATATGGTCCATAGATTTTACATATAATAAATAATGTAAGAGAAAAACTGAAAGAAAAAGTCTATTTATCGTCCCATAAACCGCCAGTCTGTTCAGTGACTTTTAAGTGATATGCATATCGAAACCTGCTCCTGTATGTGTACACTTTAATATGAAGTTTGGTAGAGGTATAATCAATATGCCCTAGTATGAGAGAAAATAGAAAAAAGAAAAGTCTTCTGGTCTTCTTATACGCCGACAGTCTTCTCAGTGTTTTTAAAGGATATGCATATCGGAGCCTGCTCGTTGGTGAGTAGACTCTAAATATGTAGTTTGTTTTGGATATAGTCAATAGTGTAAAAGGAAGATGAAAAAAACTCTTCCGGTCTTCCTATAAACCCCCGGTATGTTCAGTGACTTTTAAATAATAAGTTATGCATATCACTACCTGCTCCTAAATGTGTAGACTCTAAATACGAAGTTTGGTCGAGATATAATCAACAGCGTGAGAAAAAATTGAAAAAATCTCCTCTCGTCTTCCTATAAACCCGCTGTGAATCATTTTTAAATGACATGCATATCGAAACACGCTCATGGATGAGTAGACTCTAAATATATAGCTTGGTCGAGATCTATTCCGCCGCTTACTCGTGATGGCCGAACAAACAAACACACAAACAAACGGACAAACAAACAAAAAACAGAAGCGAAAGCTAAGAACTACTGATACGATCTTCAGTTGACCAAAAACGGATAAGTATATCAAAATTTGGATAAATAAACGACATTACAGACAGCGGAACTCCTACAAATTTATTTATAAGCTTACATGTACAGCTTTTCTCTTGCGAAAGAAAATGTATGTAGAAATGGAGGTCTAAAATTATAACTGCCTTCAGTATCAAGACACCATCAAGATACATCTCTATATGCAGTGAAGTTCCCTTTTTAACACAATAGAAATGCAAGGAGGGAGGCAGGAATGGAAATAACGCTAGTGTAGTGAGAGTTACGGCATGATCGGATACGAGCCGGCTGGTGGTATGGACAGAGTTTTCATAGAAAGATTAACCACTAGATGGCAGCGTGATGAGGACAACAGACAAAACGTTTTACTGAACACAATACTCTTCGTTTCAAATAAAGCATAATAATCTTAAAAACCATTTGATCACGAATTTTAGTTTAAGTAAGGACCTTGGTTGTTGCTACATTATATATTGACCATAGGTCTTGAAATGTTAATTTATTGTTCCCCTCCCGTATTACTGCATCATCCAACATATTACAATAATGCTTAGCTCGTCGGTTGAAATATCCAGCTTTTCTATCTTGTTGCATTCATTCTTTACATCTGTCTTCATTGTAGTACATCGGGCGAGTCGGCCGTGCGGTTAGGGTAACGCAGCTGTGAGCTTGCATCCGGGTGATAGTGTGTTCGAACCCCACTGTCGGCAGCCCTGATGATGGTTTTCCGTCGTTTCCCATTTTCACACCAGGCAAATGTACTTTAATTAACGCCACAGCCGCTTCCTTCCATTCCTGAGCCTTTTATCTCTCATCGTCGCCAAAAGACCATGCTGTGTCGGTGCGACGTAAAGCAAATAGCAAACAAAAATCATCGTAGTACATGGTGGATGTTCTTACGCTAAAGGGTACGGTACCATGTGACATTAACATGATTTCTAGAAAATTTGCGAATCCCTACAATTCAATTACTTACCGAAAATTGATTGAATGTATTGTAAGAACTTACTTACCTGATACACACAGTAGACTTCGCGGAGCATGCTGCTAATATCCAGATAAAATGTTTGATTGTAATTATTTTATGATCAATGTATTAATGGCCAGGAACTTTACTATTTCACACTCATAACTCATTATGCGACACGGTGACATATAAATTGTCCAACATTTCTGAGTAGATATCATCCATTTTTACCGTCATTGTATGTCTGTTAAGTCATCACCTCAGGCGCTGGTTGGATCGTCAAATAACGCCACCAGAAGTTACGCGGTTACTATGAAACCGCAAGGACCGAAGGCGGTGCAAAAACGAGGCGTACTGGGTATGATGAGGTAGTTTACTGTTGTTTTCCGCACTTGGGTAGAATGTACTATTGCAGCATGACTGGGCATGTGAGTAACATCGTTCACAACATCCGTATCCCCTGATTCTCTCCTATTATGGTTCCTTCAAATAGCTGTAGGTCTGCGAAGGTTTCCGTCACTGGCTGCATGGCATTAAGCCCAGAGAAGATTAGTAATTCTCCCCGTCATTTGAGGAGTAAGCGAAATTATGTACACAGCAAAAATATTATTTAAAATGAAGGGGCGTTTCACATATAGTCTACAGATTTTACACATAATCAATAGTGCAAGGAAAAAGTGAAAAGAAAACTCTTCTGGTCTCATTATAAACCCTGGCTATTCATCGATTTTTAAATGATACGCATATCGAAACCTGCTCCTGGATGAGTAGTCATTAAATATGAAGTTTGGTCGAGATATAGTCAATAGTGTAAGAGAAAACTGAAAAGAAAGTCTCTTCTGGTCTTCCTGCAAACCCCGAGTCTATTCAGTGATTTGTAAATGATATTTAATTTGAAAACTACTTGTGAACGAGTTGACTCTAGATACAAAGCTTGGTCGAGATATCGTCGATAGTGTAAGAGAAAATTTACAAAAAGGAAAAATCTTCTGGTCTTCCTACAAACTCCCAGTATGTTATGTGATTCTTAAATGATATGCATATCGAAACCTATTACTGGATGAGTAGACTCTAAATATGAACTATGCTCGAGATATAATCAATAGTGTAAAAGAAAATTGAAAAAAAATATCTCTTCTTGTCTTCCTATAAACTCTATTCTTTTCAGTGATTTTTAAATGATATGCATATCTAAACCTGCTCCTGAATGAGTTGACTCTAAATTCAAAGTTTGGTGGAGATCATTCGAGGCGTTTCTCCGTGATGGTGGAATAAACAAACAAACAGACGGACAAACAAACAAGCAGACACGAAAGCTAAAAACCACTGATGTGATCTTGAGTTGACCTAAAACGGAGTTTTAAAAAGGCAAAATAAGTTAAAATACAGACAGCGAACCCCCTACAATTTTATTTATAAGACTAGCTGATGTACCCGTGCTTCGCTACGGAATTCTGCATTGCATAAGGAATTCTAGTGTACACGTTGTGAGCAAGATTGTATTAAATTGCATAGCTCTTAACGTCACCCTAGAAACGCGACGGGGAAGTCACCAAACATCTTTTCTCATATGATGACTGAGTTAGGGAATTTTCACTGTAATGGTAGACCCGCTTGCCTACCATCAGTCACAATCAGGTTGGCGGTTTACATTATAATGGTAGACACTCACTCTCCTCCTGCCTTTTTACATCCTCAGAAAGACTGTCTTAGTGGTTTTCCCAACTGAAATGACATACATTAAAATGACGTCAGTAGGAATGGCGCGACTAAAATCAATGCTTTCATATGAAATACTCGATCAAATGAAACACCACACATTTTCTCACTTTTAACGAACATGACTACACCGCCGATCTAACAGTCCACAGTTCCAGAGCTGTAATGACCAAGCCGCAGACAGCCGTGATTCGTAAACACTCTTCGTCTTTTTTCGGCGGGGAGGGGGTCGAATAGTGGAGACTCTCCGGGCAAATCTATGCCCTTTTACTAATATGTTTCGTAGGAGTACCCGATGAGTCGGAAAATATCAATTCACTACACTTGCGGTGGAAAAATCTATCTGACTTGGAAGCAAATTTTTCCTCCAAGCCAGAGGAGAAACTCCATCTTCACTGATAATTTGGAATAAAATGAATGTAGAATTTAATAAAAGTGAAGAGGAAGAAGCTTTTCCTAAGAAACGGCTCTTTTCCCTGTCGAATTTTGAGTTAAGTCAATTGTGGTGCTATAATTCGGAATAGGTCTAAATTATTATTCTAGACCTGGTCATACTACTACTACTACTACTACTAAGTCAGCCTCTGCCTTAAGTATGCACATTGCTCATTCTAAACAGCGCGTCAGAGTAGGGATCGAATAACTGGAATACCGTACTATGGAGAAACAGTGTGTTACGTACCAGCTGTATCAGGAAATGTATGAACCAAAGGAATGGCATGCCAAAGAAGAAAGTTTTCTAACTCCCCGGCTATTTCCCGCCAATATTCAGTCAGGCTTTTGTACTCGGTACGCAGCAATAATCCCATCTATCGGAGTTGAGAGGCAGCATAAGGGACAAATAACATCACAACAAACAATGGTCAATGTAATGTTATTTTTGATCAATGTTATGCGCCTTCGATATTGTAGGCCTTCACATTTAGTTTTCTTCCGACTCTGAAGTACCACTCATCATAGTCGGTACAGTAAAACCGAAGAAAACATAAATGATCGGAAATTTTATTATCTATAACTTTTGTTATCTAGCACTTTTCGATACGTCAATCCACCCGCTTCCACAAACCTGTGGACAGTGGCGGTAAGGGGAAAGAGGGACACACAATTATTGTCTGGGTTTGGTTAGAATGGGGGGTGTTTACTGACTTCCAGAGCAACTGTGATGTTGCTGGCCGTCAGAGTGAGCACAGTGATTTAATGGAAATATATTGAAAGGCAGAGGGAAGGAAGGAAATTTGAACCGGCTGATTGGGGCTGTACCTTACGTAAGGCCACAGCCGCTTCCTTCCCACTCCTAGCCTTTTCCTTTTTCAATTAGGTATTCCAGCCGTCTGCAAGCTGCCATTTTGGAAGGCTATTACCTTAGATTTCCCATTTTACCAACCAACCAATCTCCGATAAAAATTTAAACCAAAATAATACCCTTTATCCGAGATAATGTTGTTGGTGAATACAAACTTAACTGTTGTCTCGGTGTACGTAGCTTTAAACTATGAAAAAAGGTTTTACTCGCTTTGGTGTGTACGGGCCTTAGCCAACCTACTAATCGCTCTGCGGCTAACAATTTGTGACTATTGAAACCGTCATTAAGGAGTAGAGACGGAACTTTCATGGTGTATTGAGTGAACTGCGGTCTGTATCAGTCTTGCTTCTGTCCATCCTTGAATTCTATCCTCTCCGACTGGTAGGGTCCGAATATAATACTTACTCCCTCTTGTAGATGTTCTTCTCTTGTTGCCAAATGTATATTATAAAATCTCGTCGTTCACTTCTTCCTTTTCTTCTTCTTCTTCTTCTTCTTCTTCTTCTTCTTCTTCTTCTTTTGTTCGAGTTTTAACTTCGCACTGATACATACAAGTGTTTGGAAACAGTAGGGTAGGGAGAATCTAGGACTGTGAAGATCAATCATATTCTTAATTAAGGTAATTTCCCGGTATTCGCCTGGATTGAAAATATGTTACTATGAAAAACAATCTACAATAACTTCCACATATGCCACTCTCAGAAGAAGGCGGTATCATATATATATCTACACACCACCACAACAAAACTTATCATGCAGGTTTCATGTACTTCAAATAATATCTGATGAATGCTTTAAGTAAAACAAAAGCTCCAACCGCCACCACCACCACCATCACGCACGAATATTAAAACTACATCACTAGTGGACTATGTGTGCCGGAGTTTCTATACTCACGTTTTGTGTACCTTAGTCTATTGTTAGCTCTCCACACACCCGCACATTGTACAGTACTAGTATTCTATGCTTCAACCATTCCACTATCGATCGAAGCCCTTGTGTGATGTCACAGCATTCCAATGAAGACCGGTGTGCATCTTGCATTCCATTAAGATCAGCTCTAGTTACATACTCAAACCCTAACTTAGCCTTCCAAGCAATCGGGGGCAATTACTTCAATAATATTTGGTATGACCTACGTAGATCGTCTACGTACGTATGTATATGGATAGAAGAATGTTTGTACGCTTCGTAACACGGAGGAATTGGTTGGAAATGTCTAAGTTTCCAAGTACAAACACGACCGAAGGGAAGGAACACATTATACCAGCGATTTCTTGGCCAATCATTACACGGAAAGTTATCTCCACATGACCTATAAAAGGGCGCACATCAATGCTTTTAAAAATAATTGAAATGATAACATTCGCTGCAAATTACCCCAAACGTTGCTTATAACGTTCCTAACAGGATAGGACTACGCAACATTTTTTTGTCAAAATGTGTATTAAAACATACGTACACTGAGTGCCCAAAACTCACGGGAAAAGTTGCCCCATTAGAAAATGTGCCGTGTATGACCCCTGAGCATTGTGGCTTGCTGCGGCTCAGCTGAGCCGCCTGTCACAGACACCAGTGTCCTGAAGATGGCAACACGTCGCAAGTTAACCAAATTTGAAACAGGGATCATCGACGCACGGCGCATGGGTCATAGCATTGCGGAGATTACACGCGAATTCGGATTTCCCAGGACAACAGTGTCGAGTGTCGAGGGTGGATCCTCAATATCGCAGAGAAAATGTTACCACCCACGTTCAGGGCCGAGCGGGAAGGTCACTTGTGTTTAACGAACGGAATCACGTCGCCTTCGGAGAACCATAATAGGCGCTCGACGGGCTACTGTGAGCCAGATCACCGCCCTGTTGAATGTTCGATGTCAGGAACCCATTTCTACCAGAACTGTAAGGAGGCAACTGCACCGCATAGGCTTCACCAGCCAGTGTCCAACTCGTCTTCCTTTGCTGACACCTCTAGACACAGAGCTCAACGACGTGCATTTGCCCGCGAACATCGGCAATGGACCCTGGAACAATGGCAGCGTGTGGTATGGTCCGATGAATCGCGGTTCCAGTTGTATCGAGCTGATTGACGCGTGAGAGTGTGGCATATACCCCATGAAGCTGTGGATCCTGCGTATCAACAAGGTTGTGTCCAGGAGGGAGGTTGCGCAGTTTTGGTCTGGGCAGCATTCTCACGGCCGCAGTTAGGACCCATTGTCCGGCTGAAGGATGCGCTAATATGTGCACGTTATGTGGACATTCTTTCAGACCATCTGATAGCTTTCTGACCCTAGAAAACTCTGATGGAGATGCCGCATTTCAACAGGAAAATGCACCACGTCACCCTTCTTTGGTGGCACGCAGTTGGCTGGAGAAGCATTCCGATGGAGTTACGACCATGGTTTGGCAGTCCAGATCCCCCAGTCTTAATCCAGTCAAGCATTTATGCGATGCTGTCGATGCTGGTGTACGCTCCATGAACCACAATCCAACTAACTGCACAAGTCCAATTGTGGGTAGCAGTGCAAGATGCGTGGGTCCAGATCCCTCCAGAACGATTCCAACACCTTGCAGAGTCGATGCTTTGCCGTATTGCTGCCGTTTTGAGGGCTCGCAGAGTAGGAGCTCAATATTAACAACATATTTAGTGTTTTCTCACGACTTTTGGGGACTCAGTGTATATTCAAGAGTAAGGCAAGGTGTGTAAGTTCGACGCTGATTTTTATAACGGTCCACTCAGATTGTGCGTCAGGGTAATATAATAATATATACTGTTATATGTTGTGCGTCCCACTAAATATCATTATAGTTTTCGGGGACACTTTTTCCGGAATTTGGTCTCATATGAGTTCTTTTACGAGAGAATAAATCTACCGACACAAGACTAGCATCTTGAGCACCTTCAAATAGCAAAGTACTGAGTAGGGATCGAACTTGCAGACTTGGGCTCAGAAGGGCAGCTCTAAAATACTTGAGAATATTGTTCTGGAAATGTACATACTATATATGCAGTGTGATTCAGCAGCCCCTTCCAATATTGTTTGCTGCAGCCCAACTAACGTGCGCATGGTTATGGGGGTGCTATTCCCCTGCAGGCGTCCTGTATGGTACTAATATTCGGTGAGCACATTTTGCACACGATTCTGAAATCTGGCGAAATGTTATATCATGCGTTCGCAAAACATGACGCATTGAAATCATGTAGCAATCTCCTTTTACCATGTAACTATATTAATGTGTCGTGTTTCGTGATTGGGTGTAACGAATAGAGGAATCAATGCAAAAAAACTAGGTAACAGTGCGATAATTAATGTCTTAAATACCAAAACGGATGCCGTATGTACTTTGCTCTCGTCGTACTAGCAGCATTGTTCCAGCAATGTGGCGTAGCGGATGTGGTTAGGCGGTGGTCTAGCAGCCGACGGAATGTGCCAGCGGTGGTGGGAATCCTGCATCATTCAAATATCTTTGCATCGGTATGATGTGTGAATACGTAAACACAGGCCCACGCTTGCCACATTCAAACAGTAGAATGACGCTGTTTTTGATTTTGTGCCCTGCTCATACTCCGCTGATTAGGGCCTGAATGTACTCTAACCTCTGAGGTCATTCGGGATGTTTTCACAGAGGAATACTTTGAAATGCTCCTCATTCATGCGGAAGCAAGAAAAAAATGCGTGCGAGGCACTACATCTGTACCAGAAACGGTATCCCGACAGGTGACACACGGCTGTTACGACATTCCGCCGTATTGAGTGACACCTGTGGACAACAGGCTTAATTTCCAACCAGTCACCAGTTCGTGATAGGCCCTTTATATCGGGTGAAACAGAAGAGGCCATTCTGGAGACACCTCGTAGTAATCCACACATCAGTAAAAATGTGACTGCACGACAGTTGAAAACCAGCCAGCCATCCGTCTATCGAATACTGCATGAACATAAATAACACCCATACCATCTTGAGCTACACCAAGAGCTCCAAGGGCGGGATTTCGAAGCTCGAATGGAGTTCTGTGGGTGGCTATTAGGCAGGCTGGACAATGACGCAGCATTCGTCAGTCGTATCGCATATCTTGTTTACGGACGAATCGTGCTTCCACAATAATGGGAACGTCTGTCACCACAACATGTATTATTGGAGTCCGGACAATCCTCACTTGGTGCAACAGGCGGCCCATCAAGTACGATGGGGAGTGAATGTCTGGTGCGGAATTTGGTGGTTATGACCTGATTGGTCCTTATTTCTTTGAGGGCCATTGGACGGGCTCGCGCTACCTGTACTTTCTGCTGGTGAAGGATGCGCTCATGCACGATCGTTTGACGATGTGGTTGCAACAGGATGGAGCTCCATCACATTCGACTTCGCCGTTCGTAACCATCTGAACGAGGAACTGCCAGGGAAATGGGTAGGACCAGGAGGCCCTGTTTCTTGGCCCGCCAGATCACTGGATTTAACGCCGTTAGACTTCTCGTTGTGGGGGAATTTGAAGAACGTTCTTTACACTCAAGCGCCGGGAAACCCCGACCAGCTTCAGCAACTCACCACGGACGCCTGCCGATCAATTACACCTGGAATTCTTCAGCGCGCAAGACGATGTAGTGGACACCAGGCCCGAATGTGCATAAACCAACGGTCATCGCAACCAGCATTTGCTGCGATAAAACATTGTCAGGGCAGTTGTCTTCCTATTATTTCCGGTCTGTATGTGTCCGACCTGCTAACTAATCGGCCATTCTGAGGGCCACAAACACATTCATTCAAACACAATTTTCATGAAAGCGGGTACTGAACTTACATTGCGTGCGGTACGTATTAAACAAATTTTTCAAAAAGTTGTAATCTTCGCCTCGGACTCGAACATCCCACCTGAAATGCATCCCCGCTCCGCCATTCCTTCACCAACTACAGAACACTACGGTTCCGTACGGCACACCACGCAATTTATAGCTAGTATTAGGTTTACTGCCTTCACAACATCAATTTAGTGTTTTGCCGGCGTGTCAGGTTCATATGATCCAGACGGCACACGCATGTCTTCCAATGTTTAATACAGTATAACATTACGACGTCCTATCATGGTGAGGCGGTAAATTCCAAGATATCCGGTTGTGTTGTCTGAGCATACCAGCAGGGCCGATGTTTTCAGGACGGAATGAATATTGTAGGTTAAGTAAAACTACATTGGAAGGGGCTGCTGAATCACACTGTACGTATATATGTATTTATATACAGTAGAACCCCGTTTATCAAAAATAAAGGGTTCGGAGCATCTTCGGTTGACGCGTTTTCGCGGATGACACATGGTAAATATTTTCGGAATTTATATGTCGAAATAAAAATGCATAAACTCTATTAAGCAAAGGTGCATACTGTATATTAACATTAAAGTGTTAATATACAATCCACCCCTGTTGACACATCAACTCCATAATTCGCAGCAACATTTCGCAATATCGCACCATTTTCCACCTGTCTCAGTGCTTCGATTTTTTTTTTCCGATGCTTACAACAACGTGTTTTCGTTTAGTTTACATCATTCAGTAAGCGCACACTTGCTACTGTACTTTTAAACACATCTGAGTACTGTATACTGTACCTTACTACAGTGCTGTATTTCAAAAGAACCCAGCACCGGGCGAGTTGGCCGTGCGCGTAGAGGTGCGCGGCTGTGAGCTTGCATCCGGGAGATAGTAGGTTCGAATCCCACTATCGGCAGCCCTGAAGATGGTTTCCCATTTTCACACCAGGCAAATGCTGGGGCTTTACCTTAATTAAGGCCACGGCCGCTTACTTCCAAATCCTAGGCCTTTCTTATCCCATCGTCGCCATAAGACCTATCTGTGTCGGTGCGACGTAAAGCCCCTAGCAAAAAAAAAGAACCCAGTCCTGATGCCTGAGACAGCGTTGGTAGGATAAGAATAGGATAAGTTACAGTACCGTTATCAGCACGTAGTGCATGTTGTAGTAGGGTAAGGAAAGCATTGGAACTACAGGATAGAACTGCGAGGTCAGTGGAACGAACTTGTGTGAAAAAAAGTATGAATGGAGAAGGGCCGCTGGACTTCTTTGGTTTCCTAACAGAAGCTGCAGTATAGTTCGAAATATAAACAAGATGAAACTCTCATAACTGAAGCAACGTTAACAACAGTCAAGATAATCCAGTAATAATAACAATAACAATGCAGTAAGAATAAAAATAATCCCCGCTTGCTCAAGAAACAATAAACCATGGAACGAAGTAGAGGGTAAGATACTGTCTTGTTTTATGCTACACGTGCATTTTGGCTTAAGATGAGGTAAGGTAAGGGTGCATTCTGCCCGAAGGCAGGTCCGAACCTCCGCAGAGGTATGCCTGAGTCGGAGTTTGTGTACGGTAATGTGGCCAGTTATTTCTCGCTCCTCCATTCCCTTACCCCCCACCAACAGCAAGTGGCAACCTATCCAAATCTTGACCACCCCCAATGTTGCTAAACTTCGGAGATCTCACGGAATCCGGTGTTTCAACACGGCTACGGACATTGGATATTTTGGCATAAGTCATAATATAAAAATAGGGTTTGCCTAGTGGCTCTCAGCACATAAAGCAAGAGATTTGCTGATATCGACGGCAAAGCACGAGAGGATAAAAACAAAATATTAAAGTACAATTTTGGCAGAGCATTTCGGTTAAGCCGGGTTTCGGCTAAGCTAAGTTCAGTTAAGTGGGGTTCTACTGTATTTAAAACTAAACTCATTTCCTCACACCGATCTAGTGCAGCTCCTCTCAGGCACACTCACAATGGATCTGAGCTGCGCGTGACATTTTAAACACATACCAGCACTCCTTCCACTTTTAAATCCCTGAGAGCCCTAAGAATCGGACCCCCGTGCGCGTAGAGGCGCGCGGCTGTGAGCTTGCATCCGGGAGATAGTAGGTTCGAATCCCACTATCGGCAGCCCTGAAGATGGTTTTCCGTGGTTTCCCATTTTCACACCAGGCAAATGCTGGGGCTGTACCTTAATTAAGGCCACGGCCGCTTCCTTCCATCTCCTAGTCCTTTCCTATCCCATCGTCGCCATAAGACCTACCTGTGTCGGTGCGACGTAAAGCCCCTAGCAAAAAAAAAAATCGGACCCGGGCCTCCGAGGACGGCAGCTACGGAGATGGTAATGTATGTATTGTGACAGTCTGCTTCTTTGTGAATGTAATTCTTTGATTTTTACGAGTGTAAAACTTCTCCCTCACTCTGCTTTGATGTGCACGTGCTGTAATATCTCGGCGAGCGAGTATGCTATTTGTTCTTATTGTGACTGTTTTTATACACGCTTAGGGGACGCGGAATTCAACCTTGGTTATATTAATCAATGAAATACGACCTTCAGGACGCCTGTACCTCAGCTCTAAAGCAGGAGAATTATAACAAACCAAAACCAAACCCCATGGCACTACAGCCCATTAAGGGCCTTGGCCTACCAAGCGCCCGCTGCTCAGCCCGAAGGCCTGCAGATTACGAGGTGTCGTGTGGTCAGTACGACGATTCCTCTCGGCCGTTATTCTTGACTTTCTCGAACCAGCCCTCAGGTCCAGATAAAAATCCCTGACCTAGCCGGGAATTGAACCCGGGGCCTCCGGGAAGAGGCAGGCACGCTACCCCTACACCACGGGGCCGGCAGGAGAATTATACAACTTAATTATCATTGTGAATCAGTGCTACGTAATGAAAAGAAATGATTTCTACTGGAAACAATTAACAGCATAAATTTTAATATAGTTTCTGAACATTTTTACGAGTGCATTTGTAGCAATTATATGGGAATTATAATGTGATAATTCAGTCTGTCACTGGAACACCTACTTCCGCTTGTTGTGGAACAGTACCTTGCTAAGCTGTGTACAGTGCGGCTGGTACACTCACTCTCTATTCAACGCTCTACATGAGAACTACTCATTCGACTCCTGACTGGAGCCACCCACAATCTGTCCTTGACAGCTGTTATAGAGTGAAGCTTTGCTCACTTAATAATAATACTTTGTTAGATGTAACACTGAATAAATTTTACTCTGTAATACAACAGACGTCAACCGTCGCCTTGTATGTTGAGACCGTACGTATTATTCTGCGATAGTGGAGAAGACATTCGCCAGAAATTCTACTAATTATTTTGTGCAAGTTTCACCATGTTTCTACAAGGAACAGACTTCGTGGATCTGAACCTCAGCCTAAATCACATCGTTAGGATCCTAACTCAGAGGTGCTCAGTTGGGCGCCCGTTGAGTCTAGCCGAGTGCAGCCGGGCTGACGTGACGTCAATGTGGGCAGCTTACGTAACAAGCATGCGTCACAGTGTAGCGAGAGAGCCAACACACTTTGCAGGGAAGCGAGGGAGCACTGACGTTTGACTGTCATTACGAAGCCCTTCTCCACTACTCATCGAAGTGCTGATTGAGATACATTACTGTATTTAAAATAAAAAGCTATAACTGCAACAACAAAAACTGACATTTTAAAGATATTCCGGTTTTTTATTTCTAATGTGCTCGATATAAACAGTCAGCTTTATTTTCTTATATTTATTCATTCAAAGAAAACTGACATGTTATAATTTTTGTGTTACCCACAAGCTACGATTTTCAATTCCTTGGATGGGAATGGCAGTATTTTCACTCAAAAAAGTAAAATTCCTGTTATTCATTAAGCAAAAAGTAATATAATTGCATAATGCAACAATGATTTTGCACTGTGCTGTAGTGTTGTGTGACTTTCCCTGTTCACTGAATTTCTGAAAATAGTATTTAAAATTTAACAGACGTCCGGTGATAATAGCTAGCCTCTAAATGGCGAGAGGGAGTTTCATCACGAGTGAGGTAAGGTAAGGGTTGTTCTGCTCGAAGGCAGGTCCGAACCTCCGCAGAGGTGTTCCTGAACCGGAGTTTACGTGCGGTAGGGTGGCCAGGTCCTTTCTGCTCCTCCATTCCCTTACCCCCTACCAACAGCACGTGGCAACCCATCCAATTCCTGACCACGCCCAATGTTGCTTAACTTCGGAGATCTCACGGGATCCGGTGTTTCATAGATAAATATTTACTAACCAAGATCAAAGTACAACAACAACAATGTAAATGTATCTACCAGATAGATGTACAGTATCTCTTCAAAGAAATAACCTAATTGATTTTTTTGCCGGTAAGCATGATTGGATTTTTGGTGAGTTTATCAGATAATTTAAAACCCAAACTACCATAAGCCACAATTTTTCCACCTTAACTCCGTATTACCGCCTCTGTGGTGTAGTGGTTAGTGTGATTAGCTGCCACCCCCGGAGGCCCGGGTTCGATTCCCGGCTCTGCCACGAAATTTGAAAAGTGGTACGAGGGTTGGAACGGGGTCCACTCAGCCTCGGAAGGTGAACTGAGTAGAGGTGGGTTCGATTCCCACCTCAGCCATCCTGGAAGTGGTTTTCCGTGGTATCCCACTTCTCCTCCTGGCAAATGCCGGGATGGTACCTAACTTACGGGCACGGCCGCTTCCTTCCCTCTTCCTTGTCTATCACTTCCAATCTTCCAAACCCCCGCAAGGCCCCTGTTCAGCATAGCAGGTGAGGCCGCCTGGGCGAGGTACTGGTCATCCTCCCCGGTTGTCTCCCCCGACCCAGAGTCTGAAGCTCCAGGACACTGCCCTTGAGGCGGTAGAGGTGGGATCCCTCGCTGAGTCCGAGAGAAAAACCGACCTTGGTGGTTAAACAGATTAAGAAAGAAAGAAGAACTCCGTATTATATTAGAACTGTTTCTAAAGCACCTCTTAAAATGTAATCGTGAAAATTGTAATTCATGGCATACATTATAAAAATATTTGAGTTTGTAGGCCTAACTCTTTATTGTATCCGATCAAGATACATGAAATTCTATGAACATAAATAACTTATTTCTTACAACATAAATTGAAAATGACGTGCATTTCTGCCCTGTTTCCTTAATTATTTTCTGCCTCCATTTCAAACTCGGGTATCGCCGCAGTGATCGAGAGTGACTGGGAGAGCATCGCCACAACATCACTGTGGTTGAATAGCACACGCTGCGCTCATCGCTTGCCAGCCCGCCCACTTACAGTGCTGGGTGCCCGCGGGACGGAGTGCCCAGCGTTAGCACCTCTGTTCTACATCATTATGTGGTGCTAAAATCGTAGAACCGCTGTCAACAGCGTCAGAATGGCAGGGCACCAAACTTGAATAAATCATCTGATGACGAAACCCCATCGTTAGGATTGAAACCGCCAGCCTAATCTAAGACGATATTAAACTGCACTGTAAGTCTCTTCTGTAAAGTAGTATCTTTATTTTTCCTTATTTCATGTATTAGTAGTTCGTTCTGTATGCATTCACCTATGTGCATCATTGAAATATGATGTTCAATTATTGGACATAATTTATTTTGATTTACGATGATAGATCAAATACCGTGGATAAAGCAGTTGTGACAGTGGCGGACCATTACAGCCATATCCGTGTGTTATTTTCGTCATCATTAAAACTTTAAGGAATTTTAATTCATCTGTGAATTGAGAACAATTTAGTGAAATTTCAGCCGTAATATGTTTGTTTTCAAGTAATATTTCAGTAACGTTAGGAACTTCTATGCTTCATGGTGATGGAGTTAATTTCATCGACCGGGCGAGTTGGACGTGCTGCTAGCGGCGCGCAAGTGTGAGCATACATCCGGGAGATAGTGGGTTCGAACCCCACTGTCGGCAGCCCTGAAGATGGTTGTCCGTGGTTTCCCATTTTCACAGAGGGAAAATGCTGGGGCTGTACCTTAATTAAGGCCACGGCCGCTTCCTTCCCGCTCCTAGCCCTTTCCTATCCCATTGTCACCATAAGACCTATCTCTATCGGTGCGACGTAAAGCAACTAGCAAAAAAAAATCATCGGAATGTTAGAGTAGATATCTGATAAGGTTCATTTATGAGCAATTCAATTTATAATTATAATAATTATGTACGAGGTTGAATCTTCGACACTGAATTCGACAGAATCGGGTTTAGTTGTGATAGTGATATTTCGTAAAGTTTCTGATCACGTATTTCTTGAGATATTGTGTTGGATCGCAGTTAAATATATTTGAATCTCGGCTGATGTGTAATGAATGGAATTCATCGCCGGGATATAAATATTAGAATTGTGTCTTCGCATAATGAAATGTGTAACCCGTATGTGGTATTGACGATAGAGTCATCATGAGTGAAAATTTGGAAGATAGTTGTGTCTTCTCAAGTCAGATGAGTGTGATAATATTTTCGAAGTATTTATGAATTGTTATCCCCGTGTGTTGAAATATAAGATGTTTTTTCGTCATCGCATATGTGATATCACTTTGTTTGAAGTTGCAAACATCAGATAGTACCTGAGAATTTCCTAATTACAGTTACTAAGTATTATTGAAATGTTTTTGCAGATTTTCGTTAATAAAATCCGTGAATATGAATTAATGTTAAGAGCGATTTCGACAGTCATTCACACTTACACGTCTGACCACCTGTTGAATTCATAATTATCACCCGGTTGTCTAATGTGTGAAACTTTATTTCGGGTGAGTGTTATCAGGTTATGTCAATATGTGTAGATTTCGTCTGTAGATAGTAATTTGTAGAATTGGTGGCTATGGTTAATGGTATAATAATTTCGTGTGGCTATTTCTAGCCGAGTGCAGCTCTTGTAAGGCAGATCCTCCGATGAGGATGGGCAGCATCTGCCATTTGTAGGACACTGCGTGTTATTGTGGTGGAGGATAGTGTTATGTGTGGTGTGTGAGTTGCAGGGATGTTGGGGACAGCACGAACACTCAGCTCGGGCCATTGGAATTAACCAATGAAGATTAAATTCCCCGACCCGGCCGGGAATCGAACCCGGGACCCTCTGAACCGAAGGCCAGTACGCTGACAATTCAGCCAACGAGGCGGACATGGTTAATGGTGTACATGTTAGAGTTATTTCAAATTTGTAGCCAGGATTATTTTATGTGATTCCAGATATTTATATGCCACGTTGGAATTCTTTTAATTCATTTCTCTGTGTAGAAATATCAACGTTGTTACCAGATTTCAGCGTTTTCTATTTATTTCGTTTCTGTTTCATGAGAGCTAATGGTATTTTCAGTTCAGTTAGTGGATCACATAACTGCAAGTTTTAGTCAGATTTATAATTTAATTACCGTAATTAATGGAACAGGAAATCACAAATAAATTATGAACAGATACAGGGTTCGCATGTCGATTCAGTTCAGATGTTATACGACAGCACAAGCTCTGTTAATGTTTATAAAGTAATGTTAGTAAATTATTTTAACAGTGGAAAATTATCATTGACGCGTTAGTAAGCCATTTTTTCCAGAAATTTAATTCAAAAAGGCTCACAATAGATTTTGCATTGAAAAGTTTACTGTAATTTATTATTCGACCTTTCCAGACTTTTCGAGAGTTACGCTCCGGACCTTTTCTCAATTACATTCTAAAATTGTTTACCAAATTAATAATCCGCAAGAACAAAGCATAATGTGCTGACCTAATTCGTTAGAATAGTTAGGATGTAAGTTTACTATACCATCACATTTGTGAGCCTTATTTTCACATGACTTCAAGATCAAGATGGACATAAACTTTTGCAGCAACGATCATAATCACAGATAGACAGGATGGCAAATATTTATTTCACATTTTTTGGATAAATCATGCTTATATTTGAAATGTTATTCTCGCTTATTTGTCGCCAAGTACTTTATCATTTTTCCCTGAGATTTACAACAATTTATTATCATTTCCAGTCCTTACTGAGTACCTCTGAGTTGTCTTTTGCTCACCGCAGACCTCGCTACGGGGACAGTATGTTTGTATCAAACCCTTGAATTAGTCATGTAGCACCCAATTATTACCTTGAGTAAGTCAGTTGCTTCTCAGTAGATTCTTCTGTCTCCGGGTAGCTTACAGGTTTTTCGTTTCTTGCTGGATGACTGGCGGGTATCAAGGAAAGACCTAACTACTTGAAATTATATGCTGAGATAGGTTAACTAAAATGTATTTACTCTAAAAAATATTGTTACGATAACGAGATAAATAGGAAGTTATAAAAAACAAGAAAGTAATATCTTTAGAATTTACAGAGTTATTTAACACATTGCAAAGAGGTCGAGCGATTTCAGGATACGTTACAAAATGCCTGTGGTAATATAACTTAGGCATGTAACGTTCTGGCCATTATTAGCACTATACCCTGTCTCTTCAAACCCGGGAATACCTTCCGACGTATTCAAGCCCTTACGACATTTGGAAAGCATTAAACTTCGTGGAATGAAGAGGATATTCTTCGGACTTTTATCCATATAATTATGATATGATAAGTGCAATTAATAAAAGAAATCACACACTTGTCAGTTTCATCAGCGGAGATATCCAGCGAGATAATTACAAGGTAGTTAATTTTACATCGAGAAGAGCATGATTGCTCCAGAAAGGTACAATGTTTTACAAGAGAAAACTTTGCTCCTACGCAATTACATTACACAGTAGTCTTAGCTCCGAAATACCTTAGTCTAGCCTCGCAGAGACACCCAGTTTTTGATGCATTGCAATTACACTAGGTAACCCATTGGGTGACCCCACTTTAAATGTGTTTATCAAGTGCTCCACAATAACAATAACTTCAGGCACTGGTCCTAAAGGGAACCAAAACGAAAAAAAGGTTGCAGAATAAACAGGGGCATGAAAGTCCATACTATTTGGCCTTTATTGTAAGAAAGGTGTGCCCACAATCGGCTATAACAAAAGGCAACTAGACGACACACCTGCACTCCCTATGGAAATTGCTGAAACCCTAAGTGGGCTTATAGCCCAATGATACAGAGGCTAATCCTATACTACAAGGTGTGACTAAAGAAGAAACATTTAACGCCGAAATGAGATTTCCAAAATTTTGAGGTTGAAAACTTTAGTCATCCAGTGCAAATTTGAATGGGAAAAAGCCGATTGTCATTCTCATGACTCTTGTTCCCTTACATTACATATTTTCCAGTAGGGAACAGAAATAGATTCCTCAGACTTCGCCGGTAATCCTGCATTAAAACCAGCAGTTTACAAAATTACATTAAAAGGTAAATGGTTGAAACGGTCTCCTAAAACTACCCGAAGGCACCATGACATGTCTGTGTAAATTCTGCCATTACCTTGTGTTGCTGGATCTTCTTCAAGCAGGCCTTGCCATTGCCTCTTGGACTCGTGTCAAGCCGCACTCACAACCGCTGTAGCAATTCCGACAAGAGTAGCAGCCGTCTCATTGGCACAGGCGGGGCCTGCACCGTGAGGATTTTAGCCCATCAGCCTCTATTAGATTTTAGTGCTAATGCTTGGCGATGGTGATCTTCTTTCCAGGGCATGACGTAGTAGTTATGGTGGCCGATGTTACTCTTCATTCGTGACTGGTCAGAATATGACCTGCGCGCTTATGGGCAGCTTCTCGAAGAAGTCCTTGGACATTGTGAGTCACCCAAGGATGTTATGAAGTGTAGTTGGTAAGCAATCTCAGACACGTGGTCACCCATCCAGATGGTGACCATGGCCGATGTTGCTTTACTTCCAGAATGCTTACGCTTAAGAGTTACAGTGTTTCGGACAAGGTAGGGAGTACTTAGAAAGATATTACTTGATGCAGTTGGCTGAGGGAGGAGTAATTCAGGGCGGGGAGTTGCTGTGGCTTGTGGTGGGGTTAGTTAATTAGTAGCTGTCTGGTGGGCATGGAGGGTGGGTTAAGGGACGTGAGTAGTTTGATGAGGAGTAGGTTCAGAAGTGAGGGATTGTCTTGGCTTGGCTGGGCAGTGTGCTCGTAGGTAGGTGGTGCTGGGTTTGAGGGTGTGGGACTTGGAGACTTAACTGAGGGGGGGAGGGGGGCGAGTGTGTAGGTGTCGTGAGCGTCTGTAGTGCGCTCTAATTGCCTTTTTTACAAAAGGACAACCAGGAAAAGAGGCTGCGTGACTGCCTTCACAGTTCGCGCACCTCGCCTGGACCCTTGGTACCGTACAATCAGTGTGACGGTGAGAACTACCACATCTGTTGCAGCGGGTAACATCTCAGCAGGGGGCTGCAGAATGGTTCAACTTTAAGCAATTAAAGCACTGTGTTATGAGTGCCGGTCGGGGGGGGGGGAGACGGGTTCGAGTTTCTGTGTGGGGGGTGTGACGTGTTAGTGCATCTTGAGACTTGGGAGCAGGTTTGTTACGTCTGCTCCTAGTATGTGTGTGTTTGGATTGAGTGTCCTTGCTAGGTTGCGAGATTGATGGGGTCTCACTTCCGGGCTCAGGAACTGTTTGAGGGGGGAGAGGGGGGTGTTAGATTTAGGTGGTAGTGTTGCATGTTGTGTGGTCTGAGATGCGGCAGGGGTGGGGAGAGGTGAGAGAAGTGTCGGAGTCAGGAGAGAGAGTGATGTCTATTTTGGTAGTGAGGTGGTTATCGCAGGTTAGGGATTGGGTGAATCTTGAGATTTTAGGGGGAGGGCGGGAGGTCTGAACGTGTTTGTGTTTTGAGTTAGGAGAGGTCTGGGTTTCGGCACGACTGATGGCAGGAGTGGTTTGAGTGTGTGTGTGAACAGTGGTGGGTGTGGCTTGGATACCTGTGTCGTCAGTTACGACATCATCCGCACATATTTTATAGAACACATTTTAGAGTTCTAGTTGGTATCTGATTTTATCACAACTATGCTTATCGCGTGCAAAGATGACGTAACCGTTGTCAATTTCCTAGAGGAGCTGGATGTGTTTCTGTATGGTAGATGTAGCTGTAGAGATAAGCTTGCGGTGTTCATGTAGTGCCTGAAGTTGTTGGAGAACATCGAGGTGAGCGGTGGGTACGAAAGGTAGAAAGAAGGGGGTGAACCTGGAGTCGGGAAAGGTGGTGCGATATAGTAAGGGGAGGTAGTGGGGGAGTCAGGTAGTAGAAGCTCAGAAAAGGAGGAAAAGGAAGATTCTGAATCTCAGGATGTGTTCATGGCTGGAGTTGTCGGTGTCCTGGCTACTCAGTCCACCAGGGTGGTCCCGACTGAGGGGAGTACTGGGTGTGGTGAAGGTGAAGCACTAAAAATGGTCAAACTCGGAAGAGGACCAGTGTAAGGCGCACTCAATGGGCACCAGTCGTGTCAGGTGTAGTTTTATCGGGTCGCGCCGAGACAAGACAGAACAGATGCACACTGAGCGCAAGACAAATTTTGCTCTTTTTGCCGACGAGTCCTTCACCTGGCTGGGCTGGAGATGGAAGGCTGGCTGGGCGTATGGCCTGGTTCGATGTTCGTTGGAGTACTGGCGGAGGTCGCAGAAAGTCCAATCCAAGTATATAAAATGGGTTGGACCGCGCTGAAAATTCTTAGTGGGTGGCCTATCTGAGTGAGTGCAGGGGCTGGTGCGGTGGCTGGCTGGTGGCTGGCGGGCGACGATGGCGACCTGACGGGTAGGCAGGATGCGACGGCCCTAATGTGCCCTGCTTTTATAGTTCCATAAAGGGAAGCTTCCAGAACACTTAGCTGATAGGCTGGATTCCTGTACACACCTCCGGTTTTGATAGGCTAGAGAACCTATTTACAAGCCTCTGATAGGTAGATAACAATAGAGGAGTAACCAGTAGAAGTGTTGACAACTTCGGTAGATTAAAAAATCAGTCCTCAGGAAAAGGTTTACCAATAACAAAAATTAAATTTCCTAAGCTCTAGGTTAAATTTTAGTCCATGAGAGTGCATTAATAATTCGATGGTGGAGCCATCTAACAGAAGAAGATGACATTTCTTGGAAATTTGCAAGTTCAAGTCAGTTTAAATACCCGTGGAATGTGCACTCCTGGTACACGATTAACGTCCATATACACAAGTCCATATACTCTGCGCGCGAGTACGAATTCGCATAAACTTGCCACACTCTCGTTTTCAGTGGGGCATAGGGTGGTTTACTCAAATAATCAATAACAGATACCAGGAGGGAAAGAAAATTTAAACGTTTTCATCATATTAATAAGGATAGAGCACATCTCTATATATTGTACATGTTTCTTCTAAACACATGTATGTACTGTACAACACGACATGCAATATCCACTTACTCGTGCCAGGACTAATGATGACAAAGGAATTCCAATAAGAAGAGAGATACAATACTTTGTCAAAGGAGAATTTAAATGGTATGCTAAGTAGAATTTCTACCATTTTAAGACCTTAACAGAATTTCTCCTCCTTCTTCTTCTACCGATTTTCCCACACCTTGTAGTGTCGAGGGTGCACGCTGTATTACACATGTGTATTTGGCCCTGTTTTACCGTCGGATATCCTTCCTGACGCCAACCCTACGTGGAGGAATACAGGCTAATCACTATTGCGTCTTACTGTGGTGATTGGCACTGTGGTGTGTTGTGTGAATATGAGGAGGAGAGTATTGGGACAAACATAAACAACCAGTCCCCGAGACAGAAGAATTAATCGCACGCGAATAAAATCTCCGACGAGACCGGAATCGAAACCTAGACCATCTGAACCGAAGACCTCAATGCTGACCATTCAGCGAAGGAGTCGGAAGAATTTAACAAAATTAGCATTGACTAATTATTCGTCACAATGAAGAATTCCTCCAGGTTCAATAATACGAATATCCGTGGAAATGTTGGTAGAATTAATCTAGGATAGTTAGCCTACAAATTACAATGTTTTAAAAGCAACTGGCTACAAAGAGTGTTTTCGGTTCCCCATATGAGGAAATGATAGAGAATTATATTTACGAATACTGACGGTGAAATTCGAATGCATGATGCATGATTGCGGTTATAATTACGCGTATGACGTAGCAAACTCGCTCGCTATTATTATTATTATTATTATTATTATTATTATTATTATTATTATTATTATTATTATTATACGCCAGCAAACATGTTCGTAATTTTACGTGACTCTTCATGTCGTGATCTTAGCCAAAGTAGCCTCCATTTTCCATGGAAAATGAACCACGGAGGCTTGACTTCCATGATGTGATATTCCAAAATATTCCCTTGCATGTACGACCATACACTTTCCCCGACAGAGCACGTCGTGTTCGTTGCGTCATCTAAGAACTTGCAGAGGCGGTTATTCTTGACCAATTACAAGTCGTAAAGGCATGCCACAATGTTCCACCTTAAGGTGTTCAATAACAAAATGATAGAACGCATGTAAAAGTAGAATCCTTACCAGAAAAAGGAGTATGCATTTTCCATGCTGTTGAGAACATGTGAACATAACAATTGAAACTCTTCAACCTCATAAATGAAGACAACCAAGCCAACAGAACAGAAATGTCAAATACACCGGAAATACATAATAGAGTATCGGACGCAAAATCCATAAGTTGAGGGGTTCGATTCCCACCTTTGTCCCGTTCGGAAGTTTTATTTAGTGCGTAACATCACTTCACAGACGACACTGCGATGAGTCCATCTCACACGTACTCTGTCTGAAAAGTGTGGTATTGTGCTTACATTTTGTCAAAGAACAATACATCGCAATTGGGAAATATCCCCGTGGCAATGGTCACTTACAATAGTGTGATAATAAGGTAAATTTCCAAACAACAACAAAATAAAAGTACAACAAGCAATTCCATGGAAAGAAACTATTACAAGAAATATTACTAGTTTAACATTCTTAAGTATATCCAGTGCTTAACATTACGCCTTACAATACTATAAGTTGATCTTACTGCTAGCTTAACATTACAAGTGATAATAAAGTAAAGATAAAACATAACTACCAAACAACTACGTGGGGATATTTAGGAATATCGTTGCTGTTGATGGTGTCCTGTCATCTGGAGGCCCCGGGTTCGATTCCCGACCGGGTCAGGTTTTTTAAATTGTAACTGATTGATATCCCTTTCCTTTCCTCACATTCAACACTCTGAACTTCCGCCATTCCAATTTCACGCAGGTTAATATCATATGGTGCATGTAGTGGCAAAAGATCTCAAGAGGTCGACGCCACGAACAAATATCATAAAAAACATTACGAGTGATAATAAAGTAATGTTAAAACCAAATTACCCAAACACACCACTACAACAACTAGAGTACAACAAGCTATTTCATGGAAAGAAAATACGACAAGAAATACTACTAGTTTAACATTCGAAATCCAGCATCATAATAATATACGAATTCACAAACAACTTAAATATTTCCGGTGCTTAACACTACGGCTTACAATACTATAAGTTAATCTTACAGCTAGCTTAACATTACAAGTGATAATGAAGTAAAGATAAAACATAACTACCCAACAACTTCTTCTTCTTAATCTGTTTTCCCTCGGACTCAGCGAGGGATCCCCCCTCTACCGCCTCAAGGGCAGTGTCCTGGAGCTGCAGACTCTGGGTCGGGGGATACAACTGGGGAGGATGACCAATACCTCGCCAGGCAGCCTCACCTGCTATGCTGAACAGGGGCCTTGGTGGGGGATGGGAAGATTGGAAGGGATAGATAAGGAAGAGGGAAGGAAGCGGCCGTGGCCTTAAGTTAGGTACCATCCCGGCATTTGCCAGGAGGAGAAGTGGGAACCACGGAAAACCACTGCCAGAAGGGCTGAGGTGGGAATCGATCCCACCTGTACTCAGTTGACCTCCCGAGGCTGAGTGGACCCCGTTCCAGGCCTCGTACCACTTTTCCAATTTCGTGGCAGAGCCGGGAATCAAACCCGGACCTCGGGGGATGGCAACTAATCACACTAACCACTACACCACAGAGGCGGACAATTCCAATTTCATGCAGGTTAATATCATATGGTGCAAGTAGTGGCACAAGATCTCAAGAGGTCGACGCCACGAACAAATATCATAAAAAACATTACAAGTGATAATAAAGTAAAGATAAAACATAACTACCCAACAACTACGTGGGAATATTTCGGAATATCGTTACTGTTGATAGTATTTGTAGGGAGTGTGATAGACGAGTGGTATTTAAAAGTTTTTGTTGGCGTACTTCCAGGATCCAATTATTTTACCTTCGTACGTCAGAAGTATGTGTATAGTGCGATTACACCAGAAATAACAAATGATAGTTGCTGGATGCCAAATAATATTAACTAATGTATAATAGTCATTATCATAAGCATATCATCATCTTCATCTTCCGTAGTTTATCCCGTTTGTTCGTGCACACTGAGGCATGAAAGAGTTGTGGTCGGCGATTTAAGGTCACATGCCTTTCCTGCGACCACGGGACTTTCAACTGAAAATCCCATTATACCAACACCAGGAATCAAGCCAAGGTCGCTGGGACGACTGGCGAGCAGCTAAGCCGCTACACCACCCTATTCCCCAATAATAAAAATAATGTATTTTCGTCGGTGCGACGTAAAGCCACTAGCAAAAAAAATATATATATAATGTATTGAATATATTCGCTGGGCAAAGGAAAACTTGCAACTCCTTCAGTGTAATGTTTACAGACGCCCAAAAGTGAGCGATCAGCAATGGCCGGAGAACTGCCCCTGGCATTTTCATTGCTTAACAACAGACCAATTTATTCTACCAGTGGAGTCTTTTGTTCCCTTCTGAGACATGGGGCAAGCCTTCACAAGGCAGATGGAGAAACGTGGTTTTCTCCTGAGTGGAATTACGAAGTTTTCATTGTCTAGCAAAGCCCCTACGATTATAATTATTAATACAACAATTAATATTGTACTACAAGGTATACACTGAGACTGGAAAATACTGAGGTGAATGACTGGATTTTTTGAAATAAAAAATTTAAAAGAACAATGCAGCATAAGTACGCATTTTTACATACCTGATCAATGGGAAATACAAACTGACATATTTAAGAATGAATAGATCGGAAAGGGGACTCTGTGCAATGGTAAACAAGAACAGTAAATCAAAACAAAATCTTACTGAAAATGAGCAGGCTCAACTCATTTCTGAATTGCTCACTGAAAAGAGTTATAAGCTACGATAAATTTGCGTACGCCTTGAGAGTACCCCACGTACCCCTAATGGAACCCATACCGCACTTTGAATACTACTGACATAGGTTATAGGTTATGAACAATGTGGCGGCGGTTAAAATCCCAGCCAATGCATGTAGGAGTTTTGAAATGAAAAATCACGCATTTGTGGTATTTTACTTATGTATTTCAAACGACCTAGTAACCTGGAAGTCTGTGCGAAGAAAAAGGGGTATACGCCTAAATGAATTCGCGGCTTCATGTATCCACAAGTTCACATTTTCTGAGCCAGTTTTAATTCTCTGCTAATAGTCATGTACAACTTTATGCATAAAGCAGTCATATTCAGAATATCTGTACAATGTTACCTTTCCTAGAGCCATTTAACTTCGGTTATATAGTTATTTTCTTTCTTGTGGTTTTTAAGTCTCACTAGCACGTCGACGGGTTCCGGCGACGCAAGGATGGAAGAAGTCTAGGATTGGGAACGTAGTGGCCGTGGTCTTGATTACGGTACAACTCATGTATTTGCTTGGTGTGAAAATGGGAAACTACGGAAAACCATCTTCAGGGCTATCGACTATGGGATTCGAACCCACTATCTAAAGAATGCACGTTCACACCTAAGTGACGCTAACCAAACGGTCAGCTCGGTCGGGGATTCTTACTTCCAAGTAGGGTTAGTTTTATTCCATGTCATAAAATAAACATAACACATTAGCGTGTCAGTATAACATTTTACAACATCTAGCGTATTGGGAACTTCAAAATTCTTAAGGTAGATGGATAAATGATTTATTTCAAATGGAAAATTTAGGGACACGTGTCTCTGTCTTACACTTAACCAGTGAAATACATAAATAACATAAAATAAAAATATTAAAATACTCAATAAATGAAAAAAGAGATTGAAGCAATTTACTACGCTACTATGCTATAGTACGGTTCATAAAACACATATTATAATACACAATATAAATTAACATTTTGCTTCCTGATTTCAATAATATAATACCGACGAAACAATTGAAATACAATGAATTAAAATAATAATAATAATAATAATAATAATAATAATAATAATAATAATAATAATAATAATAATAATAATAATATAGATAACCTTAGTACAATTTGCAAATAATAATAATAAGGAAAATATTAATAAGGAATAGAAGAATATACACAAACCTACTGGTATTACAATTCATTGTCGAATTCGAGAAACTTATCACACTGACGAAAGTTACATTTTTCATTTTATGACTGTGGACGAAAACCATTATATAATGGGAATGGAGATTAAGATAACTATGCAGGGGACCACAGTTGAGTATTGCTGTACCACTGCTCTAACAGTATCGATGAATGATAGAAGAATGGAAGAAGGAGAAGAAGAAGAAGAAGAAGGAGAAGAAGAAGAAACCTCTGTGTGAAACTGGCTAGTAAATTCAAGTGCTAGTGTATTGCCGTTGCAACTAACATGGCATGTATTTTTACGTATATAGCTCTAAGTTATAATTTCGCTCTTCTATTCTTTGCTTGTTGATGATTTCTCCCTTCTTTCAGTTCTCCTTATAGCCTATACTATGAGCACTTAAAAGGGATATTTATCAGGACAGTGACTAAAATATGAATAAATGATCTTTTAAACGCTGTTTCGTGACAACAAGTCTGCCCGAACGCCAGGATGAGGGGATTTAACGTGGCATGCCAGTTCGTTTGATATTGATCATTTACATCTGAAATCAAACCAGCTTTGAATATTTTAGGTACAGGTATCGAGTGTAAGATACTTCTTACATTCCATAGCTTATGCTCGAGATATTAGGAATGGTCATATTGAACAATGCTAGAAAATATCCCGTAAGGTTTCTGTCAAGACTGCTGGAGAATTAAGGTTCCGAGTAATGTGCGTGTGTTTCTCTCACAACAGTTATTATAGTTCACTTTAATACTGATTTTTTTATCTGTATGGTCGTCTGAAATACAAACAAGGGCTGTTATTATGAATGCACTGTATTCACGTGCTACATGTTCTCCTCATTACTGAGCGAGTTGGCCGCCTTGTTCGTGTCGCGTAGCTGTGAGCTTGGGTCGCGGAGATGGTGGGTTCGAATCCCACAATCGGCACCTTCAATATGAAATGAAACCAGCCTTGAATACTTTAGGTACAGGTAACGAGTGTAAGATATATCTTACATTCCATAACTTATGCTCTAGATATTAGGAATGATGAAATTCGACAATGCTAGAATATATCCCGTTTGTCATTTTACTCCAGGCAAATGCTGGGGCTGTACCTTAATTATGGTCATGGCCATTACCGTCCCAATCCTAGCCCTATCCCATCCTTGCGTCGCCGGAGACCTTAATGCGTTAGTGCGACGTTAAAACCACAAGAAAAAGAATGAACTGGGTAGATGGACAGTATGCAATGGTACGATGATAAACGGGGTTAAAAGTCAGGTTGTGATTTTCACAAATAGGAAAAGTCCTCCCAGTTTTAATTACTGCGTTGATGAGGTAAAAGTTCCTTATGGGGATCATTGTAAGTACGTAGGTGTTAATATAAGGAAAGATCTTCATTAGGGTAATCGCATAAATGGGATTGTAATTAAAGGGTACAGATCTCTGCACATGGACAGGAGGGTACTTAGAGGTTGTAGTAAGGATGTAAAGGAGAGGGCATATAAGTCTCTGGTAAGACCCAAGTAGATTATTGTTCCAGTGTATGAGACCCTCTCCAGTTACTTGATTGAGGAAGTGGAAAAAATCCAAATAAATCAGCTCACTTTGTTCTGGGTGATTTCCGACATAATAGTAACGTTATATAAATGTTGTAAAGTTTGGTGTGCTGGGAAGACTTCCGAGAAAGAAGACGAGCTGCTCGATTTAGTGGTATATTCCGAGTTGTTAGTGAAGGGATGGTGAGGAATGGCATTAGTAAGCGAATAAGTTTGTATAGTGGTTTTAAAATTAGGAAAGGTCACAATATGCTATTTGCTTTACGTAAAACCGACACAGATAGATCTTATGGCCAAGGAATGGGAAGTAAACGGCCCTGGCCTTAATTAAGGTACAGCCCCAGCGTTTTCCTGGTATGAAAATGGGAAACCACGGAAATCCATCTTCAGGGCTGCCGGTAGTGGGGTTCGAACCCACAATCTCCCGGATGCAAGTCACAGCTGCGCGACTCAAACCGCATGGCCAACTCGCCCGGTAATCACAATACGAAGATAAATTTGGAATTCAAGTAGAAAAATTGGACCGGGCGAGTTGGCCGTGCGGTTAGGGGCGTGCAGCTGTGAGCTTGTATCCGGGAGATAGTGGGTTCGAACCCCACTGTCGGTAGCCCTGAAGATGGTTTTCCGAGGTTTCCCATTTTCACACCAGGAAAATGCCGGGGCTGTACCTTAATTAAGGCCACGGTCGCTTCCTTCCCATTCCTAGCCCTTTCCTATCCCATCGTCGCCATAAGACCTCTCTGTGTCGGAGCAACGTAAAAAATTAGCAAAAATAGGAAAAGATAAGAAAAACTGGAACATATTTTCGTTTATAGGAAGGGGAGTTAAGGACTGGAATAATTTTACCTCGGGAGATGTTGAATAAAATTCCTATTTGTTTGCAGTCATTTAAGAATAGGTTAGGAGAAAACAGATAGGGAATCTGACATCTAGGCGACTGTCCTGAATTCAGATCAGTAGTGACTTGATTGATTGATTGATTGATTGATTGATTGATTGATTGATTGATTGATTGATTGATTGATTGATTGATTGATTGATTGATTGATTGATTGATTGATTGATTGATTGATTGATTGATTGATTGATTGATTGATTGATTGATTGATTGATTGATTGATTGATTGATTGATTGATTGATTGATTGATTGCGTCACCGAAAACCTTCGATGTGTTAGTGCGACGTTAAACCACTAGCAAAACGAGTAATACATTTTCCCTCGCACTGTATCACATTATTAGGAGTGCGAGAGAGAGATTGGGAGTGATTGTTCTATCTTATGCAAGAATCATTCTCAAATATGCAGTATGGGATCAAACTTGATAATCTTTGGAGCTCCGCGTTCAGTTAGCATCGTGATGCCCAATTGACGAACTGACAGGAGAGATGACAGACGCCGTCAAGGAACTTTGTCGGTTGAGGATGTCGAATTGCTAACCACTAGTATCTGCAAGTCATCAGATTGTGCCGTAATCGTGGAAACACCAAGGCTTTGGTTTACTTTTAATTTATGTCTGATCGTCCTATAAAAATATAAAGGGTACAAACATCCTGAAGAAATAATGTAATGTAACCAGGCGAGTTGGCTGTGTGGTTAGGGTTGCACAGCTGTGAGCTTGCATCCGGGAGATAATGGTTTCGAACTCCACAGTCGGCAGCCCTAAAGATGGATTTCTGCGGCTTCCCATTTTCACACCAGGCAAACGCTGACTCTGTACTGTACGCGGATGAGATGGGCCCTAGATATCATGATTTGATATTATAATATAAATGCAGACATATGGGAATATTAAATTATGTACAGTGTCAGTTTGGTGTGGAAAGAAGAATTTCGACATAGCCAGACGTGGTCGCGACAATCCGTCGCCACAGTTAAGCCTGTCATTATGGGGAGAATATTTCCTGGTCAGAAAGTTAAGAGGATTCAGTCTAGAGCTCACAACAACAGAAGAAATGACTATAAGGAAGTGAAGAAGCATTTATTTCTGAACAAGGCGAGGCCACGTGCATCACCGATACGGAGAATGTGATGTACTAGGGTTTCCAACGTCTCAAGGCATTTTGCCGTCAGGTTGCAAGGAAGCGATATTTGAACCAACCGCTGCGATGGTAGCCAATGACTAAATTTAGCAGAGGCTCGCAGATGCACCAACGTAAGAGAAACCATGGTGAACTCCAGTTAGCTTCCCCGATAAAAGTAATTAAATTATTCCAACCACGAAATTGAACGGAGGGGATTTTTGTGATATCATCCCAATGTTGATTAATTGTAATTGTAGTAAATTAAAGTAAAGAATTCTTGGAAATGACCCACGCGAGCTCGCCATTGGTCAAGACGATGACGCCATCAGGGACGCGAAAAGTGGAGGACAGAAATCAAGTGACATCTCCGTGATCGCCGAACGATATGAGTTCAGAATACGACAAATGAATGTGTATCGCCAGTTTATTAAGTGGGATAAATTAAGAGATCCAAATCCACCTGCAAATACCTATTTAAGATAAACAGGCCCCCTCCCCCTGGTATGACCACGGATGACCCACGCGCGAAACCAAGTCGACCATAAATACCAGGGAGTCGAGCATCACATCAACCAGTCGTTTGAAATAATTTGATACGCTGACATGGTGACTCTGTAACCCAGTGCCAGAAAACGCATTATAAATTCTGTTAGAGTTGAAAGTACGTTAGTAGTCATGAAGGTGAAGACGAACAGTGATAATTATTCAGAACATCGAGTGTAAATTATCAGTATCACTGTATGTGAAAATAATATATTTCTCAACATTTCATGTGTAGGAATTTTAAGGATCGACGGAATGCCGATGGTAATATTTGAAGGCATTGTTCAGAGCCTGAAATAAATATTTCATGATAGACGGTGTAACAATTATTGTAGCAGGGAACTGTAGGAGCGAGGCGATCACGAGACGGTTTCGTATACATCAGGAAGTGCCGGATAAAGAATGCGATACGCGCCGGTTCGAATGAAACGACACTTCGTCGTAATGTGTCACGACGTGTGATTCGGGCTCAAGGAAGAATATATTGTGCAAATGTAATGGGTCTAGAGGCACCTTTAAGTGTTTCTTTTGTTGTATAAATTAGTGTAAATTCTCTAGTAGGTATTAATCATGGGTAGTCGCCCAGAAGTGTTTTATTGTGTTAAATTTGTAAAGTGCGATATGATGTACGAGTAAAATTACCTTGGGGCCATGAGATTTCTCATCCGCTACGAGACAATGGAATTCTACATAGGAATGAGTACCCGAATTTAATATTTGGGGATGTTATCGCGACAAAACGGAGTTCAGTGTAGATTAATCATGGTTACTTAACATGGTTCGCTTCCCGAATCCATAGTTTTTTTTGATGGACGGACGAATTAATATATATTAACGTAATAATGGGTTAGATTAATTAATTGAGTATTTGTTTGTTGTATATAATATAAATATGGGATATTTCTTTCAATTAATGCATGGTGTTTGTGAATTCTTTGATTTAATTTCATTTCAAGTGTTAGATTTCTTTTTGTGCTAACCCATTTATCTGATTTTCAATCACTGCAGTGATTATTTGTATGTTAGTATGAATATTTGTTGCCAGATTAGGAAACTGCCAGAGTGTAAAATTTGTGTTGCGTACGGAAGGTCGTAATAATAATAATAATAATACTGCATTATGTACTTGTGTGTTCGCAAGTTCTATAATAATAATACTGCTGGGTGTGTTTGCGAGTGAGAGATAATAATAATGTTTGAGAGTTGACAAAGGGAAGTAAATTATTATTAATAATAATAAGATTTTATGCGTTTGCAAGTTAAAGTATAATAATAATGACAGTGCTTCGTGAGTTGGCTAGTGCATATAATAATCAATGTGGAGATGACATGTAGCGTTAAAGAATTTAATTCGGGCAGTAAGTTTGATTTTACGTAAATTGTTGATTTCACGTTTTTGGACTTTATCTTAACCATTAAAATTTGTTTAAAAGCGATAGAGGCACGTGAATTAGAATGGTCACGATATGTTGAAAGCCCAGAGTGGTTTGAGCCCATATTTAGAGTTGGAAGTCATGAGGGACGAAAATCAGGCATGAAATAAAATTGAGCCGTACTGTTTGTAATGATGAAATAGATGAATCTCAAGGCCTAAGATGGTATAAAATGCTGATTCCGGTGTTGTGAGTGGCAGAATCCACGCACCGAGGATTAATTTACAAATCAAATGTTTGAGGAGTTCCAATGAAAATAAGATGGACTTCAAATGAATTGGAAGGAATAGTTTAGCAATCGCCGGCACTGGAGGTATTTGCCCAACCGCGATGTGCCATAGGTTGTGAGATGTGTCTTGGGAGGACATGTGTACCCATAAAATTAACGGCAGTACGAAACTGAAGGTGCGATCCCGAATACCGTGTTGTCCCGACCGATATTAAGCAGATCTCTGTGGTTCATAACGGGATTTAACAAATGTGACTGAATTCTAAAGAGTGGAAATTAAAATATCAAACTTTCCATTTTTTAATAATAACAATAATAATAATAATAATAATAATAATAATAATAATAATAATAATAATAATAATAATAATCGAGGTGAATCTTGTCTCAAATCAATTGCTTAGTGCCAGAGTAGACCGAAATTGTAAAATCTTATGCATTAACCAAAAATATCACTAACGGTAGTGTAACACGTGACATTTTTAAATTTTTTTTTTCTAGTTGCTTTTACGTCGCACCGACACAGATAGGTCTTACGGCGACGACGGGACAGGAAAGGGCTAGGAGTGGGAAAGAAGTGGCCGTGGCCTTAATTAAGGTACAGCCCCAGCATTTGCCTTGTGTGAAAATGGTAAACCACGGAAAACCATCTTCAGGGCTGCCGACAGTGGGGTTTGAACCTACTATCTCCCGAATACTGGATACTGGCCGCACTTAAGCGACTGCAGCTATCGAGCTCGGTACACGTGAAATTAAGTTACCATAATAATAATAATAATAATAATAATAATAATAATATGAAGAGGAATAATAGGAAGAATTGATTAGATTAATTTGAGAATAATTATGGTGAGATCAATGTAAAATATTATATCCATGATGAAAAAGTGATACAATAATGATAATCTACACTGATGATAAATAATAATAATAATAATAATAATAATAATAATAATAATAATAATATTTTATTAGGGAACTGATCATTAAATTGTGCGGACAAATTACGAGGAAGAACAACCTTTCGTTTGAAACGTCGGCAAGGGTTAGCATATAATCATCCCGGATGACAAATGATAATAATCAAATATAGGATTATAATTGAAATTAATGATAATAATAAAATAATTGATGGTAATCAAATAATATTATAATGATCAGATATAGGATGATAATTATTTAATAATCATAGGAAGATATGATCGGGACAGTCGTCATGTGTCGAACTGGTCGGAACCAGATGTTGGGTTTCCACGTGGGAGATTGTTAGCCGTATATGCGAAATAACCCACGGACGGCACATGTCTTCATTGTCAGAGCATAGTAATGAACCTTTCCGTACGTATTGTCGTATTGACAAAAGTAAATATCGAGTTAAGCTTTGAGATAATGGGCTATACCTGGCATGTTTGTGAATCTGGAAATAATAGGCTAGAGTTTGTCCGTACTATAAATTCCCGTTTTAAATACGATAACATTTCCACCCTGAGGGTCCGGCTCACCAGAATGTACATACCGGAAGTGTCTCATGTCCAATGGAACGAGGAGATGACAGTAAATAGTTACTGTCATGCCGTCGTCTCCGAAAGAAGATCTCCAGCGGTGAAACTTCCACTCATACGGATGTGGATTCGATCCCCTATAACCAATGGGGCGAATTCACCAAATATTCTACACTACCAGAGTAGTGAGGGAAATCCAAGTATTATGCCATTTCTTTTTCAGGATGGAAGTGTCCCAATGTAATAATTGTCATCATGTGCAGTTTGCAACATACGTGAATAAATTGGTCCTCATTGCAATTTCAATAGGAAACAGTTTCCATATCTTTTTATTGTAGTTAGTCCAGTATGCCCATGAAAGTTAAGTTGTCACTTCCCAGTCCTATTGTGGAGTCTATAATTTGTATCCATGAATGAGCCGTCCCCCGTTACCTTAATTTGCATGCCCTGTTCATCCCTGTGTTCATTTGGTGCGCCGATATATATTTTGATTTTTTTATTAAATTTCTTTACCTTTAACGAACTAATCACCCCTGAGATTAAGACTAGTCTGGGACTCAGGAGGTGAGCGGGTGCAGTACCTTAATTAAGGCCACGACCGCTACCTTCCCAATACAAGCTCATTCCCATCCTTCCGACACCTAAAACTTTCGACGTGTTAGTGCGACGTTAAACAAGTGGAAAAAGTATAAATATTTATTAATTTACACTAGATAAGTTCAAATAAAATCTAGTAGTCAAAGTAGTTATTCTCAAAATAATTCAAATGTATGAAACATGGACAAAAGGTGACGTAATACTAAATAAAATTCAGAGAATTTAATAAGGATTAAAACGTACATCGAACTAATGTAGGGAACTTCATGTGTTACTGCATTTCAAAAAGTTCATCACCACGGACTTTCTTTTCTTTGCTCTTGGTAACATTTCCAATATGTCTTATTTACGCTCCGAGGTGCTTATGCATAAATTGATCATGCATTCTTTATTTCCACACGCGCGGTGCACTCCCTTTGCTGGAATGGCGCGGTATGCCATCGCATGTTTTGATCCCTGATCCCGGCTTTTGCCTTCTGTGCGTGTGCATATCTTCCAGCTGACCTTATACACGTGTCCGACGTCGCAGTTGTGTTTCCAGATGTATTCCAGCCACAAGTATTTGGATATGTTATTCATCTAGACGCGAGTATCAAAAACTCTATCCGCATAGACGCCAACCGACAGGCATGACTTTTCTGTGTGTGTGGAAAGATTTCTGCTGGCTACTGCGTCCCTGGGAAGGACATGGCCTGTTCGAGGTCATCCCGTGATATCTGCTCAGAATGAAGAGGTTGTGTTGGACGCATAACCCGCACACTAGCACACGGACCATTGCACAGGAGATGAACATCAGCCGGGTGTCAGTTATGCGGACATTGCATACCCAGCGGTTTCACCCGTAACATCTGCACTTACACCAAGAGCTCCAATGTCACGATCTCGAAGCCCGGGTGGCGTTCTATCAATGGACTCTACAGTATCGCAGACTAATCCCGCAATTTTGGCGACCATCGTGTTTATGAACAAAGCGCGGTTGCACAACAATGGAACCGTTAATCGCCATAATATGCAGTACAGGAGTGTGGATAAACTCCATCAGGTGCAACAGGCAGCTTTTCAGGTACAGTGGGGCGTGAACGTATTGTGTGTCATCGTGGGTGATCACCTCATTTTCTCCCATTTCCTTGAGGTCCATCTGACGGGAGAATGCTATGTACGGTCTCTCCAAGATGAACTACCACCGTTCTTCGAACATGTGCCACTACTTGACTGCTGCAGGATGTGATATCAACATGACGGTAATCCATCGCGCGCGACGGTAGTCATCCGGAACGATCTTCGGGCGACGCATCATGATAAATGGATAAGAAAGGGAGGACCTGTCCCCTCGCTCACCAAATCGCCGATCTTACGCCCTTGAATTTTTTCATGTACGGCCATATAAAACAACTGGTGTATGCACAGGACTCGGCCAATCCTGGTCACCTTAGACAGCACTTCATCGAGGCATGACAATTTATTACGGAGAGATGTTGCAACGTGCCAGACGGTCCTTACATCATCGCTTGCAGCTCTATATCGACCACGAAAGTCGTCAGTTCGAACAGGTGCTGTGTTAAACGATGTAGATAACAGAAATCCTGTCACGTTTCCTAGACTTTACCGACTCAGCTCCATACCATATGCCACGAAACCAACGGCCCTTTAAAAGGCCAATTGAACAAATCAGTCTTTGGGAACTATTAAGTATCCAACCTTGCCACATCCCAGGCAATTGGCGGTAAGAAAAAATATTTGCGTGAGGTTCGAACCTCTACCCTCAAGCACTGTCCACCCTCATATCTCCAAGCGCACCCCTGACATGTGGGGCTACTGCAAGGCTTGACATGTCGCTAACTACCTTTTCGACGGTTTTCGGAGACAACGTAGTGCCGCAGTTTTGTACCGCAGGAGTTATTTTACGTGCCAGGAAATCTACCGACACGGGCCGACGTACTTGAGCACCTTCAAATACCATCGGACTGTGCCAGGATCGACCCTGCCAATGTGGGGTCAGAAGGCCAGCGCCTCAGCCGTCTGAACCACTCAGCCCTGTATATTATTATTTGGTATGCCTCTGTGGAGTAGTGGTTAGTATGAATAGCTGTAACCCCCAGAGGCCTGGGTTCGATTCCCACCTCTGCTACGAAATTTGAAAAGTGGTACGAGGACTGGAACAGGGTTCACTCAGCCTCTATAGGTCAACTGAGTAGAGGGGTTTCGATTCCAGCCCTAACCATCCTCGAAGTGGTTTTCCGTGGTTTCCCATTTCTTCTCAAGGCAAATGCCGGTATCGTACCTAACTGAGGACCTCGGCCGCTTCCTTCCCACTTCCTTGCCTATCTGTTCCAAACTTCCCATCCCCCACAAGGCTCCTGTTCAGCTTAGCAGGTCAGTTCGCCTGGGCGATTTACTGGTCCTCGTCCGTAGTTGTATCCCCGGCAAATTTCTCTCGCTCGAGGACACTGGCCTTGCGGCAACAGGGGTGGGATCCATCATTGAGTCTGACGGAAAAATCAATCATGGATGGTAAACTGTTTAAAATATTATTATTATTATTATTATTATTATTATTATTATTATTATTATTATTATTATTATTATTATTATTATTATTATTTGTGTCGGTGCGCCATAAAGCAAATTGTAAAATATAGTATTGTTTAAAGTTCAGTTTGGATTTTAATGTAGACTTTTTCCCTATTTTCTAATAATTGTTAGACCGGGAGAGTTGGCCGTGCGGTTAGGGGCGCGCAGCCGTGAGCTCGCATCCGGGAGATAGTGGGTTCGAACCCCTCTGTCGGCAGCTCTGAAGATGGTTTACCGTGGTTTCCCAATTTAATAATAATTCTATTTGCTTTGCGTCCCACTAACTACTCTTTTACGGTTTCCGGAGACGCCGAGATGCCGAAATTTAGTCCCACAGGAGTTCATTTACGTGCCAGTAAATCTACCGACACGAGGCTGGCGTATTTGAGCACCGTCAAATACCACCGGACTGAGACAGGATCGAACCTGCCACGTTGGGGTCAGAAGGCCAGCGCCTCAACCGTCTGAGACACTCAGCCCGGCAGTTTCCCATTTTCACATCAGGCAAGTGCTGGGGCTGAACCTTAATTAAGGCCACGGCCGCTTCCTTCCTATTCCTAGGCCTTTCCTGTCCCATCCTCGCCATGAGACTTATCTGTGTCGGTGTGACGTAAAAGCAAATGACACAAAAAATATATTGTTAGATAAGGAAAGCAATACAATTTTGTCGCTCTATTGAAATTGGAAACATCCCGCATTTGTTTTTCCAATAAATATATGAACCATATGTTTACCTTCCAGCCCCTCAAATTCATTCGTGCTCATTACGAAGAAAACTTTTGCATTTCTTTGCTTTATACTGTGTCACCATAATCAGATATCTTAGCAGACTGTTTAGACAAACATTGTCTCATACACAGAAACTTCAGTGACTGATGACCAGTGATTTCCCTCGCTTCGAAAGAAAACCAATAATGACTACATATTTTTTGCTTGCTACCTGCAAGCTATGGCCTTAAGAGTCATTTTCTATGTGAGAAAGGCGTCACCTGCTTATGTCAAAGAAACCAATGTGCTAGCATTACTGACACATCAAAAGTGACAGGCTTAGTGGGACTAAGAACAGTCCATCCTATTCTCTCTCTGCAGGTATAACAAAGTCAATATCTCGTCATCGAGAGCTAAATATGTGAAACTGTTACATAGCAGTTCTCGCGAACAAAGGCATGCCCGAGCAAACATAGCTGAACGCTTCCGATGGTTCTCGTTTATATTCACACCGCGCGTAACTGAAATGCATAACTCGAAAAAAGAAAACAGAAACTTCGTATTCCATAGCCGGGATTAAAATTTGTAACGAGGAAGTTAGACTCGAGCACCAGTAGAGACAGTGAATTTCCTCTGCTATTTCAACCACTGCAATATTGAGAAATTACTCTTGTTATTATTGTGTTTGAGTCATCAGTCCATAGACTGCTTTGATGCAGCCCTCCATGGCACCCTATCCTGTGATAACCTTTTCATTTGTACCTAACTATTGCATCCTACATCTGCTCTAATCTGCGTGTCATATTCATACCTTGGTCTACCCCTACCGTTCTTACCACCTACACTTCCTTCAAAAACAAACTGAACAAGTCCTGGGTGTCTTAAGATGTGTCCTATCATTCTATCTCTTCTTCTCGTCAAATTTAGCCAAATCGATTTCCTCTCACCTATTCGATTCAGTATCTCTTCATTCGTGATTCGATCAATCCATCTCACCTTCAGCATTCTTCTGTAACACCACATTTCAAAAGCTTCTATTCTCTTTCTTTCTGAGCTAGTTATCGTCCATGTTTCACTTCCATACAATGCCACGCTCCACACGAAAGTCTTCAAAAACATCTTTCTAATTCCGATATCGATGTTTGAAGTGAGCAAATTTCTTTTCTTAAGAAAGCTCTTCCTTGCTTGTGCTAGTCTGCATTTTATGTCCTCCTTACTTCTGCCATCGTTAGTTATTTTACTACCCTAGTAACAATATTCGTCTACTTCCTTTAAGACTTCATTTCCTAATCTAATATTTCCTACATCACCTGCCTTCGTTCGACTGCACTCCATTACATTTGTTTTGGACTTATTTATTTTCATCTTGTACTCCTTTCCCAAGACTTCATCCATACCACTCAACAACTTCTCAAGATCTTCTGCAGTCTCAGATAAAATAACAATATCATCGGCAAATCTCAAGGTTTTGATTTCCTCTCCTTGGACTGTGATTCCCTTTCCAAATTTCTCTTTGATTTCCTTTACTGCCTGTTCTATGTAAACATTGAAAAGAAGAAGGGACAAAATGCAGCCTTGCCTCACTCCTTTCTGGATTGCTGCTTCTTTTTCAAAGCCCTCGATTCTTATCACTGCAGACTGATTTTTATACAGATTGTAGATGACTCTTCGTTCTCGGTATCTGATCCCTATCATCTTCAGAATCTTAAATAGCTTGGTCCAACCAACATCATCGAATGCCTTTTCTAAATCTACGAATGCCATGTACGTGGGCTTGTCCTTCTTGATTCGATCCTCTAAGATCAGACGTAAAGTCAGGATCGCTTCACGTGTTCCTACATTTCTTCTGAAGCCAAATTGATCTTCTCCCAACTCAGCTTCAACTTGTTTGTTATTATTATTATTATTATTATTAGTAGTAGTAGTAGTAGTAGTAGTAGTAGTAGTAGTAGTAGTATGTATTGACCTTTTCTCAATTATCTGATGTCGTCACTAATATGGTATACGCCCAGTCTTACGGCGGGTTGCCCTTCCTGACGCTGGCTCTACGGGGAGGGATGTTTTTTCCTACTGGTCTAAAGTCGCAGTAACACATCGAAGGTTCTCGGCAACGGAACGATGGGAAAGGGTTAGGACTGGGAAGATTGCGGATGTGGCCTTAATTAAGGTACAGGCCAGCGTTAATCTGGTGAAAATGGGGAAGCAAAGGAAAATCATCTTCAGGGCTGCCGACGGTAGGATTCGAACTCACTATCTCGCGAATGCAATCTCATAGCTGCGCAGCCCTACTCCACGACCAACTCTCTCGGTATAGAGGGATGTATTCCCTCTTACGTGTGTCTGTGGTGGGTGTTAGTGTGTGGTATGGCGTATGACATAAATGAAGACGCGTTTTAAGACGATCATTAGAACCCAGCCCCCGAGCTAGTGGCATTAACCAAAGTTCTACAACCACCAACTCGGCCTCCAGTCGAACCCAGGGTTCCGTGAACCGAAGGCCTATACATTGATCATTTAGGTACAGGGCCAGAAATAATATTTCATGCCATATCAAAATTCATATTTTGATACCCCTCGTTATAATGGAACGAATACATTTTTTAATTATTTTTTTTGCTTTACGTCTTATTGTCCTATGGTTTTCAGAGACGATGAGGTGACGAAATTTTGTACTTCAGGCGTTTTTATACGTGCCAGCAAATCTACTATTATGTGCTGATGAATCTGAACACCTTCAAATACCACCGGACTGGAGACGGGTTTCAAATCGTCGTGATTGTAACCCTACGTTACTGTACTTGCTTACGGCACTCAAATTCTATCAGCATAAGAACATACCAACAGAAACGTTTTACAGTAGTCTATATATCGTGTGTCGAGTGTTTGAATGGTGTTCCCTGAACTGAGCATAATGACTATAACTTATTAATTTTGAAAAATTGAAGTAATTCAGTACAGTATAGTACAAAATAATATGTACTTTATAAGGGCGAAAGTGTTTCCAATATTCGCTTTGACTCATACATTCATCGTCACATTTGGCCCTTGTAAGGCAGATAACTTTTGAATACAGATTTTAAGGGGAGACTCCGCCCTAAAACAATGTTTTAAAACCGATTGCTATTTCAGATCTTTGGAGTTCTTACTCTTACATCCGAAACGATTTGGTTGTAATTAAATTACTTCTTTTTTTTTTTTTGCTAGTTGCTTTACGTCGCACCGACACTGATAGGTCTTATGGCGACGATGGGACAGGGAAAGACTAGGAGTGGGAAGGAAGCGGCCGTGGCCTTAATTAAGGTACAGCCCCAGCATTTGCCTGGTGTGAAAATGGGAAACCACGGAAAACCATTTTCAGAGCTACCGACAGTGGGGTTCGAACCTACTCTCTCCCGAATACTGGATACTGGCCGCACTTAAGCGACTGCAGCTACCGAGCTCGGTTAATTAAATTACAAAAATGTCTAACTTTGTTTTACAAGTTGTTTACGTCACACTGTCGCTGATAGGTCTTGTGGCGACGATGAGATAGGAAAGGTTTAAGAGTGGGAAGGAGGCAGCCTTGGCCTTAATTATTGTACAGACCCAGCGATAGCCTGATGTGATAATGGGAAACCACGGAAAACCATCTCCAGGGCTGCCAACAGTGGAGTTCGAACCCAGTATCTCCCGAATATAAGCTCACTGCTGCGCCAACTCCCCCCCCCCCACACACACAAAAATTATTTGAAATATGGACTGCACGAGGGCGAATGCCACGTCGACAGTTGACAAAAATAGTTTTGATTTCTATCTCCATCGAACATGAATATATTCAAACTATTTTTCCAATGCTCGTTCCTTATATTTCGTGTAGACATGTAGCGATTCCGAGTGAGAAATAACTGCTCTAGTGATGTGAACAGCCATTTTATTGATAGTGAAATTCACGAAAGTTTGCCTACTTTCCCCATTTACAGCAATTGTGTTGTGTTATGTTTATACAAATGACTACCAATGTAAGTTGTTACAAGTTATATTGGCTATCGTAGTTTTGAATATTGCAGTACTATGGTAAACGCGGAAGACATGCCTGCTAGAGGATAACAGCAACTTGTGGTCTCATTGTGCAAATAACCATTTCTGTTACTTGTGTTAGTGTGAATGGTGGGAAGTAGTGGCTGTCTGGTTTTTAAATAACAGGAGGAAGCCCTACAAAATCAGAAAGGGAAAACACGTGATGTATGTGTCATGAACTAACATTAATTTACTAAAATCCATCTTCCCAAAAGATTGTTCCTAACTCCAATACTAACTTTGTTAATCTAAATAGTAACCAGTCTCAGTGAAATGTTTGCAGGAACTATCCATGAGGTACCAGCATTCTTCTATGCATTAATATTATACAATAGGAAATGCGGTTTCTGTATTTTTGTATATTTATATACAGATAACTAAAGACAGTTTTATTTAGGAATTTGAAAAACAAAAGTAAATTAATAAATTTTCTCATAAAATGAATGATTGAAACTGTTGCACTATCTCTTGTCAATGTACCTAAAACTCGGGAATGTAAAAAATTGAGGACTGGATACCAAAAGTTGATTTACAAAATTATAATTAAAAGTCATAAAAATTCGAAATCCAAGATCCATTGAAGTTCTCTGACTTCAAAACTCGAACACTGTTACATATTTATGTTATAAATATGATTTCAAAATGTGGTAGAAATAGACCACGTAGAAAAGATTTTAGGGTGGAGTTTCCCCTTACGTAAAGGGAAGGAAAGAGCAAGAAAATTCCGTGAGTGACGATGGATTGACATAAAAACATCGTGTAACGAAGGGCAGTATGTTTTTATATTACATGAGTGTATTATTATTATTATTATTATTATTATTATTATTATTATTATTATTATTATTGATAAATTTTCCATCTTACACGCCGCTTTTCCCACAAACTTGTAAGGTCACAGGTGTAGTCACTATCACATATGTCGACTAGCCCTGATTTTTGCAAGATAACCTCTCAAATGCCCATATCTATGTGGAACGATGTACCTTGGTATTTATCTATGATTAGCTTCTGTGGTGGTTGGTAGTGTGGAGTACTGTGTATAAATGATGAGATGTGTTTTAAGAGAGAATTAGATGAATGAACGGGTGGGAATCTAACCAGGACCTTCTGTACCAAAGGCTGCTACACTGATCATTCATCTAAGAAGTCGGACTTCGGTAATAATAGGCTATCAAAATGTTTGATTTTCGGAAAATTAATGTTTAATAATGTTGAAATGTCACACTTTTAAATACATCTAAGGAAGACGGAAAAATATACATTTACGAAATGAAAATCAGCAAACAAACAGTTATTTTGGAATATTAGAACGTATGCTTTTGCAAGAGATCGTCTGAAAGAACGGTTAAAACACTCAGGCTCTTGATATCCCAAATTTAAGCTCTCTATCTTAATACTGCCGGGCTGAGTGGCTCAGACGTTTGAAGCACTGACCTTCTGACCCCAACTTCGCAGGTTCGATCCTGGTTCAGTCCGATGGTATTTGAAGATGCTCAAATACGTCATCATCGTGTCGGTAGATTGACTGGCACGTAAAAGAACTTCTGAGGGACAAAATTCCGGCACCTCAGCGTCTCCGAAAGCCATAAAAGTAGTTAGTGAGACGTAAATCAAATAACATTATTATTATTAATTTCTTAATATTGGCTCTATTTCTTAAAACAAAGAATTTGTGTGACTCTATAACGTCATATTTTTAGACTACCTACATTAAAGTGGGGTACTTCCTGTCATCGTCCTGCACTGAACTGTAACAGTATTATAATTTACCTCATACAAGGACAAGCCACGCAATTTTCTTCGAACTGGTCCGCTAGTGTACTTAAACACGCAATTAAGTTTGATCACGTACTGAGAAAGTTACAAATATATTTCATATACACTGTTTGAGAAATCAGTATCGCAAACTTCCGAGTTGAGAATAGAAATAAAAATTCACAATTTATAACTAAAAGCTTATGGCTTCTCAAATTAATTTGGCAACTTGAGTTTATATAAAACTGTAATAAGACTCCGGAACTTATTAATTATATTTTACGCTCGTTCGTTTGCTTCGAATATTATCTTTGTGTGAAAAATTAAATTATATTGCTGAACTGAAGTTGAGGTTTTCCATTTACTACTCCCATACCAGTTAAAACCTCCATGTTTGCGCCTTTTTCACATATTTGGTGACAATCTAAAAAATATGTCACTCCTTTGTAGACTTATCACATCTATTTTAAGGATACCAGTTATTTAGAAACCCTTTCTTCTTGCATTAGCTTCATTCTCCTGCATCAGTAAAGAACTCTTTATTTTCGAAAGCCTGTCACAATAAATAATTTTAGCCATTTTCTCAAAACTCGTCCTTCAACTAAAGATGCTGATAATTCAAAGAGGGACCGATAACCTAGATGTTAGGCTCCTTGAAACAACAAGCATCATCATCGTCATCATCATCATCATCATAATTCAAAAGCTCTTCAATTTGGTAAGATCCTAGAATATGTCCCCGTTAATTCCTTAATTAACGTGTACAATATGAGCAATGTCCGTGACGGTATTTCACAGCTTGACAAGGAAACGATCATTCACGAAGTAGTAAGCCCGAGTTGAGAACAGTGTTGGGAATTAATTTCACAAATGTTTACAAAAGAAGACATGTTTAAATTCAATTTTCACGAAAACTCACTGTTTCATTTCAATTATTTTATGTGTTGGTGTAAGAAAAGGAGAGTGAGATTGTCTTCCTAAGTTCAAGGAATATTGGTTGATGTTTATAAATGAATAATTCCTGTAGTTTCTAAACGTTTAGTGCAAATAGTGAGAAACTTTTAAACTTAGTATCAGTGTAGCGAGCAGTAGTTGATGTGAACTGTGGAGTTCAGTCATTCTATCCTGTACCATAGTATTTCTGAGAGATTCAATACTACATTTTGATATACAAAATGGGAAATATCAAATTACATAATTCCTCATTCACAAACATACCTGATCACTAGTATGATCTTTATAAATGAAGTTAAGCGAAAGGCACTGTTGTTAGCTAATGGACTGTCACAAAAATATTACTTGAATATTTATTATTATTTTGCTTTATGCAATATTGTTCTTCTAAATTGATCGCTAGGTAATCCGTGGATAAGGACAGCTTTTGTCCTTGGCCATATGTCTCTCTTGAATATTGTTCTGCAATGAATCTGCACTTTCTGACCCAGAATGGAGCATCCCTTGTTGATTCGGATGCCCTGCTGTAACTCTAATTGGGACAGATGTCTTATTCTGTTAAGTTGCCAGCTGATCATCATGCCAGTTTGCCAGTTTCATGTTTATAATCAATTCATGGTAACTTTCGATCACAAGCAAATCACTACAGAACGCGAAATGGTGCTTCGAGTCACAAACATGAAAGATGATATGGTGAAACTATAGAGGGAAGCAGAATTGGAAGTGTGCTTTGAAATAATTAGGCAGACTGGCAGCGGTGAATACTATGGGTCAGATATGCAGAGATCTAATTGGCTCCTACTGTGCAATTTGACTTCAAAGCCATGCGAACAAGATATGAACAACCGCCTGACGTGAAACGTCTACTCTAGTCATCGCAGTGTGGATAGCGACTTCGCACTTAGAGATGAGGCAGAAATGTACGGTACTTATTTTGTTAATTGTATCTGAATCTTCAAATTTCCGACTTCCACTATCGCTGAAATATCTGTGCCTAACAGTTTTTCAATCCGAGCTGGATTTGTGAATATTTCTAAAGTAGGAAATTTGACAAAATACCTCGTCATTTGCAGGTGAATTATGGTTAGTGATATCATCCGTAAACAGTTATCGAAAATATCCTGAACTTCTAACATTTATAGGTGTTTTTCATTTCATATTAGAGGCTTGAAGCATATTTAGCCAGTATCCTCACGTACGAATGAACTGAATATTGATGAGAGGAAAATTGTTTTGTTAAACTTGACCAGAAGAAGAGATAGAATGATAGGGCACATCTTAAGAGACCCAGGACTTGTTTAGTTAGTTTTTGAGGGAACTGTGAGCGGAAAGAATGGTAGGGATAGGCTAAGGCAAGAATATGACAGATTAGAGTAGATGTAGGACGTAGCAGTTCCGTAGGAATGAAAAGATTAGCTCAGGAAAGCGTGTCATCGAAGGCTGCATCAAATCAGCCTATGGACTGATCATCCAAACAACAACAAAAGCAACAGCTTGTGAGTACTGAGAATGTGTAACAGATTTTGAAGTATAATTATTTGGGTCTAGGAGAGCTGTTCTAAACGTCTGTGAAGTGAATTCATCAGGGAAGGAAGCAGGATCAGGGCAGCTTCCGGAAATGTCGATAACGAAATGAAGTAACGTTCAATGTTGGAGGTTTCTAGTTCCGTCATGCAACATGAATCCACGGTCATGGTAGAGAAAACGAATTTATCAGCAAGCTACGAGACGTGAAGTGCAATGAGTGAGATGCTAAATCCATTTATGAGGTGGGCGGTGGAGCGTACATAGAAACATGTTCCGCTGAACTTAACAGTAAGCAATCGATGGTAAAAGTTTTCGATTTATAGCAGACAGGCGCGCAGTTATGCAACAAGCATTATCATTATATGGTCCTTGCATTTATTATTTTATCAGACTTAGTTATTATCAAAATATAATGCGCCTCTCATTTAGATACAAACCCTTTGGATGCCCAAAGGAACATTATATATATAGCTCCAGTTGTTCATGAGAAAATTCTGCCTGCGGGGTTCTTATAAAATACCATGCGCTCATTCTTTTCTTGTGCGACTCTGCAATGTAATTAAAGGATATCCAGGTCTTTCTTGGTGAGAAGAAAAATACTTCGCAGTTTTCTGGGTCCATCCAGTGATCGGAGAGCGAGGGATATTGCAGTTATCCTTCACTCTAGTTCTCTATAGATGAAAGCTCTATGACTATGTTTTTGTTGTTCAGGATACATCTGATGGTTTTTGCAATTTTTTTTCTGCTAGAATAGCACACACTAGTGGATGGAATAAAAATAATTAAACATTCTATGTAGCTAAAATTTTAACTTAGTACAGGGCCTCTCAGACGCCCAAAACTTTCGTGTGCAAACCGAAGTGCAGAGATTCAATACACCGTGTATCGGTCCGACTTGGCTCGGTTCGAACCAGCGTTTTATCTCGGGGCAAATCTGCTGAACTCGGCTCAAATCTGCTCGGATTTTGGAGCGCTACAGAGTAAGTGAAGAAGAGAGAGATAAGGAAAGCGAAAGAGGACGGTATCGCTCAAAATCGAGTCGTGGGGGTCTGCACTCCAGTCAACCTAGCGAAGTCGTCTTTAAAACCTTGCATCGCGCAATGCACCGGTATATGCACGCTGAGAAGCCCTTAGTTAGTATTTATCTGACTTACAATCGTAATAACCATAAAGATAGCCCGTGACGAATTAGGCCATTAGGGCCTTGGTTCTGCAAGACGCCTAGTGATCAGCATCGGAACATTCACAGCCGTATTGCGTGGCTCTTTTGACCAGCTGCGCTGACTCACATATCAGCCAACTCTTCAGTTGGTCTCACGATGCTGAGTGAGACCTGTTCCAGACCTCATTCCAGAATTAAAATCCCTAGACTCACCAGGAATTGAATCTGATACCTCCGGGTAAGAGGCTCGAATGCTAGCCTTACACCGCAGGGATGGCATCATAACCATAACAAAGGTGGATAAATTTGATCATCTATGTCGAAATACCAAATTCTGGCCGGGGATATTTTCTGCTCGAAGGTTCAAACTCGCTCACATGTCAAGGAAATATCAGTTCACCTAGAGAAGGTGTGTTAACGTGCTTACCATTTGCCAGATTACACTGACGGAATAGGATCTTCAACGACGGAACTTAATTACCCGCTTAGGTAAACACGAAGATGCGACAGTATTACCTACTGAACTTGAAGGAATAAGACGATCGATGAGCGCAAGTGGATGTCTTGCAATCTCTCACGTGCTGGATGAAATTACTTTGTTCAGCGAAACAAGGAACATACAATGACAGTTAATAACAGTGCAAAAAATCGCGCCTTCTTGATACTATTTCTCCGCTTATTCCTGATGTGAATACAATCTTCTCGACATTGACGATTAAATTTGCGTGTCGTGCTTAATTTCTCGCGGCATATCGTCCATTTTTGTTCCAATATGTTCATTCCTAACAGTGAAATGGCACACTTGTCGCGCATCTATCAGCACATGGTCTATCTGGTCCTTTGTCGGACCATCCGGTGATATTCACGTTTCTTTATGGATCTCCTTATGGGGAAAACATGTGCTCTTAATCACCAGCTCCTTGCTAAAGGCAAAATCAATCAATTTCCATCCGCTCTCATTGGATTGTTGGTGTTTACTGTAATATCCTGCCACTGGGTGGTTTTCTTTCTCTTTGCCTACTTTGGCATTGTAATTACCTTACCTTACTTTAACATCATACTTGGGCAACTTGTCATATACTTTCTCAATTTTTTTCATAGAACTGTTCTTTCTCTTCCTCTTCGGCATCCTCTCCTGGGGCATGGACGCTAATTAGTGATATTTTGGAAAATCTCCCTTTCAGTCTTAACCGGCAGAGTGTGGGGCTAATTGCTTCATATTCAACTCGTTCAGGTCTACAGCGGCAAAAATTACGTTCACGCCGCTCTGCGAGCATAGCCCGTAGTTAGGTTTGACAATTCGCTAAAAATCGAGAACGGGCTAAGCACACATTCTGCCGACTACATCGTGTTTCTTCATGTGTTACGAGATTATTTCAACAGATGGCAGTATTGTCTCAGTCAGATAATTTACTATATCATTGACGAGTGTGCATTAGTAGGTGTTGTCACTCAATGTGCTCAAGAATTGGCGTTTTGCGCCAAGCAAGTGCTTGATAGAAGTTATATTTTGATATTTTATGTTATCGTAATCCTTCACATCTAAAAAACAGAAAACTTTACTAGTATCTTGATATTCTTACGTATTCGCGTAGTTATGGAACGCGCGGGAACATATGGTAAACTGTAAAATGAATTCCAATCATAATGAATTGCAAGATGATGTTTCGAATTCCTATTTGAATGTCAATATTTCCATTTGTGAATCAAATTAAAATTACATGCCTTCAATATCAACTTCGCTAACATCACCTTCCGAGCCAGTATCGTTATACAAATATATAGAAATAAAATTTCATAAGAGCTCCCATTTTCTATGCTGTTATTACTGTTATTTTTATTGAACTGTTATTATTTAATATATGATTTTCATTATTGTTGTTGTTTTGTAATTGCAATGCACATTTTACATGATCAATCTAGGGAAAATATAACAGTATTTCAGAAAACTGTACTTACTTAATAATCCGTCAGACATTTTTCATTCGCAAAATATGGTATAATATATAAGCAATTTTAAAATATCCAGTGATAGCTAACTAGATGCTCAAACAAGCACAAAGAAAAAGAATCATGCAAATATCTCCTACAAGTCCAGAGATATAATGTTTTTCAAATCCTTAGAAATGGCCAGTCCAGAACGTTTGTTAGTGATATTCAGGCCCAGAGCGGAATAGGTCAATCATATTATGACTAACCTATTTCTTGACCATAAACCCGGTTCCTATTCTATTTTCTTCCTCCCAACTATTGAACAAAATGTAGTGCTGTGTATCTGCCACCTCGATTGTCTTCCATCTTTCTCCTGTAATGCTGCCACATCTATCTGATATTTAAGTAATTTCTCCTCCAAATTTCTACTAGCCCCAGCCTGAAAAATACACTGACTGAGCAAATGTCATGGGATAGCGGAGCACTGATGCGCAGGTGTGTTGTCTGCGCACCACACGTCCCCTGTGCCAGCGGCAGTTGTATAGGAGACCTTGTGACCAGTGGCTGTGCATGTAACAGGCGTAACATGGAACGTCGTCGTGAGCTGACACCTTTCGAACGGGGTATGGTGGTCGGTGCCCGACGGATGGGAAGTGCGATTTTGGAAGTGGTGCGGGAATTCGGCCTCACACGATCAACCGTGTCCAGGGTTGAATGGTTGAATGCGGGTGTCACCGTCCACAACAGACGAACGACCGGCCGTCCAGCCACCCTCGATGACCATGACCGGCGACATCTGAGTCGGATTGTCAATAGTGACAGACGAGAAACCGTGCAACACATCACGGCTCAATTCAACACAGGCCGTGCTAGACACGTCTCCCAGTGGACAATCCGTAGGAACATGGGTTCTATGGGGTATGGGAGCCGGCGCCGCAAACGGGTGACACTGTTAACCCAACGTCATCGGGCACAACGACGCGCATTTGTCGCCAGTCACCAGGGATGGACACTGGAAAAATGGCGTAACGTGATATGGTCGGACGAATCACAATTTCAACTGCACCATGCCGATGGGAGGCACCGTGTATGGCGCAGACCATATGAAGCGATGGATCCCGCCTGCCTTGAAGGTTTGGTCCAGGGCGCTGGTGTCTCTGTTATGGTCTGGGGTGCATTTTCCTGGTGTGGAATGGGCCCCCTAGGTGTTCTGGAAGAGACTTTGAATGGTACGCGGTATGTTGAGCTGCTCGGAGACCATCTCCACCCATTTTTGGCCTTCCAGCGCCCAGACGGTTCTGCGGTATTTCAAGATGATAACGCGCCGCCACACCGCTCCCACGTCGCCCGGGAATGGTTCCAGGAACATGCAGCGGAGGTCCAACGACTGCCATGGCCACCCGGGAGCCCCGATATGAATCCTATGGAGCATATCTGGGATGTCCTGGAACGCAGGATCCGTGCCATGGATCCTGCACCCAAGAAGAGACCAGCATTGGCGGCCGCTCTGCAATCGATTTGGTGTCAGGTGGTCCAGAGGACTACTAGGGACTTGTCGACTCACTTCCACGGTGTCTTACTGCAGTTCGCCGGGCCAGAGGAGGCGCCACACGCTATTAGGTGACCATCCCATGTCATTTGCTAAGTCAGTGTACTTCTCACATACCATGTTCCAATATATCCGTATCGTTGCCATTTAGCGCGCTTTAGTCGTCCTAGGTTTGGGATCGTCCAGTTATCTCGATTTGGTTTCTGAACAATATGTAATTTTGTGTTGGTGAAGTTGTTAGCCCCACATAACAACCCCTAACCTGGAGGGCAAGGGTATCACTCTTATTCTGGATCATCACCTTTGACCTGTCCGGCTTGGGCGGCCCTACCAGGAGCATATGCTCCCGCCGAGATAGCTCATTTGAGCACATGAGCCTCCAAAACACCCGGCAAATTATATTTTGTCTTCGTCAAGGTGGTGATACCATCGGAAGGATGGGGTGACTGCAGTTTTCCAAACCTCTAAATTTTGTAAATTTTATTTGGCATTAACGTTTCTCATTCAGTCACCCCAGTATAGTGTAGGATTAGCCTCTGTATCCTTGGGCCATAAGCTCACATAGGATTTTAACAAATTCTAGGAGGTGTGCAGGTGTTTCGCGTCCTTGAATTTTGTTTAATTGCCGGCTACAACCAACTTTTTTCTTTTCTCGTTAAGGCCTTTTAGTATGTGCAGTGATGCCGTTGTTTATTCGGTAATTGTTTCTGGTGTTAGTTCCCTTCGCAAACAGTGAATGATATAACTGTTAAGAAATAGATAAGCCCACATCGAGCAACTCTGTATAAATACTTTAATGCAAGGACAACCGATAGGTTGTCAAGTGGAACTTGAGTGCGCCATAAGAAATTGATGCCCCTGCGAGGCTGGACCAAACTCCCGTGTAGTGTAAATGATCGGAGCAGCTCGTGTTCTTGTACGTTCTGTAACTGTCAAGAGCAATAAGGCTCTTTCCTGTGATTATTAATTATTACAAGTTTCCGTACCTATTTTTCGGATTTTTAAGTCCTTGTTATTGTTAGAGCTGATGAGCTCATTAATATTGTTATTCATTAAGATTTTCTATTTCGCATTTTTTAAACTATAAAAAAGGGAAAGAAATGAAACTTCAAAATTTGTTGTGTTAACTTCTGCTTTAGTTAATTCCTTGTCCATTCATTCAAGCCACACTCTTTTTATTCCTCTGTGAGCCACGAAAACTCCGTATCACAAAACACAAATTTCGGCTTTTATAAAAACCGCTCGCCCAGATATAAATCAACAATAAGTAATGATGTAAGAAGTTTGTACAAATTGTTGACTGAATTTCATTGCTGAAATGATAAATGAAGACTAAACAATTAATTTGATAACTCCCTGATAATAGTCTTCTGTTGTAGTATAATGAAAAGGTCAGTCTTGGATTACATTTAATTTTTAATATAGTATTGCAGTCTTTTTTAATAAATTTTGTCAAACAAAAGTATTTCTGCATAAAAAGAGCTCATATTACTCGGAAATGTTGTATTTATAATTATTTGTAAGTTATTTCAGTATTGTAGTATTTGAATTATTCACATCTGAATAACATTGCCTACCTAATACAAAAACAGGAATATGCTAAAAAATAGGCACCAAACGGCAAAGAAAGTAAAATGAATCGTTTGTGTTTTCCTCAAAATAGAATTTTTCCTTACGTGCACTTTCTACGTCGACCACATCGATCGTTATACATACAATGCATAACAGTCTTATTCGTACACCAACTTACTGCAACGAAATAACGGTTAAACTTTTGTTACAATTATTGTGTTGTATTTTATTGTTCATATCGTAATAGATACACTAATAAACAATGTAAATAACAAACAACAGATCTGTGATCTTACAATTTAACACAAATGCAAGCATTGTACCAAAACTGGGCGTTTCATAGTGCAACAATCTTGTTTGTACACTTACAGAAGAAAATGAAAAGTTCACTCAAAAACACTCGTTACCTTGGATTTAATATTCTGACGAGTGTCTTCTGACCATCAGAACTGCCTTGTACCTTCCCTGCATGGAATGAACCAGTTTTCCACATCGTTTAGGGTCGGCTTTATTCCATTCTTCGTTCACTGTACTTCTTAACTGTTCAAGTGATTCAGGTTTTCTTGCATGAACGCTTATTGTTAGGTCGACCCAAAAATGTTCAAACCAGGGGATTGGGCAGGATTTCGCAGTTGCGTTGGTAATTTTCATATCAGCCACTGCTTGCAAATATGAACTGTGTGCTTGGGGTCATTGTTTTGCTGAAAGATGTAGTGAGACCCCAAACCTGTTTTACGGCACTCTGTTTGACATTGTTCTTTAAAATCTTTAAATAACCCCATCTCTCCACGATGCCATTGATGATTTCGATATTTCTCATTCCGCAAGAAGATATGCACCCGAAAATCATATTTGATCCACCTCGATGTTTTAGGGTGGGTAGCGCATGTTCATGTTCATTGGCTGTATTTACTTTTCTCCATACATAACTGTTTCCATTCGAACCGTACAGAGATACTTTGGTCTCATCTGATCAAATAACTTTGTTCCAGAACATACAATTCTTGTTTTTATACTCTCTGAAAAATTTCATTCTGGCTTGTCGATTTTTCTTAGTAACAAATGGCCTTTTCCCTGGTCGTCTACCTTGATAACCATATTTCCGCAATAGCCTACGAATTGTCTGACTTGACATTTTCTTCTCCGTACTTCCTACAAGCATTACACGGATCTTTGGCGGACTTAATTGTTGATTAGTTTTAATTGTTTCACAATATAACGTTCATCTCTCCTATTCAGTATATTTTATTTTGCTCTTCTTGGCAAATTCTTTGCGGTTCCTCTATATCTGAATTTGTTCAACACATTGTGTGTTGTGGAATGCGGTTTATTTACTTTGCGTCCAAACTCACGCAGATAATACCCTTGCTGTTGTATGTCCGGCGCTCCCTTCTCGCTCCGCCAGCCAGCTACACGCGCGCCAGTGTGTCATTCTTCTAGCCTCGACGCGCAGCTCTCAGTGCGCGTGCCTGAACTGTCGTGTGTGTACTATAAAGAGGAACTCCCAGCCTGTCCAGATGCCCACTTGCCCCGGTGTCCAGCTCCAGAATACACCCTACGTCGAGCACGGAGGCTACTCCTCTTGAAAATGTGCTTCGGCCAGGTGGACTGAATTTCTGGCAGTACGAGGTCTCACCTCTGGTCACCGCTCCTCTGCCTATTCCGCTGCCCATATCCAGTCATATTATTACATACCGTTATATTTCCCTAATTAATGCAAGCTCACTTGGTTTCGCTAAGTAAGAATTCTTCCAACATTGAACTTGCTTTTATGAACTCAGCAAGGAAGGACTTTCCAAAACATTTATGTCAGTACTTCTGATAGTTTTCGACTATCGATTTTCATATCAAGGACTATCTTTTCGAGATAGTAGTGGATGTGAATACTGCAAACTTGTATATAGTGTACAAAAGATAGACTCTTTCTCAAGATTCCTAATTCATTTGCTTCAAGTTAAATTTCAGTTTTATTTGTGTAAATAGTGTATTTTGCATTTGAAGCGAATAATAAAGTTGTGTTTTGTAAATCTCAACCTTGGTTACAACACTTGCAATACGAGAGATATAATTATATATTTTAGTTCGTCACTTAGCTCTGTTCTTTTATCCATTATGTAACACACGGCCTGGTGCACTAACTTCGAAACTATACACACTAGCACAGCACAGATACACACCAGCTAACTAGGAGTGTTCCCGAGCGAATACGAGGTAGTGAACCTGTACAAAGTAGACTGTTGAAGAAAGCAAATAGGCTAGTACACAACATATTTCACTCCTGTTCTTTTAAAATGATGTACTAAAACTTTTGATCGCTAACATTCAGTTCTCATCACCTTGTGCAATAACTTACCCAAGTCTTGCGAATTGCTTATGTACTATTTAGAAATTTTAATGACATTATATAAGCTAAATGAGGTGTACAAACAAGACTGTTACGCGCTGTATATCTAAGTGATTTTATTTCAGTAACATGTTTAAAATTCACTTTCTTATCAAATAATTTGATTGCAGAGAAATTCAAAATTTGAACCCATATTCATACGGTTCATAACATATACATCTGGAGAGTTATGATTCTAAATTCCTTATATTACCATTTCCAGCTAGACTGGACCATACGTTTGCCTTTGTGGTTGTAATCGGCATCCATTAGCTCGAGTATTCTGGATTCACACCGTAAAGTTAAGGCAGAGGGATTGCGTAAGCCTCTGCTTGTGTCATCTCCCCTACCTCCTCCGTTGGCTAGGATACTGTATGTCTGTGAGTGACATTGAGTGCATCTCCCTTCGTTTCAATTATCATCGAACTTAGAGGATATCGATACAAAAAAGCATAGTGAGTCATGTGCAGGAAAATAATGTCATGTTCAGGAGCACGTAATGGAATAAACAGTAGGACACATTAGAGTGGTATGTGAGTACAATAGAAACAGGAGACGGGAAGAAACGTTAAAACACAAAGGGACATGGAAAATATCTGCATCTCCAAACAGAGTGAATCACCTAAAATTACCATAGCGACTTTTTCCGAAACGCGGAGTGTAATTGAAGCACTGTTTTGACAGACTTTTTTGCATAGAGAAACTCGCAAATTTAGTCCATAGAACGATTCCAACACTGTTTGGAAAGAGGTTTGCGAGCACTAAGTTTATGTATCTTAAATGAAACAATGCCCATTAACATAAGTAAAATAAATGTAGAGATGATCAGAATCACAGTATTGCTCTTGTTGCAGGATCCTAGTGCAATCAGTTCATGAAATATTGTATTTTCCATCTGGGAGTACTGCGTGCTCCCCGTTGACCGTGTGTGGCCGTACAGTACCAATGTATACGTTACCGATCACGTTTCGTGTCCTGTTATACGGATTGCATTGCGGACTTCCCAGTCAGTAGGCCTACATTACTGTAATGTACACTGACTGACAGAGCAAATGCAACACCAAGAAGGAGTGGTCAGAACTTTATGCCAATTGCAGGGTAGACTGACGTCACTGAGGTATGCTCATGATGTGAAATGCGCCGCTGTGCTGCGCACGTAGCGAACGATAAATGGGACACGGCGTTGGCGAATGGCCCACTTCGTACCGTGATTTCTCAGCCGACAGTCATTGTAGAACGTGTTGTCGTGTGCCACAGGACACGTGTATAGCTAAGAATGCCAGGCCGCCGTCAACGGAGGCATTTCCAGCAGACAGACGACTTTACGAGGGGTATGGTGATCGGGCTGAGAAGGGCAGGTTGGTCGCTTCGTCAAATCGCAGCCGATACCCATAGGGATGTGTCCACGGTGCAGCGCCTGTGGCGAAGATGGTTGGCGCAGGGACATATGGCACGTGCGAGGGGTCCAGGCGCAGCCCGAGTGACGTCAGCACGCGAGGATCGGCGCATCCGCCGCCAAGCGGTGGCAGCCCCCCACGCCACGTCAACCGCCATTCTTCAGCATGTGCAAGGCACCCTGGCTGTTCCAATATCGACCAGAACAACTTCCCGTCGATTGGTTGAAGGAGGCCTGCACTCCCGGCGTCCGCTCAGAAGACTACCATTGACTCCACAGCATAGACGTGCACGCCTGGCATGGTGCCGGGCTAGAGCGACTTGGATGAGGGAATGGCGGAACGTCGTGTTCTCCGATGAGTCACGCTTCTGTTCTGTCAGTGATAGTCACCGCAGACGAGTGTGGCGTCGGCGTGGAGAAAGGTCAAATCCGGCAGTAACTGTGGAGCGCCCTACCGCTAGACAACGCGGCATCATGGTTTGGGGCGCTATTGCGTATGATTCCACGTCACCTCTAGTGCGTATTCAAGGCACGTTAAATGCCCACCGCTACGTGCAGCATGTGCTGCGGCCGGTGGCACTCTCGTACCTTCAGGGGCTGCCCAATGCTCTGTTTCAGAAGGATAATGCCCGCCCACACACTATTCGCATCTCCCAACAGGCTCTACGAGGTGTACAGATGCTTCCGTGGCCAGCGTACTCTCCGGATCTCTCACCAATCGAACACGTGTGGGATCTCATTGGACGCCGTTTGCAAACTCTGCCCCAGCCTCGTGCGGACGACCAACTGTGGCAAATGGTTGACAGAGAATGGAGAACCATCCTTCAGGACACCATCCGCACTCTTATTGACTCTGTACCTCGACGTGTTTCTGCGTGCATCGCCGCTCGCGGTGGTCCTACATCCTACTGAGTCGATGCCGTGCGCATTGTGTAACCTGCATATCGGTTTGAAATAAACATCAATTATTCGTCCGTGCCGTCTCTGTTTTTTCCCCAACTTTCATCCCTTTCGAACCACTCCTTCTTGGTGTTGCATTTGCTCTGTCTGTCAGTGTATAAAAGGAATTCGTACAGGATAGGCAAGAGATGATGGCATTTGTAAATGCGGATAAAGCAGACATGATCTTGGTGTATGGTGAATGTAGAAAGAATGCCGTGCTTTAGTGCAATGTGTTCGCTGCGATATATACCGGTAGATGTCACCCATCTCGACGCTCATTTACACATCACTCTAATGAACTACGTAAAACTGGAAGTGTAACACTTTGAAAAGGTACCCGAAACAAACGAATGCTCGGAGAAGACAGTGAAATTAGTGTTCTACCAGTTGTAAATCCTCACATTAGTTCCCGGGCTATCATGAGAGGTAGAGGCAATAGTCAGGAAAGTTCTAACTATTCTGCACCATCATAATTTCATTCTGCATTATGTCTCTGTCCTTCGAGTGAGCATGGAAATGATTTTCAGAATCATGTCAATTCTTTCAAATCGGTATTATAACATGATACACCGGAGTTGTCATGCATCTTGTTTATGGACGAAGCAACGTTTACAAATCATGGCCAAGTCAATCATAGAAACATGAACTATTGATCAGTAAGCAATCCCAGTTGGCTTTTCCAAGTGGAACGTTCGCGTTCTTTGAATGTAAACGGGTGGTGCGAATTGTAGGCCTTCATCCCTTAGATCCATTTTCACATGAATATGTCATAGGGCTGGGAGTCGAACGAATATTTGCGTGACGTAACGTGACGCGACAAAATATGTAACCGATGTAACATCATAAAATATTTTACCTAACAACTGTGACCATGAGAAGTGCAGGGGCTGTAGATTTGTATAAATAGTGTGTGTCGAAAGAGAAGGCATTAGTTTAAGATACGTAGTGTAGTACCACGGCCAACTAGATCTACGCTGCATCAAATCGGCCGTAGTAGTACGAACATTCAGATCAATTGCCTTCCTCTTATGGGTACACACTGTAGACCTATTATGTAAATGCACAGCTTTTTTTTGCTAGTTGCTTTACGTCGCACCGACACAGATAGGTCTTATGGCGACGATGGGAGAGAGAAGGGCTAGGAGTGGGAAGGAAGCGGCCGTGGCCTTGATTAAGGTACAGCCCTAGCATTTGCCTGGTGTGAAAATGGGAAACCACGGAAAACCATTTTCAGGGCTGTCCACAGTGGGGTTCGAACCTACTATCTCCCGAATACTGGATACTGGCCGCACTTAAGCGACTGAAGCTATCGAGCTCGGTAGGGGTCGCGTATGAGGTGACATGAATCTCTTGGGGCGGGTTTTAATGAGATGAAATTAATGAACAGTTGATTTTCGCAAAGAGAAAGTTGAATTTTTCATACATAGGTCACTGAATGCCAACAAGTATGTCACCTTCCTACCACTTTAAATTCCGCCGACTGCCGGACTGAGTGGCTCAGACGGTTGAGGCGCTGGCCTTCTGACCCCAACGTGTCAGGTTCGATCCTGGCTCAGTCCGGTGGTATTTGAAGGTGCTCAAATACGTCAGCCTCGTGTCGGTAGATTTACTGGCACGTAAAAGAACTCCTGAGGGACTAAATTCAGGCACCTTGGTGTCTCCGAAAACTGTAAAAAAAGAGTAGTTAGTGGGACGTAAAGCAAATATTATTATTATTATTATTATTATTATTATTATTATTATTATTATTATTATTATTATTATTATTATTATTATTATTTAAATTCCACCGATATTAGAGAACATTCCGTTGCAGAGGAGGAGCAACATATATCAGCATGATGGGTGCCATGCTCATAGTGCAAGACGCGGAGCTGTACAGCTTACCTTGAGCAAATGTTGCGCGAACGCTGGATTGGGCGAAGTTGACCTCTAAGTTGGCCGGCCCATTCCAGCAATAATAATATTTGCGTGAGAGAAGATTTTTCCCTGTGAGGAAAGTTTTAAAAGATATTGTCTACATGGACATGCCGACTTAATCGGGTGACGTGAAAATCCATATTGTAGCAGCCTGTTCGTACATTTCTTTTGAAATGCTACGTGATGTGCAGTGATCTTTACGTGAAATACTGGAAGCATGTTTTGTAGGCAATGGCCACAGTTTTGAACACAACTGATGAACTCACACAAACGGGCGAGATGGACACGTATACCCTAGTATTGACCGGTTAACTGGAGCAGACAGCACCCTAGTATTGACCGGTTAACTGGAGCAGACAGCACCCTAGTATTGACCGGTTAACTGGAGCAGACAGCACCCTAGTATTGACCGGTTAACTGGAGCAGACAGCACCCTAGTATTGACCGGTTAACTGGAGCAGACAGCACCCTAGTATTGACCGGTTAACTGGAGCAGACAGCACCCTAGTATTGACCGGTTAACTGGAGCAGACAGCACCCTAGTATTGACCGGTTAACTGGAGCAGACAGCACCCTAGTATTGACCGGTTAACTGGAGCAGACAGCACCCTAGTATTGACCGGTTAACTGGAGCAGACAGCACCCTAGTATTGACCGGTTAACTGGAGCAGACAGCACCCTAGTATTGACCGGTTAACTGGAGCAGACAGCACCCTAGTATTGACCGGTTAACTGGAGCAGACAGCACCCTAGTATTGACCGGTTAACTGGAGCAGACAGCACCCTAGTATTGACCGGTTAACTGGAGCAGACAGCACTCTAAAATATAAATTAAAATATTTAATGAACTATTTACAACAGGATCCTGCAACAAAAGCCATTGTGACCCTAATCGCGTCAATTTTTACGTGTGTTAACAGACATTGTTCCATTTAAATGCTTGAAAACAACTTTTCTGGCAGGGTCGGTATCGTTGTATGGGCTATATTTTTGAGCTCGTACATGTACTTCCATTCTATGAAGACAGTCCATCAATTGCGTATCCGATTTCAAAAATATTCTCGGTAAACATTTCAAGTGATTCACGCTGTATACGGCTGTTTTCATGTTCAGAGGCTCTCTTGTCATTAGTCCCAATTTTTCTTTATCCATTTCTTCTCAGCTCCCTGACGAGTTCGTTTCTAATTCCCAGTTTCATCAGAAGGGTTGGAGCCATTTCATTAGCACTTCAAGACGTGCGAAATGCAGGGTGGTCGGAAACTACGTGAACCGAGTATATGAGCGTTAGAACGTTGGTCGTATTGATAGGTAATTTGAAAACTTTACGTCGATATCTCGCGCAGTTGTCCTTTTATCAGTTGCTGAAGTTAGCCAATCAGATCGCTTCGCGGGCGAATTCAAACGGAATTTACGAAGCGGTGTTGCTAAATCTACACGTGGCATTGGTCGGGCCAACGCCTGAGCCACTCAGCCCGGTGTGGCAGTTTCGTGGTAGCTCTTTATCCTTCTAGCAATTTTCAAAAGCATGGATGGAACTACAGACTTTAAAATTTGTGGCATAAATTACAATTTCATTTAATCTACGATTGGCGTTTTTTCGGTGTCCACCGTCTTTCGTTGACCTGAAAATATTATGTAAATATCATAGACAACTCGCATTGTCTGCTATCAGAAATTGGACATGGAATGACAATATAACAGCACTGAAATCGTGCACCCAATCTTCATTAACTCACTAACTACTTCCCTTCATTTTTTGTCAGCTTGGATAACTGAGTACCGGGGGAGTTCGCCGCGCGTGTAGAGGCGCGCGGCTGTGAGCTTGCATCCGGGAGATAGTAGGTTCGAATCCCACTATCGGCAGCCCTGAAAATGGTTTTCCGTGGTTTCCCATTTTCACACCAGGCAAATGCTGGGGCTGTACCTTACTTAAGGCCACGGCCGCTTCCTTCCAACTCCTAGGCCTTTCCTATCCCATCGTCGCCATAAGACCTATCTGTGTCGGTGCGACGTAAAGCCCCTAGCAAAAAAATAAAAAAAGATAACTGAGTAGTGTCACTGACGTCTTATAAATCACACACCACTACACAATACTTGATTCGCATGTATGCGCTGGTACTGATATTCCACGTCACATACTGTTGTAATTGCCGTAGCCCGTAGTAAAGATTGACATAGTCTTGAAGCTTGAAAATTTTAAAACTAATTAACCTCAGGTATTGTTTATAAATTACGTTATAAACTCAGTTCTATTTCAACCAACGATTATGTCCATACAAATCCGAATAACACAGTAATTACATTTAAAGGCAAAGGTGTGTACGAGTACAGAATAGCACTCGGCGGCAACATGAGAAGGTGCAAGTGTGGATACGTCGGTAAGGTTTACGTGTACTTGTCACAGAGTACCCTAGACCGGCTTTCGAATACAGGAAGTGGTCTTGCATGTGCTTCTACCACCCCTACTTGCCCGGTGGCTAGGGGAAGGCGCAGCAACATGTGTAGTCCTTCTATAACAAACAGGTTCAAAACCCCTATACTCTGCTTTTGTACTCTACAACACGAGAGCGGTATGACATAACCGGCTTTTCCTACTGCGGTCGTTCAAAACACATTAGGGCCTGAAATATTTGGCTCATTTATGGGGAAAATAATAGGACAAGGTAAAAAACTTAGCATTTATGTTCTGAGGTGTCGTTTTGTTTACCGACTAGCAAAATATCTGCACGTATACCCTTAACACTTTGTATATGAAGACGCAATATTACGACACTACAATTCACTCGTCAAAACCAGAAGCACTTTTACGCATCCAAAAACTGAGGAGTGTGTGTTCAATAGGTGCTATTGCCACTTCCAAAAAATAAATCAGTATTTCGTCCACATGCCGTACAGAAGTTGAATATTATCGATTGCTATGAGCATTCCAGACCGAAAAGATGTAACTCATTAAAATTTGGTGCCCATTCCGATCATGGGCACGTTCCATGTGAATAGATTAGAATAGAATACTCCCGTCTCCCAGTTCCGGATCGCCTGAAATTGAGGAGAGAGCATTCGTTTATTGCAATTCATTAAGTTTGATACATGCCTTACATTTCCTTCCCACAGTAATTTGACTATTACTAAATTAAATATAATTTGTTTTGTCCTAGACGTTAACAGTATTATATAGTCTAGGACAACATGTATCTTCCCGTTCATTAGCTTATTTAACACAACAATTTCTACATTACTACATTTAATATTAATTAAACCTACTAGTGGTGCTAACACTATTAATATTTAAACATCTATCGTCTCAATTTAATATTAATTATAGTATAAACTAGCTACCTACTACTACTGTCCGGCTGCGACATCACCCCTGGTGAGAGAAAGACCACCTCCCCTGTGATGGCACGACCGGCCCTACACATAGGGCCCAAAAGGGGACCCCCTGTTACCTCTAACAGATGACAGTGCAGCTCTCTCACCATTCCATTTACGGTCGGCCACTTGGGGCTGAGACCGCTTTCGTCCTGTTCCCAGCCTCTCTCATTCCTCATCCCACATATATCTCCATCCATCTTTGGGGTAGGCCCGTCCCACCCCACCCTGTTACGAGCATGCCTTCCTCTCCTTTATCCATTTCCTATACATAAATAGTGAGAAAGCAGCACATGCCCTTATATACACCACTAAGTGCCCTCAAAATATTTATTTCTTCGTACGTCAGTTCCCCTACATACTAACAATAGCAGTACTTTTAGTTAGTGCTAATCTCTTTTCATTTCTTTCTTCCACATGCTTCTTAAAATACAAAAAACTTAGCTATTCTTCCTGGGGTGATTCATTCTTTACTTAAGAATTTAGCTATTGTATAAAATTCCTTCTCTCTTTCTACTTTTAATTTATATTCATCACCAAAATATTTAGTTCTCAGTGCATTTGTTCACTTACATGTTCTCAATAAATGAGCTTCTTCCATTATTTATCCACAGAATAAACAATGATTTTCATTATGGTTCTCTCTCAGTCCCTTATTTTTATATAACCACATTAGCCACCACACCACACCTCTTAGTTCTCTATTTGGGATTCTTTCTTTTCTTATTGACATGTTTTGAATAATTCAGCAAAATTCTACTAGTGTTATTTTGGTTTCACATTCTGCCCTACTCACCTGTTTCTCTGTGTCCCTCACTCTAATCGTTAAGTTTTTAATGAACCTGTTCTCATTACTGTTCATCTCTTTGTCCCAATATATCTTCCATTCCTATTTTATCTAGCATAATTTTCACTTTCGATAGCCAATAATCATTATCTAAGTGTTTCATCTGGTGTTGGTATGCTAGGTTCAATATTTCTCTCCCCTCTCCCCTTCTTAATCTTAACCAATATTTTACTACTTTCCTGCTTATATCTGCTTGGATGCTGATATCTTCACATATACTTCTAGCTCCTCTATTTGCTGTGCATTCTGGTAGACCCATTATTATTTTACAGAATTTATTACTTATTACATCTAGTTCTTTTTTATCTACTTCGATACTCCATATTTCTACACCATACAGTGATCTTGATGCCACAAGAGCATTAAAAACATTTTTGTGTAGCTTGTATTCCATATTTGGCATCTTCCTTTCTAAAGACCCTATACTTGATAGGGCGGTCAATCCTTTCAATTTGGCACGTCTTATCGGTTCCCTCCACATCCCGTTCGATGTTATTATGATTCCTAGATATTCGAATTTATTTACAACTTCTAATTCAACACCTTCTAACCACCAGCGCCTTTAGTTTCGCTTTAATTTATTTCCTCTTTTACAAACCATTACTTTTGTTCTCTTGATATTTATTTTCAAATTCCATGTACTATAGTATTCGGCCGTTTTCTTAAGACTATTTTGCATGCCAACTGTCGTTAGTGAGAGCAGCAGGATGTCGTCTGCGAAGACTAGGCCAGGAATTTCTTTGTTTTTTAAGCAAGGGCTTGTCCTATCCTCCTTCCCCTGACATTCCATTACATCATTAATAAAAAGTAAAAACTGAATTGGTGATAGTTTACATCCCTGCTTAAGTCCAATATTCGAGTGTATCCTGCCTACCATTAGATCTTCCTTAACTTTAATCGAACATATCACTTCTGCATATACTTCTTCTATGGCTTTAATAATTTTATTTGAGATCCCTATTCCAGCCAGCTTCGCAACGACCGCCCGTCTGCTAACCGAATCAAAAGCTTTTTGTAGGTCTATTGCTGCAATATATAATCTACCACCTTTCCTCCTTATGTATTTATCTATTAATGTTTTAATTATAAATATATTGTCTGTAGTTCTCATTCTGTTCCTGAATCATGATTGGTACACCGAGAGTAATCTTCTGCCCATTTCATAATTCTTTTAGCTAAAATTCCGGTGTAGATCTTACTGAGTATATCCAACAAGGTAATACCCCTATAGTTGTTCGTGTTCGATCTTTCCCCTTTCTTTTATATATCGGGCAAATTACTCCTTCCTGCCAACACCTGGGAATTTTTCTGCCATCAGAGATTTTGTTAAATATTTTAGTTATTATTTATAGCATCTGGCTGTTATTTCCTATCTCTTTCCAAAATTCATACGTAATTCCATTAGCAGCACCTTATTTTCCGCCCTTCCCTTTTTTCAATGTGTCTAGTACCTCATCTGTGGTTATTATATCCTATAGTAGAGGCAGAGTAAACTCCACATGTCTCAGTATACCAGTCTCATTTTTCTTCCTTTCCCATGTGTCTTTACCCCCTAATAACCCCTTAAAATACGTTAACCACTCCTCATTGCATATGCTTACTTGATTACAGCTTTTATAATCTTTACATATTGTGCTAATTATTTTCCATATCTTCTTAGTTTAATTTTCTTTACACTACTTATGTAATAATTTTGCCTCTTTGTCCTGCCAGTTCCTTTTATTCCCTTATTAAATCTTTGTAATCCTTCCTCTTTTTACAAAAATGTGTTCGTAAATTCTGAGATCCCTCATTTCTGTACATTTCCAGTGCCTTGATCACTTGATTTTTCTTTTCTTTACACTCCTCACTATACCATACAATTTGTTTATATTGCCTTCTCTTACTCACAACCATTTTTTTGCCAGCTACTTCTATTGATCTTTCAAGCATTTTTATGCTTCATCTATGTTATTATCCTCAACCATATACTCAATACATATCTTCAAAATGTTAAAGGTTTTACCCCTATAGTAGTCCCTAAATTCGCCTCTCTGTTCCTCACTCCACCTGTATCTTACTAATTTTCTCTGTTCATAGTTGAAATATTGTTTACCTCCAACACCAAGCCTATAACACTCCCTCCTGACTCTACCATGTATGTTAGGTTACCTGATTCGTCCTCCGGCCAGCCCCCATTCAAGATGTACAATTCCTCTATCGCACACATTTCCAGTAATTTCTCTCCATTTTTGTTACACTCTTTGTCTTTGCTTCTCCTTCTTTCTATTAATATTTTATTAGTTTTTTTATCGTATAATGGATTATTTAAGCCAACTCTTGCGTTGAAATCACCCATTACAATTATTCCCGCTTCTTCATTTTCTAATTTAATCTGGTTTACAACATCAATAAGCTCTTCAAATAAGTTTTTCTTCTCAAACGGGTACCCCGATGGGTGGTTGCAACCAAAACCAATGAAAATCTCTCTCCCACTCTCGTTTCCTTTCTTTACTTTTACCCGAATCATTTCCTTACATCCCGATTCCCATAGCTCTAACTTCTTGCATATTTCGTCTTTTACGATCACAGATATTCCTCCCGGGTAACGGCCTTTCAGACTCCTTTTATATTTCGTTCTACTCCAGACCTTAAAACCTGGTATTTGCACATTTTTGGTAGGCGACAACCAAGTCTCTATTATCCCAATAACCTCACTATCTCTCATTAGATCTATAAATTCATCATTTCCCAATTTGCTTAATATACCCTCGATATTTATTAATCCCACGACCCAGTCTAGTTATTTGTTCGTGGGTATATCTGATGTCGCCAAGGCCTTCATTTTCGTCATTCATGCTTTTTCTAACTGTATAATGGGGATCCACTTGGGGCGCTAACTATTTACCCTTCTAACCCTCTAGATTCCTCAGAACTTGTCAAACCCTTTTTTTTTTTGTCCAAATGTCTTTCAAATTTGACGTTGGTTTACGTTTCTTTTCTTCTTTTCTCCCTCTGATGTCTTGCCTCCTAGGGACCACCTCTTATTCTTGAGTTAATATCCTGAGTTGGTGATGCCTGGTTTCGATCGCCGCGTCATCCAGTTCACTGTCCCTGCTCTGTTGGTTGCCACACTCACCAGCTGACTCGGATATACTGCTGTCACTCACTAGACCGCTGGCCCTCCGCATAACTGACGTATCAGGGCAATGTCCCAGCTCGCGGAGCTGATTAACAGTCCATATCCTGCTCCAAGAATCGGCCGCTGTTATAAGTCTGTTTCCACGGAAAAATGCTTTTAGGCCCGAGTGCCGCGCCTTCCCTTGACGGAAACGTAATGTTCGCATATTTTCCATTTCTTCTTGGTCCAATTCTTTCTTAATCCATATTTTTGTGCCCTTCAAGTTTTTCGTATTTTCCAAACTTTTTCGAGCCTTCAAACTAGATACCATACATACATTCACTAGTCTTTTTCCCATATTCCTTCCTAATCTAAAGGCACTACCGATATCACTCTCGTTGCACTCGACCTTCAAACTCTCCCTCATTAAGGAAGGTATTCTGTCTAACATATCTTAAAATTTCTCTCTTTCTGTTTCTACCAGCCCGTAGATTATTATGTTTCTCTTCCTATCTTCCTTCGCTCGTGTCTTTTCCTTTTCTTCGAGGTTCCTTAACCTTTCATCTAGCTCCATTGCTTTCGTCCTCATTCTATCTATTTCGTTTTTATTCTGCAGTACGCTCTCTTTGATATCCTTGAGTTCTGATTGTATGAATTTCTTCAAATCCTTCAATTCATTTTTTTTTGTTCCGTTAGCATTTCCTTGGTCTTCTCCGCTTGGCGTTCTTGCATGGCCTCCTTGAGCTTTTCAGTATCTTCCCATGACAGCCCAGGGCCAGGATTTAGCTCCACTCCACCGATCATTAGTAGCACCATCACCACCACTATTGAAACTACTATTTGTGTAATGTTGAAACTGTTTTTCACCATTTGAGATGATTTCACCTTCCAATAGCACACCTGTATTGATCAATTGAAACTCCCATGTTAGCACACTCCTATACTATTCACACGTTCAGCACTACGTCCGTTCAACTCGCGAGCTGAATTGCAATTGTGACGTTCCATGTACCTTTCATTTTACGTTTATTGCGTTTATCCCACATCTCATTTAAGGTGGAAATAGGACCTTTTGAATAGACACTCCTGAATTCTGATAAGTGGCGGGATATCACAAATTTAAAAGAATTGAAAATCATCATAGGAAAATCTTCATAAGAACCGTAAGATCAAATTATGAAGATGGAATTTGATGAAGAAGATATAATAGGAAATGTATCAAATTACAGAAAAAGGTCACAGATGCAATCGGAAAAAGGCTATTAAAATTTTACGGTCATCTATAAGGAATGGTTAATAATAGACTAACAAAGACAATTCTGAACGTTTGGCTAGTAGAAATAAAAAAGTACTTACAAGAAATTTGTATTGAGGAAGAATCTATTGAAGACGGATCAAAATTCAGAACCGTAATAAATAAAAATTTACTGAAATCTTTTAGAATAGATATAGGAGAGAAAGCAGCGAAAGAAACTCAGAGAACAGATGAAGACTTGTTGGGAAGCAGAGAAGAAACAGTGTTCTAAATAAGTACAAACGTGCTCCCTAGTTGGCGCAACGAATCGAAATAATATTAATGACGCACTTACATACTGTACATATTCATTGCAGACTCTTTTGCCTTCAGTGTTGAGTCTGCAAGCCCGTGTTAATTTACTAAATTCCGCCAGAGTTCTCTGTCTGTAACTCGCTCTGTGGTGTCGTTTATTTCTATACATCTTATCTTTAAATCGTTATATGAGTCTAATCATCGTCGTCTCTGCCTCACTGTACTTCGTTTACCCTCCATGGCGGAGACCATTAGTCTCCTAGTATCAATCCCCCTCCATTCTCCTCACATGGCCCCACCACCGAAGCCGGTTAATGCGTACAGCTTCGTCCATCGAGTTCATTCCTAAATTAGCCGTTGTTTCCTCATTACGAGTACCACCCTGCCATTGTTCCCACCTGTTTGTACCAGCAATCATTCTCGCTAATTTCATGCTTGTAACTTCTAACTTACGAATAAGATATCCTCAGTCCACTCAGCTTTCATTCCCGCGAATCAAAGTTGGTCTACAAACAGACCAGTGTAAAGCTATTTTCGTCCAGGTGCTGACTTCCTTCTTACGGAATACTGCTGACTGCAGCTGCGAACACACTGCATTAGCTTTGCTGCACCTTGATTCAATCTCACTTGGTATAGTACCATCCTGGGAGAATACACATCCAAAATATTTGAATCTACCTACCTGTACCAGGTTTGTATTCCCAACCTGACTTTCAATTTTCTTAAGTTCGTTACCCACTGACATAACTTTCTTCTTCGAAAGGCTAATTTACATATGATATTCATTACACCTGTTTTCAATTTCCAAGACATTAGACTTAAGGCTTTCAGCACAATCTGCCATTAAGACTAAGTTGTCAGCTTATGCCAAACTGCTTACTACTTTTCCATCTAACTGTGTCCCTCCCTGCCACTCTAAACATTTCAGTAGATGATTCATCGAAGAAGCAACGAAAGTGAAAGATTACAGCCTTGTTTAACCCCTGTAAGTAACTTGAACTAGAAAATGTTAAATAGTCACATGTTTCGGAGGAAATTCAGTTACGGATGAAGGAAACTTACGCTGCGATAGTTTGGAATTCAAAAAAGGAAAGTAACGATTAACATTAAAAAATTAGGCAGTAAAATAAAACCGGTAGTCTGATTGGGTTATCTAGGATCCTGTTTTACAAATGACGACAGATGACCTAGATATTTTTTCTTTCTAGTTGCTTTACGTCGCACCTACACAGATAGGTTTATGGCGACGACGGGACAGGAAAGTCCTAGGAATGGGAAGGAAGCGGCCATGGCCTTAATTAAGGTACAGCCTTAGCATTTCCGTGGTGTGAAAATGGAAAACCACGGAAAACCATCTTCAGGGCTGCCGGCAGTGGGGTTCGAACCCACTATCTCCGGGATGCGATCTCACAGTTGCGCGCTCCTAACCGCATGGCCAACTCGCCCGGTCCTAGATATATATAATTTATAGCTTTGGCTGAAGTAGCGTACAGAGAAAACTGCAATTGAACAAGTCATTAAACAGTATGATGAATAAGCAGTTTGTGGAGACTTTAATTTGCAGCATACTTACATAACGGCTGTGAAGATTGGGATCTCTTAGAGGACGACAAAATGTTTGAAGACTTGGAAATACGTAGAGTGACTAAAGCTAGCTCGTTTTAGAATTATGCTGACATAGGAAAGAAAGTGCATTACCTTTTGTGCACATACTTCGATTTAACAACATTTTAAGGAGATTTAGAAGACAAGGACCGAGAAATATTGGAAAGGAAGGTGAAAGAGGAAGATCATACGATATGTGTCGAATATCAGGGCTACAGAAAGTGACAGAACAGGTAGATCAAAGAGACGTTTGGTTTCAGCGAGAAGGTACAGCCTTTAGTATACGATTATGATTATGTTCATGAGAGTCTGAGTCTGCGTGGAAGTACATTACTGTCCCTTTTATACACCTGGCAATGAGTGTTATCCTTGGTCTGTACAGTATAATTAATTACACACATTACCACGGACAACACAACAATATAAGTTAAAAAACTGTCGCAATACACACATGTATAACACCGTACATTGCTAACACCATGAGTATACGTGGCCTGCGATTAGTACCACTATATGAGAAACACCACGGATCTAGCCGGTACCCATGATTAGTACCTCTATGTGAGGAACCTCATGGGTCTGCGTTACTTGTGAGTAGTAGCCTTATGTGAGGAACCTCATGGGTCTGCGTTGCTTGTGCTTAGTAGCCTTATGTGAGGAACACCATGGGTCTGTGTTGCCTGTTAGTAGTGCCGTTATGTGTGACATGCTCTAGGTCTACCTCCGATTAGTACCACTATGCCAGGAACACCATCATCCTTCGTTATCTGTGATTAGTACTACTGCAGAAGAAACATTACGATTCTGCTTTATCAGTGATTAGTAATAAAAATCCATGTCACCGACCCCTTACAATATTCAAAAACAATATTATGAGGGGCCGATAACCTGGATTTTGGACTCCTTTGGACAACAAGCATCATACCAGGAAATAAGGCATTGTGAATCGGATCCACTGATTGTTTTGTATTCTTTGTCTATTTCTTCATCATTAATTTTCGATTCTTTTTTTTGCTAGTTGCTTTACGTCGCTCCGACACAGATAGGTCTTATGGCGACGATGGGACAGGGAAGGGCTAGGAGTGGGAAGGAAGCGGCCGTGGCCTTAATTAAGGTACAGCCCCAGCATTTGCCTGGTGTGAAAAAGGGGAAACCACGAAAAACCATTTTCTGGGCTGCCGACAGTGGGGTTCGAACCTACTATCTCCCGAATACTGGATACTGGCCGCACTTAAGCGACTACAGATATCGAGCTCGGTCATTTTCGATTCAAGTGGATATATTTTGAAGTTTTAATTATTAACGTTTAATTTAATTGCATCTCGTATCATTAGGGACCGGTGACTCAGCTGTAAGGCACCTTTAAATACAAACATTATCACCATCATCAATAAATTGCCAATGACCGCATTTTAGCTATATACGCCAAATACTCACATTTATCCGTACTAGAGAAATATTAACTTCTCGACAGGATGCTTAAATAGTGAGATACACTATCCACAGGGATCAAATGGCCCTCTTTCCTAAGCACCTTTAATGAAGCAGAAACATTTCGAAAGTGGCCAATATTACCTCATCACCACGCTATTACTGTTCGTTTGTCTGTGTTTAAGGTGTAAAATCAGATAACGTTGAAGAGAAGAGCGGTAGTATTGATTTAGGGAACATGTTCATTGCCGTCAACATAACGACCCCTCCTCCCCACCCCCAAACTCCACTACACTATATGTACGTATATATTTAGAGCCTCTGTGGAAATAATGACCACATGCCCTCGTATTCATGGCGTTGATGGACAAACCTAATTAATTTACTCCCAGCCATCATAGCGGAAGGTTCCAGAGCTCACAATTATACTAAAACAGTTTTGTCCTTGCCTCCGTGCTCCGTTTGGTTCCGATGTGATGATATTGCAGGTAGCAACAACCATTCAGTAATGTGGCTATTTCAGAGCTGCACAGCACAATGACGGCTTTATGAGTCCGCTGTACACAATCTATTGCTCCGTCTTTCTTTTGAACCTGGAACTGCTCCATAACATATGGTGTACTTTATTTAGGAGGAAGTGTATCAGGAAATTGCAGTATGTAGCGCAACCATGTTTCTTTTATGGTAAATTTAAAACATTTAGATCACATCATTCATCGGACGTTTAACTGGGCATTTCAGACAGTGGAAGGAACTGAATTAGGGTGCAGTTTCAATTTTGTTTCTCCAGGCAGAGTAGCTCAGGTGGTAGAACGCTGGCCATCTGAGCCCAACTTGGCACGTTCGATCCTTGGTGGTACTAGAAGATGCTCAAATACGTCAGCATTGTGTCGATAGATTTTCAGTAAAAGACATCCTGCAGGACAACATTCCGGCACCTCGGCGTCCCTGAAAATCATAAAAATGCAGTTAATGGGACAAAGACTGTTATTATTATTGGTTTCGGAAATCGTGGTGACTACCTTCCTGATCTATGTGACTACATATTGGAGACCAGCGCATGTAAGTAAAAATGTAATTAGTTAATAATCGCTGAATAACTTACGCCGTGGTGCGAATACGTAATCATAAATTCAGCATGTTGGGCTCTGAAGTACATCACTCGCATCAAATAGCTTAGGTTCCGGCTTCACATCTTCGTGTGCGTCACTTTGCGTGGAATGAAAGTGGAAGAATACTAGAGATACACCAAGGAGCTTTCAGCTTCCAAGTGTCGATCGTTGGAAATAGAATAAAACCGTAAGTACTCTTCTGACATACAACGTTTCATAAGAATGAAACTGATTCCAGACGATGGGACGCGTATTGAGGAAGATTCACAGACGATGGAACGCGTACTGAGAAAGATTCACAGACGATGGAACGCGTATTGAGGAAGATTCACAGACGATGGAACGCGTATTGAGGAAGATTCACAGACGATGGAACGCGTACTGAGAAAGATTCACAGACGATGGAACGCGTATTGAGAAAGATTCACAGGCGTTGGAACGCGTATTGAGGAAGATTCACAGACGATGGAACACGTATTGAAAAAGATTCATAGACGATGGAACGCGTATTGAGAAAGATTCACAGACGATGGAACGCGTATTGAGAAAAAATCTGGCTCCACAGAAACCAGAAATATCTGGTTGCTCTGATGGAAAGAAAAGTGGGTTCACAATGACGCTAGTATGATTGATGCAGTAGTTTCAAATTTCAGTTCATGTGGATTTTGCTGTACCGTTTTTGATTCATATTATTTTGCTTTTTCGTCTAGGGAAAGATTATCCTTCCTGTTTACGAAATATTACTGATTAGTACACAATTTATGGCCCTTTCGTTTAATACCATCACACGCTATCAAGGAACTTTTAGCGACTAGCACCTTGCATAACTTCCACTCCGTCAGCTAGCCTCTCTGTGTAATCAGATTTAGTTTAGGATACTGTCCTGAAGGTTTGCTATAACACAGTCACAGTTCAAGTCACTGAATGTGCTCGTACAGTTACCACTATTCATCATAGCCTGATCCAACACGTGCTTTCTTTCAACGGAAGAACAACCATGTCTCTTAATTCATCATATCTTATCAGTTTCGCGGAGATGTTCAGAAGTGACAAACACTGGCACACGGAGCTTGTTGGTGAGTTCTCCGTCGATAGTAAAAATTTTGTTTCATTCTGAGTTGTGCCACTTTATTCTCAAGTCCTGCATCCGAGACGGATTTTGTCAAAGTCTCGATGATTAAGAGTGCGACGTAAAGCCCCTAGCAAAAAAAAAAAGAAAAAAAAATATAAATACAATCAGATGTTGCCATATCGTCCCGATACTTCTTCCTCGTGTACTCTATATCGTCCAGTTTGAACTCATGAAGAACAAGCACTGAAAACCACTTTCACTTAACTATCAATAACTTCAGCTCAATGTAATTTCATATATTGGTGGAAAGTCGGCCTTCATCTCATATGAACAGTGGTGCGACCAGGATCACGTGGATTGCTACGTAGAGTGGGTGAACAATGCAACTCTCAGAACAGAAATTTATGAACAGAATGTAAGCTGTAACACGTTGTTCGAACGAGTGAAAGAAAGAATATTGCAACCATTCATATAAAGAACTACCTACAGTTCACTGCTGTATGTATGTATGTATGTATGTATGTATGTATGTATGTATGTATGTATGTATGTATGTATGTATGTATGTATGTATGTATGTATGTATTGTGCCATTTCACCGTTCTATAGTTACAGTATTAGGAACAAAAATGGCGTTTCAGTTATTAATGTATCAATATAAAAGCAATTAACAGCGGTACGAGCCGAAAAGATAATAATTTCAAACGGCAATCACGGAAAGAACCACTCTTAGAAGGCGGTGCGAAAGAATGACGAGAGCGGATTATTTAAACCGATTATTGAAAAAAGACTTCCATTAGAACAAAATCTCAATCCAGCACTGCATCGAAGAAAGGACGGAGTCGTGTAAAGAAACCAGTTACTTATCGGATTCTTTAATCAATTATTGAAGAAGAGATTAAATCTGCGACAGCCCGCTTAACGTCAGCTGTAGGTTGACACATATACGTGAGATTATAGACCAGCTGTAAGAAAACGTCGAGTTGGTTCTGTACTACGTCACGGTTGGGCTCGGAAACATTATATATTTGCCCGATACTGCACAACGTGAAGGGAGCAGAATTCAACGGGATATAAAGTGCAATTCCAAAAGCACATAAAATTTACATCTGTTCGACGAGCAAGGCAGTTGATAATAAGAGGATATTTAGAGCTGTTATAAACAAATTAGACGGACCAGAATACATATATTCTTTTCTCATTAGCACTACGAAACAGGTTACAGCATGTATAAATCAACTAATGCCTTGTGTTATTCTGTCCCTGACGTAATGAAGACCACTATGATGTTCTAAGAAGCTGAGGCAGAGACTACTCCGGCTATGGTGGCGCTTCACGAGATTGATGACCCAGGAGGGCGGTAATCAGCTGAGAGGACGAGATGGACCCGATTACCTAAGCCGAACCATGGAGCGAGGCCTACCATTCCTTACGAACAACAGCGAGATGGAAATTACTACCCAATAAGCAAAGTTAAGTCCCCTATGAGTCGTGTCGTAAGTAGAAACCTTTATTCTTTTGGTTAATATATGATGTGCATTATGACATTGTGTGTGCGTAGTTAATATACAAGTGTAGTTACAAGGAAATAGGTATTCATCTGAAGTTACCGTAAATCCCATACATAGGAGTAAAATACCAGTGAATGCCGTTCGCAAGTTTATCAATATGGTGTTAGAGAAGTGATTGATATTTTTTTTTTAATCGTTGTCAGTGAAGTGTTAGAATATTAAGTGGAGGTTAACATACATGCGTGATGGCTTTAACAAAATAACAAACGTAGAGATCGTATTTAGGGAATGTTTACGACAAAATATAGTGGCACAGTTTAATGCTGTGATGTGCTATTCTTTGATACTATGACAGTAATGATAATGGTTTTATATGTGTAGGTTATGGCACATATGTTGCGTATTTGATGAAACGAGTGCTTTGAGACGCACTAATATGAATGATACGCGATAATTGAAGTGATAAATGGTGATTGAAATAATCATATGAGTTGATAGTAGATTATGTTGGTGATAGTTATTGTTATTTAGGAAGTTGGTCATAGTATTCTTCGAGAGATGGTAGTATGTGTAAATTGCACATGCTAGTGTATATGTTGAAACGTACTGTTTTCAATTGCTATTTTTATTCCCTAATATATATAATACAGATTAAGATACGATCTAAATGCCATCAGTATAGAATTAATTGAGTATGTAGGATCATCAGAAGAGCCTAGAGGCCAATAACGTCAATATGTAGACCTTCACTGACATATCTACGATCGTTTTCATGTATTCTCACATGCGGCAAATTAACTTATGGTTTTATGGGAGCAGTTTGACACATCACTGGTAACTTAGTCTTACATATGTGGATTTTAGAGAAGATAGAGTCTTCTAATGTGTCAATTTTTCCACCTATGGTATTATTCGTTGGAAGGTTAGTTAAATACACTTGGTAGTGCTATATTAAGCCATATACGCACTTTAACTGAATTTCAACCATGGAATAAAATAATAATTGAATGATTTTACCCACTGGAGCCTTATGATAGAATTAATTTGAGATTACTTACGACTTAAAGTGGACTTAGATTTGCTTATATGGAGGTCAGTTAATATGAAATATGAAACATTACGAAAACTTGAAACCTCAACCAGTGAAAATCCTTAAGAACAAACATTATTTTCTCACACTATTTTCCTACTGTGCATGGACATTGATGTGAAGTTTTCAGCCAAGTGATATGCATTTCTCAAGTCACATGTGAATTTAGGTTCAAATGAGTGAATTTTTTTTGGTAATTTTGAGGAGCAATCCAGCTCAATATGGAAAAATTCCAGATCTTAATTAGTTAATTAATTGATTAATTAATTATTGGCTACCTTCTTTGCGTTTTCACATTTTCAATTGAAACCCCAATTTGAAATATTGTATATAGTAGGGAGTATAGTTTGTTTTACTTAAACCAATTGGATGCATCTGATTCTTACAATTATATTGAATAATTTTTCACTTAATTATATATAATTTAATTTTCCCTTTTCATTTAATTTTCAAGGATAATACTTAATTACGACATAATTTTTTTGACAGGCCAGGATTAGCGTATAGATGAATGAGGCCTGATTTCCATTTATTTGTTAAAGGTTTTCCAAACCTGTTTCTTTCAATGCAACATAACTACGGCACTTAGAGATGCTGATTGCGTATGAAACCAGCCACATTGTATAAAATATTTTCTCAAGATACTCTACGTGATTTTCAAATCATACTTAGACTTATTTGTTAATAAATGCTGAGTAGTGAAAATATTAAAATTCTTTTAATGCCTACTTAGAATAAGTGCTAGATATAAGCCTATAATGTCTATTTCTGATTGCGATTTTGATGATGACATGCACGAATTTCTTGAAAAGCCATAATAACCTGAATTTTACGATAAATTTCGGCAACATGCAAGTATGGTATCCGACTGATAGCGTGTTGGAGACGTCCTTCTACGTAGGTTGGGATTTACCGTAGGCCATCGGTGTACTTTCTCACGCGGAACTCACAACCCAGCAATATTAGGTAGATGGAATCGTTATTAAGAGCTAGTCTGGAACTCGTGTATCCCCACCTGGACGCGGGAGCGGTGCAGTATGTATGTATGTATGTATGTTTAGACCTCAGCCCGAAGGCTGGTTGGATCCTCAACAGCTTCGCCATCAGCTGTCATAAATGGCCTAGGCATCACTGAAGAGGCGTACTAGGGAAATGAGGAGTGAGGTAGTTTCCCGTTGCTTTCCTCACCGAGCCGAAGTTGCTATTACATATCAGTCTGCCAAGCCCACTGAAATGCATGTACCAACTGGCCCTATGAGCAACATTTTCACACCATTCCTAGCAGGGGCTGGCTGCATGAGGAATGGCATTACTAGCATCACTCATACCTCAGTCACTTTCATATTGTCAAAGCCAAGGATAAAGCTGAGACAGATCAATGAAAGTAACAATATTGCTCTAGCCCATACCAGAATACATAGTGCACTGTAAACACTACGTCCTGCCAGCAAAGGCATTTCACTGCTGTATATACACGGATTTCACAACAATATCCCGTTCGTTATTATATGCATTCATGTAAGTTAGTAGTACTGGATTACTGGTTATTCCTGGTACCTGTATATTCAACAATAAACAGAAGGCACTGGAATATTTCTGAAAAGGCTAAACCTGCAAATTGTATATTGAAGGCCATATTAAATAGTTGTGACATCACTAATGACCTACATTAAGCAGATCACTAGTATTTCAAGTGAACTCCTCGATATCAATGGCCACAATTATCACAGTTGAGAGAGTTCTTACAATGGCACTTCAAAAATAAGGTAACAAGAACTCTCAACGAGAAACTTTATTTCACAGGCAAATATAGAGATACACAGTTTTATAATAATATATTTTGTGGATATTTCTAGCCGGGTGCAGCCCTTGTAGGGCAGACCCTCCAAAGAGGGTGGGCGGCATCTTACATATGTAGGTAACTGCGCGTTATTGTGGTGGAGGATAGTGTTATGTGTGGTGTTTGAGTTGCAGGGATGTTGAGGACAGCACGAACACCCATTCCCGAGCCAAGGGAATTAACCATTTAAGGCGAAAATCTCCAACCCGGTCGGGAATCAAACCCGGGGCCCTCTGAACCGAAGAGCACTGCGCTGACCATTCAGCCAAGGATACGGACTACACAGTGGTAGGACACTGATACGCATTGCTATTCAGCGCAGTCACCATTCTGGTCCAAGCATTTATTCAAAATGTACACCACGGCATCGATGACGACAAGGAAGAAATCTGCGTCCCGACCCTGAGGCTACATCATGATGGTGTACTAAACCGCTGTATCGTCACTGAATCAGCTTCAACACTGGTGCTGCTTCAACTGTCCGAAGAAATCTAAATCACTGGGTGTCAGGTCAGGGCTGTAAGGAGGATGGTCCAGATGGTTGATTTCTTCACCAAGGGAACGACAGTGAAAACTGCCAGTTACTGAAACATACTGGTGGGTCTGCGGATAGCAATTCGAAGGAAGTGACCTGGACTTCTTACAACAGGCGTTGTGTTGCTACACAACAACGCCAGACCACACACAGCTAACAGCACGCGTGAATTGTTACGGCGCTTTCAGTGGGAGGTATTGTGTCTTCCTCCCTACTACCCCGACCTACCACCCGGCGGTATCCATCTCTTCGGACCATTCAAGCAGCAGCAGGGCTGTAAGCGATTCAATTACGATACATCCGATCAGCATGTCATCATGATATGATTTCAGGGTCTCGACGTAGATTTTTTTCCATGCCGACATCGATGCCTTAGGGTACTATTGGAACAGGTGTTTGGCCAAGAATGGTGGCTATGTTGAATGGTAATGCGTATCTGTGCCCCACCACTGTAGTGTATATCCCTATATCCACCTGAGAAAAGAAGATTCTCCGTGCGAGCTCTTGTTACACTATGTTTAACCTACCTTCTACAATCTAATATTATAAAACAGTTTAATCAGGGAACGTCAATTTCCAAAATTATCAAATTTACTGAAAAGAGCATTCCACATACGAGCTAATATTGTCTTATCAATGGTTTCAGCGATTGCCTGCTATGAAATTATTAAACTCTGGTGCACATCTTCAAGGACTGCGACAGTGGGTTTCGAACACATCATTTTCCGAATGTATGTACCTTGATAGACAATTCGATCAATGTGACCATTTCCTAGTATCAGCTACTTACGAAAAACAAAGTGGTAATCGTATTCATATACTAGGTATGTACAGTACTATTGTGAAGCTTCCAGACTTTCTTGAAGCTTGGATTTATAGTATATTAAAGATATTTCTCTATATATCTGTCTTGGAATCTGTCATTTAACTATGGATATAAGACTGATGATTATTGAATTTTACTTTAAAAAGTTCTAGAAGTTCTTTGAAAGTTCTATTTAGAAACGAATGTATAATGATTTTCATTTTGTAGCGGTAACACATGATGTAAAACTATGAGGTTGATTTGGGTACGCAGTTGATTATATGCTAACATCCCAAAAGAAAGACCTGTGTTCCATCCATGTTGATTATGACTACTGGTTCCAGGTGTTAATTCTGTAAATTCCCTCAAAGTTTCTTTGTAAGTTCCCTACCCGGCTATTGAAATCTGACAACTGGTCCAGATTCTAAGGAATTCCCTGCATATTAAGAGTGTACTTTTTAGCATTTCAAGGGTTTTATTGAATTTCCCTTCTTTGACGAACATTGGTTCACTCATCCTCATGGAATAAATCCTTTAATTCTAAACACAAAGCTGAGGTCGACAATCTCATTGTTCTAATCTTTAAACTAAAGAGCTACGGTAGCACTTGTTACTTTCATTAGTATTAATTACGCAATATTACCTTGCTTTGATCACTGGTGGAGTATAAGCCTCTGTATCTCAAGATTGCAGACTCAAATCAAACAGAGGTAGTCGAAACTTTTAAGAGCGTAGAAGGATCCCTTCAACATTCCTTGTCGTACAATGTCGGCGTACTAGAGATCCTTTGGTGACGCATTCGGCTTTTATTCGAAAAAATAGAACTCGACAATAGATAGCCAAATAAATTTACAATTTTTCGGTCATCTGCTACAGCAATGAATCCAAAATATATTCAGCTAGCACTCAACTTTGCGAAATCTGCAAATACCAACCCTCTTTCGTTATTGCAAATATTTTTCTCAGAAACACATATTTTTGAAAATTATGTAGAATGAGTGAGAGTTTCTTCAAATTTCACGGTATTACAGTAACTAATTGTAAGCCCTCCTAGTGGCTATGTTCGTTAAGGCATCCGTCTGACTCCGTTGTTAGCCGGTTTGAGTCCCATCGGTCGAAAAAGTTTCGCCATCAGAATGTTGGCCGCTGGGTAGCAGATGTTGTGATATGTAATATATAATCAGTAGATTGCATGCCACAAGCCTGGATTCCATTCCAAACCTCTGCGCAGTGATCATATGGAGTGAGGGCATATGACGCATCTGATGGCGATTCATCCGTCGGTTGGGGAGGTTAAGCCTAGAGCTGAACCCTGGGTGCTGCTCGACAGGAGTAGACTATATGTCGGATTTGGGTTGTGCCTTCTCACTTCCTACAGTCATACATCATTATCATTAATTTCATCTCATTATCTCCTCGGAAGAGGTTGACATCAGGAAGGGTATCCGGTCTGAAAACTTGCTACGAAGTTTCATCTCACTTCATACTCGGTCCCGTAGAGCCACGGGACAAGAGTTCGACGTACACAATGACAAATTTAAAAATCTATGATGTGTGACTGAAACAGGAATGTAAATTGAAATATATCAAAATAATTGCACGGCAACTAAGTATGAATATGGAGCTGCTGTTTCAAATTCAAAGTATTGTCCTGAAGAGAATTTTAAATAAACGTGTAACTTAATTAATTATTTACTTCCATTCATATTAATGTACCTGATATTTATTAAAATAAAAATTTGCCTTCGAGAAATGAATCTGTAATTCAGTAAATTTACACTCAAGGACAAGACTGGATGAGCCATGTTGGAGAATGGACAATATATGCCCGCTGAGCAAAGATCCATCTGACGTCCGATGAAATTGAAGACTGAGACAGTAATGGATACTTGATTGGAGGATGATAAATTCAAATACACAGGAACAACTGTATTCACACTTTGCAGCCATTTATGGTTTCTTTTCGATCTCAAAAGGACATCACTGACATGGATCACAAAATTGTTAATAATGCGTGTATTTTAAATTCGTTACTCAGGTCGCATGGTTACTTTTCTTCTGAGTACGTTGGATTGTCTGTGCCCTCCACTTGTAAATGTCTCAGTCCCCGCAAAGGGGGCGCTCCCTCAGTTTGGGTACCACGGTGCTTGAGTAAAAGAGATGATTGAAACTGAAACAAAACTACCATAAATAGCTTCAAACTAAAATGCTGACCGCCTTCGTAGTGTAACAGTTGGTGTTATTAGCTGCCGTCCTCGGAGGCCCGAGTGCGATTCCCGGTACTGCCAGACATCGAAGATTCGTAGGAGGGCTGGTGTGGTTGAAAAGGTACCTGCAGCTAACCTAGAGTGGGGGTGTGCCTGAAAAGAGCTTTATCACTTCGGGATGAGGATACGAGTTTACTTTACTTTAATTAAAATTCTTTTTCATGATAGCTGAGATGGTGGGCGGGTTCGATTCAGACTCATTCTGGTGGTATTTGAAGAAGTTCAAATAAGTAAGCCTCATGTTGGTAGATTAACTGGCACGTAAACAAATTGTGGCGCAAAATTTTTGGGATACTAGCGTCTCCGAAAAACCTCTAAACTAGTTTCTAAACTAGTTAGTTGGACGAGAAAATTATTATTATTATTATTATTATTATTATTATTATTATTATTATTATTATTATTATTATTATTATTATTATTATTATTAAGCTTACATCTATGTACAGCTGACGCTCGGCGACAACACTGTTTTAAATACGTTTAATAGTGTAGTTTTTAAATGGCTCTTTATAACAATGGTACGTGACAATGACAAATGATATTAGAGATACGAAAGCGTAAAAATGTTGACAAAAAGAATGTCTTTAACACGGCACTGAATCTAACGACTCGAGACTATTGTTTGTAACCCCTCTAAAATGTACTAGGGATGAGCCACAATTGAATCCGCAGTCGTGAGATTTGAACATTAAAGTGAGCCTCTTGAATCCATCCTTTACAAACTGGAATAAAGGCTGGGGAAACAACAAATCATTGTTCACAGATATTAAGACATTTGCGTGCTCTACGCTCATATAAACAGTTAATATAAGCCGAAGAGACGCTGGCTAATTAAAGCTACTTTACACCTCTGCTGTACGCTTGGGCACCTTGCCAAGAGAGGGTCCTCAGTAATTATATGTCACATCTGTTTCTTTGTTATAAAATGTTATTTTACCTCAGACAACAATAATGAAGTCAAAATTCGTTACATTTCCTACTAAAAATTCAGTTTTATTTCACCCTTTCTGTGTATCTGTGTGTCGACTGAAAGAAAAATACTTGGTTGAAAATGGCATGCTGAAAGTTCAAGGGTTCTAGTATCAGGAACCAATTGTTTGCGTGTTACAAGATGTTAATATACTTAGTAATTAAAACTGTGCACCACGGACCGAGATGTAAGTAAACTTATCAGCGTTCACCACCTCAAGTTTCCCGAATGTGCTTGAGGGTTGTAACTCAGTTCAGCGCAGTTCATTTTCAGTTGATTTATTCTGAGTGTGTAAAAATAAACAAGCGATCTCATTGTTTTGTATGTTTGTTGATGTCGTGAACAATGCCACGAGACAGCTAATTTTACATTATGACTTAACTCGTCTGCCACGCCCCTGGAGGAACCTTGATGCTTCATACAGTATGATTAAAAATAAGACGACGATGGACACGATTGTTTCTAACCTCATTGTCGGAAAAACAGAAGATGATATCCTGTGGTTTCCCATTTTCACATCACGCAAATATCGGGAATATTCCTTCTTCAAGGCCAGGGGTGCTTCCTTAGAATTGGAGGTGTGATATGAGAGTGTCATTTTCACTGGTCTCTCATTAGCCTGTCGTGTCCTGGTGGTACCATCTCAAATTTAGCCCCATATAACTTAACGGAGTATAGGAACATAAACTTTGATTTCTGATGGTATTTGCAGTACCTAATATTGGAAACCTGTAAAATGGATGATTCATGAATATGGCACTAGAGAACATCAACGACTTCTCATGAGCCACCTTAACATGCATCTACTTTCCAGGCATCTAAGCTTCATTTCATTTTGCCTGAAAATAGCGACAAAGTTATACTGTCTCAGATTCTGATGTGTGAAAGACGATGGAGGTTTATATCAAACGTATAATTTATTGCTAGATAGTGACTTTTCTTTCATTCCTTGAAATGTAAGTACCTACTGTACTACAGGCGTTCCAAGATTTATGTTCTTCTTTGACAACTGGGTTTGTTTTTGTCATTGACGTTGAGGCACTTACGGCGGCTATTGAGGCCAATAATGACCAAAAGTGTCACGAAATGCAAGATACATTCAAGGTAAGTGCAGAAAACAGTCTACAAATCATACATCAACTTGGGGAAACTAAAAAAATAAAAAGCAAGGACGAGAGGTCCTACACGTATTGACTGTAGCTTAGAATGTGACTCGAGCAAATGATAGTTTTTCTTAGCTGTTCTACTTCTCTCTGAATAGATCGCTGACCTGACATGAAAGGTACGATACCTACATTAAGGTGCTGTCATAATTGGTTAGCTCCATATAAACCTGTTCAAATACAACCACTACATCAAAATGAGGGTAAGCCGTATTTTGTGGAGTACTTCGGGGATCGTCCGTAGCAAACTGATCCAAATAATAAATCCAACTGTGTTTTCGCAGCAACTGGAGCATGTTCAAGAAATGTTGAAAACAATCTGGCCTGCAGTTTTGAATTCAAAATACCTCATTTCCTTACAGAATAACGTGAAGCCACTTGTGAATCAAGTCACCTAGGCACAACGTTATCCGCCTTGGTCGGGAAACATTAATGCATCTGGTATATTACCCTGGCCATGCCCTTCCGGCTACTAGCGGTTCCATCTGTTTGACAACCATCTTAGGGTACAATAGTCCTGAAATTCAGTGAAGTGATTGTATTCGTCCGTTAGATAAACATCTCAGCAGGACGAGTTCCAAACATTCAGAGGAGGTGGTAGCGGCGATTGGGAATTACAACTGGTGGTGGGGGGAAGCACAAAAATTTATAGACAACAAAACATTGCCCGGGTCTGGAGGATATAGCGGGGGAGTGGGTGTGGGGTGTGATAGACATCAGAAATTGATACAAAATGTAGGCATTAAAATTTAAAGATGGCCATAAAATGGCATGTTTAATAACGCTCTCTGAGCGAATTTTGATAGAAAGATAAAGGTTGACAGTCTACCAACATACGTGCGTTAATAATCTATATCTATCTATCTATATATATAAAATAACATGTCCTGACTGAACGACTGACTGACTGACTGACTGACTGACTGACTGACTGACTGACTGACTGACTGACTGACTGACTGACTGACTGACTGACTGACTGACTGACTGACTGACTGACTGACTGACTGACTGACTGACTGACTGACTGACTGACTGACTGACTGACTGACTGACTGACTGACTGACTGACTGACTGACTGACTGACTGACTGACTGACTGACTGACTGACTGACTGACTGACTGACTGACTGACTGACTGACTGACTGACTGACTGACTGACTGACTGACTGACTGACTGACTGACTGACTGACTGACTGACTGACTGACTGACTGACTGACTGACTGACTGACTGACTGACTGACTGACTGACTGACTGACTGACTGACTGACTGACTGACTGACTGACTGACTGACTGACTGACTGACTGACTGACTGACTGACTGACTGACTGACTGACTGACTGACTGACTGACTGACTGACTGACTGACTGACTGACTGACTGACTGACTGACTGACTGACTGACTGACTGACTGACTGACTGACTGACTGACTGACTGACTGACTGACTGACTGACTGACTGACTGACTGACTGACTGACTGACTGACTGACTGACTGACTGACTGACTGACTGACTGACTGACTGACTGACTGACTGACTGACTGACTGACTGACTGACTGACTGACTGACTGACTGACTGACTGACTGACTGACTGACTGACTGACTGACTGACTGACTGACTGACTGACTGACTGACTGACTGACTGACTGACTGACTGACTGACTGACTGACTGACTGACTGACTGACTGACTGACTGACTGACTGACTGACTGACTGACTGACTGACTGACTGACTGACTGACTGACTGACTGACTGACTGACTGACTGACTGACTGACTGACTGACTGACTGACTGACTGACTGACTGACTGACTGACTGACTGACTGACTGACTGACTGACTGACTGACTGACTGACTGACTGACTGACTGACTGACTGACTGACTGACTGACTGACTGACTGACTGACTGACTGACTGACTGACTGACTGACTGACTGACTGACTGACTGACTGACTGACTGACTGACTGACTGACTGACTGACTGACTGACTGACTGACTGACTGACTGACTGACTGACTGACTGACTGACTGACTGACTGACTGACTGACTGACTGACTGACTGACTGACTGACTGACTGACTGACTGACTGACTGACTGACTGACTGACTGACTGACTGACTGACTGACTGACTGACTGACTGACTGACTGACTGACTGACTGACTGACTGACTGACTGACTGACTGACTGACTGACTGACTGACTGACTGACTGACTGACTGACTGACTGACTGACTGACTGACTGACTGACTGACTGACTGACTGACTGACTGACTGACTGACTGACTGACTGACTGACTGACTGACTGACTGACTGACTGACTGACTGACTGACTGACTGACTGACTGACTGACTGACTGACTGACTGACTGACTGACTGACTGACTGACTGACTGACTGACTGACTGACTGACTGACTGACTGACTGACTGACTGACTGACTGACTGACTGACTGACTGACTGACTGACTGACTGACTGACTGACTGACTGACTGACTGACTGACTGACTGACTGACTGACTGACTGACTGACTGACTGACTGACTGACTGACTGACTGACTGACTGACTGACTGACTGACTGACTGACTGACTGACTGACTGACTGACTGACTGACTGACTGACTGACTGACTGACTGACTGACTGACTGACTGACTGACTGACTGACTGACTGACTGACTGACTGACTGACTGACTGACTGACGAATTTGAATTATTTCCATGAGTATACTTATATCTCAAAAACTGAAGGTGTTACAGACATATAGACGTGAAAACTGGTATTTTGGAATCTCCTTTAAAAATAATGAAACACGTACCTTTTCTTCTTTCGGAAAATCCATTTAGGGGGCTGAAATTAATTGAATAAGCGGGTGAATTTTTAAAATAAGTACGGATATATCTACAGTATATGTCAAGAACTTAACATGTGAGAGACAAGAAACTTGGTATTTGGAATGCCCTTTAAAAATACAGGAACAGGTAAGTTTTGGTTTTCGGTAAAGGCACTCAACGGGGGTGAAAGGAAGTTGAAAACTGAGTTGAATTATTTTTTATGAGGATACTTATATCTAAGAAAATTAAAATGTTACAGACATGGAAATTGGTATCTGGAACCTCCTTTAAAAACAAAGAAACGTATATTTTTGACTTGAGACAAGACTGTTTCTCATATGTACAGTTCTGTGTCGCATGGTCGTCATAGCCCCAAAAGGATTTACAAAGAGCTTCTGGGGTAAATGAAACTCTATTTTTCGGTGATTTGTTATACTTTAGGGATTTTCATATAATGTCTTAGTACAGTGCCGAGGAACGATTACTTATATCAAATTACGTAATCGACGCGAGCGAAGCCACGGGTAACTGCTAGTTAACATACAAAATAACTTGTCCTGACTGATTCATCATCACTGAGCCAAAACTACTGGACATAAAGGAATCAAATTTTGGGGACACATTCATATTACGATGCAAGTGCTCCCTAAAGGAGGAATTTTGGGTATTCTGTCGCTAAGGGGATGAAAAGGGGGTGAATTTTTGAAATGAGTGTATCTATATCTCTAAAACTGAACAGTTTATTAACATGAAAATTGGTATTTGGAATCTCCTTTAAAAATAAAGAAACGTGCATTTCTTTGTCTTCGGAAAATCCACTTAAGGAGGGTGAAAAAAGGTAAAAAAGAATGGTTGAACACTTTTTTGTAACGATACTCATATTTCAAAAACTGAAGATGTTACAGACATGAAAATTGGTATTTGGAATCTCCTTTAAATGTAAAGGAACACGTACCGGGCGAGTTGGCCGTGCGCGTAGAGGCGCGCGGCTGTGAGCTTGCATCCGGGAGATAGTAGGTTCGAATCCCACTATCGGCAGCCCTGAAGATGGTTTTCCGTGGTTTCCCATTTTCACACCAGGCAAATGCTGGGGCTGTACCTTAATTAAGGCCACGGCCGCTTCCTTCCAACTCCTAGGCCTTTCCTATCCCATCGTCGCCATAAGACCTATCTGTGTCGGTGCGACGTAAAGCCCCTAGCAAAAAAAAAAAAAGAACACGTATTTTTTTGTTTTTCGAAAATCCATTTAAGGGGGTGAACGGATGTGTGAAAACGGGGTTAATTATATAAATGAGTATATCTATATCTCGAAAATTTAACAGCATAAAGGCGTAAAAATTCGTATTTTGAATCTCCTTTAAAAATAAAGAAACACGTAAATTCTGTTTTGGGAAAGTCCCCTTAAGGGGGCAAGTGTGAAAGAAAGTGCAATAATTATTTATGAATTTTTTATGGGGATAATTATATTTATATCTCAAAAATGAATATGTTACAGAAATAAACATTTGTAATTGTAATCTTATTTCAAAGTAGAGAAACTCGTATCTTTTTTGTAAAACCCGCTTAGCGGGGTGAATGAATTGAAAAGTTTGTTGAATACTTTGCATGATGATACTTATATCTAAAAAGCTAAATATGTTATAGACGTGAAAATTTGTATTCGGAATTCCCTTAAAAATGAATAGGTTTTTCTGTTTTGTTTTCGGAAAATATACTTAGGTAGAGGGTGAAAATAAGCGAAGGAGGAGTTGAATTCCGGTTATGAAGATACTTATATCTCAGAAACTGCAGGTGTTACAGATGTGAAAGTTGGTATTTTGTATCTCGTTTAGAAATAAAGAAACACGTATTCATTTTTTTTTCGGAATGTCCACTTAAGAGGGGAGAGGTTTATAAAGAAGTGAAAAAGACGAAGTTGAATTCTTTTTGTGAGGATACTTGCATCTCAAAGACTGAAGATGTTACAGAGCTATACATTGGTATTTGAATTCTCCTTTAAAATTAAAGGAAATGTATTAGTTGTTCTCGGAAAATCCACTTAAGTGGGTGAAAAGAATTGAAAAACAGGTGATTTTTTTATGAGTACCGGTATATGTGCAGTATATATCAAATACTTAACATCTTACAGAGGTGAAACTCGGTATTTGGAAAGTTCTTTAAAAACGCAGGAACATGTTTTATTTTTGTTTTTCGGACAAGACACTTAACGGGAGTGAGGGGACGATGACATAATGTTAGGCCCCTTTAAACAACAAGCATCATCAGAATCTAACGGGAGTGAATGGAAGTGGAAAAAGAGCTTTTTTTGTGAGAGTACTTATATCTCAAAAACTGAAGATGTTAGAGATGTAAAAATCGGTATTTTTAATCTCCTTTAAAAATAAACCTTTTTTTCTGACAAATCCACGTAGGTGCGAGTGGGGGTGGGAGAAGGGCTGAAAATTGGGTTGAATTATTTTTATGGGGATACCTATATCTCAAATATGAAGATGTTAGAGATGTGGAAATAGGTATTTGGATCTTATTTAAATATAAACATAGATAATTTGTTTTCGGAAAATCCACCTAAGGGAAACTGAAAAAGGGGGTGAATTTTTAAAAATTAGCATATCTACAGTATATCTCGAAAACTTAACAAGTTACAGATCTGAAAACGGTATTTTTAATCTCTTTTCAAAATAAGGAAACATGCATTTTTTTGGTAAAGGACTTGAGGTGGGGGGTTTTCAAAGGACTAAAAAGGGGGTTGAATTCATTTTATTAGGACACTGATATCTCAAAAACAGAAGATGTTACAGACGTGAACAATTTGTATTTGTTGTCTCCTTTAAAAGTAAGGAAATACGTGTTTTTTGTTTTCGGAAAGTCCACTTAAGGGGCCGGGGGTGAAAGAATTGAAAAATTAGTTGAATTCTTTGTATGAGGATACTTAAAGCTCTAAAACTAGAAATGTTTGAAACGTGAAAATTGGCATTTGGAATCTCTTTTGAAAATAAAGAAACACGTACTCTTTTGTTTCCGAATATTGCACCTAAATGGGGTGAAAGAATTGAAAAATTAGTTGAATTATTTGTATGGGCATACTTATATAAAAAGTGAAGATGTTGCAGACAAGAAACTTGGTATTTGGAAAGTCTTTTAAAAATACAGGAACATGATTTTCCGTGGTTTCCCATTTTCACACCAGGCAAATGCTGGGGCTGTACCTTAATTAAGGCCACGGACGCTTCCTTACAGCTCCTAGGCCTTTCCTATCCCATCGTCGCCATAAGACCTATCTGTGTCGGTGCGACGTAAAGCCCCTAGCAAAAAAAATCCTAGTTTCAGGCTGCTAAAACAGAATATAAATGTAATTTTTCTCCACCGCCCCCCTAATCGGCGCTACTGATTGGAGCGACTGACACCATCCCGGCAATTAACGATTCCGTCAGCTAGACAACTATCCTTGTGGAAGTCAGTTCCAAACATTGAATGGAGTGATTGGTGCAACTCCGTGCTAGTAACAGCAGTTCCAACTAATCGCTGGAGTCACTAACGCCATGAAAATATTCCTTGGTTCACCTTCCCCCCAAGCTTTATAACAGTGGGATCCATAGTCTTACAAAGCCTTCGAGAAAGGTAGTCGATGCTGATGGGAATTCCCTTTGACCTAACAGGTACATGTCTCACTTTGTTCGGTCAAAATCCGACAATGTCGTTGATTACCTGGATGCATTTGCTTATCAAGTATAGGTAGGATTTCTTCATCGTAAGTTAAAACACGAAGTGCAGTGTGACTGCGCCGCTGATCACAGAGGTCATAAGAAATGAAATTACATTGCGGTCTGCGTAAAGAATAATAAAGAAGGGAACATCGGTCGTGTTCCTCGTTCTCTCAGAAACTCAATTCACATCCCTGTGGTGATTAATAAGCAAATGTAATTATGATGTTAGTACCGTGGGAGTGTGTCACATCTCATTCCAGCAATCATTAGTTAGAAGTATTATTCACCACCAAGGTACGTGACAGACTTACTGGTATGAAGTTTCAGTATGGAAACTATCTTTTGCTCTTCGGGAACAAATTATATCCTATATTTTTAGCTATTTTACTTCATTGAAATTCTTGAAAATTAAAAACCACAGCCCATTTCCAGTCATTCGACCGGGTCAGGAATGGGAATAGTTCCGGCTGCTGAAACCTGTCGCACTCCTCTGGGGCAATGATTAATGACTGACAGATGAAATGAAATGATATTTGGAGAGTGTCGCCGGGATGAAAGATGACAGGGAATCCCGGAGTACCCAGAGAAAAACTGTCCCGCCTCCGCTTTGTCCAGCACAAATCTCACATGGAGTGACCGGGATTTGAACCACGAAACCCAACGGTGAGAGGCCGGTGTGCTGCCGCCTGAGCCATGGAGGCTCCCTCATTGAAACTCTTATTTTGAGAAATATTCGCGGTATGAAGAATTTATTAATAAGACGTCCTGTTAAGAGTTGCCCCACATAATCTCATAATCTTACACATATTGCATGACTGCAGTGCTAAAATTGACCGATTCTCTTATGAATGACCTTAACAGGCTCAAGTTACCTTGTACTCGAGTGGCAGATTAATAATATTTCATTTTTATTCAACTGGGGAACGACTGAAATTTTACTAATCCAAATCCTCCTTTTCGAACAGCCCCGAAACAACAGTTCTAATGGAGGATGTATGACCTTACTACTACTACTGCTACTACAAAGTACTGTTACATTTGTCTTTCTTCCCTGGTCTTGTCCCAATTATTTGGGGTCAGCATCTACGAGGACTAAGTCAAGTTTTACGGCCAGTTTCCCTTCCCGAACTCAGTGGTGCGTAGGGATATAACCGTTATTGCGTATTTATATAATGTTTGATAGTGTGATGTCTTGTATGTAAATGAAAATATTTAATAAGATGATCACAAATACTCAGTCACGAGCTAGTGAAATAAACCATTCGAGGATAAAAGTCGTAGCACGACCGGGTATTGAACGCGGGCCGCTCTGAACTGAAGACCATCACACTGCTCATTTCATCCAAGAAGCCGGACACTACTACAAAGTACCTACTGAAAAAATATTTATTTATTTATTTATTTATTTATTTATTTATTTATTTATTTATTTATTTATTTATTTATTTATTTATTTATTTATTTCAGTCAAGCAATCACTACTGATCTGCATTTAGGGCAGTCTCCCAGGTGGCAGATTCTCTATCTGTCGTTCTCCTAGCCTTTTCTTAAATTATTGCAAAGAAATTCGAAATTGATTGAACATCTCCATTGGTAAGTTATTCCGATCCCTAACTCCCCTTCCTATGAACGAATATTTGCCCCAATTTGTCCTCTTGAAATTGAACTTTATCTTCATATTGTGATCTTTCCTTCTTTTAAAGACACCACTCAAACTTATTCGTCTACTGATGTCATTCCACGCTATCTCTCCACTGACAGCTAGGAACATACCAATTAGTCGAGCAGCTTGTTTCCTTTCTCCCAAGTCTTCCCAGCCCAAACTTTGTAACATTTTTGTAACGCTACTCTTTTGTCGGAAATTACCCAGGACAAATCGAGCTGCTTTTCTTTGGATTTTTTCCAGTTATTGAATCAAGTAATCCTGGTGAGGGCCCATACACTGGAACCATACGCTAGTTGGGTCTTACCAGAGACTTATGTGCCCTCTCCTTTACATACTTACTAAAACCCCTAAATACCCTCATAACCAGTGCAGAGATCTGTACCCTTTATTTACAATCATATTTATGTGAATTATTTAATCAACTTCTGACTGGTACAAACCTATGATGAGAACCACATGTACACACATACAATTGCATTAAGAGGATGATAGGCCCTAATAGCGTGAGTATTAGAGCAATAACCGAGTATTTTTAAATGACTTGATTTAGTTAAAGAAACAATGAAAGCAGATATAGGACTAAAATAAATAATACAGTCTTATTCTTAAGTGGGATAACAACAAACACTAAAAACTGTCAAAAACAAGGTTGTAGTTTTACATGATTTCTTATGTCGTTGATCATAAAAATACGATCTCCACATTCACGTAAAATTCTAAATATAAGGATGTGGCAATTCATATTAAAAATCGCACATGCACTGACCGGGATTCGCACTGCGGCCGCACTTATTAAAAGCCAGTGGTGATACCATTCAGTTATGGTGCACCCCCTCCCCCCCATAGTCACTGTCAACTATGAACACAGTGTCAGTAGGTATCTTCTAAACACTACGCCAACAGTATTCGATAATGTATGGTATATGACGCAAAAGCAAATATTGTTTGATGTTGCAGAATATCTCGCATTGTGCCACAAGAAATATCGCACAGGGTGTAGTAGCACTAGGGTCATTTAGCGGACTGGAATTCGGTGTACTTACTTCAGGTTTTGCATGGAAACGAGGCTGGGTTTCACTCCCCATCTCTATTCTGGGACCTGTAGATAGCGCATCTTTACGCTTATCTTGTGTAAGTACGACTCAGCGCCTCCTTGCTCGCAAACTTTCACTTTTGTCATCACCTTTACTTACTGTTCTCTTCACTGCTAACATTTAGATAGATAGATAGATAGACAGATATATAGATAGATAGATAGATAGGTAGATAGATAGATAGATAGATAATGCCTTTATTGGTGGCGAAGATAGAGCTCAAGGCCCTCTCGTACACTTAACAACTAGAAGAGTATACATGTACATAACTTATACAGTACGTACAAATACAAATTACACAAATAATATTAATAGGAAAAACATTAGTTGCTTTTTGATGATGCTTGTTGTTTAAAGGGGCCTAACATCGAAAGTCATCGGCCCAAAGAACAATAGTAATAATATGAAAAATGACTATAATAGAATCCTTAATTTAAAACACACAAAGTAAAACACATCTACGTGACGTAACTGCAATAAACCGTTCATTCTTCCCATTCATTCTTTCATTCACTCGACAGATATCCAGCAAGTCAGCAGGATCCACTCAACAAATGCTGGCGGCACGCCATTTTAATTTTGCGATGAGAGGGATTGTACCTAATGTTCGCAGGTAGCAAATTCCGTGACCTGGGCGCAGAGATTATGAAGGAGCGGTTGTAAGCAGCAGTGCGGTTTACAGGTATGGCAAGAGAGGAGCCAGATCTCGTATTGTTGTCATGATAGGACGAGAGGTAAGAAAAAGATGAAGAAAGTTAAGATAGTATTAGTGGAAAGTATTTTGTTCAGAAGTGATAACATGTGAAATTCACGGCGCTAGTGCACTCGAAGCAACGACAGTTCCTTATAATAAGGTGATATATGAGCATCATATCGCAGATTAAATATATGTATCTTACGCAGCTCTTCAGGCTCTGGTCCAGTTTCTTGTTACTGTCGCAGGTAATTTCAGTCAACACAGTGTCACAGTAGTCAAGTATAGGTAGTATAAGGGAGTAAATTGGTTGTACTTTAAGTCGAACCGACAATGCATTACAGAATCGCTTCAGAGGATATAAGCATTTGTGTACTTTATTACATGTGCTTATCACCTGTTGAGTCCAATTTAGGGTCTCAGTTATAATAATTCGTAAGTTAGTCACTGAAGTAGAGTAGGGTATGATTTTATTGTTTAAAATTATTGGAGAGATGTCCCATTGCTTCATCAACATTGTTTTCTTTGTATTCAAAACTATATGGCGACTTCATAAGGGTGAAGTTTCTTCGGGCATAAATATATCGATCTGATGGTAGTTTACTGAAATATCATCAAACTCAGTTAACGAATTCTAATATTCAGAATACTACGTTCTAGCCAATACATAGGAAGATTTAAAAATTATTTTGTATATTTTACCAAGGGCTTCCTGGTTTTAGGTTAACAAAACATGAACATTAAAAAACACAACTTCTTCACCATCCTGCAACAAACTTCCAACGAGGCAGCTATTTTTACCACGGTTAATGGCGAGATCGTGTACAGTATCGAACACATTTGCATTGGCAGCCGCCTTTCAACAAATGGAAAGACAAAAGTTGAAATACAACATCGCCTCAGATATGCTAATGTGACGTTCGGTCATCTCCCCCAGAGAGCCTTCGGCAGACAATGATCTCTGCGTACAGACCAAGCTGTACGTTTAAAATGCTATAGTGACACCAACACATTCTTACGGATGTGAGACTTGGATTAATTATAGCAGCGAAAGTGACGTTGATCTATAATATCGGTCTACTTCAAAAGTCTCGAAAATACTATCATCACTTCCTTGGAAGAATATATATGAGTGAAAAATCAGGATAATCCAATGAACATCAGTGCCATGGAAGAGGTCAGTTAACGAGCAACAAGTCAATGACTATTACCATACAAACTTCGCCTGGTCAGCTTCATCTACATTCTCCTCCCATGCCTAACACATACTACAAAACCAATTGATGTAGCCTCTTGCCAATTTAAAAATGCGTTATCAGTTAGTACAGGAGAAGCGATACAAATACATTCTAAAATCCAATATGAAAACGTACCCAACTGACGTTAGCAACTGGGAGAACGTAGCATCCGATCGGCCGACATGGTGACGTATTTTCCGCGAAGACCTATGAAATTTTGAAAAACTGTGACGATAGCACGAGTTCAATAAAGGAGCAAAAGAATTAAATATGTCAAAATACGAAACTAAGCAAATTGCTTACCACGAAGATGTGTTTTAATAAACCATCCAACACAAGGCGTGCTCGGTTCCTGTACCTCTGGTTGCCAAACTCGAAATGAAATAGTCACTTCTAAACAATGAATCAGGACTTATTATAGCGAGAAATCTAAGTGTTGTCATCTTGAAGGAGCTTCAAACTCAATAACACTCCAGACTATAATGCCTTCCTTCCTGTGAATCTCAGACACTTACCAAAAGTTGTCCTTATTAATCGGATATTTTTGAAGAGAAGTACAATTACGGATAATTCGATGGTCTTCCTGTTTTTATTTTGAGAAATCCGTTAGTATGTTATTATTTCACAAGAACTTATATTATAAAGATACAACAATTGCCAATCACTTTGACGCGGTAAATAATTAGTTCTCTTTCAATTTCGTAGACATCACCTTCGATCCCTGCTGATGTCGGTGACAATCGAGAAGTCTTTTGGCTTCCGGAACGTTAAAGGTCTATGAGACAAAATTCTAAAAGGGCGATGTCTTTTAAAATGTATAGCAAATGAAGAGGTATTAAACAAATAACATTATAAATATCCAATAGCATGGATTAATGGGTAGGGACCCTAAACATTTGCTGTTCCATAGAAGTTAGGTTTGCAAATGTCTGACTACAACCCATTGCATTCATTATTTTTGCTAGTGGTTTACCGTCACAGCGACTCAGAGAGGTTCTCGGGCGACGATAGTTTAGGGAAGAGCTCGGACTGTCTAGGAACTGGCCGTCTCATTTACCTGGTTTAAAATGGGAAGCCACGGAAAATCATCTCCTGAGATGCCGACAGTATGGTTCGAATAAACCATCACGTGACAGCAAGCTAACAGCTGCGCGGCCCTAATCACGCAGCCAACTCGCCTGGTCATCATCCAGTTATGAGTGGATAAAATTGGAAATAGTAAACTATCCTACTACAGAATTACATTTCTGCCATAATATTTGTCGTACATGAAGTTGAAACCAACGTCCGTGTTGGAATGTTACCTTGTAATATCAGCATCCCTCCTCACTAATCATGGTTATAACATGTCTGTCTGTCTGTCTGTTAGGTCATCAGCCCTGAGGCTGGTTGGATCCTCAAACAGCACCACCAAAAGCTATGCAGTTATAGGGAAACCGCATAAACCAATGGCAGCACTAAAATGAGGCGTACTAGGCAAGATGAGATAGTTTGCCATTGCTATCGTCACTGGACCAGAAGGTGCTACTGCAGCACGACTCATCCTATGAGCAACACCTTTCATAACACTCAGACATTAGTTGTGCTCCAAATGTCATTACTCAGCACCACCCATACCCCAGCAGTTTCCATATTGTCACAGCCATGGATGAGACTGGGACTTCGGTGGAAGCTACACTTTGCTTTGTACTGTGCCAAGAGACGGATACAAAATTACTGCGTCCATCAAGAAATGTCAACAGGCGGGGTTATAAGATATGCCGAAATATACTGATTTCCATTATTAAAATTTCCCGAGCCATGCCGACACACGAAGTTTGAGAGAATGGCAATCTAAAGTAATTGAGTCGCCCAAAGAGTTCACAAAAGTACGTGATTTGCGGCGAAAAATTAAAACATAGGAGAAATGTCGATCGCCTGCCAGTTCTGATGAGAACATGGCGTCCAGAAGCTCTGACGCCCACAAATGGCATAATTGTGGTGCGTTGACTATGGCCACTAAGGATAATTGGTTCAATATATTCTGCAACAAATAGGGTACACTGAATTTGAGGATAATTTTCCAGATATAATCAACGTTTAATAACGAAATGGTCCACTCTTTCCCTGTCAAACGATCGTCTTTACTGAGGCCAAGGTATTTGAAAAGATCTCTCCGAAGCTAAATTTCAGATTTTCTCGTTTGAATTTTCCACCGTTATTACTAATATGTTATGAAATCACAGTGTTAACTCATATACATTTACTTTTTTCCATGAGAGAATGGGACGATTAATGAATGAATGAATGAATGTATGATTGAATCAGCGTGTTCGTTTTTCATCCCACTAACTACTTTTACGGTTTACGAAGACAGCTAGTCTCGAAAAAATTGTTCTACAGTAATTCTTTTACGTGCCACTAAATCTACCGGCAAGAGATGACGCATTTGAGAACAGTTAAATACCACTAGACTGACCCAGGATCAAACCCGCGCCGATGAGTTCAGAAAGCCAGCGCTTTCCACCTGAGCTACTCAGCCTGTCTGGTATTGAAATATGTATGTTTTAGCCTTAAGTTGACTAACGTAAATATAGGACAAGCACCATTTAAATTGCTTGCGATCGTTATCACATAAATAATGATAGATAAGACAGCCCTATGAAAGTAATGCCTCGCATATTTTGTTGATAATTTCAGTCATTAATCTCTCAGCATTTTCATGAAAGATTCACGAATATTTCGGCAACAAACTGTCAAATACCAATATAGCCACCATCATTTTATGTGCACTCGTATCACCTATGAGTGAGACGTTGCTTTCTATTCGCTTACACTAAGGCGAATGCCGGGACAAATCCTTTTATAGCCCACGACCGCCACCACCTCATCTCCTCCGCATCTCATATTACCATTTTAAATCTCATTTCCGGGGCTGCGCCTTAATTAAGGCCGCGGCCACTTCCTTCCTGCTCCTAGGCCTTTCCTATCCCATCGTCGCCATAAAACCATATCTGTGTCGATGCGACGTGAAACAAATTCTACAAAAAACTTCTTAGTCTGGGAGTAGGAGTAACCTTTTAGGAGGCCCGCCCTGCCCCTTCAGGATACGGAATGAAAACCGCCCAGTAATAGTAGTAGTAGTAGTAGTAGTAGTAGTAGTAGTAGTAGTAGTAGTAGTAAAAATGAATACATTTTAGTAACAGGAGTAAAAAGCAAGCACATTAAAACATGTTGTTTATGCTCATCTAAAATTACATCGATGTAAGTACAGATAGTTATTTCTGGCCAATGTATTCAGCTCACATCACCCTTTAAAATGTACCCCTCTCACTACTACTAGTAGTAAAAAGCAAACAAATTACAGTAAAAAGGCAAACACATTATAGACAGTTCAGTCAAATTTCCAGGTTAACTCGTTTGATTTTCTGAAATTTTCTCTCCTGCAAATTGGTGCGTACAAATGGTTCAGAAGGTACCTGTACAAAATAAATGTCTTAAAAGTTAGAGCAGAAACAATGTGAAATCGTTCATTCGCACTGAGTTGTTGCACTGGTATTCAGTGGTCTGTATTACAGGAATTCTGTGTATCAAACATGGACCAATTTGGCGTGCAAGCATTCGATGTAGACAAGGCTCTTCCTACACACCGCAAGTAGCAATGTTGTGAACCCACATCACACACACGGAGTTGAAATTGATTCTCCGTGTTCTAAAGTTGTTTCCGTTATTATTAGAGAACTCACATCTGGTCTGGTATTGCGAGGTTCCAACACATGGATTTAAACAGGAATATCCACATTTCATTCCTCCAAATCGCATCAGACCTCATTTGAACCAGGTAAACAGAGCAATAGTTTGTTAAACTAAAGCCTACTTAATCGCTTTTTAACTCCATCATCCCATGTACATGCGTGGTCATGGAGCACCCGGGGGTTATGACGAAATGACCCCACTGTCACCACTCCCTGGTCCTACGGAAATCTCACCCGAAATCACTTTTGCTACTCGCTTTACGTCGCACTGACACAGATAGGATTTATGGCGATGGGATAGTGAAGGCTTATGAGTGGGAAGGAAGCGGCCGTGGCCTAAATTAAGGTACATCTCGGGCATTTGTCTGGTGTGAAAATGGGAAATGAGGGAAAACCTTCTTCAGGGCTGTCGACAGTGGGATTTGAACCCACTATCTCCCGGATGCAAGCTCACAGCCGCGCGACTCTAACCGCACGGGCAACTCTCCCGGTACCCGAAATCACTAGGAATAATAATAATAATAATAATAATAATGCTACTAGCTTTACGTCCCACTAACTACTTTTACAGTTTTCGGAGACGCCGAGGTGCCGGAATTTTTTCCCGCAGGAGTTCTTTTTCGTGCCAGTAAATCTACCGACACGAGGCTGACATATTTGAGCACCTTCAAATATCACCGGACTGAGCCAGGATCGAACCTGCCAAGTTGGGGTCAGAAGGCCAGCGCCTCAACCGTCTGAGCCACTCAGCCCGGCTCACTAGGAATTGAACCCCAGGTGACTCATAATGGCAGTCAAGTAGCTGGAACAGTGCGCCTTCCTACCAACAATGTAATCTAATAATAATAATAATAATAATAATAATAATAATAATAATAATAATAATAATAATAATAATAATAATAATAATAATAATAACTGCTTCCATATAGAAAAAATTTCCGACACCTCGATGTATGTTTCAATAATTAGCAGTATGAAAGTACGTTAAATGTATAATATCATTAAAATTATAGTAAAAGTGTTCAGACTGAATTTGAAGATACTTTTTACAAATATAAATAATAATAATAATAATAATAATAATAATAATAATAATAATAATAAAGAAATGATTCATTCTTTCCATTTCAAATGAAATCAGTCATGGCTTTGGTACATTCTGACTTAACCATGACCATTTCTTCGAAAAGGCATCACAATCCTAGTAGAGGAAATCACGACTCTGAGATTTTCCGATGATACTGTTATTTAATCTGAGTATACAAAAGATCCTGCAGAAATTCTTGAAGGTATGGGCACAGTCTTGGAGAGGGAGTATAAAATGAAAATAAATAAATCCAAAGCAAAGGTAACAATTGTATTCGTATGAAGTCGGGTGATGCAGGAAATGCAACCTGTGACAATAAAGTTCCGTGAATGAAATCAGAACGGTCGATCCAGCAACATTGGCGACACGCAATGCTGCTGCACCTGCGTAGCAGCAGGTTTTGAACACCTACTCCCTACGTTTTTCAGTTGAGCATCGAGTGTGAGCCGTGTAAGACCTGTTTGACACAGTGCGTGCTTAGTGCGTTGGTTCTGAACTGCGAACAGGAACATGAACGACCAAAAGATCAATGTACTGTTTTGTTTTAAGCTTGGCAAGGCTCCGAAAGAAACGCATGCGGTGCTGGTACGTGTTTATGAGGATCAAGAACTGTCCTTGAAGTGTGTGTACGAGTGGTTCGCCCGTTTTCGATTAGGCCGGGAATGATTTTCTGACAACCCCCGTAACGGAAGATCGGCGACCGCCGTCGTCGACTGAAACATTCAGAAGGTAAGGACATAAATCACGAACGATCAGTGATTAACAGTGCGCATGATAGCGGATGAACTGCAGATTAACCATGAATACATGCGACAAATCGTTACCCAGAAGTTAGGGAAGAGGAAAACGTGTTCTCGTCTTGTGCCACGTCACTTGACTGACGATCAGAATCAGGCATGTTTAGAGTCTTCACAGGATTTTGTCGAAACGGCGGATGCGACACCAAATGTCTTGAACTGTATCGTCAAAGAGATTTGAAACCTGGTTTCGCAGGTACGACCCTGAAACGAAACGGCGTAGCCTGGAATGGCGTTCTCCGGTATCCCCTCGTTGGAAAATGATCAGAGTCAAAAAGTCACGCATCAAAACGATGCTCATCAACTTTTTCGATAGTCAAGGCATCATCCACAAGGAATTTCTACCTGAGGGAACAACGTTGAATGCTGCACGGTACATTGAATTTTTGACCCGTTTCAAGAAACGTCTTCACAGGATACGACCCCAGTACGCACAACAAGGTTCATGGTTTTTCGTCCATGACAACGCTCGCCCACACACAGTCAATATCGTCAAACAGTTCATGGCAAAAAAGGGGGTGGTGCAACTTGAACATCCCCCATACTCGCCAGATCTCAATCCTCCAGACTTCCTATTTCCACGACTCAAACTCGCTTTGGGAGGAATGAGATTTGACGATATTCCTGACATCCAACGAAATGTGACGAGGCATTTGAACACCATCCCAAAGGAAGCCTTCTTGCAAAGTTTCCAGGACTTGTATCGCCGATCTCAGCAGTGCATAGTAATGGGAGGGGGCTATTTCGAGGGACAGTAAGGTCACTGTCTTGCATTGTTCATGTATGTTGACAGTACAGGACTATACACCGAACTTTATTATTACAGGTTGTATTAGAATTTGAAATTAAGTCTTAAAGGAAGTTGATGAATATTGTCACTTGTGTAGTAGAATAAATAACGATGGTAGACGTAAGGAGGATAGAAAGTGCAGACCAGCACAGGCAAAACAAGGCCTTACCTAAGAAAATATTTTTGTTCACTTCAAACATTGATGTACAAATTAGAAAGAAGTTTTTCAGGAGCGTGGAATGTTTGGAGCGTGACATTATATGAAAGTGAAACATGGCCAATAATTAGCTTAGAAAGAAGGAGAATAGAAGCATTTAAAGTGTGGTGTTACAGAAGAATGCTGAACGTGAACTGGGTAGATCGAATCACGAATGAAGGGAGACTGAATCGAAATGGTGAGAGAAGAACTATTCGGCAAACTTTTACCAGAAGCAGGACACATCTTAAAACACCCAGGACTTGTTCAGTTAACTTTCCAGGGAATGGTAGGTGGTAAGAACAGTAGGGGTTACCATAGCATGACATGAAATGATTCCAGTAGGTGAAGGATGTAGTAGTTATGTAGAAATGGAAAGTGTAGCATTGCGTATGGTTGCATGGACGGCTGCGTCAACAACAACAGCAATTCTTCTTCTTCTTCTTCTTCTTCTTCTTCTTCTTCTTCTTCTTCTTATCCGTCGCCTTGGTTGAATTGTGAGCATAGCGGCTTTCGGCTCAGAAGGCCCTGGGTTCGATTACTGGTTAGGCCGGGGATTTTAGCCGCGTCTGGTTATTCCATTTGTCTCGGGAAACAGATGGAGAAAGCAAGCAAGCAAGCAAGTTTGTCGTTTTACGTGACTGTTGATATTGTTATCATAGCAACGGGACCTAAAATTTTACATGGCATTCGAACCACAGGGACATGTTTTTCTGTTCAAAAACCCCACATGGTTTGGCGGGAATTCGAACCCCAACCACCTTGGAGGGAAGCCAATGACTATGTCACTCGGCTATCATAACTCCGGGGAACTGAGTGCTTTTCTTCATGTACACCTCTTTACTTGCACATAAAGCGCTACAGTATCTTTTTTTTTTACAATTGGATGTACGTCGCAGCGACACAGATAAGTCTTATGGCGACGATAGGATAGGAACGGTCTAGGAGTGGAAGCGACCGTGGCCTTAATTAAGGTACAGCCCAGCATTTGCCTAGTGTGAACATGAGAAAACCACGGTGAATCCATAATTCTACCTTGCTACAAAAATTGCAACTACTAGGTGGAGTGCAACCATATTTTGTATTGCAAGCACATCTCGCGTTCTGTGATGTGACAACTCACAGTGGGGAGTGGCCCACCAATTCGAACGACGTCGGAACATTTCGGAAGACCTTGGGTAAATAATAATGAAACTCTGGATAATAACCCACATTGCGAGAGATTTCGATTTTGTCATCAACAGAGAAATAAGTAATTAAGATTTTTTGGAAATATCTGATGAAGCTAAAGTCCACAGGGTGGAAACGTATTTCATTGGGCCTGGAGGGAAGTCGTCATCCATACTGGAAGAGTAGTGGCACGTGTCAAGGAAATGCAGTCAAAATGCGCAGGAATTATCCTGCACGAAATTAATTACGCCCGTTAAAGAAACAGGAAAAATAAGCAAACAACAACATCATGACTGGAAAAATACGTGGAATCTCTGGAGTGAGTCTAGAAGAAAACGGTCCTGTGGTTTTCAATCGGAATGATTGCTCCACAGTAGATGACACCGAGCATAGCGTTCCTAGAAAATGCATAAGTACCCCCTCCTCAAGCAAGGGTGTCAGCCGTCATTCTATGTTCCAAGAGAGTGGACCTACGTCAGGCAACATCAAGAAGAAGACTTAAAGTGGGCGAAATAGACTTATAGAATCTCTAAAGCCAGCTGGCTTGAGGGATGAATATTTTACCAAGTGGTAAATGGTGAACGAATACAAAATTAGCCATTGAAACATTGTAGTTACGACATCTATCACGATCGGGGAAGAATATCATAAGTTGAATAATTGTAGGATTCCTCAACTTCTGCGTAGGGAGAAAGCAGATTCATAGATAGCTCTTGTGAATTTTCGCGGACGATTTTATATTTGGTAATCGTTAAGGGAGAACTGTTGTGGGTTGGTCGAGATAAGCTTGCGTCTCATGGTCATTCACAACTGTGGAACATCTTGAGAGGAAGGAGTTAGAGATTTCCTCAAACTGCGTCAGATGAATTCTCGATACGAAGCGAGGCGGTTTAACTGTTATATGTAGATTTAATAAAATGTATTATTTAAGTGTATTGCTTCAAGACGAATGCAGAATCTGTGTATTTATAAGTTAATAATTTAAGCGAGGAATGTGTCCTGCAATTATGAAGGGATAAATTGGAGGTGGCTGGTACAAGATGGAACCAAGATAATGCCACGCCAAACGACTACAATTACAGGTCTGTCTAAGTTAAATATTATGTTTTGTAGTTAGAGATGTAAATGATTGTCCCTTTAAATTAATTAATTAATTAATCATAACATAGCGTTGTATATGTGGTGTGTGTAATCAAGTGTATTGCAATGATGAAGTGCCTTGTCGTTATTCTAGTGTGAAGGCGAATTGTCTATTATTTATGTCAGGGCATAAAACTTTAAAATGTGTTTAAATTTCTTTAAAAGTTAATAGTAAAGCTAGGTATCGCAATGAAAAATCAATGAAACAATATTCGGGCCGGTAAGAGTACAGTAATGATAACGATAAACAAACCGTTGTGAGTGTGATCAAGTCAAATATGAAATAATCTAATAATAATAAAAATAAAAATAAAAATTTTCACGTCAGGATAAAACTGAGATGATAAATTATGCGTTCACAAGTTATAAGCGAGATTTGAGGTATAAATCGAAATCCAGTGATGTATGATAAAGTTGCCATTTTTTGAAAACTTAAATTTTGTGACACCGTGTATTTGTGATCACGGTATGCTATTTTGCTCCTGAGGTCAGGAAAAATGTTGAGAAGCTAATTGTGAGATCACTAAAAAGTTGTTTGATCATGGGATCACTTGTATTTAAAAAAGTTCAAGTATAAAGGAAATGGATTGTAATGGAAATGAAATGTTATGAGAATAGTAAGATTATAACCGGCAGAGTAATCCTGTATTTTATGAGTGATGTAGAGTAATCAGGATGCTGAGCATAACAGGCCCTGTATTTCGACGGAGAGGAATTTTTGTGACATGGTGTATAGGTTGAGATGTAATATTTCTGAGACAGGCTGTATAAGAGGAATGATGTCCTGTACCAATCCAGAATGATTGATGAATGTAAAGAGTGTCAAATCGAAGTGAGCGCGTTGTAACACCTATTGCAAGTACAACTTGATGTTCTCCCATGATTAATATTTTATGTAAGACCGTAAGTAACGGCAATTAAGTCTAAGTGACGGTTATATTTGATACCAGCGAAGTGCATTTTGTGATAGCTGACTTTAGGAACAAAATACATTCTGACACACGGTCAATATAATACTTGATTATTTTAAATTGAATTCTATTCTGTACCTTTACGAGATGACTGGAAACATTGTGGGTGTGAAAGATAAATTTTATTAGATATGGTTTAGCTTGCATAGATTGTTGAAAAGTTACTTCACTGGACAGTTTACGGTGATGCCTGTTTAGAAGTGGTAGTGTCGTGACACAGGGTTTGCCACGATGAGAAATGATGAATAATCAGATTGTCTTTCCTCCGAGCGGTAATGTGGGGTTGTTCAATGGGCCTGGGTGATTTGCTACGTGTGAATAGACGAAGTCCTCTGTTTCCCAAAACCTTCCTTTAATAGTAGACTGATGAGTATGTATAATTATATACAGTATTTACAATCTCCTTCCTAACTTCAAATGACGCTAACATAGAAGACTTGGCGTGGTCGAAGTATTGAAGTGAATACTCCAAGTCCACACTTGGACCTTATTATTATTATCGGAGACCTAACTGACAAGGCTTCCGCCCGCACTCCTAGTAGACTTGTTCCAAAAAAGCCTCGACCAGGGTGTGTACCCCTGTTTTATACCTTCACTAACTTTCGCCTCCTTTCGAGAAGGCCATCGAAGTTCTCATCCTATGGAGACTGTCCACAGACACACAAAAACGGAATTGCCTCCTTCCGTTCACTCTCTACCCACCTTTTCTGAAGACATACTACGCACCTTTAGCAGGGTGCAGCATGTGATTCACCCTTCTTCGACCAAGCCTTACTTCTAATTGCACAACATGTTGCTTACAGCTTTTGTGTGCCTTCAAACTCTTAAATCTTATATGATTCTTAATTTACTTATATCCTTCTCCCACTCATTATAATTATGATTCCTTGGCCTTACTGCCTTTACATAGTCATTAATATTAGCTTATAATTTCCCCATAATATCAATGTACAGTCATAGTAAAAAGTATTCGTACACTTAATACTGAAACAAAAATACTTTACTTAGTACACTTATTGTCACGTACATTTTATAACATCAATAGGTTAGCTTTCTGTACACTATGTAAAGATATATACATCACAAAACATAAAATTGATACATGTTTCTGTCTATAATAGATAAATAACTGAAAATACCATGATTTCATACTCATAAAAAGTATTCGTACAGTCCGGTTTTACTTTCATTCGCCACTGATTTTAGTACATATTTAGTATTTTGTTGGCAATCCTTTTGATTTTACAATGGCCTCAAGCCGCCTAGGCATTGAATGAACTAGCTTGGAGGTGAAGGTGGGCTCAATTTTACCCCATTCTTCCAAAAGAGCCATTTTCAAAGCTGGATTTGATGAAATATTTCTTGTGCTCAGTCTCTCTTTAAGATAAGCCCACACATGTTCAATCGGATTCAGATCCGGGGATTGGGGGGTACCATATATTTGGGTGTGTTGTATAAAATCCACAATCGTGTATCAAAGACCGAATGCTTTGGATCATTATCCTGCATAAATACATAATTACCCAGAAGTCCCATTTTTTCGACACTAGATGCTAGATTTTTCTTCAAAATTTCAATATAGTATTTACGGTCTATCTTTCCATCTATGAATTCTAAGGAACCTACTCCAACTGAGCTCATGCAACCCCAAACCATTAAATAACCTCCACCATGATTCACTGAAGGAACCAGATTTTTTCTTCGAGTTCTGTGTTCGTTTTCCTCCACACCTTTTTGCCATGTTCTTGAAAAACTGTGAATTTACTTTCATCCGCAAATATAACTCGATCCCAGAATTCTAGAGACGCATGTTTATAGTCGGTAGCATATTGTAGTCATTTCTTCCTATTTGCTGAAGTAATTAAAGGTTTTCGCCTGGCCTTTCTACAATGATGCCCATTCGTATATAAAAACTTTTGAATTGTAGAAGCACAGATATTAAGTTTTAAATCCTTTACTAGCTCAGACGTCAGTTTTGCAGCACTGAATCTAGGATTTTTCGTAACTTTCCTGAGGATTAGTCTTCTAGTTCGATCGTCTAGTTTGCATCGACGTCCACATCTACGTGCATTTTTGAAAGATTTTCTCTCACCATACCTGTCAATAATTCCCTGAATTGTAGATCTTGGTCTCTTCACAAGTTTCGATATTTCCGAGAGCGATTTACAGGAATTATGAGCCTGGATTACAATTCTTCTCTCTTCTTCTGTTGTTTCTTTCATTTTTCGGCCCATCTTACCGATTGACTGTATCACTTGTTGTTCACAACGACTGAAGCACAACTGGCTTGGTACATGACGTGACCTTTACTGCTTACCTGCGTTGCAAGGGATGTCATAAAGGACTTTGATGTGAACATAAGCCACCTGTACGAATACTTTTTATGCACCTAGATTTCAAACTTATTGGATGATACGTTTGTTAAAACGAACATTTCTCAAGTACTGTTGTTATTTCCGGTACGTATTCATACTCATGTTTCGCGGAATACCGAAATATAGAATAGTAGTGAAATTTCTAGCAGTCTATGGACAATGCGTCAACTACAAACGATAACATTCCTTAACTTTTAAGGTGTACGTATACTTTTTCCTATGACTGTATGTCTCAGCGACACCATTCCTCCTACGTTCCCGGTCAAGGGTTCGATCCTCGGAAGAATGAGTCCTGAGCTCCAACTGGGGTTGACACGACAGTAGGATGGAAGTCCAGTTGGAGCCCCACACTCCATTTACGCTGTGAATATCGAGATGGTAATGATTAATATTTTCAGTGACATTACGTAATATCAAGCGAGAGGTGAGTTTATTTTCATTTAGCGAACTTCACTGCATGTGTTGAGATTGTATTGGGGAATAAATTAAACTATTCGGACGTTGTTTAATTTCGATTTCACGCTTAATTGTAGGAAATTAGACGCAGTAATACTTCCGGGTTTGAGTTCATTTTTGTAGCGAAATTCAAAGATGTGTAGGTACCACAACGTTGGCTTAGCGGAAGATTTAGGATGCTGCGCGTATTCTGTAACTTCTTTTTTGCTGATTGCTTTACGTCGCACCGACACGGATAGGTCTTATGGCGACGATGGGACAAGAAAGGGCTAGGATTGGGAAGGAAGCGGCCGTGGCCTTAATTAAGGTACAGCCCCAGCATTAGCCTGGTGTGAAAATGGGAAACCACGGAAAACAATTTTCAGAGCTGCCGACAGTGGGGTTCGAACCTACTGTCTCCCGAATACTGGATACTGGCCGCACTTAAGCGACTGCAGCTATCGAGCTCGGTATTCTGTAACTTAAGGGAGAGTAGAATCTGTAACGTTGCCACAACGACAGGATTAGGGCGTCGTCTGTACATTATCAAAGTCATAGGTTAGGCATTTTTGCGAATCGACTTGAACGATGTTAGAGTTTGCAGTAATGGATACGAATGTGAAAGATATTAGCAAATTCTATTCAGGCCATGTTTCGGTATAATTATTCTTACTAGCAAGATGGTGCTCCCATAATAGCGTTGCATCCGTAGCGGCATGAAAGTATGGGTTGTCCCACTTGGAAACCGGGCTAATGAAGATTAGTCATTACTGCTTAGCCGCAAGTGTTCAAGTTCGATGAACTTTTGTTCTTATTCATTTACTTTCTACACTTTAAGATTTATTGTTCGGGTGTCCGGTATATTATGATAGTGCCGTGTATTAACACTTAGTTGATTTATACAGGATTTACACTACGAATGCTATTTCGATTCGTCGGCTTTTAATATATATTTTATTTCATTTTTCGTTATTCACATTATTTATGTGAGACGTTGACCTACCGATCACTGGTAGTTTAGTGTTTTTTTCTTGTTTTTTTTTTTTTTTTTTTTTGCAAGTTGCTTTACGTCACGCTGACACAGTTAGGTTTTATGGCGACGATGGAACAGGAAACGGCTAGAAGTGGCAAGGAAGCGGCCGTGGCCTTATTTAACGTACAGCTCCAGCATTTGCCTGGTGTGGAAATGGGAAACCACGGAAAGCCATCTTCAGGGCTGCCGACAGTGGGGCTCGAACCCACTATCTGCCGAATACTGGATACTGGCCGCACTAAAGCGACTGCAGCTATCGAGCTCGGTGGTAGTTTAGTTTAATGGGACAAGTGTAGGTAGACAGATTTGTAATTGTAGTCGTAGTTAAAGAAAATTGGAAAGATTTCATTTAGTTTGTTTTATATTGTGGACTTGTAATTTAACAAATTTAACAACGTAACTGTTTCATAACCTCAAAGTTGGTTTAGTAAGAACATTTTCAAGTGATTTATCACTTTTCTTTAACTTCAGTGTTTGGCATTTCTTCTAAATGCATAATGAATTCATGTTTTCCTGCATTTCGCAGTTTTGTTCCTTCAGAACGATGTATCTTAAGATCCTATTGGATCAAGTGTTGTTGGTTCCTTCTGAATATCTTTTGGAGGTGATGCATGTTTCAGCATCGGGATTCCTCTGTAACTTAAGGGTGTCACGAGACGACAAATACATGGAATTTCATTTTTATTGTGACAATTGCTGTTAACTTGTATTGAACACCATGCTTTCTAGTAATATTTCGCAACCAATCCAAAGCAATTGATAGTCGATTTGGTTCGATTAGGGATCCATTCGGGGGATTTTCTAATATTCGTAGGATAGTAGACTGGCGGATAACCTTAATTAAATATAAACCTGAAATTCTACTTGTTGAAGGTCAGGTTTTCCACGGATCGTGTGGATTAACTCTCAGTTATCGTTTTGATCAATGGTGCCCGATTTTTAGGTTTTATTCTCGTTTTCTAGTTGTTGCTCGCCGCGAATTTTGCACTAAATTTTCATTCTCTGGAAGACAATAATAAACCATTTTAATAAACTTTTACCACTCACGTTATGCATTGTGACTGCTTTAAAATATGTTGTGAAAATTTTAAGTGACATTTCTTGCCAATTTAATACATAAATTATCGTGATTTCAATTGAATAAATATTTTAGTAAAGACAGTTATGCCCCTCATTTGAAGTAGTTATGCTCTCCTCTGAACCCTGTTGTTTGGTCGATGAAGTGACAGGCAAACCCGCAACGACCCCAAGATCCAAGAGAACGATATTTCTCTACTGTAGCAGGAGAGGCAGACGACCTACGATAGAATCGTAAGTTCAGGACTGCAATCTCGCAGCTCCGCGGCCCTAACCGTACGGCTAGCTCTCCCGATCGCTACAGTATCAACCAACACAGAAGCACGTAATACCTCAATATATCCCTCTACAAATTCTTGGCGTCACATTCAGCCATCGGACGGAGCCAAGTCCATATATGCGACATAGTTCACATCCATGGCCCCATTAGGATGTGGGTACAGTGGCAGATTTTTTTTTCCTAACGGTTTAACGTCACTCTAACACATCGAAGGCTTTTGGTGTAGCAAGGAAAGGAAAGGGATATGATTGGAGGACCGAGAAGGTAGCGACCTTGACCTTCATTAAGGAGCAGCCCCCCACCATTTGCCTGATGTGAAAATGGGGAAATCATGTAAAACCCTCTTCAGGACGGCCGACAATGGGACCCAAACTCACCGACTCCCGAATGCAAAAATGTCATTATTGTATGTGTTTAACAATCAGGTGGTTTGGTTGAATGTTCAGTGAAATTCTGATCAGTTCAGAGGGCCCCAGGTTCGATTCCCGTCCGAGCGGGGGATTTTAATCGCATCTGGTTAATTCCTCAAGCTCGAAAGCTGGGTGTTCGTCTTCATACACTTCATCAAATACATACAGCACATCGCACTGCAAATCATCACAGAAACATGCAATAGTGAACACATCCTTTTACATACCAGGGCATCCGGCCGCAAAACTAGGCTAAAGGAATTCAAAATGCCGACACCAAGAAACTCTGGAAATGACCTAGAAGAGGAAGAAGATACGTGTGTAACACTGCTTAAACTGCTATTGATATAAGCGGACTCCCATAATATGGGATTTTCTCCTACCTCTGAACCTACTGACACTCGATTCCCGCATATAACATTCTTACGCCTCTTCAGTGATGCCTAGGCCATCTATGGCAGCTAATGCTGTAGCTGTTGAGGATCCAATCAGCCTTCGGGCTGAGGACTGCACATACACATGAATATCACTTCATCTCACAGCCTGAAGTTCTCGGGTCCGAATCCGAACGGAATCACGTTGATTCTTCAATGGAACCACTTCATGACGACCAGTTGCGGCTAGCGCATAAGGTCACAAGGTCACATGCCCTTCCAATAAATATATTATAATTTTTACTTCTTGATACGTTATATGTATATAGGAGGACACAGATTTTTAGCTCATAAGGATGATGACTAGTACTTCTAAATTGCGAAATCTGTCTTCTTTTCAGAAAAGAGCGTAAAACCGTATACATCAGCTCCTGGTCGACACCCCCATGTGACCGTAGAGCAGATGTATAAAGTAGATGAACTCCGAACGTTGCCGCTGGCTATGTTTCTTGGGGAAGAGAGCTACTGTAATGAGAGAGCCTCGGTCACAAACAGAAACCGGAAGGGGTAGGAGGTACTTCTCTAAAAGAATAGAAAGCTACACAGTTCACTGACTTATACACTCATGTTGATAAAAACCCGAAAACCTTGAAAGACTTGAGATAGGAAGTTCATATTCACAGAACATGTGCATTAGCATGTTCTGAAGATATTATTATCATTTGAACCATGTCGATCCTCAGGTTCAACGTCCACATCGATAGGTAAAATATGCCTGCGACTCTCGTTGTCACTATAAACCGAAGGTAATGGATCAGTATGACTTGAGCAGACGTTCAGGATGCCTCGCAGATGTATGCGAAAACCGTACCGTCAAATGAGTGAGTTTCGAAGAGGGCGCATTATTGGCATGAGAGAACATGATGCATCCATCCGCGAAATTGCTGCTCGTGTGGTACGAAGTGTATCGGCAGTGAAGCGGATGTGTACAGAATGGTTCACAGAAGGCCGTAGAACATGACGAGATGGCTCTGGTCACACACCCTAGACGATCGACACCTCATCTGAATGGCATTGCAGGACAGGTCTGCGTCCTCCTCGGTTCTGGCGCAACAGTGGAACACATCGTACGCTATCAGGAGTGACAGTCCGTCGCCGTTTATTACGGTCTAGTTTACCGGCTCGTCGTCCACTTCTCCGCCTACATTTGACTAATGTGCATAAACATGCTAGATTGAAATGGTGTAAGGATCAAAGTCACTGGGGGCAGGAATGGCAGCAGATAATGTTTTCGGACGAATCCAGGTTCTGTTTGTTTGAAAATGATGGCCGCATTTTGGTTCGCTAAAGACAGGGGGAAAGGCATCACATAGACTGCATTCGCACAAGATGTGCAGCGTTTTATCAAGGCCTTATGGTGTGGGGTGCTATTGGGTACAACCACAAATCACAGTTGGTGCGTGTCCTGAGCACTGTGACCAGTTTGACCTACGTGAATGACATCCTGCGACCCGTAGCCATACTCTTTATTCACGACACCTCAGACGTCATATTTCAGCAGGACAATGCGCGACCGCATGTTGGTACACGAACATATGCTTTCTTGTTGTCACAGGATGTCAGACTGTTTTCCTGGCCCTCCCGATCAACGGAATTGTCGTCATTCGAAAATGTGTAGGATATGGTGAAACGACGGGTGCGGCGCTGTGACCCAATGCCAACCATCAATGATGAACTGTGGAACCAGGTGAATGCAGCATGAATGGCCATATCCCAGGATGCCATTCGCGCCTTATACGCCTCGATGACATAGCGCATTGAAGAAGTTATCAGTGCCAATGGAGAACCCTGTGTCTACTAGGCAACGGGACACGTGCTGAACCTAGGTGACTGAAATGCTAACTGATTCTGCAGAGCATACTGATGAACATGTCCTGTGAATATGAACTTCCTATCTCTAGTCTTTCAAGTTATTCTGTTTTTTATGAACATGAGTGTATTTTCGAATACGCTATTGTTGAAAATACGTTACTATAACCATACCAGTGACTACTGCATTAGATAGAGTAAAGATATTTATTGAAGTCCAATGGTAACTGAGAGGTAAAAATTCGCAGGTTCTGATCGAGAGATCCGCTACAGCTAAAGAAAGAATTGTGGATCTGACATAAGAAATAATGATAAGGTATTTTCAGGTGTATTTTGGCATAAACTTACATGTGTAAATATTTGCGAGTATTTTAGACTTATAATGTCCATGTTCGTATTTCCACAACGTGACCTTCCTACATTGAATTTCACTAGCCGGCACTGATGATGACCTACTTCCCCAGTCCACTTACAGACTGACCGTCGGTGGTCCGCCGACCCAACACAGACATAATAGTAGTGTAGTCTCCTTCCCCTTCGTTTTTATTACTTCGTGATTTGTTTTATATCTGTGTTAGCCAAGTGTACATCAACATTACCATATGACGTTCATAATACTACTAAGGGAACATTTATTACTGAATAAACCTTGTTGAGGTCACAGGTTAAATTGAGGAAACTATTCCAGCGGACAGATCTCATTTGATAATACGATTGACTGGAAGAAGAGCTATAAAACTCGCCCGCCTGGTCAGTCAGCAACTTAACGAAGCGTGTAGTAAAGCAGAGCCCAGACGCCGAGATTCATTTAGTGCGCAGTATATGTTGACTTGATCTCCCAGGCACAGTCCTGCCACTTAACGACTTACTAGAAAAGAACGCATGCCCACATTTCACCAGGAATCAGCCATGATTTCTGTACATTCTCACTAAACCGTGACCATTTCTTTGGTATATTTCTACATTAGTTACCTGTGCGAGTATGTGTTTATATTACATTCATAAATAAATAAATAAATAAATAAATAAATAAATAAATAAATAAATAAATAAATAAATAAATAAATAAATCTTCATCTATAAATTATTATGCCCCCAATGTTCAGTCTGCAAGCCTCTGTGAATAAACAATGCACATTTAAGGGCTTATTTTACAACTTTGTAGCTCTGTGTTATCATTTAGCTCCACAACTCTTACTACTGAATCTAGCAATCATTACCCTTTTTATAGAATTGGCTTTACTTGTAAATCCATACCACTGACTGTTTCATGATTTTATTTTGCTATCATCACTGAAAATTACATTTTAAAAAGCATGTACATTTTAAGAATTTTTTTTTTTTGCTTTAACCTAATACAATTTGTAAATCAATATGGCCACAGAATTAATTGTCTCATACTTCTTTATTAAAGCGTAAAGTTAAAATATGCTATGTTGCTAGATGTTTGACCTATTTATTACATGATGAAAACATTGAAATATGTTAGTTTATCGTCTGACGTGCCAAAGAAGTTGTATCATAGGTTCGCCATCCCTGACTTAGGCTATGTGTAAATAGGGCAGCATCCTACTTCGCAAATATTGACCGCGATCACAATGTTTTTCTCTTTTCTTTTTCACTTTTTACAATTTGCTTTACGTCGCATCGACACATACAAGTCTTATGGTGAAAGTGGGATAGAAAAGGCCTGGCAGTGGAAAAGAAATGGCTGTGGCCTTAATTAAGGTACAGGTTCGATCCTAGCTCAGTTTAGTAGTTTTTTTTTTTGCTAGTTGCTTTACGTCGCACCGACACAGATAGGTCTTATGGCGACGATGGGACATGAAAGGGCTAGGAGTGGGAAGGAAGCGGCCGTGGCCTTAATTAAGGTACAGCCCCAGCATTTGCCTGGTGTGAAAATGGGAAACAACGGAAAACCATTTTTAGGGCTGCTGACAGTGGGATTCGAACCTACTATCTCCCGAATACTGGATACTGGCCGCACTTAAGCGACTGCAGCTATCGAGCTCGGTTTAGTAGGCTAGTATTTGAAGGTGCTCAAACACACTAGCCTCCTATCGGTAAATTTACTGGCACGTAAAAGAACTCCTGCGGGACTAAATTCCAGCACATCGGCGTCTCATAAAACCACAAAAGTAGTTAGTGGGACGGAAAGCAAATAACAGTATTAATAATACAGTCCCGGCCAACATTTGCCTGGTGTGAGAATGGAGAACTACGGGAAACCATTTTCAGGGCTGCCGGCAGTGGGGTTCGACCCCACTATCTCCCGGATTCAAGTTCACAGCTGCGCCCCCTAAACACACGGCCAAGTTGCCAGGTCAGAACGTTGTAAGCCATCCCCGGACCATTAGGAGTGGTAGAGTCCCAATTCCATTTGACAGGTCACGGACTCCTTGGAAACAACTTGGTGTACGAAAGCTCCTTTAACACGTTAAATATGTAGACCTCTTGCAAACAGTTCGACTACCATTAAGATAAATAGGCTTATCTTTGTTGGAAATTTAAAATGTAATTCTGAATCCCGCATGCATATTCCTCCTTTTTTGATAAAACTAACAGTTTACTTCGTACATTTTTTGGTTTTATCGGATGCAGCATGCCTCAAAATATAGAGAAGCATTCTTTTCTGCAAAATTGTTAGTTAGGAAGAAAATGCTTATGAATTTTGTGTAAAAAGAAATGCAATTCAGGTACAATTGTTGAGCTCCGTTTCTTAATAGGACAGAAAGTTCAGGCAGTGTAATATTTAATAAGGGCGCCAGACGCACATTCTTTCCGACTTGCTCTACCTGTCTGAAAATTTGAGACCTCCGTTAAGTCAATTTTACATATTCACACTGTCCTGCAACGGTATTCTATATACTGTAATAAACCCACTGCATAAATTTAAAGATTATTATTATTATTATTATTATTATTATTATTATTATTATTATTATTATTATTATTATTATTATTATTAACCTATCCTCTCGATTCAGCTCACATGACCCCGCCACCGAAGCCAGTTTTTGCGTACAGCTTTAGCCATCGAATCCATTTCTAAATTAGTCTTCACCTCCTCATTTCGAGTTCCCTCCTGCCATTGTACCCCCTGTTTGTACCAGTGACCATTATCGCTACTTTCATGCCAGAGGAAAACTTTTCAGTATTAATGCCTTTTGCTTGTAAACGCACAATAGAGTCAGTATCAGTCTGGATGAGTTAAGCTTTCTAATAGTAAGAAAGAAAAGTATTATTAAAATCGGTTGACTGGCTCGCGAGATTCCGTCCATATGCACATTCACAAACGTTCTCCATTTATAATATTACTGTAGTATAGTTTTCTGTCACATAGCTGTCTACTGAAAGTGTACGTGTTTGTACCTTCGGCTGGTGCCATTACTGACATAAATGTATAATTATCTATTTAACGGCAAGTGAATTCAACTGTATGACACCCAGTAAGTTGACCGCGTGATGCGGACCGTGCATTCGGGAGATGGCGAGTTGAAACCCCACTGCCTGTGGCTCTGAAGATAGCTCTCCATTTTTTCCTATCTTCACGTGAGGTAGTGTTTTGGACTCCACTGTCGGCATCCCTGAAAATGGTTTTCCGTGATTTCCTCTCCTCACACCAGTCTTCCTTCGCCATTTCTAGCCCTTTCCAGCCCTTTCCAGCCCCATCGTCACCATGAGACCAATCCGTATCGGTGCTTTCTCTCAAACAACAGGGACTTTTTAAAAATCTATTCAGGGTATTTTCGCTCGCTGCGTCGCCTCGCTGCGAGCACGTCTGCCGGTGAGCACATTGCCGTGAAGCGCTAAACGGTGCCACAAGTTCCCATCCTTTGCATTCTGCTGAGAGCTTTATCAGCGTGTACAGGAAAATTAACCTTAAATGATTAAAATATCCTAAGAGTGGGTAAATATGTCATGGGAAAATACATTCCTACAGAAGGATACAGTAAGGTTCATTTTGCCTTAGACACGCGTATAGAAAAATGAACACAACGAAAATTGTTCTGATGGACTGCATCACCAGTCTTAACGGAAATAGTGGATAGGAATATCATTGTCACATTCGCGGTTTGACATGCCAGGGACGATTTGTTGTTACCAAATTATAGAGATATGGTGCTAATTTTGTCCCCTCGGATCGTAAATAATGGATGATATCACCTCCACACGAGATTACTGGGTCAGATGACGAATCTTTAATGTTGCATCTGGTCCTATTTATAAACTCTTGGTGTGTAGAAGGCTCATAAATATTTTCGTAAAATTGTTCGTCGAGCACATTCTGTACTTTCGGTGGCATTTAAGTCCTTATTCATTTAATGTCGTCCTTCAAGATTAACAGGACTGAAAGTACTGTAAGTACTGTAGTCCTTGGTACGAAATCCGTTATTGCACATCCAGTTGCCTTATGCGATAATGAAATGAAGATCTACACTGTATATAACCTCTACCACATGGTCCTTTAGGATGGCCGAAAATTGTCGATATGTTAGTGAGATATAACCCATGTATTGTAAGTCGTTAAGAAAGCTGTCCGAAGATAGCGACTAAGATCATTGGACTGTTGATAGTAATCCTATCACACACTGTCACATAGTCTACCTATTTGCTGCGCGAACTCTGAATGTAGCGTTCAACACGACATTGATGTAGTGGTGTACGATATTCAATGAATCGCTTTGAACTAATGTTTTAAGTGGATTAGTTAAACAAGGTGTTGGACTATCACGTTGCTTTCTCTCAAAATGCAGGGACTTCTTTAAAATCTATTCAGGGTATTGTCGCTCTCGCCTGCGCTGCGAGCCCGTCTCCCGCTAAGCACATTGCCGTGATGCGCTTCTTGGTGCCACAAGTTCCCATCCTTTGCAGTCTGCTGAGAGCTTTATCAGCGTAAGGTTCAGCTTAGTCAAGTGTTCACGTGTTTAGTGCTCAGTGTATTGTTCGAATGACATTTTCATTACGTTCGCGTGTATATATGCATAGTACCTTCATAAAGTACAGGAAATCTCGTGCGAAATCACTCCGACTTAGTGCGGGGCGAGCGCTGGCCGCATTACGGCAAAGTGCTTGGCGGGAGACAGGCTCCCAGTGCAGGCGAACAGGCGAGCGACAATCCCCCGAATAGATAAAAAAAAGTCCCTGTATTTGCTTTGATCCTTACCCTTTGATATTATTAGGCGATATTTTTTTTTTTTGCTATGGGCTTTACGTCGCACCGACACAGATAGGTCTTATGGCGACGATGGGATAGGAAAGGCCCAGGAGTTGGAAGGAAGCGGCCGTGGCCTTAATTAAGGTACAGCCCCAGCATTTGCCTGGTGTGAAAATGGGAAACCACGGAAAACCATTTTCAGGGCTGCCGATAGTGGGATTCGAACCTACTATCTCCCGGATGCAAGCTCACAGCCGCGCGCCTCTACGCGCACGGCCAACTCGCCCGGTATTAGGCGATATTAAAATGGTTTTATTGCAATATTAATTTTTTGTAAGTTGCTTCACGCCGCACCGACACAGACAGGTCTTATGGCAACGATGGGACAGGAGAGGGCTAGGAGTGGGAAGGAAGTGGCCGTGGCCTTAATTAAGGTACAGTCCAAGCATTTGCCCGGTGTGAAAATGGGGAAACCACGGGAAATCATCTTCAGGGCTGCCGAAAGTGGGGTTCGAAACTACCATCTCCCGAATACTGGATACTAGCCGCACTTAAGCGGCTGCAGCTATCGAGCTCGGTCAATATTACATTAGCACGCGGTTCTTAATAGTTACGTATCATCATATCAAGTTCAAATCACGTGGCGTGTTGTCTAGTCTAGTCATTGGCGCAGATGATTTGAGGAGCAATATGTAGACAATAGGTCAGGGTGAGATTAGCTCAGTGGCTTGCTGCAGGTTTCCCACCCGAAAAGCTGAGGTTCGAATCTCAGCCGATTCTGCACCGAGATTTTGATCTCAGTCACTTGGCGTCAGAAATTCTATCCGGGCTGCAATCTCCGGCCTAAACTCAAATGTGCCTGTGTGGCTCCAGCGACCATAGAAATACCTGGGATAAGTTGAGGAAAGCTACGTAGATCATATGACGGAACGGAATATCCAGCCTTCATGCATCAAAGTGAAAGCCTCACAACTTACCTTTTGTTGTCTCAGTCATTTACAAACCGCCAAGTGGCTTCCCTCCATCAGGAAGCGCCCGCACACAAAGCACGCTAGGTGCCACTTTGTTTAGGGTTTCCTGGCTGTCAATTGAATCTTTACAACTATAGAGGTGACACGAGGCACGTGTTGTTTGTTTCCATTATACAACATCATCATAGAATATAGGATGTGGCCACCGTCAACAATTTGTTCCACTAATTGGTCCATGTCAACGCTCAATGAACTGTGTTTGTCTCCATTGTTCTCAGCAGTGTGTAAAATATATTATCAATGTCCTATCATTCACAGTCCACTGTGCTTTTAAAGAAGGAAACCATTATTTTCAATGTCGACTTGGTTAATACAACCTTGAAGATTTATCAGTATGTCGAACACAAAATAAAAAACTTTTAAGAATATAAAGCATACTTGTAATATGAATGTTTTTGTACATAACAGAACGATACTGTTCTCTGTACAAGAACAGCGTAAGATTCTATCAAATCACTCTTATTACATGCGTACAGAGGATTGATCTTAACTATACAGACCAAAAAGGGGATCTCTTCGTGTTATGGTAAGGACGAAGGTGTAGTCAGATTGGTGGAGACAATTTTTATTTTTGAGAAAAAAAAGGTTACTTTGTAACTTCCAGGTGTGAGATTCAAATTGACGAATTTGGCATATTTCCTATGCCAGAGAGCCAGGCACTGCCTGTTTCTGTGCGCCAGAGGAGCGAGGGGAACGGAGGGGAAGTGCGAAGAGGAAGACAAAGGTAATGCGCAACACACCACACCTCCTCAAGAGAGTTCGAAAGTCAACACTACACCGCTGTGATCTGTGCACCGAACTAGGAGGGGCATGTTGAAAATTAACTGTAGTCAAACCATTCGGTGTATTGTTTGCTTCGTTCACTATTTCATTTGATTTACAATGTTGTGAGTGGAGGAAGACACAATCGTGGGGCGGCAGTGTTGCGTACTCGAGCGTGTTAAATAATAAAGAACGTTACTGCGACCAACAGACGAGAGGAGAAACGATCTGGTGCATTTCTTGACTGACATGTGTGTGCATTACAGTGTGTCCGTGTACAGCGTGTACAGTTATGGCTGTTTAATAAACGAACTATGGATATCGCTTGAGAGAGACAAGAAGTGCGAGTCGAATGCGAGTCGAACAAGGAAACTCTCGAATCATTATCTCTGTCTCCATCATCCATCCCACTTCCCTTTCCTCACCCTTCTCATCCCTGAAGCACGAAAGCGGCTTGTGCTCTGGCATAGCAAATACGGTGAGTTAGCCAATTTGATGCGCGCTCCCGGAAGTGAGAAAGTAACCATATTTTCACGAAAAAAAAGGTTCATCCGCCAATCCGATTCCGCTATCGTTCTTAACATAGCACGAAGAATATCCCTAATATTTTGTCGGTAAAAAATGAAATGGCGTATGGCTTTTAGTGCCGGGAGATCCCTGGACGGGTTCGGCTCGCCAGGTGCATGTCTTTCGATTTGACCCCAGTAGGCGACCTGCGCGTCGTGATGAGGATGAAATGATGATGAAGACAACACATACACCCAGCCCCCGTGAACAGAGAAATTAACCAATTAGGGTTAAAATTACCAACCCTGCGGTATATGTTGCATGTCCTCCGCTCTCTTCGCTCAGCGCCAGCCAGCCGCACGCACGCAAGCGTGGATCATTCGAGACTCGACGCGCAGTCTTCAGTGCGCGTGTCTGTTACGTCGTGTGCACTATATAAGGAGCTCCCTGTCTGTCACTTATGAGGATTCTCCCCAGTGTCCTGCTCCATAATACACTGAACGTCGAACACGGAGGGCACTCCTCTTAAAAATGTGTCTCGACCAGGTGGACGGAATTCTGGTAGTATGAGGTTTCACCTCAGGTCACTACTCCACTTTCCCGTTCCTTCATCCATGTCGAGCCCCGATGTTGTATGCCACACATCCCCAAGCCCACTCAAGCTCCGACACACACATTAGATTCTCTAATTTTGAACATAGCTTTCATTTAGTACAAGCTTATTAACTCAGACACTTCAAGTTAGAAGGAACTCTCTTAGCTAATCTATGTTAGTGCAAATGATAGTTTTCAACTATCACGAATTATATCTTTCCCAAGAACTATCTTTTCAAGATAGCAGTGAGTGTAAATACATTCAGGGTGTACATAGTGTATAGAAACAGAAACTCTCTCAAGATTAATCATCTACTTTGCTTCAAGACAATTTTATGTTTTATTCCTGTACATACTGTAGAATTCTGTGTGAAGCAAATAAATAAGTTGTGTTCTTGTAAACCTTATCTTGTTTACAACAGTATAGCTATGATACTCCCTTTATATAAACAAAATAGTTTACCTGTCAAAGATATTGAATGGGTGATATTATGAACCCGTGGTGTAGGGGTAGCGTGCCTGCCTCTTAGGCCGGCCGCAAAATGAGACGCAGATCCGTGAGGTGACGCCGGATGACTCACGGTGAGTTTCTGCGAACCACAGAGCTGACTGGACCGACGCATGTTACGGCGCAGGGTGACGTGACGCAGTTGCTGCGCGTGGTGACCCTGCGGACCGCAGTCTCTCTTCCGCAGTTTCCTGCAAGACTCACGGTGATTTTGGTTATTCATATTGTTGATAAACCATTTTCCTGACTCAGGAATTCTTTTTGAAATATCATATTAAATGTATTTTTTGTCTAAACCACCATAAACTATATACTGTGTTTTGAGGAAGAAATTTAATGTACAATATAAAGCAACAGAATACCAATTTATTGCAGTTAAATGTTTTATCTATTGATGAATGCAAAAATAATTGTTTTGAAATGAGAAATTCCAAAAATAAACTCATGTGACAAATACAAATTATTTGTAATGACTAAACTGAGACATACAGATTGAAAACAACTTATTTCCATACACAATAAAGTGCGTTTTAGTGAGAAAAATATGTAACAAATAATGTGTCGAAATCATGATGAGGAGGTATGAGAGAAGGAAGTAATTATGAGGTTTTTTTTTCTTTTTACAAGTTGCCTTACGTCGCACCGACACAGATAAGTCATAAACTGCGTACTGAAACTGCGATCCAACTTGCGACGATTGTCGTTGTAACTCACTCTGCCGTGAAGGATTCGACGTGAGTCACCCTGCGTCACCTCACGGACCTGCGTCTCATTTTGCGGCCGGCCTTACCCGGAGGTCCCGGGTTTGATTCCCGGCCAGGTCAGGGAATTTTACCTGGACCTGAGGGCTGGTTCGAGGTCCAATCAGCCTACGTGATTAGAAATGAGGAGCTGTACGACGGTGAGATAGCGGCCCCGGTCTAGAAAGCCAAGAATAACGGCCGAGAGGATTCGTCGTGCTGACCACACGACACCTCGTAATCTGCAGACCTTCGGGCTGAGCAGCGGTCACTTGGTAGGCCAAGGCCCTTCAAGGGCTGTAGTGCCATGGGCTTTGGTTTGATATTATGAACAGCTGTAAAAATCATATTAATACTTAAAATCTGCCTTCAACACATTAATAAAATTTAAAATGTTTCCTGAACTTATATTAGTGCAGCCCTCGTCTACTCGTTCCAGCTGCTGTGCTTGAACTGAACTGGGTCGTTGGTCTCAACAGTATCGTGAAGCTTGTCAGATGAACCAGTTTGGTTTGTAAGCAGAATGCAGTTGTAGTCCATATCAGTTCAGGTGGATCATCTTTCAGATGTACCAAAATATTCTTGAAGAAAAATTCTTAAGAGCATATTCATAGCCTGTAGGCCTACTGAAGAATTCAAATAACCAATTCCTTTTTTTTGTAAACAAAATATTCACTTCTTTTGTCTCCAATTTTTTAGCGTCCTACTAGACTTCATCCCGAATAGTTGCCGCGCATTCAAGTTTATAAATAAATAAATAAATAAATAAATAAATAAATAAATAAATAAATAAATAAATAAATAAATAAATAAATAAATAAATAAATAAATAAATAAAAATAAAAAATATTCTTTTAAATCGATCCTAGTGTTCACTAGAAATAATTATTTCATCATTTCCATTTGTTATTAGAGCAATCACATTTGTAAAACCGTTATGTGGCGTCGATAACCTCGATGTGTGGCCCCTTAATATAGCTATTATTATCCTCATCATCAAAACACTTACTTGAGTCAGCTAATCCCAGATTCAGAAACACGAAAATAAAAAACAAGCAAACAGAACCGCTAGCCCGAGGTAAGCCCAACAGATAAACTACAGTTTCATATCCACAGAAATCTGAGGGAAAATCCAGCAGATATGGAGTAACTTACCCTAGCGTGCTTATTTCTTATATGAGTTCTTTTTATTGATTTCCCCATCATAAAGGTCATCTTTGCAGCAAATAAATGGAGAAATGAAGCAAAATTAGTGGAAAATCGAATTCGGTCATCGAAAGTATCACAATCGCATCGTTTCGACTGCCAGTTAACTTGTAAATTATTGTTAGTCTGATAGTGATCTCGTAAGATAATAAATTATTCTAATATTACAACTCACCCACAAGTGTTACGTAAATGTACCATTAAATATGTAAATTACAATAATAATCGTTATTGTAATACAATCCTCGAAAATAAATTTCATCAATATTTTAAATGTCCATACTTCCATAATATGCATACATATACTATACCGAGTTTGATAGCACAGTTCACGCACGCAGTCTACAGTTCATTACCTACAAATATTTACACAGTCCATGAAATGGTAAATTAGTGACTTTTTTTTTTTTTTGCTAGGGGCTTTACGTCGCTCCGACAACAATATCAAGCCCATAACATCATGAAGACGGCGCTGATTGTCAACTGGTACCGTGTCTGGAGTAATGCATCGAATCGTGCAGTTCCCGAAACACCTCGGGACACATGGTACAGGGTAATTAATGATAAAATACCCACAAATAGTAAGCTACACCGCATCCATATGAAAGAAAGCGATTTGTGTACGGTATGTAGGAACTGTAGTGATACCATACATCACAGACTTGCTCAGTGTGAAGTCATCAAAAAGAAGTGGAGAAAATTTACGGGGCTAATACAAAACGACGACTTGTCCGAAGAAGAGGAAGTGCCTCGGGAAATATGCCAGTAAACTACCTGGCCTATGTTAAGCAAGTGCAAGTGCGGTTCCACAAAATGAGCGCTCCGGCATACAGCGTGAACGTGAAAAAGGAATAGTGAATCAATTGAATGTGCAAATATTCTTTTCAGTTAAGAAATCTGCAAAAAAGTGTCATATCTTATTTAGTTCACGAACTTCAGGCAACAGGAAGTTGCAAAGATGCAAAGATTGTTTTTGATTGTGTTTATCTTTCTCTATTTTCTGTGTTCATTTTGTTAAACGGTTGGAAATTATTATCTATGTATTAACTGTTGTTTGTAAATAAATCTGTTTATAAAAAATCCACGACTTCTAAACACTCCACTCCACACAGACCAGCCTTTTCCCACATTCTGAATTGAGGCTCTCGTACTTTTCAACGGACACTGGCACTTCTCAAACTTGCCGATGAGACAGGAGGCCTCTGTTATATAAACACGACATGTTGTTGTCATAATAGTCCAGTCCCCATCCCATTAGGCATTTGTATAATCTACTTAGGATTCTTTTCAGCATTGTACAGATTTATTTTAGTTAATCCTTACACTTTATTGGAGTGTGGGGGTGAATTTACTTTCGACAGATTTTATGCAGCAGTGTACTTAAAGAAGCATACGTAATCCGATATTTATTTATTTATTTATTTATTTATTTATTTATTTATTTATTTATTTATTTATTTATTTATTTATTTACTACTAGTGGTTTAAAGTCGCACTAACGCGTAAAAAGTATTCGGTGACGCAGGGATCGGAAAGGACCAGAATTGGGAAGGCAGCGGCCGTGGCCTTAATTAACATAAAACCCAGCTTTTGCTGGGATACCACGGAAAACCATTTTTAGGGCTGCCGATGGTAGGGTTCGAACCCAGCATCTCCCTAATGCAATGTCACAGCTAAGCGACCCTAACCGTCTGGCCAACCTGCTCAGTCAATCAGATAGTTAAGTCTGTTGTATGCCGGGCTGAGTGGCTCAGACGGTTAAGGCGCTGGCCTTCTAACCCCAACTGGGCAGGTTCGATCCTGGCTCAGCCCGGTGGTATTTGAAGGTGCTCAAATACGACAGCCCCGTATCGGTAGATTTACTGGCACTTAAAAGAACTTCTGCGGGACTAAATTCCGGCACCTCGGCGTCTCCGAAGACCTTAAAAAGTAGTTAGTGGGACGTAAAGCAAATAAATGCATAAGTTTGTTGCATAATATTTCTTTATACATTTATTTGTGTAACTTACATGATATATGAAATCTAATAATTTCTTAATGATCTTTTTTATACCACCAGTTGTATAATTCTTCCCCAATGAAATAAAAGCACGTGTTATTGAATACATTTATACTAAAATCTCGAAATTTGTATGACCAAATAGCTACATTCAATGTGGACATAAAATCAAAAAATGCCGAAAGGTATTGAACCAAGGAACACATCGCATAAATAATTATCTACATAAATTACTTTGGCTAGGATTTGAATACAAATGAAAACGGGTAAAGAAAACAACCGATTTTAGAATGGTTTTCCGGAACTACATTTAGGCCAGAAGTGATTTTCGAATACTTTTTAGATTGATAGACTCACAATTTGAAACATTTTTGGGCCCTTTCACCCCTCAACATTCGGCACAATTTTGGAAATTGCGTAATTTTACTGTACATTAAACAAGGCCATGGCCACTTCCTTCCAAGTCCTAATCCTATTCTATCACAGCCGAAAACTAATGTGAAATAGTGCGACGTTTACAAAAATTAGGATCACAACATTACCGGGTAGCCAGTGGCAGTGTTGTCCATGTAGTTGAGATGACCTCCATTACCCTCCATTCGTTACAATATTCAATATTATGACACGTAATACTTTTCTCTATAAGAGTATCGTATGATTTCTTCTTCATTCCTTAGAGGCACTGTGTTTGTTATAACAACGGATGTAAGCCTTCGTCGTAAAAGTAAAGCAATGTTATAAGAATACATACAGTTTGTACGTGTATGTATTTCTTCATATACAGTTCTTCTTACGAAATATGCATAAGTAGATATCCTAGGTTCAAGAATAGGAAAATAATATTATCTTTAAACTAGATTTCAACTACAATTTTCATAGATAATAAAATTCAAAATAAAATAAAAAATAATAGAACGATGACATGTTTTTATAAAATGGCATTTTCTCATCGGCATGGTCATAATAACAAAGCACTACTTTTGACAAGTATACAGTCTACCTTGTAAACAGGCATAGTTCTGTCTAGACCTTAGAAATATATGGTAAGTTTAAAATTGCAATCTAACATAATAATAATAATAATAATAATAATAATAATAATAATAATAATAATAATAATAATAATAATAATTTTACTTCCCACTAACTACTTTTACGGTTTTCCTTTCGCTACGATTAAGTACACTGTACAATCATTGTTACAGTCATGTGTAACATACTAAGTAAGATTGCTTTCTTGTTCATTAAAAACAAGTACACCGGGCGAGTTGGCCGTGCGTGTAGAGGCGCGCGGCTGTGAGCTTGCATCCGGGAGATAGTAGGTTCGAATCCCACTATCGGCAGCCCTGAAAATGGTTTTCCGTGGTTTCCCATTTTCACACCAGGCAAATGCTGGGGCTGTACCTTAATTAAGGCCACGGCCGCTTCCTTCCAACTCCTAAACCCTTCCTATCCCATCGTCGCCATAAGACCTATCTGTGTCGGTGCGACGTAAAAGCCCCTAGCAAAAAAAAAAAAAACAAAAAAAACAGTACAGTTCTACCAAATTATCTTATACTCGTAATTGTTCTTAATATTGTATTGGTACCTTTTCCTAACTCGAATGACGTTTACACACATTTTGATGGATGATAATCGCAAAGTCTAAATTATCCCGTTTGCGGACCATGTTTACCAAGACTTTTTTCCTTGGCGTATCGTGTACTTACTGCTGTTTCAATTTGTGCTATTAATTGTGATACACCCTGTATATTTTGTTGGCAATGAAGAAAAGCATTCGCCGGACTGAGTGGCTCGGACGGTTGAGGCGCTGGCCTTCTGACTGCAACTTGGCAGTTTCGATCCTGGCTCAGTCCGGTGGTATTTCAAGGTACTCAATTACGTCAGCCTCATGTCGCCCTGCAAGACAAAAATTTCGGCACCTCGATTTCTCAGAAAACCGTCAAAAGTGATTAGTGGGACGTAAAAAATATTAACATTCTTATTAAAGTAGTAGAAAATTCAACTGAAAATCCCACGCAAGCAACACCAGGAATCAAACCACGGTCGCCGGGACGAAAGGAAAACAGCTAAGCCGCTACACCACACTGTTTCCCAATAATAACAATAATACAACATATTTTTATATAAAATTTACACTGGGCAAAGGAAACATAGAAACTTCTTCGGAGGTTTGGATGTAAAAACTGAACGGTCAGCAATGGCCGGAGAAATGTTCCTGGTAGTTTCATTGATTAATGATAGCCCAATTATTCGACCATTTGAGTCTTCTGTTCGCTTCTCAGGCAACGCGACAAGGCTTCACAAGACAAATGGAAAAACGTAGTTTTCTTGTGAGTGGAATTACGAGGTTTTCATCCCCTAGCATCGATATATATAAGAATATTATTTATGCAACAATTACTGTTGTGCTATGTGCACTGCCGCTGAAAAAAGTGAAGTGGATTTCGAAATCAAATCATCCCTTAGCAACGATATATATAAGAATATTATTACTGCAACAATTAGTGTTATGCTATTTGCATTGCTACTGAAAAGAAATGAAGTGGATTTCGAAATTAAATCATCCCCTAGCAACGATATATATAAGAATATTATTAATACAACAATTAATGTTGTGCTATATGCACTGCTACTGAAAAAACTAAAGTGTATTTCGAAATCAAAAATTAAAAAAGGGCAATGCAAGCGTAAGGAACCGTTTTTATATGGCGTCCACCTTGCCAAATAGGATGTACTGTACAAACTGTCACCTATATTAGGCTGAATAGTTCGAAAAATGGACCCTGCGTAGTGGTAGACAAAAAAATGAAATCAAAACATGGTTTTATTAAAAATGAACAGGCTAGCCTTTTTTCTGAACTGATCACCGAAAACAGTTAGAAGCTATGATAAAATCGCGTATCCCTTGAGACGACCCCGCGCACACCTAGTGGTACGCGTACCACATTTTGATCACCTCTACTCTACACTCTTAACATTTACGCCTGTAGTTAAAAAATAATAAATCATACATACCATACTCCGGAGCAAAACGCTGGTAATTTCACGATTGAAAAGACTTAAATATTCGATCGTTTGATGAAACATTCTCACGGGCCGCCAATTGGCCATCACTGCTGCATAGCATCATTAATCCGGATTAATATGGGGTCGTTGCTCTCTGTGTCAATAAACATCGGAATTAAAATAACCGATGTTATTGAAAACGTTTGCTTAGGAAAGAAACGCGTCATAAATATGCAAGTACGTGGTTATCGAGACCGTGAACATGGCCGCGGGATCTCCAGTTTTACGTGGGCGAACCATATGGACGTGACTTTACAGTTCAAAAGTCCCAGATGCATAGACCAGGATTCAAACCGCGGCCACCTTGGTGATAAACCAGTGACTGTGCCGCGCGTATATTGACACGTTAGGTAACACAAATCTATGTATATAAAATAACTTGTCCTGACTGACTGACTGACTGACTGACTGACTGACTGACTGACTAACGGTTTCATCATCGCCGAGCAAAAACTACTGGACATAAAGAAATGAAATTTTGGGGATGCATTCATATTAACATGTAGGTGCTCGCTAAGAGAGGATTTTTAGATATTCCTTCACTAAGGGGGTAAAATTTTAAAATAAGTGTATCTATATCTTAAAAATTTTAAAGTTTACAGATTTAAAAATTGGTATTTAGAATCTATTCTAAAAATAAAGACACACTACTTTTTGTTTTCGGAAAATTCCAATAGGAAGGGCGAAAGCGGGTGAAATAGGGGTTGAATGGTTTTAATGAGGGTACTTATATCTCAGAAACTGAAGATATTACAGACCTGAAAATTGATATTTGGGATCTTCTTTAAAAATAAAGACACGTATTTTTTGTTTTTGGAAAATCCAATTAATGGGAGTGACAAGGGGGGTTAATATTTAAAATGAGTGTATTTATATCTCATAACTTCTAAAGTGTACAGATGTAAAAATTGGAATATAGAATAAATAGAGAAATAGAGAGACACGTATTTTTGTTTTCGGTAATTCCGAATGGGGGTGGGGGGTGTGAAAAATGGTGAGAAATGGGTTGAATGCCTTAAATGAGGATACTTATATCTCAGAAACAGAAGATATTACAAATCTGAAAATTGGTATTTTGAATATCCTGTAAAAGTAAAGAAACATAGGTGATTTGTTTTTGGAAAGGCCTCTTAAGGGTAACTAGTGGGTGAATTTTTAAAATGAGCATTTCTCCAGTATATCTAAAGACTTAACATGTTACGGAAGTGAAAACTAGTAATTTTTATTTCTTTTTAAAATAAAGAAACATATACTTTGCTTTTTCTAAAAAACACTTGGGTACAGAGGTAAAAATGACTGAAAATGGGGTTGAATACTTTTAATTAGGATACTTATATATAAAAACTTACCTGGAGGCCCCGGGTTCGATTCCCGTCCAGGTCAGGGATTTTTACCTAGACCTGAGGGCTGGTTCGAGGTGCACTCAGCCTACGTGATTAGAATTGAGGAGCTATCTGACGGTAAGATAGCGACCCCGGTCTAGAAAGCCAAGAATAACGGCCGAGAGGATTCGTCGTGCTGACCACACGACACCTCGTAATCTGCAGGCCTTCGGGCTGAGCAGCGGTCGCTTGGTAGGCCAAGGCCCTCCAAGGGCTGTAGTGCCATTGGGTTTGGTTTGGTTTGGTTTGGTTTGGTTTGGTTTGGTTTGGTTTGGTTTGGTTTGGTTTGGTTTGGTTTGGTTTGGTTTGGTTTGGTTTGGTTTGGTTTATATATAAAAAGCTGAAGACGTAACAGACGTGAAATTTGGTATTTGGAATCCACTTCAAAAATATAGGAATACGTCATTTTCTATTTCCTAAAATACACCTAAAGGGGGGGGGGAGGGAAATTGAAAAATTAGTTGAATTATTTGTATGAGCATACTTTTATTTCAAAAGTGAAAGATTTCGCATTCGTGAAAATTGGTATATGGAATCTGGTTTAAAATTAAAGAAACAGGTATTCTCGGAAAATCCAATGAAGGGGGAGGTGAAAGATTCGAATTATTAATAGAATTAATTTTATGAGGATACTTGCATCTAATAAAAACTAAAGATTTTACAGACGTGAAAACTGGTATTTGGATCTCCTTTAAAATCAAAGGAAAAAGCGTTTTGGGGGGAAATTATCTTGGGGGGCGGAGTGAAAAGGAGTTGGATTTCTTTTATGAGGACACATATCTCAAAAACTGAAGATGTTAGAGTCATGATAATTGGTATTTAGAAGATTCTTTACTATTAAAGAAACAAGTACTTTTAACGGGAAATTCACTTAATGTGGGGGGGAGGGTTAAAGGAGGTGAACAAAGTGAATTATTTTTATGGGGATACCTATATCTCAGAACTGAAGGTAACAGACGTGAACATTGGTATTTTTAATCTCCTTTAAACAACATAAGAAAATACGCCTCTTTGGGAGGGGGGGAGGTGAGAAAGGAGTTGAGGCCAATTTATTTTACTGTTCATAATGTACTTATTCTTATCATAAACTGGTCATTTTTATCTTTCCTGGTTTTGTTTTCAAGAACCATCCTTTCCTTTGGAGAACATAAAGTTAGATTACAGTACATTCACCTGGCATATAAATCAAAATTTCAACATATTTGAAATAAACGATAAGAATGATAATGATCTCGATAATAAGGTCAATAATTCACGGAAGTGTATCATTCGTGTCATCAGAAATCTCGTGCACTTGCCTACGTGCGACGATGTTGCTGGTCACATTGTCAGCAATGACAATGGCTCCAGATGTAATTTACTGCCAAGTAGCGGTCTTGCATTTTTTGTGGGTTCCAGACCATCGATAATAATAATAATAATAATAATAATAATAATAATAACCGAAATTCAACTAATATAACCACCCTAATAATAATAATAATAATAATAATAATAATAATGTTCTGGACCGTCGTCAAATGTGCGGAAACGGTTCCTGGCCGGGTAATGACTACGACTGCAGTCCGGCAGCGGGTTCAGTACCGCCAAGGCACCCAAGACGACACCACGCCGGATCTCCTCAAGGATTTGATCCATATTAAAAATGCTTATAAAAAAGATGGCAAGGATTTAGGGACCCAACTCACCGGGTGAAATACCTGGACCTAGACCGAGAAGTACGAAAGCGATTGCTGGAAAAAAAGATTTTAAAATGGGAGGAACTTTGCCGTAATTTCTCAGAAAACGAGTCTGATCACGAATTTTGGCTGATTCTCTCAGAAAACTATTTTGATCACGAATTTCGGCGGATCATATTTAAAACGTTAAGCATTCAATTATAAATTTCATTATAATAAGGTAGCGAAGCACGGGTATCTTGTTAGTCTATACATATATAATAACATGTCCTGACTGACTGATTGACGGACTGAATGACTGACAGATTCATCATCGCTGAGCCAAAACTACTGGACATAAAGAAATGAAATTTTGGGAATACATTTATATTAGTGTGTAGGTGCTGACTGAGAGAGGATTTTTGGATATTCCGTCGCTGAGGGGGTGAAAAAGGGGGTGAATTTTTTAAAATGAGGATTTCTACATCTCAAAAACGTAAATTTTACAGATGTAAAAATTGGTATTTAGAATCTCTTTTAAAAATAAAGTATCACGTATTTTTTTTCGGAAAATCTCATTAGGGATGATAAAAAAGGGGTAAAAGGGGCTGAACACCTATTATGAGGAGACTTATATCTCAAAAACTGAAGATGTTACAGACATGAAACTTGGTATTTGGAATCTGCTTTGAAAATAAGGAAATACGTATTTTTGTGTTTTTGGATAATACGATGAATAGGGGGTGAACAGAAGTGACAAACGGGGTGAAATTTTAAAAATACTATATCTGCAAATTATCTCAGTCACGTAACACATTACAGATTTGAAGCCAGGTGTTTGAAATTTCCTGTAAAATTAAAGAAACGTAAGTATTTTTTCGGAAAATCCACTGAAGGGAAACTGAAAAAGGGGGAGAATTTTGAAAATTAGGCTATCTACAGTATATCTCAAAAACTTAACATGTTGCAGACGTGAAAATTGTTATTTGGAATCTCCTTTAACAATAAGGAAACACATATTCGTCGGTTTTCGGAAAATACTTTAACGGGTGGGGGGGGGGGGTGAAAGAATTAAAAAATTAGTTGAATTTTTTATGAGAATGTATGTGTATATACCAAAAATTCTAAGGATGTTGCATGCGTGAAAACTGGTATTTGTAATGTCCTTTAAAAATAAAGGAACACGCATTTGGGTGGGGGGGGATCAACTTCGTAGGGGGAATAAAACGGAGATGATTTCCCTTTACGAGGATTCATATATCTCAAAAACTGAAGATTTTACAGTCGTGATAATTGGTATTTGGAAGGTCTTTTAAAGAAACGGATACTGTTTGTTTGTAGAAAATTCACTTGAGTTGGGAGTGTGAAAGGAAGTAAAAAAAAATTGTATTTGTTTCTGGATAACTTATATCTCAAAACTGAATGTGACAGACGTGGAAACTGGTATTTGGAATCTAATTTAAAAGTGAAGAAACACACATTTTTGGGTGGGGGAACCAACATAATGGGCGGACGTGGAGTGACACAAGGAGTTTAATTCTTTTCATGAGGATACAGGTACGTGTGCCTTTTTGTTTTCGGAGAACGCACTTAACGGGGGATGAAAAGGAGTAAAAATAGTTGAATTATTTTTATGAGGATATATATATCTTTTAAACTGAAGATGTTACGTACGTGAAAATTGGTATTTGGAATCTCCTTTAAAAATAAAGTAACCCGTATTATTGTTTTCGGAAAATACAGTTAGATGGGGTTTGGGGTTGAGAAAGGACTGATGAAGGGTTTGAATTCATTTTATGGGGATACTTATGTATATAGCCGGGATGAGTCGCTCAGACGGTTAAGGCGCTGGCCTTCTAACCCCAACTTGGCAGGTTCAATCCTGGCTCAGTCCGGTGGTATTTGAAGGTGCTCAAATATGACAGCCCCGTGTCGGTAGATTTTCTGGCACGTAAAAGAACTCCTGCGGGACTAAATTCTGGCACCTCGGCGTCTCCGAAGACCTTAAAAAGTAGTTAGTGGGACGTACAACAAATATTATTATTATTATTATTATTATTATTATTATTATTATTATTATTATTATTATTATTATTATTATTATTATTATTATTATTATTATTACTTATGTATATATCAAAACCTGAAGATGTTACAGATGTGGCAATAGGTAATTGGAATCTCCATTAAAAATTAAAAAATCATGTATTTATTTTTTTGACTTGAGAGAAGACTATTTCCCACATGCACAGTTCTATGTCGCATGATCGTCTTAGCTCCAAAAGATAATACCACAAACATGGTTTAAAAAGAATTTCTGGGGTAAATGGAACTCAATTTTTGGGTGAGTTTTTATACTTTAGGTAATTTCAGATAATGTCTTAGTATCCACGCGAGCGAAGCCCCGGGTAATTGCTAGTCTACATATATATAAAATAACTTGTCCTGACTGACTGACTGACTGACTGACTGACTGACTGACTGACTGACTGACTGACTGACTGACTGACTGACTGACTGACTGACTGACTGATTCATCATCGCCGAGCCAAAATTACTGGACATAAAGAAATGAAATTTTGGGGATACATTCATATTACCATGTAGGTGCTCGCCAAGGGAGGATTTTTGGATATTCCGTCGCTAAGGGGGTGAATTTTTAAAATGAGGATATCTAAATCTCAAAATAGTGAAAGTTTACAAACGTAAAAACTGGTATTTGTAATCTCTTTGGAAATAAAGAAAGATGTATATTTTGTTTCGGGAAAATACCATTATGGGGGTGAAAAATGGGGGAAAATGGGTTGTACACCTTTTATGAGGTGACTTATATATCAAAACTTAAGATGTTACAGACATGAAAATTGAAATTTGGAATATCCTAATAAAGAAACACGTATTTTGCGAGTAATAGGTGGTGAACAGGAGTGAAAATCGGGCTGAATTTTAAAAAGACTATATCTGCAAATTACCTCAAACACGTAACATAGTACAGATTTGAAAACTGGTATTTGGAATTTCCTGTAAAAGTAAAGAAACATAAATATTTTATCGGAAAATCCACTTGCGGGGAACAGAAAAAGTTGGTGAATTTTTAAAATTAGCGTATCTACAGTATATCTCAAAAACTTAATATCTTGCAGACGTGAAAGTTGGGATTTGGAATCTCCTTTAAAGAAAAGGAAACACGTATTCTTTGGTTTTCGGAAAAAACCATCGGGGGCCGGGGGTGAACGAATTGAAAAATTTGTTGAGGTACTTGAATGATAATGTATGTATATATTACCAAAAAATCTAAGGATTTTACAAACGTGGATACTGGTATTTGGAATCTCCTTTTAAAATTAAGGAACACGCATTTGGTGGGGGGGGGGTGAATCAACTTGATAGGGGGATGAAAACTGAGACGAATTCATTTACGAGGATACATATATCTTAAAACTGAAGATTTTACAGTCGTGATAATTGGCACTTGGAAGCTCCTTTATAAATTAAAAAAAATCGGTTTTCGGAAAAAAAAATTACGGTGGAGGCTCAAAGGAAGTGAAATTTTAAATTATTTTTATGGAGAAACCTAGATCTCAAAAACTTCAAGTTAAATACGTGAAAATTTGTATTTGGAATCACCTTTAAAAATAAAGAAACACGCATTTTTTGAAGTAGGTTGGAAATCAACTTAACTGACTGGGGTGAAAAATTAGTTGAATTCTTCTTATGAAGATACATATATCTCAAAAACCGAAGATGTTAAAGGCATGAACATTTGTATATGGAATCTCCTTTCAAAGTAAAGAATCGCGTGTTCTTTTGTCTTCGGAAAATCCACGTAAAGGGGGTGAATGAATTGAAAAAGCAGTTTAATTATTTGTATGAGGATACTTATATCTCAAAAACTAAAGATGTTAAAGACGTGAAAATTTTTATTTGGATTCTCCTTCAAAATAAAGAAACATGCACTTTTGGCGAGGGGAGAATCAAGTTAACAGGTAGAAAGGGGGAGGGTGAAAGAGGAGAGAATTACGTTTATGAGGATACTTATATCTCAAAAACTGTAGATGTTACAGACGTTAAAATTAGTATTTGTAATTTCCTTTAAAAACAAAGAAACACGCATTTGTTTTTTCGGAAATTTTACGTAAGGGGTATGGGGTTAAAAATAAATAAATAAATAAATAAATATATAAATAAATATATAAATAAATAAATAAATAAACAAATAAATAAATAAATAAATAAATAAGGAGTTGAAATATGCTTATGAGGATACGTTATCTTAAAAAGCTGAAGGTGTTTCAGACGTGAAAGTTGGTATTTTGAACTTCCTTTCAAAATTAAGGAACACGTATTTTTTGTTTTCTGAATGTCCACTTAAGACGGGAGAGGAGTGGAAAGAAGTAAGAAGAAGTTGAATTATTCTTATGAGTATACATTTATCTCAAAAACTGAAGGTGTTACAGACGTACAGATATGAAAACTGGTATTTGGAATTTTCTATAAAAATAAAGAAACACGTATTTTTTGTTTTCGAAAAATCCATTTAAGGGGCTGAAAAGAATTGGAAAAGCGGGTAAATTTGTAAATGAGTACCGGTATATCTACATTATATGTCGAAAACTTAACACGTTAGAGACAAGAAACTTGATATTTGGAAAGTCCTTTAAAATACATTAACATACACCTTTTTGTTTTCGGAGGAGGCACTTAACGGGGATGGAAAGAAGTAATATGTAGTTGAATAATTATTTATGAAGATACTTAAAGACAGAAGTTGCAACAGACGTTAAAATTGGTATTTGGAATCTCCTTTACAACTGAAGAAACATGTATTTTTGATATCGGAAAATACACTTGGATGGGTGTGGGGAAGCACTGATCAAGGGGTGAATTCTTTTTATTGGGATACTTATGTATATCTAAAAACTGAAGATATTACAGATGTGGGAAAAGGTATTTGGAATCTTCTTTAAAAGTATGGAAACATGTATTTAGTTTTTCGACTTGAGAGAAGACGGCTTCTCACTTATACAGTTCTATGTCGCGTGCTCGTCTTAGCCGCAAAAGGTAATACCACACACATGGTTTACAAAGAATTTCTGGGGTAAATGAAACTCAGTTTTTTGGTTAGTCTTTATGCTTTAAGTATTTTCAGATAATGTCTTAGTACAATGCAGAGGAACGATTACTTTGATCAAATTACGAAATCCACGCGAGCGAAGCCGCGCGTAATTGCTAGTGTTAAATATATCCATAAGAAACAAATTATGCACATATAAACTGAATTAATTTTGGCCTCGTATTTTGTAACAAATTGCACGGGGCTATTTCGAAGACACGAGTGCACGTTTTGAAATAAACTACGTACTTTCGATAGATGGGGCTCCTTGGCTGAGTGGTCAGTGTACTGGTCTCTGGTTCAGAGGGCCACAGGTTCGCTTCCTGCATTCTTGCTTTGTTTGGTTAATTTCCATAGCTCGGAGGTTGGGTGCTTATGTTGCCCTCAATACCCATTTACATGTAACACATAACACAACAAACCACTGCAGAAACACGCAATAGTAAATACATCCATCCACGTAGTGTTGGCACCACGAAGGTCATCCGGTCGTAAAATGGCGACCAGGGGAAACTGAGAAAAGGCCAGGAAGGTGAAGAAGAAGAAGTAGTACAGTTGAAATTAAGTACTTTGTCAGTATGGGTTGGAAGTTTTATTGATGACATTTAATTTCATAATTTTAAACAAATTTACATATGTTGACGGCCATGGGTTCCACCGCCCATTTTACAAAAATAACAAATGATGCCAACCGTATGCTCGGGTTCATAATAAGGTGTTCTAAATTATTTATTCAATCATCAATAGTTTTTCACTTTTTACTAGCCTTGTTATGAGTAAATTAGAAATGCATCCGTAATTTTGGACCCATTCGAAAAAGGAACAAATACATGTTATTGATTTTGTTCAAAACAAGTTTTTGCGGTATCTGTATTATGAAACAAAAGTCATTTTTCCCTTTTGGTACATCAAGCCGGTATTTCAGGAGTACCTTTAACATCACGTCGTTGCGTAACAGAACAATTATTATCTCGTTAAAAACATTTCAAAAAATTGTAAACAATAAATTTAATTCTATAGGACTGTTAAATTTTATCTCCTCTCGTGTTCCACGAGTTAGAGCTCGCAAGAACACGGTATTTCACGTTCAAATATCCAGAATATCTCATCACTTAAATTCACGCTTTATTAAAATGTTACGTTTTAACAGCACATTTCCTGCAGGAAGAGATTTATTTTTAGAATCTCACACTGTCATTAATACACGTTTAAAAGCCTACGTTTCTAATTTATAAATTCAGACTTGTTTTAATAACCGGTGCTCCTCGAGGTATGTATTATTAGAGTCACTTATTACTTTAATTATATCTGTCTATTAATTCCTGTATTTTCATGGTATAGAAATATCCTTGATGTACTTTAGATCGTTACTTTCCCTGTATACGTATTTTCTTCGTTTCATTCTTCTTCCTTGGCCTTATTTTCATTATTTTTATTTTGTGTTGTATTTTACTTATGTATTTTTTTTGCTAGGGGTTTTACGTCGCACCGACACAGGTAGGTCTTGTGGCGACGATGGGATAGGAAAGGCCTAGGAGTTGGAAGGAAGCGGCCGTGGCCTTAATTAAGGTACAGCCCCAGCATTTGCCTGGTGTGAAAATGGGAAACCACGGAAAACCATCTTCAGGTCTACCGATAGTGGGATTCGAACCTACTATCTCCCGGATGCAAGCGCACAGCCGCGCGCCTCTACGCGCACGGCCAACTCGCCCGGTTACTTATGTATTATAAGTATTGTTGTGTCATTCAGTTACTGTAATAGGCCAACGGTCTGTGTGCTTTCAAAGACACAAAATAAATAAATAAATAAATAAATAAATAAATAGTCCGCCTCTGTGGTGTAGTGGTTAGTGTGATTAGCTGCCACCCTCGGAGGCCCGGGTTCGATTCCCGGCTCTGCCACGAAATTTGAAAAGTGGTATGAGGGCTGGAACGGGGTCCACTCAGCCTCGGGAGGTCAACTGAGTAGAGGTGGGTTCGATTCCCACCTCAGCCATCCTGGAAGTGGTTTTCCGTGGTTTCCCACTTCTCCTCCAGGCGAATGCCGGGATGGTACCTAACATAAGGCCACGGCCGTTTCCTTCCCTCTTCCTTGCCTATCCCTTCCAATCTTCCCATCCCTCCACAAGGCCCCTGTTCAGCATAGCAGGTGAGGCCGCCTGGGCGAGGTACTGGTCATTCTCCCCAGTTGTATCCCCGACCAAGAGTCTGAAGCTCCGGGACACTGCCCTTGAGGCGGTAGAGGTGGGATCCCTCGCTGTGTCCGAGGGAAAGCCGACCCTGGAGGGTAAACAGATGATGATGATGATGATGATGATGAAATAAATAAATAAATAAATAAATAAATAAATAAATAAATAAATAAATAAATAAATAAATAAATAAATAAATAAATTTCCGCCAGTGGGACAGTAGATGTGCTCAGCTAGGGCTCGCCTTACGACGCTTGGCCCTTTAACTTTGAGACACTGCCGAAAAGAATGTTAAAAGGTGGTTTTGGGCTTTTTGGAATTTCGCAAAGCCGCTCTTTTTTCTCGTATGAGTTTTAGATCATTTTGAAGCCATTTGTTTTCCATACGTCGCGAAATGTCATGAAAGAACCATTTCACATCTCCCACCACATTTTTTCAAATGTTCATTACTTGATTCATTTTTCGCCATATACTTGTAGAACTATCTGAGATAAGTCAAACGTCACCCCTCACCACGTGCTACCACGCCGGAGAGAACAGCTACACTGCGCGGCACTGCCATTTTTATTCCTCAAGGTAGTAACACTAGGCTATTTCATCACGTGACGAAGTCGTACTGAGGTCAGACATTGTGATAATAGATTCATTGGTCCTTCCTCTTTAAAATGAGATACTGAACCACCGAGGTGTAGTCTACATATGATTTCGATTTTATAACTTTCACGTCATGTAACGATCACCGCTCAAGGACTGTTCTACAACTATAGACGTATTTTACACTGACTGAGCAAATGTCATGGGATAACAGAGCACTGATGCGCAGGTGTGTTGTCTGCACACCACACGCCCCCTGTGCCAGCGGCAGTTGTATAGGAGACGTTGTGAGCAGTGGCTCTGCATGTGACAGGTGTAACATGGAACATCATCGTGAGCTGACACCGATCGAACGGGGTATGGTGGTCGGTGCCCGACGGATGGGAAATGCGATTTCGGAAGTGGTGCGGGAATTCGCTTCACATGATCAATCGTGTCCAGGGTGTATCGTGAATGGTTGAATGCGGGTATCACCGTCCACAACAGACGAACGACCGGCCGTCCAGCCACCCTTGATGACCGTGACCAGCGACATCTCATGCGGATTGTCAATAGTGACAGACGGGCAACCGTGCAACTAATCACGGCTCAATTCAACACAGGCCGTGCTAGACACGTCCCCCAGTGGACAATCCGTAGGAACATGGGTTCTATGGGGTATGGGAGCCGGCGCCGCACACGGGTGACACTGTTAACCCAACGTCATCGGGCACAACGACGCGCATTTGTCGCCAGTTACCAGGGATGGACACTGGAACAATGGCGTAATGTGATATGGTCGGACGAATCACGATTTCAACAGCACCATGCCGATGAGAGGCACCGTGTGTGGCGCAGACCACATGAAACGATGGATCCCGCCTTCTTCGAAGGTGTGGTCCAGGGCGCTGGTGTCCCTGTTATGGTCTGGGGTAAATTTTCTGGTATGGAATGGGCCCCTAGTTGTTCTGGAAGAGACTGTGAATGGTACGCGGTATGTTGTGCTGCTCGGGGACCAACTCCACCCATTTTTGGCCTTCCAGCGCCCAGACGGTTTTGCGGTGTTTCAAGATGATAACGCGCCGCCACATCGCTCCCACGTCGCCCGGGAATGGTTCCAGGAACATGCAGCGGAGGTCCAACGACTGCCATGGCCACCCAGGAGCCCCGATATCAGCCCTATTGAGCATATCTGGGATGTCCTGGATGCCATGGATCCTGCACCCAAGAACAAACCAGCATTGCCGGCCGCTCCGCAAACGATGTGGTGTCAGCTGCGTCCAGAGGACTACCAGGAACTTGTCGACTCACTTCCACGGCGTCTCACTGCAGTTTGCAGGGCCAGAGGAGACCCCACACGCTATTTGGTGACTATCCTATGACATTTGCTAAGTCAGTGTATATCACAACGCTATGGGCTTGGTTCACCTGTTTATTTATATTAACATGCAACATATGACATTACATTGGTAATACGCTAAGTATTTATTGTTAAACTTTTTTCTTAAAACTTACTACAGTTTGTACGTGCCGTGAAGGCCAAGATTAACATTGGATTGGACATGTATCTTCAGGTTCATTCATTTCGTAAAGGCAATGCCTTGTCGATACAACCATTCGTCTCTATCTTGGGTATCGACACGTAACTTCTGAACCCCATATTTTTCCTTGTTTTCTTTTCCTAGGCCGGCCTCTTCTTTTTTCCCTTCAGAAATATTGGTGATGAATGTGTTGTGTCTAGTGGTATATCCTGTAAATTTGACTTCCATTTTTTGTACTTCCAAATTTGTTTTTCTTTCAGTCCAGCTCCTTCTTGTCGTTTTCCTCATCATCATCATCATCTGTTTACCCTTCAGGTTCGGTTTTTCCCCGGACTTAGCGAGGGATCCCACCTCTACCGCCTCAAGGGCAGTGTCCTGGAGCTTCAGACTCTTGGTCGGGGATACAACTGGGGAGAATGACCAGTACCTCGCCCAGGCGGCCTCACCTGCTATGCTGAACAGGGGCCTTGTGGAGGGATGGGAAGATTGGAAGGGATAGGCAAGGAGGAGGGAAGGAAGCGGCCGTGGCCTTAAGTTAGGTACCATCCCGGCATTCTCCTGGAGGAGAAGTGGGAAACCACGGAAAACCACTTCCAGGATGGCTGAGGTGGGAATCGAACCCACCTCTACTCAGTTGACCTCCCGAGGCTGAGTGGACCCCGTTCCAGCCCTCGTACCACTTTTCAAATTTCGTGGCAGAGCCGGGAATCGAACCCGGGCCTCCGGGGGTGGCGGCTAATCACGCTAACCACTACACCACAGAGGCGGACCTTGTCGTTTTCCTTCCATTTAAAAATATGGAGTTAGTATCAATATCTCTATTGTTAATCACCCCATGATAATACGTAGCACATTATTTCACAAGCCTTTGAGTATCATTTACGAATATGAAAACAGAATACCGATATCCTTAATGGTTTAGACAATATATCCGTGTAACATCTTAGGTCAAAAGGTCTGTATATATAATAACAGGTTCTGACAGACTGATTCATCATCGTGAGCCAAAGCTGCTCGACAAGGGATACATTTACATTACAGTACAGGTGCTAGTTAAGGAAGGATTCTTGAATATTCCGTCATTGAGTGGGTGAAAGGCCGGGGGGAGGGGGTTAATTTCTAAAATGAGTATGTTTATATCTCGAAAGCTGAATACCTTACAGACTTAAAAATTGGTATTAATAATCTCTTTTAAAAATAAATAAACATGTATTTTTAGTTTTCGGAAAAATCTATTTAAGGGGGCGGGAGTGTATAAGGAAGTGACAATGTTGTTGAATCCTTGTCATGAGGACACTTATATCTCCAAAATTGAAGACGTTACACACGTGAAAACTGGTGCATGAAATCTCATTTAAAAATCAAGATAAACGTATTTTTTTTGTTTTTGAAAAAATCTACTTAAGACGAGAGAAAATATGTGAAAAATGGGGCGAATTAAAATGAGTATATATCAGATTCTTAACATGTTACAGACGTAACAATTGTTATTTGAAATCTCCTTTAAAAATAAAGAAACACGTAATTTTTTTTTGTTTTCGGATAATCCACTTAAGGGGGTGGAAAGGAGTGAAAGTGTGGGCGACTTTTGAAAGTAAGTATAATTCAAAAATTTAACATGTTTAAGACATCATCATCATCATCATCATCATCTGTTTACCCTCCAGGTTCGGCTTTTCCCTCGGACTTAGCGAGGGATCCCACCTCTACCGCCTCAAGGGCAGTGTCCTGGAGCTTCAGACTCTTGGTCGGGGATACAACTGGGGAGTATGACCAATACCTCGCCCAGGCGGCCTCACCTGTTATGCTGAACAGGGGCCTTGTGGAGGGATGGGAAGATTGGAAGGGATAGGCAAGGAAGAGGGAAGGAAGCGGCCGTGGCCTTAAGTTAGGTACCATCCCGGCATTCGCCTGGAGGAGAAGTGGGAAACCACGGAAAACCACTTCGAGGATGGCTGAGGTGGGAATCGAACCCACCTCTACTCAGTTGACCTCCCGAGGCTGAGTGGACCCCGTTCCAGCCCTCGTACCACTTTTCAAATTTCGTGGCAGAGCCGGGAATCGAACCCGGACCTCCGGGGGTGGCAGCTAATCACACTAACCACTACACCACAGAGGCGGACATGTTTAAGACATAAAAAATGATATTTTGTACGCCACTAGCAAAAATTTTACAAACCTCTGGGTATCATTTACGAATATGAAAACAGATAACATTTTTTCGCTAGTGGCTTTACGTCGCACGGACACAGATAGTTCGTATGGTGACGATGGGATAGGAAAGGCCTAGGAGTTGGAAGCAAGCGGCTGTGAACTTAATTAAGGTAAAGTCCCAGCATTAGCCTGGCTTGAAAATGGGAACCACGGGAAACCATCTTCAGGGCTGCCGACAGTGGGATTTGAACCTACTATCTCCCGGATGCAAGCTCACAGCCGCGCGCCCCTAACCGCACGGCCAACTCGCCCGGTCGTGTAACATCTTAGGTGAAGAACCCTGTATATAGAGATGTCTCTGAAGCCTCTGTGGCTCAGGCGGCAGCGCGCCGGCCTGTCACCGCTGGCTACCGCGGTTCAAATCCCTGTCACTCCGTGTGAAATTTATGCTGGACAAAGCGGAGGCGGACAGGTTTTTTTCTCCGGGTACTACGGTTTTCCCTGTCATCCTTCATTCCAGCAACACTCTCCAATATCATTTCATTTCACTAATCATTCATTAATCATTACCCCAGAGGAGTGCGACAGTCTTCGGCAGCAGGCACATTCCCTATCCTCGCCGCTACATGGTGCCTCATTCATTCGTTACATTCTTGACCCAGTCGAATGACTGGAAACCGGCTGTGGATTGTCATAGGTATGTCTGTGTTGAATCCGTACAGTCCGCTATGAGTAGCGGCTAGAGCAGCAGTTATGCTGACATGCAGCGCTCCTTGAGAGTAGTTTCTTCTGCTCTGGTTTGCTCATATTGTACCTCCTTGGATTTTCCCCTTTCCCTTCTCCCTCCCTCTTCGACGAGCACATTCAGTTGTGCACTTGTCAATGTGGTCGTGCTGTTCGAAGCTTTCCTTTGATCGTTTCTCGAAGTATTGTCAAATGCAGTGTGTTACTGGGACTTTTCGTCACCATCTATCCGTCTTTCGGAGTTACACGTCTAGTTCTGACGGCAAATGTACCCCTTCAAATAGATTGGTAAGTTGCGTAACTTTATATTCCCTATTGTAAATCTGATTATAACACAGCCATGAAACCGTTTAAGGGTAATGTTCGATTATCCTTCGATCTGAATTTGACTAAGTACAGAAACTACTACCTTATCGGCCTACCTGCATAACACAATTATTTAACCTATTGCATTGATGTGAAAAGGCGTTAGAATATCACTTAATATTTCAAATTACTCAAGTAGTCTCGTGAGGAGAGTGGCCGTTGGCATTCCTGCTCAATACAAATTCCGTTTTAATTTAGATTCCGGCATTGTTTCTCCACACTGGCATTATGGTAATAGAATAAACTATGTATTCAAGTATCATGTATCAGGACAATTATGTATCAACGTATTTATTGCTGTTGCAGTTTTCAGTAGATTTATATTATTTTGATGCTCGACACATACATAATAAATGTACGTGTGAATTTCATCTGATAACCTGTGTTAGTAAAGTGCCTGTTCTGATGTATGTATTCGAGCTAACCGGGGCTAAAATTTTTTGGGGAAGGAGGGGGATCTGCCACATAGGCTGACAAGGGAAGTATCAAGTAAAACAAGTCGAAACCTATCCTGACTTATATTTTTTGGCACAGTGACTTATGCCTCCAGATTTTACTGCAACGCTCTGAAATCGTAGCTAGAATTCTAGTACGCAAGCATGACGGAAGGCACAGCTGGACATCCCTGAGCCAGCTCGGAGTTGTGGTTTGGTGGGGCGTAAGCTTATACGTATTCATGCAGTCTCTCGACCCGCTCTGAAGCTGTCTTGTTTCACTCAGTTGTCAGGCCCTTACAAAAGTATAGCAGACTGGGTCCGCCTCTGTGGTGTAGTGGTTAGTGTGATAAGCTGCCACCCCCGGAGGCCCGGGTTCGATTCCAGGCTCTGCCACGAAATTTGATAAGTGGTACGAGGGCTGAAACTGGGTCCACTCAGCCTCGGGAGGTCCACTGAGTAGTGGGGGTGTTCGATTCCCTCCTCATCCATCCTCGAAGTGGTTTACCGTTGTTTCCCACTTCTCCTCCAGGCAAATGCCGTGATGGTACCTAACATAAGGCCACGGCCGCTTCCTTCCCTCTTCCTTGTCTCTCCCTTCCAATCTTCCCATGCCCCGGCAAGGCCCCTGTTTAGCATAGCAGGTGAGGCTGCGTGGGCGAGGTACTGGTCATTCTACCCAGTTGTATCCCCGACCCAAAGCCTCACGCTCCAGGACACTGCCCTTGAGGTGGTAGAAGTGGGATCCCTCGCTGAGTCCGAGGGAAAAACCAAACCTGGAGGGTATACAGATTAAGAAGAAGAAGAGGAAGAAGAAGAAATGACTGGTATAAATTGCGTGATGATAACACAAGTTTTTTTTGTACACCAAGCACAACGAATTAGAACCTCATTGTGGCACTGTTCTTCACACGTTTCTTTCTTCTTCTCCAAATAATGTTTAGCTGGTACTACGAACTCGGGAGGTGTGTAATTCGTTACAAACCGTGAATATTTTATTATATTTCAAAATCGTGGAGATGAAAACTAAACAGGTGTCAAAGACTCCATTTCAAGGATCGTGTCTCTGTGGTGAACTTCAACTTTAACATCATAACGAGAAGTCAGAATTTCTGTTAATTGGCGGTATTACGGGGTTACCCGTGGAGCAGAAAGAGGCTAAAGAAGGTGCCGGGGTGAATGGGTCTATCTACAATATCAAAATTAATTTAAAACTTAAACTGAAGGTTATATGTTAGCACTTCAGACTTAACAATTTTCATAACAATGAAACATCAGGTACAATGACAATCTTGAAACAAGTCAAGGAAAATACAAGACTAGTGAACTTTACAGATCCTGGGCTTCAAGCCCCTCGCTTCACAACTCCTGAGCTCCCAGCTCAAATTTACCAGAGAGCACAAATTTATTCAAGAGCAAAAATCCCCTAATTCACAGAGCATTCGCTCCCTAAATCACAATATCTAGCCTCCCAGAGGCACACTTCACAGTTACAAAACTTGAAAAAGGGCTAACAGGCTCTCAGGTTTCCAAGCCTACTCAAGGCAACATCAACTTACAACCACTGGCCTCTCAAGGCACTACTTCTGTCTGTCTGTCTGTCTGTCTGTCTGTCTGTCTGTCTGTCTGTTAGGTCATCAGCCCAGAGGCTGGTTGGATCCTCAAATAGCATGACCAAAGGCTATGCAGTTATAGGGAAACCACAAAAACCAATGGCGGTACCAAAATGAGGCGTACTAGACAAGATGAGGAGTGAGGTAGTTTGCCATTGCTTTCCTCACTGGGCCAGACAGTGCTATTGTAGCACAACTAACCCTATGAGCAACACCTTTCATGACACTCAGACACATTCGTTGTGCTCCGAATGTCATTAATCAGCATCACCCATACCCCAGCAGCTTCCATATTGTCACAGCCATGGATGAGACTGGGACTTCGGTGGAAGCTACACTTTGCTCTGCTCTGTGCCAAGAGATGGATGCAAAAGTACTGTATCCATCAAGAAATGACAGCAGGCAGAGGCACAACTTACAATTTGAAAATGAATTATACAGGGGTATTTAATACCCAACCTACGGGGCCTTCATGAAAAAGGAACAAGTTAAATAACAGGCCCAAACACAAAATGAATGGAGGCGTACACTGCGCTCCAAGATAATGAAAACTTAAAAACTTACAGGGCTCTAGGCCAATGAAACAGGTGCTATTCCCAAACTTCTGAGGTGACTGGCATAGAAGTTACTTTAACACATTACAGAAGGAAAAACAGTTACAAAACGTAGTCTCCTCAAACCAAGATGAAGGGGAGCTCGAGAGGGTACAACACACTCTATCCCCGATTTACAGTTAAAGATTTTTTGAAATTTTTACATTAGCCGGAAGAAAGTTACATTTTTGAAACGTAGGTTACATGGTTAAAGATTCGACCTTCCCCTTGGAATAATCTGCGGAGGTAGTTACAACAAAAAAGATGTGGTTTATGTAGATGTTCTGTTGCCGACAAAAGAGGCCGCCCGCCTCCTGCTTAAGCACACACACACTCAGATAGAAGACGATCAATTAGCAAAGAAACGTGAAACGCCGCAGCTTATAAACCCTCAGGGAAGATTCGAGATCATTCAAGACTAAACCAGCCACACCCTCTCAATTTAATTGGTTAATCTCAAAGTTACACTCAGAAACGAACAAGAAGCCTGTGAAAATTAATTACAGAAATTAGTGATTGGCTAGATTCAAAACTGGCGGAAAGAAAGAGGAAATTTTGCCAGCCCAAAAATAAATGAACATCAATCAGTTACAAAAACCTAGAAATACAAAACTTCTTTAAATTATAAGTTCTTTCACTTTGCACCAGAGGGCATGATCATAATTTTTTGTAGTGTCATCTATGGGAGAATGTCCAAACTTCTTGATGAATGGCAAACAAAACAAGGAGAAATTCACTCAGTTTAGGAAACTTCACAATAACAAAATTACATAATATTTCTATGGTGACATCTTCTGAGTAAAGTTCTAAGTTCCTGTTGTAGTAGTTTCCACTTTAGTTTCATAGAGTAGTTCATTTAGGCGGTAATTTTGAATGCGCGGCGTTGAGGTGTACCTCCCGGTACAGGCGGTAAGAAACTGTCTACTATAGGAAGAAGAATTCGTCTCACGGTTGAATTGCGCCCGTGGTACCTGGAGGAATCAGAAGCAGTTCTATTGTTTTGCGCGGAGGGATGTCTTAAAAACAAGTATCACTGTATGTAGTCCACGAATCGAAAAGCAGGGCACTGTTGTCTTCAGAGAATGGGAGAATGGCTTCTCTAAACCATATTTTCAGTTCTGTTTCCGCATTCTTCCTGATTTTGTAACATTGACAATGATGCCATCTGCTTTAAACATATTTTTGAAACCAGAGGACGGAAGATTCCGGTCACATCCTTCTATACAATAAATAACTTAGGGAACAAAGAACCGTCCATACCAATTGTAAGCATTACGGTGTACGAACGTGTGAGTGAACTAACCGAGTGGACTTTCGTGTGTGCGTGTGTATGTTCTTTCTCACCATAAAAGATAGTCGTATTTAATTGTATTTCGCGCTCAAACCAGCTTTGATCAGTGTTGTAAATGGAGGACAGTGTGTAATGTAGGAATCGCTCTCGAGTCCTCACCAGAAATTCTTCTTCAGCCTTATTCTTTTGCTTCTCGTCATCCGTATGCGAACGGGATACAAATTTCGTAATTTTCCTACTCCCATTTCTGTGTTGTTTCTTGAAATAGCTGATCCAGACATGAGAGGTGGAGAAATTGCTTTTTTAGATAGATAGTTTGCAAAAATTCTAAAGCTCACAGTCGTAAATCTTCATCACTTACATTTCACCTTCCCCTTCTTGCCTCCTGAAAACGGGAATAGAATTTTTCAAACATTTTTTTTAAATATTGAATCGGACTTGTCAACTTACACATATTTTCCAACTGCTTCTTCCACAAGTAAAGATATCGTTCCGATTTCGCTAAACTAAAGTGTTTGCAAACGTGTGAGTGTGATAATCGTTTTTACCAGCTTCGTTAAGCCAGAATTTGACGGCCCTCTTCTTGTACTACATACAAATGTTTTCTCGCACACCTTTTGCTGCACTAGGAACATAACTAGAACTGGAAGATTTGCATGGCGATGAACTCGTAGCACCACTAGATTGCGGAAAGTCATATTCTAGTTTCACCGAGCAAGCGGTCATGCGGTTTTAGACACGTAGCTATCAGGTTGCATTCGGGAGATAGAGTTCTAACCCTACTGCCGGTAGCCCTGAATATGGTCTTCCGTGCTTTCCCATTTTCACAACAGGCAGATGCTGGTCCTGTACCCTAACTAAGACCATGGTCGCTTCTTTCCAACTCCTGGACCTTTCCTCTCCTATCGTCGCCAAAAGACCTGTCTGTGTCGTTACGACGTATAGCAAATTACAGTATGTACCATTTCTATTGGTATGGGCTGTTTGCTTTAGTACTTCAACGCACTGCCAGAAAATGATAAACTGAAAGGGATTTTATTCACTGAACATATATTCAACAAAGCCTTCATAAAATATATATCTACTGTATTTGTTTGCAACCATGTTAACAAAACATACAGTTTCTAATTAAGAATAGCACGCCCATAATCTTGTATCTTTTCTATTCGTACAAGCAAATTGAACACTTGAAATAAACAAAAAATGAAAGGTTACTGGAACATGTTAATATCTAGTAGAATGTCCCCTAGCCTTTATAACTGCCTGACATCGTCGCCGCATAGAATACACTAATTTTTTGCACGTGTCCGGGCTGATTTTCTGCCATTCCTGAAGAATCACACTTTTAAGTTCCTCCTTCGTACGCACACGTTGCCTACGTAGATTCCTCTTCAACGTAGTCAAATGATGTTCGATGGGATTTAAATCCGGAGACTGGGGAGGTGTTCTAAGCTGATTAGGAATGTTCCAGATCAACCATGTCTTATTAATATCAGCAGTGTGTTTTAGGTCATTATCATGCTGGAACATGTAAGCAAGTGTCATCCCCATTTTTTCCGCACCCTGCTTCACGTTTTCCCCCAGGATTGCATTATAGCCCTCGTTGTTCATTATTCCGTCAATGAAATGTATGTTACCCACACCTCTGGCCGACATACAGCCCCAAAGCATTACATACAGGCCACCGTATTTTACAATTGGGAGTGTATTCGCCACATCATTGTCCGTACCAATTTTTCTCCATATTCTACGGATGCCATCTGACTCAAATAGGTTTATTTTTGTCTCATCAGACCAGAATTCGTTTTCCTTATTTATATGCTCCTTTGCGAATGCCAGTCTAAGACGTCTGTTTTTTCTACTTACATATGGCCTTTTCCGAGGGATTCTTCCATAGTACCCATGCCGATACAGGATCCGACGGATAGTAGAGTTGTTGATATTCTTTCCAGTTCGTTCCTCCGTGAATTGTGTCAATAATGGTGCACTTAATTTGGAATCTGTCTTTATCAGCCGAACAACAAATCGTTCTTCCCTTTCGGTGTAACACTTTCTCCTGGGTTTTCTTGGCTTGTTCTTAACAGTGCCTTTGTATTGAAGTTTATCAACCACATATTGCACCGTAGAATGTGTTCTATTGACTAGCTGCCCAATCTTTCGTAATGAAAATCCTTTAAGTGCCGGTTTATGTACAGTGTTCTTAAGCTCCGTACTTAACTCTGCACTCGTACCCATGTCCAACACAGATACACTAGGAAGGAGAGAAACGCACTTGAGCAGACGTATGCCGTCGCTGAGACTTTTCCGTGCATCGCAAACAAACAGTGGGCATCATCCTCTCCATGTGCACGAATACAACTGGTACACGCATTTGTCGATGCCGGCACATTCATATAAAATATTCTTGCCTGTATGGAAATAAGTATGGTTTTCACTAACGAATTATCATTGACAAACTATGTTTTTACCCGTAAGGTACGTTTTATTTTAATTTTTCAGTAGTTAATGTGAATATACGAGTCTTTATAAGAAACTGAAGCCTGTACGAATAATAGAGACACATACTGTATAAAAGAAAGTATATAGTTTCGAACTGGGACCCGGAACTTCTCTTTCGATCAGCAGAAGATTTGGAAAACGGAATCACTTTAGTCGCTCTCACTGTCTTCACTGTGTATATCAAGAGAAAGCTCAACAAGTTGCTCTCCCCTAGGATTATTTTGCATCAGATCAATCAGATATTGCCCCATTTCCTTTTCTTTCGAGTTAATTTCTCCGAAAACACAAACCCCTTTTCGCGGAAATAACTCATTACAAACTCGTTTACGTTAATAGGATGTAAAACGTCATGCTCCGAGGAACTCTTGCTTTCTTTAAAACAACTACCAAACCTGCTATGCTATTGCTGTATGCAGTGAAACACCCCGTGACTTACTGGCGCGTGTGGCTCTTTATCGCTGGCCTTGGGTACCTGGGACGTCAGGACTGTCCTCTCCACCCAGTATGTACACGTACGATACTCGCGTAACTTTCCATTGATCTACGTATATGAGAGATTCGCCACATGATTTCAGAGACTTGTCATTACATCTGGAGGCTGATTTTCCGCACGTTGACCTCTTATAGTACAACGATCGTGTCAAAAAATAATTCAGGATAGGTTTGGACCTGTCTTATCTGTTACTCCCTTGTGAGAAAAGTACTCTAATAATCCTACACTTTAGCATCCCTTCACTACCGTCATATTTTTCTGGTGTTGCGGACCTTCGGTCTTAAAAGTTTTTTTTTTTTTTTTTTTTTTAATATTATACTGCGAGTCGATTCAAGACCTAAGCTGTCCCTTTGATGTTAGCCAGGCTGCTGGTCAGTAAACAGGCTTCCACAACGGTAAATAGTTCCTAAGTTTGTTGCTTGTTTTTAATGTCGGGAACTTCCCTCAGTTTGGTTAGATATACTGGTGAATTGACTTGACCAATTAAAAATTTTCTCCTGGAAAAAAGTGGAATATATTGCATAAAGTTTATGTTAATCTGGTTCGTTACAAACGCTTATCTTTTATACGTAGATGGCTGTGAATGATTATTGTTGTCAATGGTATTTGTATTAAAATATGAAATTATTTAACATGAGCTTGATACGTAATTGCATCGTGTACTTTGTAAGCGTTGTTCGAGTTCATTTCAGTGTTACAACTTCCTGATTAGTTCGGACAATTTTTACGACGTTGAAGATCTACCTAAAAGAACTGTTAGCAATACTTGATGTAGGCTATCATTATTCATAATGGCTGCCACTCGCGAACAGCATGTGGATGGTTAGTGTGCGTTTTTATTTTAGAATTTGCTTTACGTCGCACCGACATAGATAGGTCCTATGGTGACGATGGGATGGGAAAGGTGTAGGAGTGGGAAGGAAGCGACCGTGGCCTTAATTAAGGTACAGTCCCACCATTTGCCTGTTGTAAAAATGGGAAACACGGAAAACCATCTTCTGGGCTACCGACAGTGGGGTTCGAACCCACTATCTCCCGAATGCAAGCTGATAGTTGCGTGTCACAAATCACGCGGCCACTCGCTCGGTCTGTGTGTTTTTCTGACGCAATGCTTAATGCTTTTTTGCTATGTGCTTTACTTCGCACCGACACAGATAGGTCTTATGGCGACGATGGGTTGGGAAAGGCGTAGGAATAGGAAGGAAGTGGCCGTGGCCTTAATTAAGGAATAGCCCCAGCATTTGCCTGGTGTGAAAAGGGAAACCACGGAAAACCATCTTCAGGGCTGCTGACAGTGGGGTTCGAACCCACTATCTCCCGATTACCGGATACTGGCCGCACGTAAGTGACTGCAGCTATCGAGCTTGATCAAATTGTTTTGAACCTTCACAGGGATAAATGAAGACCCTGGCCATTTCTCTCCCTTTCCTAGCCCTTTCCCATCTTTCCGTCGCCGAAAACTTCCGATGCCTTAGTCCGCCTCCATAGCTAAATGGTTAGCATGCTGGCCTTTGGTCATAGGGGTCCCGGGTTCGATTCCCGGCAGGATCGGGAATTTTAACTATAATTGGTTAATTTCGCTGACACGGGGGCTGGGTCTATGTGTCATCTTCATCCTCATCACGACGCGCAGGTCGCCTACAGGAGTCAAATCAAAAGACCTGCATCTGGCGAGCCGAGCTTGTCCTCTGACACTCCCGGCACTAAAAGCCATACACCATTCCATTTTTTCCGATGCCTTAGTGCGACGTTAAACCACTAGAGAAAAATCTCCAGTCCAGTGATATATGAAGGTACTGACATACGCCAGTCTCCAAAAACGTTAAAATCAATAGCATTATTTATTATTAACACTCTTTCTGTGCGTTCTATTCTAGAATCTGCCGAGACTAAGCAGTTCACAATCATCCGTCACGACGCAATGCCGTAATTTGCCCGAGCCCTGTCTAAGTACACAGTATTACATTAGTGGAACGGAACCAGCCGGTTACGCTCGGTGTTTCCTGGCGGGTGATATGCAACGCACCGCTCCGCTGGGCCGTAAGTGCCGTGGGAGCTACCATCCAGCTCGCAAGTCAAGACCTGGAGTCTAGTCTCTGAGGGGGACGCGAATGAATTGAGAAGAAATTCATGCATGGAGAGAGTATAGCTCTTCAGAGAATGAAATGAACTGGAACGCAGGTACTGTAAACCTGAAATGGAATTCCAATTTCATTGCAGGGAAACCAGCTAGGAGTTGAAATTTTCAGACATTAGTTTTGGCTTCTCTGTTTTTCTTCTTACAAGTTGCTTTACTTCGCACCGACACAGATAGGTCTTACTGGCGACGATGGGACACGAAGTGGCTAAGAGTGGGAAGGAAGCGGCCGTGGCCTTAATTAAGGTACAGCCCCTGCATTTGCCTGATGTGAAAATGGGAGATCACAGAAAACCATCTTCAGGGCTGCCGACGGTGAGGTTCGAACCCACTAACTCACGAGTTCTGGATACTGGTCGCACTTAAACGTCTACAGCTATCGAGCGCGGTGGCTGCTCTTTTAGAACTTGTTACTTAAGTATACAAAGTGTATCGGGACTCTACAGACAAATATATCAGTGATTCTCTTCGTGTTATGTCAAGAACGATGATGCAATCGGATTGGCGGAGAACATGTTTCATTTCGAGAACATGAGGTTATTTTTTACTTCCGGGCGCGCGATTTAAATTGAAGAACTAGCCGTATTTGCTATGCCAGAGTATAATTATAGAAGCCACTGCCCTGCTTCAGGGAAGAGAAGGGGAGGGAGTGGATGTGAGGTGTATGATGGAAACAGAGATAATGCTCCGCGCGTACGCACAATATTCCTTGTTCGACTCGCACTGTATTCTCCTCGTATCTTACAGGAAATATCCAGAGTTCGTTTATTAAACATCTGTAGTTTAGTTGGTAATGTAGCTGGGTCCTAAGTATTGTTTTGTGGAGCATGACATACGTTCAAAAACATGTTCGCCTAAATTTTCTGAACTGTGTATTTTACAGTTTCGAATAAGTGAGGGATTTCTAGAGGGATATGTCATAAATTATAGCAATTTTAGCTGTACAACAACTAAAATAATAGGTAAATGGTTGAGCGTTTTGAAAAATGAAGCACACCACGTGGCCTTGTAATTGAATGCTGTACAAGAAACGTCATATTCTTTTTCTTCTTAACTCTAACGGTTTTCGAGAAAATTCAGCTTTCTTGCATTTTTTGCTGTGGTCTCCTTCAGTAATGAATGGGCTACTTACTCCGCGCGTAAAAACGGGTCACGTGAATCCATGTTCGTTTTCATTCGTCGTCATTCGTGGGAAGTCGTTGGACGTTTTTTCATTCGTTAACAGGCCAGCTGAAGAATGAGCGCACCGTTCTGGCGAAGCTTTTGGAAGCTACAGCTGTATTCAGAGTTCTAAGCGCGCTGATCCGTAGTTGAGAACCAATGTGAGCTCTAGTTTAACATTCAGGCATTTTATTATCATCGTCAACGTGTTATATTTATATTCCGTGGTTCTTTTTAATATTGTGTATGTAGCTTGAATATTCATATTTATTAAGTTTATAATTCACATTTCTTCTGCCTCTATGGTGTAGTGGTTAGTGTGATTAGCTGCCACCCCTGGAGGCCCGGGTTCAATTCTCTGGTCTGCTACGACATTTGAAAAGTTGTATGAGGGCTGGAACGGGGTCCACTCAACCTCAGGAGGTCAACTGAGTAGAGGTGGGAGGTTCAGTTCCCTCCTCACACATCCTCGAAGTGATTTTCCGTTGTTTCCCACTTCTCCAGGCAAATACAGGGATGGTACCTAACTTAAGGCCACGGCAGCTTCCTTCCCCGTTTTCTGCCCATCCCTTCCAGTACCAGGTGAGGCCGCCTGGGCGAGGCACTGGTCCTCCTCCCCATTGTAATCCCCCTGACCGCCGGGCTGAGTGGCTTAGACGGTTAAGGCGCTGGCCTTCTAACCCCAACTTGGCAGGTTCGATCCTGGTTCAGTCCGGTGGTATTTGAAGGTGCTCAAATACGACAGCCCCGTGTCGGTAGATTTACTGGCACGTAAAAGAACTCCTGTGGGACTAAATTCCGGCACCTCGGCGTCTCCGAAGACCTTAAAAAGTACTTAGTGGGACGTAAAACAAATAACATTATTATTATTAATCCCCCTGACCAAATGTCTCACGCTCCAGGACACTGCCCTTGAGGCGGTGGAAGTGGGATCCCTCGCTGAGGCCGGAGGGAAAATCCAAACCTGGTGGTTAAACGTTTTTTTTTTTTTTGCTTTGCTTTACGTCGCACCGACACAGATAGGTCTTATGGCGACGATGGGATAGGAAAGGCCTAGGAATGGGAAGGAAGCAGCCATGGCCTTAATTAATTAAGGTGCAGCCCCCAGCATTTGCCTGGTGTGAAAATGGAAAAACTCCGAAAACCTTCTTCAGGGCTGCCGACAGTGGGATGCGAACCCACTATCTCCCGGATGCAAGCTCACAACTGCGCGCTTCTAACCGCACGGCCAACTCGCCCGGTGTTAAACGGATTAAATCATAATGAATATCATTCTCATTTCATAATGCGTCATTAACCACTTTAATCCTTGCCCATAAATCAGTACGTAAAACGGGTCTTTAGCTAGTGGAACTAACATAATCATTATTTAATCTTACAAAAATGATATGTGGGCTGTATAACTAATGACTTCAAGATCCACCCAACGAACACAGAAATGAAAATGAAATGGCTTATGACTTTTAGTGCCGGGAGTGTCCGAGGACGTGTTCGGCACGCCAGTTGCAGGTCTTTTGATTTGACTCCCGTAAGCGACCTGCACATCGTGATGAGTAGGAAATGTTGATGGAGACGGCACGTACACCCAGCCCCCGTGCCAGCGAAATTAACCAATGATGGTTAAAATTTCCGACACTGCCGGGATCGAACCCAGGACCCCTGTGACCAAACGCCAGCGCGCTAACCATTTAGCCATGGAGCCGGACAACGAGCACAAATAATACTGTACAGAGATGGTGGCAGTGCACTCGCTCGCTGAAGCTGAGTTTTCCGCGCGTCGCCATACTGGCCAGATCATCCGTGCATGTTAATTCCTATGGGACACGGTCTACCAATGTCTAATGTGTTAACCATGTGTTTTAATGTTGCTATTTTCCCTTTTGCGTAAACCCAAATGAGCTCAGTTGAATTAAGCTCGCAATGGGGTCACTGGTAAGCAAACAAGCTGTACATCTGGTCGAAGTCATTTACTTAGTCCTTCCAGTTTCTTTAGTGGTGTTTGAAAATAACGCCTGGCAAGGAGAGTCAGCTCTGATATTTTAGTGAGTTTGTTATAATCGTCAACTCCAGGTGGTAGTGAAATATTCTCTGATATTATGAAGATATCATTTCATGTTTCAGCCATGACATGCTCGGGTTTTTAGATGAAAGATCGACCAATGTATGACATGGAGCGCGATCTGTAACGACAGCCGAAGTTTGTGGCAATAAACTCAGGACTTCCATGAACAGTTCTTCAAAATGAATACAGTTCATTATATTGTGGAAATCTCCACTCCCTTTCTTGCCAATAAAACGAAGTGTTCTGCACCGTTAATAAATCCTTGTTCACTTCCGATGTGTAAAATTATGATGCGTTTTCCAGCTCCAGACGTTATTTTGAACCCTCCACGCCATCCATAAATTTGCTAAATGTACCCTCCCTATTTATTTGGATGGTCAAAGTTGTTTTCTAATGCATCAACCACGTTTATTGACACCCATATTTCATCGTGGAGTTCTGTCCGCGCAAGGTCTCATCCGTAAAGAAGCTCCTGTCTCCCTATGCTCGTAGATCTATCATTCTTCTAAGGAAGATATATGGAGATTCAGTAACTGTCACCGATTCCATTAACGCTGGTTTATTATTTATTTATTTATTTATTTATTTATTTATTTATTTATTTATTGATGTCTTTATTTGTGGCGAAGTTAGGGCTCTTGGCCCTCTCTTACACTTAACCACATTATGCGGCTTAATACTGAATCCAAACTTAATATTCAAACTTAACACAGTGTACATAATATAATAGTAATATATCTTAATAAACTCTAAAACTAAGAGATTACATCCTAAGTCTAAATTTAGAAAAATAAATTCAATATTAACTACTCTAGGTGGAAATCATAAAATATAACAGTAATTTATGTAAACTTTTGGGAACTATTTACTCCAGACATTCACTCTCACATTCACACATAACTACATGATATAGCCTACGTATTCAAGAGGAAATCTTTAGACTGTCTTTTGAAGGTAAAGTAAAAAAGTAAACTCGTGTCCTCATCCCGAGGTGGTGCAGCTCTTTTCAGGCACACCCCCACTGGAGGTGAGCTGCATGTACCATTTCAATCACATACCAGCCCTCCTGCCATTCTTAAATTTCTGGCAGTACCGGGAATCGAACCCGGGCCCCCGAGGACGGCAGCTAATCACACTAACCGTTACGCTACAGAGGCGGACTTTTGAAGGTAATTAATGAGGAACAATTTCTAATTTCAGGGGGTAAAGCATTCCATATTCTAGCGCCCGACACAAGGAAAGAATTACTGAAGGCAGATGTATGATGTGGAGGTATTGCAATTGTTGACCCAGATCGCGTGTCACGGTCATGAAAGGAGGATAGAAAACGGAAATTACTGGAGAGATATTCAGGTATATTTTCGGTCAAGAGTCGATAGATAAGGGTTGATACATGGTAATTCCTCTGCTGCTCTACTTTTAACCAAGAAAGTTGTGCATAAAAAGGGGATACATGCGAGGAAAAATTCAATGAAAAAATAAATCTAATGCAGGAGTTTAAAGCTCTCTGCAATTTCCTATTTTGTTCACTGGTAGCATCCAGCAACACAACATCACAATAGTTAAAAATTGGAAGTATCAATGTTTGAACCAGTTTTATTTTTAAGTTGAGAGGTAATACGGTCTGGTGAATCTTAAGGGGATGAAGTGATGAGTGAACTTTCCTGCATACATTAGTGACATGCTCATCCCAGTTTAAAGTTTCATTTATAGTGACTCCAAGGCTTTTTACTGATTTACAGAATGGGATAGCAACGCCATTTAGTTGAATGACTGGAATTTGTAGACTGTGTAGATGGGCAAGCAGTTTCCTCTGGCCTAGTATAATAGCTTGTGTTTTCGTTGGGTTGATGGAGAGAGAATTCTCAGCTGCATAACAGCTGATCTGTTCTAAGTTTCGATTCATATTTTCAATAGCTGCATTTATGTCATTCACTTTTGTGTGACAGTAAATTTGAATGTCGTCGGCATAGAGATGGTAGTTGCAGTTTTTGAACTTAGAAGAGATGTCATTCAAATATAAAATAAACAACAGGGGGCCGAGTATAGAACCTTGTGGCACACCATTAACTTTGTACTTCCACTCCGTTCTCTTATCATTCATGACAACACACTGTCGTCGGTTATGGAGGTAGGAAGCGAACAATTTGAGAGCAGCGTGGCTAAAATGGAAGGAATGCAATTTCGCTATTAATATGTCCGTACTGATAGTGTCAAAAGCACTGCTGATGTCTAGGAGAATGAGCACGGTCACTTTGCGTTCGTCCATTGCTTTTCTTACGTCATCCATAACTTTTAGAAGAGCAGTAGATGTACTATGTCCTTTTTTAAATCCAGATTGCAGGTGATCAAGTAACGAATGATGCATCAAATATTGGAGCAGTTGTTCATGCATGAGTTTTTCTAAGACTTTCGAAAGTGAAGAAAGTATACAGACAGGTCGATAGTCAGATGGAGAATTTGCTAGAGATTTTTTTGGTACTGGGAAAATTAAGGCATCCTTCCAAACAGTCGGGAAGTAGCCTTCCAAAAGACGGTTCAGTTTTCGAATCGGAATTTCAAGTTTTAAACTACTTTCAAAAGCGTAGAGACTGGCGTATAAGGAGGAGAAGAAATATCTGAACTCCAGGATGAAGTGATAAATAAAATTCTCGGACTATTTTTCACTTAGTGTTGATTTGGGTAGCACAAATAAAGAATACATGAAGCCTACGCCCTTGCAGATCAAAACTGGCGGTACTGAACTTCAGCAGATCGAAGTGTAACGGTATAATATGGTCACTAATGCTGAGAATTTTATCGTCTTCTAAGTCTATTTCCAAAATACATAAACAGTATCAGTCGCAGCTTAGCGTCGTTGGTTAGGCTCTCTCCTCCTCTCTTCGAAGTTCTAGAATCGATTCCGGGCACAGTCAGTTGTCAAAGACTAAATTTGTATAATTAATTAATCACGATTGATGTTCATGTTTGAAGATCTAGTAATTACCTCGACAAATGATTTAGGGTTATACTTTTCACAACCAACACCTCGTACTGTATCGTGTAATCATTTAGGCGATGCGGTATGTGCGATTAAGATTATATGCCCCGTGGTACAATGTGCCGTGACATGACATCTTAGTGACCATTTATGTCTAATTAGGCTTTATATATTGTGCTCGCAATATGCACTAAAGGAATCCGAGAATGGATGGAGAAGTGCAAGGTTCACCCCCAAGGTGCGAATGGAGCAACACATTATGAGTGTAAACCCCCAAAAAGAAGACTTATCTCATAAATCATTTGCTTTTTTGTTAACTTAGGATATAGAACTTGTCAGAAGGGACGCGCGGTTTGAATCCCAGCCAGTCCACGAGGGATTTTTGAAACGAAGATTCACATCCTTTGGTTTAGATTTCCGTAAAGCTGGAGATTCGATGGCTGTTACCACAATATCGTCCGACTCGTTGGCTGAATGGTCAGCGTACTGACCTTCGGTTCAGAGGGTCCCGGGTTCGATTCCCGGCCGGGTCGGGGATTTTAACCTTCATTGGTTAATTCCAGTGGCCCGGGGGCCGGGTGCCGGGTGTTTTTGCTGTCCCCAACATCCCTGCAACTCACACACCACAATAACACGCAGTTACCTACACATGGCAGATGCCGCCCACCCTCATAGGAGGGTCTGCCTTACAAGGGCTGCACTCGGATAGAAATAGCCATACGAAATTAAAATTAACCACAATATCAAGCCACGTAAAACAGCAAGCCAGATGTTTGGTTGTCCAATGTGTTTTGCAACTTGTTACCTTACACTTGGGGAGGAAATTACCAAAAAGTCGATGTCGTCGGTTCATATTTCACTTCCTTTCTGGCACTTCATAATACGTGGTTAATGGATGGCATCTACTGTAAATTATGTCCGGATAATATTGACGACCAGATGGACTCAGCCTGGCTGAGTGGCTCACACTGTAGAGCACTGGATGGCGAGTTCGATCCCAGCTCTGTCCGGTAGTATTTGATGGTACCCAGATACGCCAGCTTCATGTCGAAATATTTACCAGCACGTAAAAGGTCTTCCGCGAGACAAAACCGTAAAAGTAGTTGTTGGGATGTAAAACCGATACGATTATTATTATTATTATTATTATTATTATTATTATTATTATTATTATTATTATTAACTCAGGTCATCGATGCCCCTATTAAAGAGATAATCTGAGTGATAGACTGATCTATCCGCCTTAGTTCAAATATTAAACTAGAAAAAAATGTCCGGGCTGAGTGGCTCAGTCGGTTGAGGCGCTGGTCTTCTGGCCCCCAATCGGCAGGTTCGATCGTGGCTCAGTCCGATGGTATTTGGAGGAGCTCAAATACGTCAGCCTTGTGTCGGAAGGTTTGCAGGCACGTTAAAGAACTTTTGCGGGACTAAATTCAGTCTCCTCGGCGTCTCCGAAAACTGTAAAAGTACACAGTTCAAAATAAGTAGGGGAACATGTATTTGAACGTATGCCATGCTCCACAAAACAATACTCCACACCCATGTATACTACCAACTAAACCTTTACTCTCTACCGTTGAAGTATACAAAAGAACATCGATGGATTCGCGTTCATTTTCAGGACACAAACGGAAATGTCCAAATAGGGGCGAAAATAAGTGATAACAGTCCTTAAAGGTGGATTTGTATCACATTTGGAGAGATTCAGTGTGGTGTATGTCCTCCACGAGCATTTAACACACGTTGGCACCTACGTGGTATGCTCCGTATAAGTCGACGTAGGTGACATTGCGGTATCAGGTCCCATTCTTCAATGAGAGCCTGTTCGAGGTCTTGGAGAATCTGTGGTGGAACAAGACGCCCACGAATACTTTTGTCAAACCTATCCCACACATGCTGGGTGGGATTAAAGTCGGGGCTCACTGCTGGCCATTCCATCTCTTAAATGTTCAGTTCTAGCAAGACAACTCTGGTGATGCGCGCTATATGAGCCCTGACATTGTCGTGCATGAGTACGAATTCATGGCCAACACCGTATGCAGCAACCAACACATGCTGTAGCGGTATCTGCTCGATGGACCCCGCAACGATAAGATTACCACGGACGACGACCAGATCCGTACCGCCATCAATACTGATGCTACCCCACAACATCACAGAACCTTGTCCGAATCGGTCGCCTCCCTGGACAACATTTGGCATGTACTGATCACCACGGCGTCTCCATACACGTTGATGTCCATCACGCTGTGGCAGGCGAAATCTGGGCTCGTCTGTGAACAACACAGGTCTCCATTGGCGAAGTTGCCATTTCTCGTGGGTACGGGCAAACAGAAGGTGAGCTGCGCGATGTTGCTGCGTTAAACGGGGCACTCGAACAGGATGTCTGGGTCTTAAGGACACTTCTATTAACTTGCTCCTTACTGTCTGGTCCGTCACCGTGACTGCAGTGACCCTCCTGAGGTCTTGTTGCAGTTCTCTGGAAGTTGCTGAACGACGCCGCAACGCACAGATGGTCAGATATCGGTCATCGTGTGGGGTTGTCATGCGTCCACAACCTTGTCCAACCCTCCTTGAGAACTGGCCAGTCTCATTATAGCGATTCCACAAGCATTGAATAACTGACAGAGAGTCATTGAGATCCACAGCAACACGACGAAAAGTCCATCCTTCCTGGATCAAAGTGACGGCCCTTGCGACTTAAACCTCGTTAAGATGTCTCATGGGATGTGCTGGTTTACGTACATCGTGCTCAAATGACCGCAGTACACAGTTCGTGGTGAGCAGGTTGTAACATAACTCGACTCCGCTATAGCTAGTGAGACTTGTCAGTGCGGCATTGAAACCATCTTCGGACATAAACATCGCATTAGTGAAATCATCATAGTTTACCGTTTAATACATTGAATTGTGGAAAAGTTTAGTATCGGTTAGTTAACCCTCAAACACACGCATATGGGGTGGAATCCACCCCAGGTCATTTTATTTCCTAAAGAAATGTACAATTAACTTTTCTGTGCTCTCCCCGCTCTTGTACCTTTCTGACCGGATCCCCACAGAAAGAGTCATTCATACATAATCTATCTTAAAATATCCAATTAATACAGTAATTCATATTTTACAATACAATATTATGCGGAGTGGAAAGCACCCCACGCGTGTGTCTGCGTCCTAAGATCTGGCGCGTGTGCTTGAGGGTTAATACTATACAATGACTGACCCCTTAGATACGGGGCAGCCCGTTAAGTTGGCATTAGAGACATGTTATATGCACGACTCGCTACCTCACTTAGATTCAGTGAACCATAGGCCTATTCTATCGAACGCAACATCACAATTTCAACCAGCATCTGCCAGTTATGATCATCAACAGTTAGCATGCTATTCTCGTCAGCAACACCAACATCACCAGCAGCAGCAGCAAGACCAACCCCAGCAACAACATCACGGCGCTCAGAACATGGGCATTCATACCCCCTCACTACAAGAGAGCATCACACCTGCAGGTAATAATGTATGTACTCCTCATCACGGAAATGACCTACTAGATAATAGTGTAGAAGTACCTAATCAACCAGCTAAACGATTTTGCGGACAAATGGTAGGACAGTCAAATGGAACCATAAACTAAGTCGAAAAGTTGATAGACATGGATATGTCAGACGCCAGTACTTCAACATCTAGTAATCCCTCGGTCCAAGACGTGCCAGTAAATAAACACTCAAGTTCAAATAAGCTTAGTTCTGATAAGAGAGCGCCTACCTATCAAAGTAAAGACAATAGATACAGTCGCACAGACATAGGGCCGTACTGTATTTTCGTAGAAAGTGTGTACAGTAACGTTGGTCATCTACACCCTATGTCGATAGGTAAACTGCTTATTCAACATGACAATGCCTTTAAAAAGGAAGTGGTTGACATCCGCCCTATTGGAAAAAATCGTTTAAAAATTGTAGCTCACACGGCAGGATCTGCAGATTTAATTGTACAAAGTGATGTTTTTAAACAAAGGAATTTAGAAGCTTACATTCCCAACTTTCTGATCCATAAACAGGGTATAAACAGAAATATCGACACCACGTTAAGCGAGCAAAAAATTGTAGAAGAAATTGACTCTCCATATCCAGTTGTGCGTATTAAGATCACACACGAACCCAGATCAAGTTATAGCAAACTTTCCGATCGCAGTCCCTCCCCACTCATATAGCTATATTGGGAACTCGCTGTGCTGTGGAACCGTATTTTGCCGTATGTTGCTCGGGTAGTGCAATATAATAATAACGGCGTGTGGCCTCCGAAGAGGCCGAGTGCAGGTCTTTCGAGTTGACGCCGTATAGGCGACCTGCGCGTCTATGAGAATGGGGTCCTACCTATGATGAATTTTAATGATGAAGACGGCACACACAACCAGCTCCCGAGCCATTGGAATTAACCAATGAAAGTCAATGCCAGGAAACCGCTTGCGTGCCAATATGTCCTTGGCCGACCCAACGCTGTCTGATGCGGCATGCAAAAGCCCAAATACGGTTTTTATTTATATCTCAAAAAGTTACTGTCTGATTTCGAAAATACTTACATATTTGAACTCGTACGCAGTCAAACTTTTAGGCGAGCTGTATGTATTCATGCCGTTCCCTTTAAAAATATGGAGTTAATATCAATATCTCGGTTATTAATCACCCCGCGCCGACTCGTTGGCTGAATGGTCAGCGTACTGGCCTTCGATTCAGAGGGTCCGGGTTTGATTCCCGGCCGGGTCGGGGATTTCAACCTTCATTGGTTAATTCCAATGGCACGGGGGCTGGGTGTATGTGTTGTCTTCAACATCATTTAATCCTCATCACGACGCGCAGGTCGCCTACGGGAGTCAAATAAAAAGACCTGCACCTGGCGAGCCGAACCTGTCCTGGGATATCCCGGCACTAAAAGCCATACGACATTTCATTTCAGAAACAACTTGCTCGAAAATTCTGCTTGAGTTCTGAAATCATTTGTGTCGCTTTAGCTCTATGGTTCCTTGTGACCACCCTCTGTTCGACGATCCAGGTTACTGAAAGGTTGGTTGCCGGCCGAAATTGCTCTTCGCTGATGATGTCCTTCTACGAGTTGTGTACGACGTTACACCCTTGTACACTGTTGCTCTCAACAGGCTGCATTTAACACTCTGATAGACTTCAATACACTTTCCCCAACTAACCGCGCTTGAAAAATCTGCCCTCCGTGAAAGTCAGAGAGGTCCCTTAGTTTTACCTTATCTATGTCTGATTGATTGCACGCACGAATGCGTAGTACACCGCCTAGCGTACACTCTAAATCTTTAGTACCTCGTGGCCAGAAATATTCATTCAGGCAGGAAATCAGTACAGCCCTCAGAACCACCCAGTCCTTGCTTACACACTCTCTCTTATTGGTCACATCCGTTAAATGCGTTAACACATGCACACATCTGAAGAGTGAGGGGAGGTGGATAAAACGAAGTACGAGGATATCTAGCATGAACGAAACACACGCGGAGGTGAAGGTACTTGCTTCCCCGCCTGCCCACACGTCCCACTAGCTCGACAATGAAGGGAGAGGGAACGAAGGGAGGAACCACACGGCTCCTTCAAAGCAACAAACGTAATGTGTATGTTAACTCATTGAGGGTCGAATTCTCCACGTTCTTTGTAATTCTTGTGTGTGATGTCTGGCTGAAATATTAGCGGTCTCGAGCGGTCTCGACTATGACTTCATTATCAAATGGCATGACGCTCAACTACTGTCAATATAGTCCCTGTTAATTACTACTTCTACTACTAATAATAATAATAATAATAATTATCCTCAGAAACTAACATAAAATTAACCTGTCATTAATTAATCAAGATTATCAGAGACGAAGTGCGTTTGGAAAACCGTTCCTATGAAGTTATTGTCAGCGCTGATCAAACAATTAAATGCCATATATTGAGGTGGGATTACATCGTGTACACTTCATCGCTATTAAAATACAGTTAATTCATTGTTTTCCTTGATTAGGAAAAGCTAGTATAGTCAGAATGTTTAACCAAAGAAACATCTTAATCAGTTCCCGAAAACCTGGAGTTGGGACTGACCTCTGAGTGCGCAACGTCACAAGCCACACCTCCTGGAAGACGAACACATGTGACGTAGCCTTGGTTACTTCTCCTTCATCCTCAGGGTTGGCCAAAATCTTCACCTAAACCTTACCTGATTCCTTTTTCCAGCCGGAATTCTTGTGATCGCGATTGTACCGCAGACTAACATCCTTCAATGCAGTACCAAACGACAGTCGCAGTACACGAATGATCAGTGTTACCACCTCACAAATATGCTGTGTTCCTCAACATAAATATTTTCATTACTTTAATAAGCAGGTACTTTAATAAACATCTGTACGCAGTCCTTCCTCTACTCTACTATGTCCTTACGTTCTGTCGTCTCTATGAATGAATCAGTTAAACTTCTGTCGATATTAAACCTCGAGCAAACTTTTGGGGTACAATATATTTTCTTTATTTGTTAATCTGTTTAACCACCAGGGTTGGTTTTTCCCTCAGACTTAGCTAAGGTTCCCGCCTCTATCGGCTCAAGGGCAGTGTCCTGGAGCGTTAGACTTAGGGTCGAGGATATGAAACTTGGGAGGAGGACCAAAACCTCGCCCAGGTGGCCTCATCTGCTATTCTGAACAGGGGCCTTGTGGAGGGATGGGAAGACTGGAACTGATAGATAAGGGATAGGGAAGGGAGCGCCGTGGCCTTAAGTTAGGAGCCATCCAGGCATTTGCCTGGAGAAGTGGGAAACCACGGAAAACCACTTCGAGGATGGCTGAGCAGGGAATCGAAACCCCTCTACTCAGTTGACCTCCCGAGCCTCGTACCACTTTTCAAATTTCACGGCAGAGCAGGTAATAGAACCCGGGCCCCCAGGGGTGGCAGCCAATCACACTAACCTCGACACCACAGAGGCGGCGTACTGAATTTAAATATAATTTTTGTTGACGCCTATTCTCCACAACCGTAGACAATGAGCAATTTGTTGCTGCTTTTCACTCTTTTTAACTTTCCATACTGAGTTTTGTAATGACGCTTTGATAGCATTTTGATGGGCGAAAAATTTTATAACCAAGATATTTATGAACAAAAAATGCATTAGTGAAAAGTGTGAACGAGTTGGCCATGCTATTATTGGCGCGCAGCTGTGAGCTTGTGTTCTGGAGATAGTGGGTTCGAACTCCTGTGTCGACAGCCCTGTAGAGGATTTTCCGTGGTTTTCCATTTTCGCACCAGGAAAATACTGGAGTTTTAGCTTCATTTTCAAATTCCGGCAAAGGCACATTTTCCTGAATGCAGTTTTCCCCGGAATCGTCCAATCTCTCTATGTTAGGCCCCTTTAAACAACAAGCATCATCACCGTCGTCGTCCAATCTCGGTCCCTGCACTGCTACAGAACTCACAATTGTAGAGTTTTTGCACGGATTCTCATTCATGATTATAAAGTTGTGACGAATTAAAAGTGCTCCGAGGCACTAAATATGAAACTAGAACAACAGAATATGTTTGTTTTTACAAAAGACGTTAAATATTTGGTACACCCCGTTAGGTGTCATTATATTTAGTGTTGTGGAAGCACAATTGTTTAACATTTAAGTGTGCCGTGTCTGTGGACCCTTCAGAAAAAAGTTCCTCTACTCTGTCTCTCAACACTCTACTGCATCATATTGCCAGCTGGCAATAAATAAGAAAGAACAATCCTTCTCAAACGTAATAGATGGGAATGTACTCAACCTCAACGTACGATGACCAATAAAATAATCATTGGCTGTATCGAAGAAGATGAACATACCTGACTGCTTGTTTGGTTCTCTTCATTGTTATTATCATAAACTGTGAATGAAGATCATTGGCACATACAGGGGAGTCGAACCCGTTGCGTTACTCTATCACGAAAACGCATAAATAGTACTCTTAAATACTAATCACGAGAGCTCAAGATGCACTAATCCAACTGATGCACGCTCATTCATACACATGTCCATAAAGCTGCGACTTGATGACACGCAACACTCAAAAATTAGAAGTAGACTACTTTATGAGGTGCCTGCTTGAGCTCAACGTCAGGTTCCTTAATGTAATAATAATATAATAATAATAATAATAATAATAATAATAATAATAATAATAATAATAATAATAATAATGGAGGTAGTAGCTTTAGTGAGGAGGCATCTTGGTAAGATACTCCAGACCAAGTTGCTCGTGGTTTACCATCCTTGTCCCTTGCACATACTATGAATTCTCTTTCATCAGTGGCTCTATCTTGCTATATCTTTGATGAACTTCGTCCACTCTTATTTTAATGTAACCCAGTGCTTGCATGCCTGAGGGATAGATTGCTCCTATTTTGCTTTAACGTAGTATTACAATGCTCCAGGATAATACTATTTAAAACGGCAGGACTTATCTCTAGCTGATGTGAGGAACACGCTGGACTTGGAAGGTAAAGAGTAAGAGAAAGCCAACTAACATAGGATTTGAATGTACGAAGGAGCATTTGTGATGGAGAGGAAGCAAAATTATATAACAGAATGGCTGGTAGACTGATACACCTACTAAATCCAGAATTTTGGGGCTGAGTATATTTAAATCTCCTTCCATCCCCACATCCTATTACATTCCTCCCTTTCTTCTTTCCTCAGAACGAGGCAACTCGAATATCTCGCTCGGAGCACGCTCCTTTTCATATCTCCCTTAAGCCTACCAAGTCTCACCTATGGCAGGTTCACAAAAGGCGGCTTGCCTCGCTTGGCGGCCAGATGATTATATTCACACGATCACTTGGTCCATTGCTGGTTCCTGATATTCACTTCCAGTTACGTCGTTATCGTTTGTTAAAGCTTATGGCTGGTCTATCCACAACGACATTCCGCTAGCTGAATTGGAAAGGTTTCCTTTTACCTACGGTAAGTTCAAAATTATGCTTAGTAACACAAGAAGCTGTCACCTCTTTCATAAATATGTTTCATTTTCCTTATAAAATCCTTACTTGAGTGTATGTGTAGGGGCGTTATATCCGAGTGACATCGTCACTGGTTTTACATTGTGACCGGACGCAACATAAAATAACTGTTGATACCGGGAAGATGGAGATACTCCAGATAGATACTCTTTCCTATAACTGTAAATTCAAGAATAAAAATATATTTGTCACAATTTATAGATCTCACGTTGTGTCCGATCATTCAGGAATGAGTCTCCGGCCGCTTTCTTCACAGACCCAGTTCTAGCCATGATCTGTCCCATTACCGCCGTGAGACTTTTCCAAGTCGGTGCGATGTAAAAGCAATTTTAAAAAAAGGCAACAAAGTAACAAAATATGAAATACAATTCACTTAATGGAATTAACTCATTGCATTAGGATAAATCGTGGGCTTTTATAATAATTACAAAATCTTGACTATGAATGAATGCAAATAGGCATTCTGGTGTCGCTCTGATAGCATATCTCCTCTTGAATTCTTGAAGCTGATATTAACAGTTCCAATAGAAAAGCAGCTTGATCTATGGGTTTCTCTACTGAATGATCTATTTGCCTAGAAGATCATGAATAATAAGATAGGTTTAAACAATGCATTGACCACCTATGCCCTTTAGCATAGCACACGAGAAGTTTTAATAAACTCAGACTTGAAGAGCAATACTTCTACACACTGTACTTTGAGCTGGTCGTTCTCGCTACATATCTGTGTGACACATTTTATTCTGGTTTACTAGATACATAGACTATATATATATATATATATATACAAATACCGTACTGGACTTAGCTCCACTCCAGTGACCATGGTGAAATTCTTCAAGTTGTTCCACCAGCTGTAGAAGCCTTACCAAAGGTCATCAGACGCACACACAATTCCGGCGTAATGGGGAACTTGCGTACTCAAAACAGCTGTTTACAAAGCATGAAGGGATACCATCCACACCTGCATCTTCTTCAAAACCGTAACCACGATTCGAACACAGTTCCATGATATCCCGATATACTGCATATCCTCAGAAGACAAGATGTTTACACCTTCCGCCTACATGTCAAACCTTATTACCAACACAATATGGTCATTAACAAAAATCTTAACCGTACCCAACAATTCCTGTTCTTGTTCTTCCAAGCCTATCAGGGTTGTGTACATCGCTGAGTTATAAATTACAATAACACATTATACAGTGTGATGAGGATCACATAAAGGGTCTCTCTTATAAACAAGGACCGAACGCACGGTGTATGTTCTCTGCACTACGGCAACTGCCTCAGGCAAACTTATGTCGCGTGTGGCCGTCCTGCTTTAAGCGTGTATAATATCTTATATGTAATCTTACCTTATGAAGGATGTTGGAAGTGTCGTCCTTCCTGGGTTATACAGGCATTGTACCCTGTAACCACATTCTGGTTTACGCGAGTGAGTTTTGCCACTGTTATGTTTCTGATTTCATTCGTAATGTTTTCTTCAATTTCTCCAATGTGTGAGAATTTGTTCGATGCACTTTTTCTTTGTTTACCCTGCAAGTAAAAATCGCACACTGTTCTATCTGGAGAACGAGGGGTAAATAGACCAGCACTGATCACTCTGTCTGCAAACACTTTCGAGATTGTAAGAAGGGAATATTCTGTTTTATGAGCAGAGACTCAATCTGGTTGAAGCCACCCACGCAATTTCTCTTTTTCCGTTAACTGATGGAAGAAAGGAGTAAAAATGTCATCATGGTACTGTACCCGGGTGAAATGGACCATAGGTATCATGATTTGGTATTATAAAATGAATTCAGGGATATGAGAACATTAAAATGTACACTGTAAGTGAGTTGGGGTGAACGGAAAGATTTCCACATTTCAGACTTGCCTGCGATAAGCTGGTGCCAGGAGATTTAGGCCTGTATAATGAGTGATGTATTTCCATGTCGGAAGTTAAGAGGATTTCTCGAGCAATAAGCGCACAGATAGCAGATCCATTAGTCTCGAAATTAGAAAGCAAGAAACTCCAAACATAGGGGCCAATTGCTACAGGGAAGTGACGGAGCGTTTATTCATGAACAAGGCACGGGAAAATTTATTGCGACATTTCTCAGTATTGGTGAAGTATGCCTCCAGGCATATTGTTGTCAAGTTGTCAAGGAGAGATATTTAAACTACCCGCTGCAGTTTTAGTCAATGACAAAATTTATAAAAGTCCCCAGATGCACCAACATGACAGAGTACAATTTGAACTCCAGTTATCTTCTCAGTTAATGATAATTAAAATATTTCTACCAACGAATTGAATAGATGGGAATTTTTAGATATCATCCCCAGGTTAAGTGATAGTAAGTTTAATGAATTAAGATATAGAATTCCAGGAATAGACCCCCCGGTGGATCGCTATTGGTCAGAAACAACATGCGTACATGGACGCCGACTTAGCGCGCGAAAAGAGGAGGACAGAAATCCAGTAATATCTTCGTGATCTGCGAGCGATATGGGATAAGAATACGACATGTGAATTTTTATCGCCGGTTTATTAAGTGGGATAAGTTTAGACATCCAAATCAATATGCAAGTGCCGATTTATGAAAACCAACCCCCTCTCTCTCTGGAATGACCGCGAATGACCCACGCGGGAAGGCACATCATCCATAAATACGATGGACTGGAACCTCACGAGAACAGTTTGATACTTTGACACTTCAAGTCAGTACCCCGAGACGCATTCTAAGACAGTCAGTTAGAGCCGCGAGTACATGGAGAGGGTTCCACGCTGAAAGTACGTGAGTCATTAAGGAAGTCGAGACGGGCAGTGAGATTATTCCTAGTACCGAGTTTTAATATCAGTATAACTGTACGATGAATTTTATACTTATAAAAGTTTCAGTGATTGAAAGTAAATTATCAACAGAAAGCCGATAGTACTTTATGAAGGCCGTGTGCGGAGCCTGAATGAATAAGTTTCAAGATAGACGGTAAAACAATTATCCGGACCAAGAAACTGTAGGAGCGTGACGATCACTAGACGGCCTAGGAATATTTCGGGAAATGCCGGTTGACAATCGCGGATCGCGCCGGCTCGAATAAAAACGACACACCGTCGTAAGTGTCAAGTCTTATGGTGCGGGCGAATGCGAAGAAAAGAATTGTGAAAGTGTAATGGGTCTTAGGCACCTGTAAGCGTTTTGCTGTATAAATTATTGTAACTTCATAATTAAGGTGTTAACAATGGGTAATCGCCCAGAAGTAGTTTTTTATATTAATATTATAAAGTTCGGCAAGATGAACGAGTAAACGAATATGTGGCCATGAGGCTTCTCAATCGCCACGAGATAATGGAATTCTACACAGGAATGAGTACACAAATTTTATATATTTGGGGATAATATCGCGATAAGACGGGAATATGTGGAAATTTATCGTGGTTACTTAACGTAATGCATGGATCGCTTCACGAATCCATGATTTTATTTAAGATAGACGGATGAACTAATTTACATTAAGGTAATTATGGTTTAGACTAATTAATTGATTATTTGTTTGTTGTATATAATGTAATGAAATCGGATCATGGTGGTTCATATTGGGATTTAACATATGTGACTAAATTCCAAAGATTGGAAATTAAAGTATAAAAATTTCAAATTAATAATAATAATAATAATAATAATAATAATAATAATAATAATAATAATAATAATAATAATAATAATCCAAGTAAATTGATTGATTTGTGCCAAACTAGACCTAAATTGTAAAAGGTTATGCATTAAACATAACAATGGTTAACTGCAGTGTAACAAGTGAAATTAATTTATCATAATAATAATTTGAAGTAGAATAAAATGAAGAATTGATTATATTATTTTTGAGAATATTAATAATAATAATGGTGAAAATGAAATTAAAATATTAAATCAATGATGAATAATGATTATGATAATCTCCACTGATGGAAACAATAATAATAATAATAATAATAATAATAATAATAATAATAATAATAATAATAATAATTTATTATAAATCTGATCATTAATTTATGCAGATTAAGTACGAGGGAACACGACCCTTCGTTTGAAACGTCGGCGAAGGTTAGCATATAATCATCCCGGATGATAAATGATAACAATCAACTAAAGGATTATATTCGAAATAAATGTAATAATAAAATAAATGACGGTAATCAAAATAAATGATAATAATCAGATAAATAATGATAATTATATGATAATCATAGGGAAATATAATAGAGACAGTCGACGTGTGTCGGATTGGTCGGAACCATCATTGGTATTCCGCATGGGAGATATTTGGCAGTATGTGCGAATTTACCCACGGACGGCACATGTCATAATTATGCGAGCATAATAAGTAACCTTCCCGTACGATATTGTCGTATTGACAAATCAAAATATTGAGTTAAGCTTTGAGGTGACGAGCTATGTCTGGCTTGTTAGTAAATCTGGATATGTAGGCTAGGGTTCGTTCGTCCAATTACTTCCCGTTTTAGATAGGACAACATTTCCACGGTGGGAATCCAGCCTACCTGAATGTAACTACCCGGAGGTGACCCCGGAACGTGGAGATGATGGTAAACAAAGTTTACTCTCATGCCCACGTCTCCGAATTAAGATATCCAGCAGTGAAATGTCCACTCATACGGACGTGAATTCGATCCCCAGTGATCAGCGGGACAAATTCACCAAATGTTATTCACACTACCAGAGTAGTGAGGTGAAACCAAATTTCTGTACTCCTTTTCAGGATGGATTTTCTAAAGTGTAATAATTGTCATCACCTGCAGTTTGCGAATTAAGTTAATAAATTGCTCCTTATTGCAAATTCAATAGGAAACAGTTTCCATATATTTTTATTGTAGTTAGTCTAGTTTGCCCATGGAATTTATGTTGTCACTTCCCAGCACTATTGTGGAGTCCTATAATTTGTGTCTATGAATGAGCCTTTCCCTACCTTAATTTGCATGCCCCGTTCATCCCTGTGTTTATTTGTGCGCCTATAATTTTATATCGATTTATTTTCGACATCTAATAAGAACTGATCACCCCTGAGATTAATGCTAGCCTGGGACTCAGAGGGTGAGCGGGTTCAGTACCTCTCTGAATGTACTCTTGTTTCGAAGAAAATAGGCCCAATTATTCGTCTTACACAAACAGCACGCCGAACACCAATCTTCCTATCATAATGAGGAACTTCATAAACACCATTAGGATTTTCTGCACACCTATATTTAGAGTAATGACTGCACACACCACCATTAAGATGAAACCAGAACTTTTACATACGAAAATACGGTGTTGCGATGATAACTGTCCCACCATATTAGCAACTGAGATTCAAACTGGCGATTCATGCTTGCCAGGTCGAACACGTGCAGGCTGTTCGCAAGGTCAAGTTCTATGCGTGCGCCCCCCGTGCGTTCGGTCTGAGTTTATATGAGAGACGCTGTATGCTTTACTCAAGCGCGCGGTGTTTTTCTTATGGGTGGGCGCCTTCTCGTTCACCGCGCGCGGGAAGGAGATCGAACTCTATACCAACACATGTTTTGTCCCCTGACCCTGGCGTTTGATATGTGTGTGCACGCACAATCGTGTTTGAGCTATTCCCAAGTGTGTCAGTGTGTGTTTTGTTCGATTTTAATTCTGTAATTACTCATAAGGGGTCTTACGGCTCGTACATTTTCAGTGGCATAACGTCTTCATGTACGATCATGTACTCAGTCTGATCGTGAAGTTCAAAGACCGTTTCAAGAATGATTCTTGGGTATAGACGTTCTAGGTCGTAAAACAGTCCATAGTATTTATAATAACTTCCAGAAAACTGGATTTATCCAGCCTAAGGAACCAAAAATGCAGCCTAGTGTTCTTAGCGAAGAAAAACGAGATGATATTGGTCATCATTTGTGTTGTAACCAAGGTTGAGATTTACAAAACACAACTTTATTATTCGCTTCAAATGCAAAATACACTATTTACACAAATAAAACTGAAATTTAACTTGAAGCAAAATGACTTAGGAATCTTGAGAAAGAGTCTATCTTTTGTACGCTATACACAAGTTTGCAGTATTTACATCCACTACTATCTCGAAAGATAGTCCTTGTGATATGAAAAGTCGATAGTCGAAAACTATCAGAAGTACTGACATAAATGTTTTGGAAAGTCCTTCCTTGCTGAGTTCATAAAAGCAAGTTTAATGTTGGAAGAATTCTTACTTGGCGAAACCAAGGGAGCTTGCATTAATTAGGGAAATATAACGGTATGTAATAGTACGACTGGATATGGGCAGCGGAATGGGAAAGAGGAACGGTGACCAGAGGTGAGACCTCGTACTGCCAGAAATTCAGTCCACCTGGCCGAAGCACATTTTCAAGAGGAGTAGCCTCCGTGCTCGACGTAGGGTGTATTCTGGAGCTGGACGCCGGGGCAAGTGGGCATCAGGACAGGCTGGGAGTTCCTCTTTATAGTACACACACGACGGTCCAGGCACGCGCACTGAGGGCTGCGCGTCGAGGCTAGAAGAATGACACCTGGCGCGCGTGTAGCTGGCTGGCGGAGCGAGAAGGGAGCGCCGGACATACAACAATTTGGAAAATTCTTGTAAAATAATCACCTCGTCATCTTACACAGTAAATGAGAATTTCATATGGGTCTGTGCAAAAGGCTACTAAATTATCAGAGTTGGGGACTAATTGTTTAAAAGTAATCATATTACTTGTAACGATTATATTTATGGTAATTTTTACTTGTAATCCTTACTTTTTACAAAAGTACTTCTTTACTTGTAATTTGTTTCTTGAAATAAAATTGCAATTGCTAAATTATAGTAATCGTTACATTCTAGTAGCTGACATACATCGGACGGAATATGAAACGGGGGAAAAATAAATGAATATGAACATAACTTTTTCAGTTCTGCTACAGCAGAACCAGCAACTTTACCAGTTCTGAATGAGGCACTTTCCTACCTCTCCAGTACATTCAAAGACATCATACCTATACCAAAGATGTTCTTAAAAATAAAGATATTTATTTTCTCATGTGTTCTTTCAGGACATCTTTTAAGCAAATGGAAAGGTGTACTTTCCTCCAAAGGCATGTAGGGTTTGCTACGAGAATCTTAAGGACCTATTAATTAATTGTGAAAAAATATTTGATACTTTGAAAGTCATTAAGTAAAAAAAATGATGGGAAAAACCATTCCGAAAGTTCCAAGTCATGTTTTGTCTTTGCTGGTGATGATAGCCACTTGTTGTCTCCACGCTAAAAAATCACACAAAATGAAGTAATAAATTTTCTTTTTAAATTTGTATTATTGGCTAGTGATCTGTAAATAAATAATAATTTTACTGATTACTTGTCGAAAAAGTAACTTCTAATTCTAATTGAGTGAAATATTTCTCAAGTAACTGTAACTCAGCCCAATTACTTAATTCTTGTACTCTTCCCATCACGGTAAATTATTACATTTAAAGCCATATAGAAAAACTGTGGCATGTGCTCTTCAACCAGGTGACTCTATGCGTAGGCGCACAATTTGGTAGTGGAGTCTGAAAAATGTATACAATGGACAAATAGACTCACATTTTTATTCTTCTCGGACGAGGCCTGGTTCCACCTGCAAAGCTATGTGTGCACAAAACAATCCTACGTCTTAGGGCCGGTTCTACCATCTGCTGGTAAAGTGGCTGGCAGCTGCCCGGGAGGTAAACTACCTGGAGGTGTAAATCGGCTGGTACTTTGGCTTGCGTCCAACCACCTCCGCGCAAGCGCTAGGTAGCTACCCGGAGCTAGACACCGATATACGAAGTTGGCTAGACTGATTTTCAGCGATTTCTCGCTTTCGAGTGTGGTGCTATCTATCGTCAGATGCATGAAACCCATTTCGATTGTCTTATTTCCCTGTGCTTGCGTCTGCTGATTATCACCAAAAAGCCTAATAAGGGGAGTCTTAAGAGTTATGGACAACGATTCATGTCAAGCTTTCGTGATTTTAATCTATGATCTTCAATATCAATACCTAATTGGGATTAAAATCTCGAGATTCCATTTTCTTACGCCAGTTATAACCTGCCATGCAAGGCAGCGTTTTTGAAAGATATTCTCGTAGTAGACTGGTCAAGTCGCTCGCTCCGTAATAGAAGGTACGCAGGTTTTCATCGTATTTCTAATTTACATTTTAAAGTGTATTTTCGTTCCCTGCCGTTGTTCTTAACTCTCTTTTACGCGCTTCCATATACGTATATACACACATCTTCTTTACGGACTTATTGCCTTTGAGCATTCTATCTGCAGGCTTCTGTGAATTGATTAAGTATCTCCGCGATGCTCTATTTGCAACTAGTTCTGTGACCTCGTGTAGTTCCAGATGCTTCCATTTATTGATAAAGCATTTCATTTTAATTTTTAACTTTATGAAGATAAAGTTGGAAGGTACTGTTAAAGAAGTAATCGGGGTAAATATCCATTCATAGGAAGAGGAATTCGGAAATGGAATAGTTTCCAATTTCTTCGAAATAATTTACAAGCCTATGTAAACAACTAATAGGGAATCTGCTACCTGGGCGACAGTCCTATATGCTATTAATCATAACATCACTTGCTATAGGTAGCATACATATAAAGCAATTTTCCTAGTAGACATAATATTGTGATAAGAACGTATGAAAAGAGGCATACAGATTAACACAACGCAAATAATGGAAATAAAAAAAGATTCGTCATAATAAAGACTCGAACCTCCACACTTCATATTACGAAGCGTACGTGTTAACCACTACGCTACGAAAACGCTAGGGTTAGGTAGGATACATACAGTAATATATATCTCGTGTCCGAAAACTGAAAAAGTAGAAAATTAAAGCCCATTTGAAATGATTTCCAAATAGATTTTGATTTTACAGCCTTTTAGAGTTTCTTTACGAAAGCTTGACGTATAAAATGTGTTCCCTGCGCTACCGATGCGAGAGGCTGGTGTGACCGTTGCAACTAAAGGGAAGCATTAATGTTCAAAATCCTGCAATACAATATCGATCACTGTTACAGTATACTGCTTTTTTCAGTATACTAAGCTAATTTGAGTTGCAAATCACCAGAAATACACCTAATAATGTTCAGCTCTCAAAACCTGCCCGGCAGGTAAAGTCTTATCGGGCCCTCGAAGTGGCCGAGAAATTACGCGCCGGGTAATGACGACTTATGCTGCCGATAGCGCTACCTGGGAGTGGTCGGACGGAAACATCCTTTTACGCGGAGGGCAAATTACGCGCTACTTTACCAGTAGGTGGTAGAACCGGCCCTCACACACGGCTTGGTTGGCTTCGCCTGCAAGAACGAGGCACACTTCATACTATTTGCTTTTTGTATAATATTCTTAAAACTTCTCAACCAGCCTATCTCCGTGATCGCATCAAGCTCCTCTCCACAAAACATAACAAAAATACCCGATCATGCAGCACCGTGTGTTTATCCCTTCCTGTACAGAGAACAGCAATCTACACGAAATCATTCACCGTTACCGCAGCCCGAGAATGGAATCTCTAACCAGTGGACGCCAGAAGTATGCCCAGCAGCTCAGCTTTTAAACATGCCTGTGTCGAAATACTACGTAAACATGCATGAATCATCAAGTTATGACCTGAAAACGCCGCCTCCTACCGCCTCTTCATCATTATTTCCCTCTTCCTTTCACAAATATTCTTCTTCTTCTTCCTCTCCTTCTTGCGAATCCTTCTCTTCACCTCTCAATTGAAGGCGATATCTCGGTATACAGTACAAATATATCTACAGTATTTTCTAAACTTTCTCTTAAGTAGTAGTTATAGTACCAATTATTTAATATATTTTAATGTACCGTACCCTACGCAAGATGTGTATTATATATAGATGATATGAGTTGTTTTTACGTGTGATTACTTTTATTAATTCTACTATTAATGCTATTATTGTTAATATTATCATATTATTGTCATCAGAAATCATTATTTTAACAGTATTCTAGGTTAAGACCGGTTAAGTTTTAGAGAGGGAGTACATCCCTAACTTTGCCAGAATAAATAAAAATTATTATTATTATTATTATTATTATTGTTGTAACCAAGGTTGAATTTTACAGAACACAACTTTTATTGCTTCACCTTATGATATTTACACAAATAACTGAAATTTATTTTGAAGCAAAAAGGAATATTGAATCTTGAGAAAAGTCTGTCTTTATACAATATGTACAGGTTTACAGTCTTTATATACACTTCTATCTTGAAAAGATAGTCTTTGTGAATTGACACGTTGATAGTTGAGAACTATCTGGCACACTAACATGAATGTCTTTGAGAGTCCTTGTTTGTAGAAGTGCCTGAATTCCTAAAAAGCAAGTTCAATTGATTGAAGAAATTCCACCTAGCGAAACTAAGGGAGCTTGCATAACTTAGGGAATGAAAATGGCTTGTAAAAGAATTACGGAACATAGGCAGCGGAAATAGGTAAGGGAGCGGTGACCAGAGGTGAAACCTCGTACTGCCAGAAATTCAGTCCACCTGGTCGAAGCACATTTTCAAGAGGAGTAGCCTCCGTGCTCGACGTAGGGTGTATTCTGGAGCTGGACACCAGGGCAAGTGGGCGATTGAGCAGGCAGGGAGCTCCTATTTATAGTACACTCGATGGTCAGGCACGCGCACTGAGGGCTGCGCGTCGAAGCTAGCAGAATGATACACAGGCGCGCGTGCAGCTGGCTGGCGGAGGCGAGAAGGGAGCGCCGGACATACAACAATTATTATTATTATTATTATTATTATTATTATTATTATTATTATTATTATTATTATTATTACTGAAGTGCTGTTAAACCTGACTTCGTACATGAAGTGCCGTTCCATGTTACAAAAATCGGAGCATGAAAGAAAGAATCATATCGTTTTTATTTTACTTAATGACTTCTAGCATTTCAAATATTTTGCCATTTACTTTGCAAATAAATAATCATATGGTGAAAGAATCATAGTGCCAATATTTTTAGAATATGGTGGTTTCTATTACTTGCGTGAATACAATACTAACTCCATCTTGCAGAGAATGAACCAACAAGGAGCGGGATTTTGCACGTTTTTCAACAGGACTCCGTCACTGCCCATGCTGCTAATAATTCTTTAAGAGAAATTCAAAAAAGTGTTTTCACCGAATGGAGCTGTAAGTAAGGATTTATGCTCCCTCAGTCCCTCGATTTAGCAGCCTGCGATTATTATCTCTCGGGTAAATTAAAAAATGCCTTGTATAAGACGAACGCGCACACAATACAAGAACTGAAACTTAATAATTGTCAGAAAATTGACGGGATTCCTGAACGTGATCTACAGCAAACGATGAATAATTTTGTAACGAGGTGTCAAAAATGTGCGGAGAATATGAGGCGACCAGTTTCAACACCTTCAACACCATCCACAATTCGGTAAGAAATCAACTTCACAAAATTGTTTGTGTGGTGTATGGCTTACCTTCCCGCTACTACCCTCGACCCCCGCGCTGCAAACGAGCACACGCCCGGCTATAATAAAATCACCGCATGCCGGGGTAAAGCGTATCTGATCATCCTGTATAAATATTATGATTTAATACAAGCCTAGATATTATAGACATGAGATCCTTGTGAATGATACGATATGAAGTAACGTACTCTGTCATTACAACGTCTAGACGGCTGCTATTTGAATATCAGCTAATGCATGCATGATTCTTGAAAAGGATTGAATTCCAAGAATACACCGGTGATCTTGTGGTTATCAGAACTATATCAACACTCAAGTAAAATGTTTACTTTTTTTTTACTCATGTGTACGGTTGAATGCACCCTGACCATTCGATGCAGAACGAGAGTTTTGTATTTTGTACACGGTTTTCAAATTGGACGAGTCACTTTACAAGTATTTCTCGTTATAATACAGAGATGAATGGAACTCTTTCCAGAAGTAAAACTTGTATTAGTGATGTCATAAAGTGAGAATACGTAGTATGTCCGGAAAATACGTATAAAAGTTGAATAATAACTTTATTTGACAATTATTCAGGTATTACAATATGGTCTCCTTCAATGTACTCTCCCTGAGACAAGATGCACTTCTGCCAACGCCGTTTCCGTTGTTGATAACATTGTTGAAAGTCTTCAGTTGTGATGCTGTTCAGTTGCCGTGTCGTTTCTCCCTTGATGGCTTCCACATCACCCAAGTGCCGCCCCCGAAGCACCATTTTGCATTTCGGGAACAGGAAGAAGTCACAAGGGGCTAAATCGGGTGAATAAGGCGGGTGGTCTGTCACGGTGATTGAGCTTCGGGCCAAAAACTCACGCACAACGAGCGACGTGTGAGCGGGCGCATTGTCGTGTTGAAGGATCCACCTGCCCCCTTGTGCCAAATCCTGTCAAACTCGGGCCACACGAGCTCTGAGACTTGATGTTGATGCGCTGTTCCTCAATCAGAGAGAGCTCCATACCGACGGCAGGTGAAAACGGGTAACTTTCAACAAGCAGCCGCACACTGCTACTGACACGCAGAGCTCTCCGACTCGAACTGAGCGTTGAGAAGATTGGCGACAACAGCAGTGCCACCTGGCGGCGCCTCCGCGATACGTGATACGTCACCCCGACGGATTTATACGTATTTTCCGGACACACTACGTAATACCCAGGTGGTATACTTCAGTTATTTGTTAGAATGAATGTATCTAATATGAACGTAATAGATCCTCCATCTCTGAAATAAATCTACTTTTGTAAGCCATTTTTTTTTCCTTGTCCATCACCATCATCTCCCTGTCACTTATTAATTTCCTTATCTCTCTTCCATACATCCTTACAAATGTTTCCACAAAGTTTCATTGTCCTAAAATCAATCGTTTTGCATGAGGGCCCTCTCAAGTAGCGGAAATTTAATTATAATTATAACATAGGAACATAGGAACCTAATAAAGTCACACGGTCAGAGTACGATAATAAATAAGGTATACTACGACTGTCTTAAAACGAAATTACTTTACACTAAAATGAGATAAATGGGACTTGGAACAACGCGGTTCTAGACAATCGACTTGGCGTTGTTTTCGCTGGGGTCATATGGATCACCTACCTTAGAGCCAAAATCTGTCCCTTTGCGACTACGGCGTCTTTGCTCCATGGAAGAAGGGCTGAAGGTTAAGCGTTTCACTGCCGAACAAGCGACTCGTGAAGCTCTGGAAGTGTGTTTCAAACTTGAACTAACGTCCTTCCTTGTGGAGGGTGTAGATAGTGAAACATGTCTAAATCGAGCGAGTTGTCACGCAATTTCGCTCACGTAATTGTGAACTTGCATTCGGGAGATAAGTGGTTCGAACCCCACTCTCTCCAGCCCTGATGATTGTTTCCCGTTGTATCCTATTTTCACGCCGGGCAAACGCTGGGGCTGTATCTTAATTAAGGCCACGGTCGCTTCCTTCACAGTTCTAGCCTTGTTCTCTTCCACTGTCGATATTAAGTTCGGTCTGTGTCGGTGCGAGTTAAAAAAATTAGGGAAGAAATCAGCGCAGGAACAGGTGGCTCGAAGGTGAGGAGGTGTTTTCATACACTCTGCATAAAGTACCGCAATTTTTGTTCATATCCTTAAATATTATTGAGGTACTCGTAAAACATTTCGCTGCCCTTTTCCCTCGGATTTTTTAATAACGGAAATGTTGACACATGAAATTATACAGAATTTATCTACAAATATAGCAATGTTATTAGACGAATTCAGCAGTTTACTTGATTTTAACCTAAATTATTCCTTTCGGAACAAATCAGTATTTCAAACTATACTATTTCAACGTTGCGCATATGTTGGATTAAGTTGGTAACGATATCTTCATTATTAATGACCCCACGGAGAAGGGAAGCACATTGCTTCATGAGACCGTTGATGCCTTTTACGAATAAGAAAACAGAATATCGATGTCTTTAAGGGACTCTGAAATATTTGAAGTAGACGTCCTTATTGACTCAAAGTGAAAATAATGTTTGAATAATGATTTACAATTCTTAAAAGAAGTATGTATATTACAAAGTGAATTCATTATGATTATATTAACCTCCTGTACTTGGGTTACGACTCCAATGCATGCTGCGGATATCGGCTGTGCAATGCCATTCTGCTCATTACCGAAAATATTGTAGATATTTAACATGTGAGGTGTTCTTCATTTTTCCGTAGTTGGAATACGACTGTGTGAACCAACCGTGGGAGCAAAAATACGGTAGAGTAGCAAGCAGACTCAGCTTCTGAAATGTGATGGACAGGAATTGCATTAGTCGTTTGAAATAACCGTGCGTGCAGGGTAACTGTTTCTACTGCACAGAACGTGTTTTCATGTGCCGTCACTCGAGAATGTGCGAATAGAGGTACAGTCTAGTAAGGGAATTACTTCCTTAATCGTGCAGAGGATGACAAATGGATGGTTACCTGAGTAGTATATTTTAACCTAAAAATAACAAACGACAATGCAGCCGATAATAATTCTAGAATCAGTTTCCAAAGTTAACTTTAGAACGGATAACAAGACTGAATGGGGAAAGCAGTGAAGCAGTGTTGCAGTCAGTTCACACTTCTCTTCTTCGGAAAATTAAATCAAAGAGGAATCTGTAAAAGGAATCACAACCCTGAGATTTGCTGATGATATTGCTACTTTATCTGTGTCTGTAGATGATTTTCGGTAATGAGCAGAATGGCATTGCACAGCCGATATCCGCAGCATGCATTGGAGTCGTAACCCAAATACAGGAGGTTAATATAATCATAATGAATTCACTTTGTAATGGAATGTAGTGGAATAAACTCAGTTGGTTCAGGAAATATTGGATTAGAAACAGAAGTCTTAAGGGAGACAAATGGACACTGTTACACGTGTAGTGGAATATATCTCTTCTTGCATGTTTAACGTTGCAGCAACACATCGGAAGGTTCCGGCGACGTAGAGATGGGAATGTGCTAGGATTAGGAAGGTAGCGGCCGTGGCCTTGTAGTGGAAAAATAAATGACTGCAAAAGTAAGAGGGACAAGCACAATCAAGGGAGGCCCTTCGTAAGAAGGTATTTACTCTCATCAAACATAGATATGAGTATTAGAAAGATGTTTTGGATGACCAGGGTGGAGCGTGGCCATATATGGAAGTGAAACGTGGTAGGAACCACCGTTAGACACCCAGGACTTGTTCAGTTAGTTCGTTAGGAAAGTGCAGGCCGGGGTGAAGGTAAGAATAGTAGGTTTGGATCAAGGCATGAATATTACGTGCAGATTGGAGTAGATGTAGGACGTAATAGTTATGGAGAAACAAAAGGTTTAGAACACCTCAGAGTGGTTTGGAGAACTGCAGCAAACCAATCCATGGACTGCTGACCCCAAAAAATAGAACCTCCGTGTAGTATAATATTTGCCCAGACGAGAACATACCAATTATCACAGCTTTTACTTTCTACACTATTAGTCGTGCAATAGACAGTTCCCACACAAAATGTTATACAGTACTAATGTAAAATAATACAAGGTCATTAAAAGGAATAACAATTTTTGGTATCGTTTGAATTAAAACTGAATGCCAATGGCTGCTTAAATTTCTAGAATACTTTTCTATACGTTTAAGTCAGATTGCTATGAATATCATCGGCTCAAGCTCACAATTTTACTGGGGAACGTAATATCCATAAAATATCTTTCCCTCTTGTTAAAAATTATTCCATTTCTCCAATATTTCTACAAAAATAAAAGAAAGCATGTTCATTTCACGTTTCCCGTTCCTAACGGAATGATCTGTTGGAGGAGTATTGTAGAATTACATGGCAGCTGTTTCTTTTTCTTTTTTCTTCTCCAGTCATATTCTCCTCCGTTGACCTGTCAGTTCCTCTCATTCCTTTATTCTTTCCTCTCCTTTCCTCGTGGTTCGAGCTGTCATTTGGGCTCGCCAGGCTCACGAGATTTAATTGACTTCTCACATCCTCCAGTGAGGACAGCGTCTGGGGATTGTGACGTGCTCGAGCTGCGCTAGACCTTCACAACCTGTGCTTACTCAGGATTTCAGACCTTTCTTTTCTTTTCCCTTGCGCTTAAGCGCCTCATTACTCGAAGATTTTCCTCTTAACTGATGAAAGAGCTGATTAGAGCCATGACGTTTTACAACCACACGGGAATGCTTTATACACGAAAAATACACACAAACGATCCAGAGCTGTAGATGTTTGACGGAGTTTACCTAAGTATTCCGTTGTTTCTGTAGGCTACTTATCAATTCCTGTATTCTGTACGACTAAACTCGCCTTACGGTTTTCTTGAACATTTAAATCATTAGCAACAGCCGTAGCAGAAATCATTGATCGAAGTAAAATACATCTAAAATTAGTGAGGTTTCTTTCATATTCACTCCCTGAATTTAATAACTTTTAACGAAAATTGTCTATATTCATTACAAAGAATATTTGTGTTTCAAATTCATATTCAGTACTTGTCTTCTTATTCTAGTTTGTGTCCCGAATATGAAATTCAAATGCGTCCAGTTTGTTGATATAGAAGCAGTTACTTAATTCATATCGGATTTAGAAAATTACATGTTTTGTGTTCTGGTCCCACTTAATGTAAGTAAATTTCAGAGATGACAGGTGGTCTTAAAGTCACAGTAACACAGTAACGGAATACTACTCTTGTCCTACCTCAATTAATATTTAATTTTAGATAAAAAAAATACTATTTGCTTTACGTCGCGCCGACACAGACAGGTCTTATGGTGACGATGGGATAGGAAGGGCCTAGGAGTGGGAAGGAAGCGGCCGTGGCCTTAATTAAGGTACAGCCCCAGTATTTGCCTGGTGTGAAAATGGGAAACCACGGAAAACCATCTTCAGGGCTGCCGACAGTGGGGCTCGAACCCACTATCTCCCGATTACTGGATACTGCCTGCACTTAAGCGACTGCAGCTTAAGTGTAGTTGCTGTTGTTGTTGTTGTAAAAATGTATCTTAAATGTCAGCCAGTCACATGTGGAAATGTTCTGTACAAATACTTACAAAGAGGCAGATATGACTCTCGTGCGGTTATTACAAACAGGTAGGTAATTTTTTTAAATATCGTTTTGAACCTTAAAACTTCCTGTTCAAAATAAGTGTTTGAAAACTGTTTTTCGAATAAACTCTCAAAGATAATGATGAGGAACTTGTTTGTATTGCAAACGTAGTGGACAAAATAAAAGTCATTAACAAAACCTTCGATACCAAATACGTAATATAATTTTTCTTTCTAAGCTCTCTGTTTTACGGTTATCTCAATCTTCTGCAATTTTTAAATATGATAATAATGCTAAAATTCACAGCTCAAACCCATCATCCACTATAAGGCACATGTTTTATTGTTGTTGTAAAAATGTATCTTATATGTCAGGCAGTCACATGTGGAAATGTCCTGTACAAATACTTAAAAAAACGCAGATACGACACTCGTGCGGTTACTACAAGCAGCGCATCAAGCAGTAAGTTCAAAATCTTTACGGTTTTCCCTTTTCTCATTCAGTAAATTTCTAGTAATTTAACGTACGATATTCCAAAATTATTGGTGTAAATGTTCTTACCTTATCGATGGAATGTGGATTCAGAACGAAGTGGTTCGGTCAAAGGACCATGGGAAGAGTACAGACATTAAAAAAATACAACTTTTCCACAGAACGGATCCGAAAGCCCGAGTAACCGTTACACACAGTATCAGTGCTGCCGGGATGAATGGCTCAGACGGTTGAGGCGCTGGCTTTCTGACCCCAAATTGGCAGGTTCGATCTTGGCTCAGTCCGGTGGTATTTGATGGTGCCTAAATACGTCAGCCTCCTGTCGGTAGATTTACTGGCACGTAAAAGAACTCCCGTGAGACAAAATTCCGTCATCTCCGAAAACCGTCAAAAGTAGTATGTCGTAAAAGCAGTACCATTAAAAAGTGCTTGCGTGTATTTCGGGCGAAACATTTGATTCCCTTAACCCCCAGCGCTAAATGTAGCTCTCTTTGTCCAGAAAACATGACTTGTTTTTTTCTTTACGTAAATTGAGAGTCGCGTTCTGTATTTGTTATAAATATATACTAAAATAATTTGGTTTGTTTACAGTCTGTTTAGGTATAGTTAACTTTCCAACAGATTTATCCACGGTAGAACTCTATAAGTTGTGGCCCATTTTACCGTATATTTGATAGTAAAAATATCTAATGCGTGGTTGTCAGGTTGAAGCGTAGGCATACAGTTTTAAATACTAAAAGTACTCATCTCGAAGATTGTCTATGACTAAGCTACAGTAATTATTCCAACTCATTAAAGGGTGGGGTGCGGCACATACCTATTCCCCATTAGGAAATCCCTTCCTTCCAAATTGGTGGATATGAAGGAGAGAAGTATAAGGAAACCATTTTACGTCGGTATTCACATGCCATTTATATCACAGCAATTCATTTACAACACTAATTTTACTCCTTTATATTTTGACTAGCAAGATACCCGTGCTTCGCTACGGTATTATGCTGAAATGTATAATTTAATGTTTAACGTTTTATACATAATCCAACCGGGCGAGTTGGCCGTGCGCGTAGAGGCGCGCGGCTGTGAGCTTGCATCCGGGAGATAGTAGGTTCGAATCCCACTATCGACAGCCCTGAAGATGGTTTTCCGTGGTTTCCCATTTTCACACCAGGCAATGCTGGGGCTGTACCTCAATTAAGGCCACGGTCGCTTCCTTCCAACTCCTAGGGCTTTCCTATCCCATCGTCGCCATAAGACCTATCTGTGTCGGTGCGACGTAAAGCCCCTAGCAAAAAAAATACATAATCCGCCAGAATTCACGATCTGACTCGTTTTCTGAGAGAATCCGCTAAAATTCGCGATCTGACTCGTTTTCTGAGAGATTACGGCAGAGTTCCTCCCATGTTTCAACCTTTCTTTCCAGCAATTGATTTCGTACTTCCCGGGCTAGGTCCAGGTATTCCACCCGGTCAGATGGGTCCCTAAATCTTTGCCATCTTTTCCTATAAGCATTTTTAATATAGATCAAATGCTCGAGGAGATCCGGCGTGGTGTCGTCTTGGGTGCCTTGGCGGCATTGACCCCGCGGCCGGACTACATTCGTAGTCATTATCCGGCCAGGACCCGTTTCCAGCGCGGTCCGCACATTTTGACGACGGTCCAGAACATTATTATTATTATTATTATTATTATTATTATTATTATTATTATTATTATTATTATTATTGTTCTGGACCCCACAGCAAGATGCAAGAGCACTACTTGGCGGTAAATTACATCAGCTGCCATTGTCATTGCTGACAATGTGACCAGTACCATTGTCGCTCGTAGGCAAGTGCGTGGGATTTCTGGTGATACGAATTATATACTTCCGTGCATTATTGGCCTTATTATAGAGGTGAACAATTGCATGGTCAAATGTTTACTTCAAATGTGTTTAAATTTTTATTTATATGCCAGGATAATCTACTGTAATCTAACTTTAAGTTCTCCAAAGGAAAAGATTGCTCTTGAAAACGAACCCAGGAAAGATTAAAAATGATCAGTTTATGATCATAATAAGTACATCATGAACAGTAAAATCAATTGGTCTCAACTCCTTTTTTACATCACCGTCGTTAAGTTGATTTCCCCCCCCCCCCCACTCCAAGAGTAAAGAAGGCGTGTTTCTTTACGTTTAAAGGAGATTCCAAATACCAATGTTCACGCCCGTTACCTTCAGTTTTGAGATATGAGTATCCCCATAAAAATAATTCACTTTATTCACTTCCTTTAACATTCCACCCCCCCCCCCCGCCTAAGTGCATTTTCCGGCAAAAAATACTAGTTTCTTTAATAGTAAAGTATCTCCTAAATACCAATTATCACGACTCTAACATCTTCAGTTTTTGAGATATGTGTACTCATAAACGCGCTTTTGTTTGTTTTGAAGGGATTTGGATTTTCCGAGAATACGTGTTTCCTTACTTTTAAAGCAGATTCCATATACCAATTTTCACGTCTGCAAAATATTTCGTTTTTGAGATAATAGTATCTTCATACAAATATTTCAATAATTTTTCAATTTCCCTCCCCCTTTAAGTGGATTTCCAAAAACAAAAAATACATATTTCTTTATTTTTAAAGGAGATTCCAAATACCAATTTACGCGACTGTGATATCTTCAGTTTTTGAGGTATCAGTATCCTAATTAAAACAATTCAACCCCAATTTCAGTCACATTACCCCCCCCCTCCAAGTGGTTTCTCCGAAAACAAAAAATACATATTTCTTTACTTGTAATAGAGATAAAAATACCACTTTCACTTCTGTAATATCTTACGTTTTGGAGATATACTGTAGAAATGCTCATTTTTAAATTTCACCCACTTTTTAGTTCCCCTTAATTGGATTTTCCAAAAACAAAAAAATATGTGTTTCTTTATTTTTAAATGAGATCCTAAATACCAATTTTCAGATGTATAATATCTCCAGTTTCTGAGATATAGGTATCCTCAAAAATAATTCAACCACTTTTTCACCCTTTTTCACCCCTCCTATTGGGATTTTTCGAAAACAAAAAATACACGTTTCTTTATTTTTAAGGGAGATTCTAAATACTATTTTTTACATCTGTATACTTCTAAAGTTTTGAGATATAGATACACTCATGTTAAAACTATCATCCCCCTTTTCACCCCCCATAATTGGATTTTCCAAAAACAAAAAGTAGGTGTTTCTTTATTTTTAAAGGTGATCCCAAATAATAATTTTCAGGTCTGTAATATCTTCAGTTTCTGAGGTATAAGTATCCTAATTAAAGGAATGCAACCCCTTTTTCAACCTTTTCACCCCTCCTATTGGGATCTCCGAAAAAGTACGTGTTTCTTTATTTTTAAAGGAGATTCTAAATACCAATTTTTACATCTGTAAAGTTGTAAAGTTTTGAGATATAGATACACTCATTTCAAAAATTCACCCCCTCAGCGATGGAATATCCATAAATCCTCCCTTAGCGAGCACCAACATTGTAATATAAATGTATCCTCAAAATATATTTTCTTTATGTCCAGTAGTTTTGGCTCGGCGATGATGAATCAGTCAGTCAGTCAGTCAGTCAGTCAGTCAGTACATGTTCTTTTATATATAGAGATTTAGTATGATTAATTCGAAATAACGGGTCCTTGTTCATAACATTAATAGGCCCCTACCGCAAAATTGTAACGGAAGAATACCCGGAAAATACGAGAATCTATTTTTGAGTGAACAAGTGCCGAGTAATGAGGGTACCCACTTCTTACTGCCCGCGTACCATAGTATTCGTGTATTATCCGAACACACCGGGTAATGCTCGATAAACTGGTGCCTGAATACCCGAGTAAGTCTCGGATACCCGAATACCAGATAATCAGTTGGCCCAGGCCTACATTCGGAAGATAGTGAGTTTGAACCCCACTCTCGGCAGCACTGAATATTGTTTCCGTGGTTTCCCCTTTTCATACTATCTTAATTCCCTTCACTCACACAGCCTTTCAAAAATAATAATAGAACTAAGACGAAGCAGAACGACCGCAGGCACTCACTCCCATCTGATACAGTATAGTTGCAAATCGTCATTACTTTCCTTTACCCCAGTTAATAATGGTATTGATTTTACGTACCACTAACAACTTTTACGAATTTCAGAGACCCCGAGATCCCGGAATTTTGTCGCGGACGAGTTATTTACGCCAGCTCTGGATGAAAATTGCTACTTGGATTGGTTCATATCCCAGTTCAAATTCCCTGGTCCCCTTTGACTTTGGATATACCGGGTGGTACAGCTGCCCCTATTCACGCAGTTTTATGCAACCCGCAGATTATATTCGAACCTAAAAATATTGACCTTGACTACTCACTACATTGTCTGCTCTTACAACGCTTTCCATAATTCGTTTATTCGTGTCAAGCAAATCAGCATTAATGATAAAATACCGATTGATGGTAAAGAATCGAGAAAATTATGTGTCGCAGAAACGTCCTGTACAGAGAATATTATTGGTGAATGACTAGAAGTAGCAGCAACACAACAGCGCTAAACAGCAACCCGTGATAGCCGAGCTTGCTAAAAGTTAGAAGAGAGTACCGGTGTTCGTTAGTAGGCGGTTCGAGTCCAGTGTACGACGAATATTTTTATTGCGTTGTTGATGTTCGTGAGAGTCGTGTTGTTGACGACAAATCTAAATCATGATCAGTTCTCATATTGCAGGTACTCAGGTATGTTTGTTTGTTAAGGAGCTCTTAAAAGAGCTATTTGCAATAAAGTGAGATTGTACCGACAGCGGTGCGATGGGCTTATGCATGGCCATTCGATTAATGAAGCAAATGTTCAAAATGACCACCTGCTTCGTTAATGCACATCTGAGCACGGTGGAGGAGAGACATTCTTGCTTGCTGCAACATATGTGGTGGAATCTGCCTGCAGGCTTCCGTGATGAGCCGTCGTAAATGATTCGGGCTCTCAGGCTCCTGCTCATAGACTCTTTCCTTTAAATAACCCCAGAGGAAAAAGTCGAGTGGAGTAAGGTCAGGTGATCTAGCCGGCCATGTGACCGGACCCCCTCGTCTAATCCATCGTCCAGGATATGTCCTATGCAAGTGGTTCCGTACTGCCAACGACCAGTGTGGGGGGAGCTCCATCCTGCTGGAACCACATCCGTAACCGTGTCATAAGGGGCACATCCTCCAATAAGAGTGGGAGGTACTCACGAAGAAACTCTAGATAGCGTCATCCCGTGAGGTTTCCTTCGAAGAAATATGGTCCAATTATTTTGTCACCTAGTATCCCGCACCACACGTTGACGCCCCATTGTACCTGAAATCGAGCTCCCCTGATCCAGTGAGGATTTTCAACGCTCCAGTAATGGAAGTTGTGACGATTAACAGTTCCGGTGTTGTGAAATCTGGATTCATCACTAAAGAGAATGTCCATTAAGAAATTCGCATCAGCTTCAACTCTTTGTAATATCCATTGCAAAAATTCTATCCGTTTTGGAAAGTCTTCTCCGTGAAGTTCCTGGTGCAGCTGTTGATGGAAAGGGTGGAATTTATGGCGGTGCAATATTCGCAGTACAGATACAGGACTGATGTTCAGTTCATTTCCTATGGCCCGTGAGCTTGTGTGCGGGTTGTATGCAATTGCATTTTGAACAGCTTCGTCGTTATTTCCAGACGTCACTGGAGCATCCCGAACGGGGGGTAATGTGTGAAATGACCCCGTTGCACGCAACCGTCTTTCAACACGTCGAAATGTATCTGCAGTTGGCAGCCTTCGTCCAGGAAATCGTTCTTGATACAAGCGTCTGGCTTCCCGTGCATTTTGCCTTGCTTCTCCATAAAGTAGTACCATATTCACAAAATCATCCCGTGAATACATAATGTTTGCTTTCGTGCTAACCGTACAGTACGTGCTCACACGTTGCTGTTAGGATTACGATATGCTGTTTCATGTGCCCTACGTATGAAGTGTAGACCGCTGTTAATTGGTCTTCGAGTCGAACGTGCGCAGTTGCTTGGTTGAATGGGTGGGTCAGAATGTTGACAACACGTGCACTGCGCTTCATTCCCTGTAGTCGTTTGCCATATGGAAGTCGCATGTTATTATTCCTTTCGTATGTATGCTTTCTTTGTAAAGGTGGCTAATTACTTTTGAGACTTAAGAACGTTAAATATTTATTACGAGTGGCCTTACAAGTATAATATAAAAATAAAATTGAGAAGCTCGTAACTAGACTCGAGCTCTAAATGCCTGCTAACATATCGTATGCTCGCTGCGATTGGTGCCATGTATCCACTGCAGGCGACAAAGAATTGGTCTCGTAGCTCTGTACTAATGGAATTACCTAGGCTATCGCTTCGATACTGATCGTTGATGTTAAAAGTTCTGAACGCGAATGTGCAAACACCACAGTGAAGTAAAGAATCGCGTCTCTCTTACGCCCAGAGAGTTGCAAACATTTTCTACGCGTTACTTGGTTGAATGAGTCCAGCGTTATGTTTCAGGTGGTATTCACAATCGGTGCGTATGTGGCAATATTTATGATACCTTTTTATTATAACTTCCGTAGAAGAATATCGGAGACTTCAGAAAGGTCTTCGTAAACGATGCCTAGGCGAATACGAAATGACATTAAAAAATGCATGACTCAAGAATGGTTGGAACCCTTCCTGCTTCAAGTAACCTATCGAGGTACGTCTTCCATACGTAATTCCGCGCAGCTATTTGCAACGTACAAGCGCCAACCTTGTAACTCTGTATTCACGAGGAGAGCGGAAGTTCCCGCTTCGACAAGTTACTGATGAGTTACAGCCTTATGGACCCGTTTTATGCCTTTTTGATCGCTCTAACGGTAGTAATTACATGGCGTAAGCTATCACATCTGCTGTACAGCATTTGCGTGCCACAGATTATAAACTACAGTGCAAAACACGTTTCTATCAATTTCGATGTGATGAGGCTGTACAAAATGGGGGTGCATTGACCCTATCACGTTTTCTATGATACCACGACCGCCCTTTCTATCAAAAGAAAATGGCCTCTTGGACCAATCATGTGCGCAATTCTCTACCGACAGCTATAGGCGTGGTTATGGTTTGTACAGTATAGTAACATTTCGTAAAAATTAGTAGAGTATTGGACACCACTCTACATACAATGGTACAGTGTTTTTGAGATGGACCTCACTTACTGCCTCTTGTACCATTTTTCCACTGTGCGGAGAAGTCTACATCGGGTTAACTGCACATAACATTGCTATAAGGTGTTGCGCAAGATGGGACTAAGAGGCATTTACGTCCTAGCTGGTTGCATATATTCGGGGAAAAATAGGGGCAGCTGTACCACCCGGTACATTGTTAGTTAGAGGATTGGTTCATATCATCACGTCAATTGTCCTGGTTTCCTTTATCACCAGTGGTGATTATTGGATGACATTTCTCCTTCACCTCTATATTCGCTTTTGGAAGTATACTCGTACATTTTCGTAAAATGGATAATACTGTAGCTATTTGTAGGTCTGCATTTATGGTATTCACTCAATTACAACTCATGTATTTTCACTTTCTTATATGGCTGACCTTCTCAGAGGTTCGAATATATAGCAAGTTAATGTGTTTTTGTTATCAATAACCAACTTTTCCGTCAAATGTTGAAAGTCTACAACATAGTGTAAAGTCTTCTTCGGAATGTAATTAATTTTTCATTTTTGAATGAGATGGAGATACATGGTTAATCGGACGAATATATTTAATGCTTGAAATGAATTTTAATGAGACACTGAATTCTGATAGTCTCCGACGAACGCCATGTCTTTGTTAAGAACTATAATGTAAAATTTACTGTTCAATCGACCAAAGAATCCAACGAAATTGCACATCGTTGGTGCGGGAGCAATACCGTATCTGGCAATGCACTTCCTATACATTATTTTCCTTAAGGCTGGCCACCCCTCCCAGCTGCATATTATGGATACACAGTCCATCAGAACAATCTTCGTTGCGTTCATTTTCCTATACAGTAGTTTAAAGGAAAATGAACCTTGCCGTACTCTAGGAATGCATATTTGAATTACGTATTTAGGCATTCTTACGGAAGAATTTATTCAAGGTTCATTTTCCTACCGAGCGTGCTGGCCGTGCGGTTAGGGGCGCGCATCTGTGAGCTTGCATTCGAGAGATAGTGCGTTTGAAGCCCACTTTCAGAAGCATTGAATATTGTTTTCCATGGTTTCCCATTTTCACACTTTCTTAATTGAGACTAGGCCCGCTTCCTACCCACTCCTATCCCATCGTCGCCGTAAGAACTACCTGTATCAGTGTGACGTAAAGCAACTTCTAAAAAGATTGTTAATTTTCCTTTACACATTAGCATAGGAAAATGGACACAACAAACTTGTTCTGAGGGACTACATATCCATATGTGACTGGGAGCCGTGCCCAGTCATAAGGCAAATAATCGATAGGAAGTGTATTCTCAGATACGTGGTATTGATACCGCAGTGACGATATATTGTATTTATCACTGCAGGAGGATCGACTAAGATAGCTCAGCGCGTTGCTGACTTGGCAAGCGTATGAGTGATGATGGCTTCAGAATCAAGACGAGCTGAAAGTGCTACATCGGTTACTTTTGAAATGTTTTCTGCTGCCCATTTCGTCATCAGAAGTTCGTTCAATTCTCACCTTTTTCAGTCATAGACGTTTCCTTCCCAGACCAAAATTTGTTATGAATACACGTTTCAGAACCGACACCACTTTAACAACGGTAATTTGCATAGTAAGTACACGGGATGGTGAATACATTAAAAATACATTACATTGTTCAGTTTTATATACCCACAGTTAAATTTTGAATTACAATGTCGGAAATGTGTTCATTTCAGTAACCACATGAATGCTGCTTTCCCACAACAGTACATATTACAAACCATTCGAACCTTGAAACTCTTTCAGAGTCACTGGAGTGGCCTTTCAATCAGCATGTAATAATTGTTTTCATAGCATCTGACAAAGAGATTGTATTCCGGTCACAAAATGGAATATAATTGCTGCGGTTAGTGATATTTACATTCAAGTGTATCATAATTTCGTATAATCATTTCTACTATTGTGCATTTTGTGATATTCACGGATAAAAGAGGTGCAGTGATGTGTTCGAAATTTATTTTGAATATTGATTGATGTTATTTTGTGTACCTTGTAGACATCACATCGTCCTTTTTCGCTGTCGAAATATTCCAACCCTCCCTGCTAATTCTAAACATTCGTTCTATTTACGTTATTATACTTTTGATCATAAATAAGATTACCATTAATGTACACCTAAATCACACAATTAGGACAACGCACGAGAAAGGAGAATCATTATCGCGTATGACTGGTGTTAAGTAATAAAAGGGATCAAACAAATGGCAAATCAAATCATATGTATAAAAGGTAGAAACAGAAAATATGATAAATACAATGATGGGTCAGTATCGGAAGATGGGTAGATAGAGAAGGAAACAAGGAAATCATGAAAACACAAAGGGGCAAAGACAATCTCCACATCTTTCCACACTGCCGTCTTCGAATAGATTGGCTCGACATCTTCATATAGCACCGCCTTGAAACAGATGGGCTCCAAATCTTCATACACTGCCGTCTTCAAATAGACGGGCTCCACATCTTCATACACTGCCGTCTTCAAATAGATGGGCTCCACATCTTCATACACTGCCGTCTTCAAATAGATGGGCTGCACATCTTCATACACTCCCGTCTTCAAATAGATGGGCTCCACATCTTTCTACACTACCGTCTTCAAATAGATGGGCTGCACATATTTCTACACTGCCGTCTTCAAATAGACGGGCTGCACATATTTCTACACTGCCGTCTTCAAATAGATGTGCACCACATCTTCATACACCACCATTTTCAAATAGATGGCGTTCACATTTTCATACACTGCCGTCTTCAAATAGATGGGCTCCACATCTTTCTACACTACCGTCTTCAAATAGATGTGCACCACATCTTTCTACACTACCGTCTTCAAATAGATGTGCACCACATCTTCATACACCACCATTTTCAAATAGATGGCGTTCACATTTTCATACACTGCCGTCTTCAAATAGATGGGCTCCACATCTTTCTACACTACCGTCTTCAAATAGATGGGCTCCACATCTTTCTACACTACCGTCTTCAAATAGATGGGCTCCACATCTTTCTACACTACCGTCTTCAAATAGATGTGCACCACATCTTTCTACACTACCGTCTTCAAATAGATGGGCTCCACATCTTTCTACACTACCGTCTTCAAATAGATGGGCTCCACATCTTTCTACACTACCGTCTTCAAATAGATGGGCTCCACATCTTTCTACACTACCGTCTTCAAATAGATGTGCACCACATCTTCATACACCACCATTTTCAAATAGATGGCGTTCACATTTTCATACACTGCCGTCTTCAAATAGATGCGCTCCACATATTTCTACACTGCCATCTTCAAATAGATGTGCTCCACATCTTTCTACACTACCGTCTTCAAATAGATGTGCTCCACATCTTTCTACACTACCGTCTTCAAATAGATGGGCTGCACATCTTCATACACTCCCGTCTTCAAATAGATGGGCTCCACATCTTTCTACACTACCGTCTTCAAATAGATGGGCTCCACATCATTCTACACTACCGTCTTCAAATAGATGGGCTCCACATCATTCTACACTACCGTCTTCAAATAGATGTGCACCACATCTTCATACACTCCCGTCTTCAAATAGATGGGCTCCACATCTTTCTACACTACCGTCTTCAAATAGATGGGCTGCACATCTTCATACACTCCCGTCTTCAAATAGATGGGCTCCACATCTTTCTACACTACCGTCTTCAAATAGATGTGCTCCACATCTTTCTACACTACCGTCTTCAAATAGATGGGCTCCACATCATTCTACACTACCGTCTTCAAATAGATGTGCACCACATCTTCATACACCACCATTTTCAAATAGATGGCGTTCACATTTTCATACACTGCCGTCTTCAAATAGATGCGCTCCACATATTTCTACACTGCCATCTTCAAATAGATGGGCTGCACATCTTCATACACTCCCGTCTTCAAATAGATGTGCTCCACATCTTTCTACACTACCGTCTTCAAATAGATGTGCTCCACATCTTTCTACACTACCGTCTTCAAATAGATGGGCTGCACATCTTCATACACTCCCGTCTTCAAATAGATGGGCTCCACATCTTTCTACACTGCCATCTTCAAATTGACGGGCACCACATCATTATACACTAACGTCTTCAAATAGATGGGCTCCACATATTTCTACACTGCCATCTTCAAATAGATGGGCTGCACATTTTCATACACTGCCGTCTTCAAATAGATGGGCTCCACATCTTTCTACACTCCCGTCTTCAAATAGATGTGCTCCACATCTTTCTACACTAACGTCTTCAAATAGATAGACACCACATCTTCATACACCGCCATCTTCAAATATATAGGCTCCACATCTTCATACACTGCCGTCTTCAAATAGACGGGCTCCACATCTGCATACACTGCCATCTTCAAATAGATGGGCTCCACATCTTCATACACTGCCGTCTTCAAATATATAGGCTCCACATCTTCATACACCGCCATCTTCAAATATATAGGCTCCACATCTTCATACACTGCCGTCTTCAAATATATAGGCTCCACATCTTCATACACCGCCATCTTCAAATATATAGGCTCCACATCTTCATACACTGCCGTCTTCAAATAGACGGGCTCCACATCTGCATACACTGCCATCTTCAAATAGATGGGCTCCACACCTTTCTACACTGCCATCTTCAAATAGATGGGCTCCACACCTTTCTACACTGCCATCTTCAAATAGATGGGCTCCACACCTTTCTACACTGCCGTCTTCAAATAAATGGGAACCACATCTTCAAATAGATGGCCTCCACTCCTTCTACACTGCCATCTTCAAATAGATGGGCTTCCTCCTTATCAGTCGCAGTTCTACATCCATCTCTCCTGTCCCCGTCGAGCTTGTTTCTGAGGAGGACGGGCTTCAACAGTCACTGAGCAACGATCTTTACAGATCTCCACTCTGTATTTTGCGTAAGGATGATACATATTTTGAAGTTTTATTCGATTCTTAATATCCAGTTTGAAGTTAAATCTGAATCACTAGATGTTAATATTTTTAAAACTTCATGCAATGGTTGTCACGATTCGACTCACCCCACCGCAGAGAATATGACGGTAATAATGCTCTCGTTGGAGAGTGATATCTTCCCGTCCACGAAGTTATTCAGGCTCAAGGGCAGAAGAAAAATAATGAAATTAAATACTAATGAATTTAAATGAGGATTTGCATGTAAAAAGGTGATTCATGGAGGACTAGGATGTATTGCTTATTTAAATTCGTATCAGTGGAATTTAGTATGGCTGCAGTTGATCTTCTCTTTGGGCTAGGTTTTCACTTGGAAGAAATATACACATCGTTGCTTATTCATTTCACGTGACGCTAGATGTCGTGATCGTAGCCACGAGACCAGTAGTCTTACGTGAAATCCGACGCACAGAGAAGTGACATTTCGTTTCAAGTTTCTTATGCGGTTTAAGCTGGGATTCAAACCGCGGTAGTCTTCGTGAGAAGTCAGTGATGATGTGACTCGGCTATGATCCCCCTCTGATTGAATCACAGGATTCATGCACGCAATATGTTCACCTTGCTGATGACCCCAATGACTACTACTTATAAATAAAACAAGAACATCAAAAATGGTTAGTCAAATAACTCCTGTGTCTCTCCCTATGGCTGCTTGGGCGCTCGCTTCCAATCCTCACTCACATTTTCAGCTGTCATTTACGGGTTCTTAAATGTGAAAAATGCTTGGAAATTATAGTCCGTTATTTCTTAACCGTTTCAGGACAAACATCTAATACCCGGATGTCTTCTTCTGTGAAGACAAATAACTATATTTGAATAGATCCATTACAAAAGTCATTTGTTTTGCATTTATATTCTACAATCGCGATCACAAGAATTCCCGGGGGAAAAGGGTAACGTTTGGGCGATGATTTTGACTAACCCTGAGGATGAAGGAGAAGAAACCAAGGCAACGTCACAAGTGTTCGTTGTCCAGGAGGTGTGGCCTGTCCCGTTACGCACTCAGAGATCGCTCCCAACACCATTTTCTTCGGAAGTGATTAAGATGTTTCTATGGTTAAATATTCCGGCTATGCTGGCTTCTCCTAATCAAGGAAAACAATTAACTGTAATTTACTTGTGAAAAAATGTGCGCGATGTAATCCCGCACCAACACGTGTGCCATTTAATTGCTTGATCAGCCCTGACAATAACTCCATAGGAACGGTTTTCCAAACACAAGAAGCATTAATTTTATTTATTTACATTTTTGTTGCAAAATGCACTCCTTTGTTGCTTTTAAGGCATTTTACTGTGGTATTATGAGAATATATTATTTTTATTATTACCTACCGTAATTTTTTTGGATTGTGATTAATATTCTTGATTTACTTGTCTTTTAAATGTAAGCACTGATTCTGTCTTTATCCCATTTAATTACTATCCCATTTCCCATAATTATATGAAGAAAAAAGTGTAGGCTCTAAATATTTACATGAAACAGTTACCTTCTCTCTTCTTAATTTCTTGCGTTCAAATTTCTTAACCGTGTATATTTTAGTGCAAAGTATATTCATTCTTCTTTCGACAGTGTCTGCTTGAGTATTAAAGTAGTTTAATTTCATAGGGCCAATATTGACGTAAGTATGGGTCATTCTTTCCTACAGTGGTTGATCGCGATGATAATGAAGTCATGGTCGAGTCCGCTAACATTTCAGCCAGCCTTCGCAGACAAGAATTACAAAGAAACTGGAGAATTTGACCCTCAGTGAGTTGATATACACAGTACGTCTGTAGCATTCAAGGACTCCCCTCATACCCCTCTCTCATCGATGTCCAGCCAGGGGGTCGTGCGGGAAGGCGGGGAGCAAGTATCTTCCCCTCTGCGTGTTTCGTTGATGCTAGATATCCCGTACTTCACTCTCTCCACCTCCCCTTCACTCTTGAGATGTGTGCATGTGTTACGTGTCTAATGGATGTGACCAATGGGAGAGAATGTGTAAGCAGGTACTGGACGGTTCTGAGGGGTGTACTGATTTGCTGCCTGAAATGAATATTTCTGACCACGAGATACTAAAGTTCTCCAGTGTACCTTCTTTTCTCCCTTCATTGACCTTTTCCCAAAAACTCCTAATTCTTCCCTGCTATACAGATATGCCTAAGTATTTGTAACAAACGCTGGGGGGTGATTACTGGAATCAAAACAAGAAATAATGTTCTATGAACATATGTTCTATAAAATGCGTTGGTACTTAGGTACAGGGATTGAACATGACCACTAAGATCCCGACTTCCTGATCGTCCGTTCCACTCACTGACGAGGCTACATTCGGAAGAGATGGCATCATAAAATTGCATGACACGCACGCGTGGGCAGTTTAAAGTTCCAATGGTACTTTTGTCACTAAACATCAACAGCGCTTTGGACGCAATGTGTGGTTTGGCATTATCCATGATCAACTGATCGGTCAGTAAATGCTACCAGCGTAACTGATCTTCTCGAGGAACATGTTTTCTATACTACTGGAACATGTGCCCCCAGTAGTTCACCGCGCCATGTGGTTCAAATAAGATGGAGCTCCAGTGCATGCACGCCAGTTTTTGGACATCATCTTCCCACGACGTTCGGTCGGGGTCGAGGTCCAGTGCATTGGCCTACCTGGTCTTCTGATGTTAACCCTTTTGTACCCAACCCCACTAAACATTTGTTTGCACAGTTTATTTCTCTTTTTATTGACACCATTTTAGACTACAAACCACGTCTAAAAAGAAATTACATGTACGAACATCTCCAAAAATGGACGTTCTCATTTAGGAACAATGGTCCCACAATATATTTTTTTTTTTTTGCTAGTTGCTTTACGTCGCACCGACACAGATAGGTCTTATGGCGACGATGGGACAGGAAAGGGCTAGGAGTGGGAAGGAAGCGGCCGTGGCCTTAATTAAGGTACAGCTCCAGCATTTGCCTGGTGTGAAAATGGGAAACCACGGAAAACCATCTTCAGGGCTGCCGACAGTGGGGTTCGAACCTACTGTCGCCCGAATACCGGATACTGGCCGCACTTAAACGACTGCTGCTATCGAGCTCGGTGCCACAATATAACTACGGTATAGGCCTACTCAGTTATTTCACTACTCAGTCCAGTCTTCTAATCCTCCACTGTGGGACATTGGTGAGCAGTGAAGGTGCAACCGGACTGGAATCTGAGCACTGCAAGCTGAACACATTAGATGGACTTTTTTTATTTTTTATTATTTTTTTTTTTTTTTTTTTTTTGCAGAAATGGCACCTCCCTTGTTTCTTTGCTGATACGAGATGGTGTGCTTCACCAGTTCTCTGCACAAGTGATCCTGAAGTCCCAGTTCTGGGAGATCGTGGAGTGGATGTAAACATACCATTTTTTTAAAATGTTATTACCGGCCTGTATTGCGAAATGAAACGGTCAAGCAAATTCACTCCTCCCATATACTTGTTGCAAGGTTTTAATGTTCTTCCCACTTCAGCTATACCCAGGCAACAGTGTCCGTCTACTTCCTTCAAGACTTAATTTCCTAATCAGTTATTTTCTTTATCACCCGACGTCATTCGACTGAATTCCACTACTTCAGCTTTGGATTTATTTATTTTCATCTTGAATACATATGCAAAATAACACAAGAACATTATTTTTAAGTATTTGCATTTGTTTGTATTTTTTTAGTATTGAGTCACGCATTAAGGAACAGAATACGTCCCCATACCGGGCGAGTTGGCCGTGCGCTTAGGGGCACGCAGCTGTGAGCTTGCATCCCGGAGATAGTGGGTTCCAACCCAACTGCCGTCAGCCCTGAAGATGTTTTTTCCGTAGTTACCCATTTTCACACCAGGCAAATTCTAGGGCTGTATCTTCATTAAGGCTACGGCCGCTTCCTTCCCATTCCTAGCCCTTTCCTATTCCATCGTCGACAGAAGACCTATCGGTGTCGGTGCGACGTAAAGCAACTAGCAAAAAAAAGACGTCCCCATGACGGGACGAAACATGCATGTATTCCTATTGTAAAATAATGCATAATTTTAAAGTGTAATAAAATTATTAAAAAAATATTTGATAATTTGATATCATAGTCAACATAGATAATAAAAAGATTAAGTTCATCAGTTGCAGTATAACAGCATGACAGGGACTATGGTACGATTGACACGAAACACTGTACAACGCCACAGTATTTGTTTAGTTATTAGAAGTTGAGAATAGTGTATACCCTACACGAGTGCGAACGATACCTAGACATTTTTGCTGGAGTGTTTCACGCTAGTCATTCCAAGTTACCTTCCACCTATTCTGTGATGATTGTGTTATAAATGTTTTCGGTAAGGGCGAATCGGTCTATTAGTCACGTTACACATTTGCTGCACGGAGGGATGTCTTCACGTTTCAATACAGTACTTGAATTTTATGTCAGCAAAGGAGTACCTAGTGACTGTCATTGCCATGAGTATTAGATCATGACATATACCTACATAGTGCGGAGTAAACAACTCGTAATCATCGTGGATATGGTCGATGATAGGTATACGTTAGGCTGTTGACACGTCAGCCCACACTCTTGAGGAGCACTTCCTTCACAGCACAAGGTAATAATTGTTCTTAACAGGCTATTAATAAATATGTAAACGCCTGTTATTTTAGTTTAGGTGAAATTGCACCTCGGCTGTGAAGAACAAAACTTTCCTATGTTTCAAGTTGCATGGTATGGTGCCAGGCCAACTTCAGTCACGATGCTCTGTGTTGCGGTGACTGGCGGACTAATAATGTTATTGGTTTTACGCGCCACTCAGTACTTTGGCGGACGCAACGTTCCGAAATTTTGTCCCGTGGGAGTTATTTAATGCCTGTAAATCTACGGATTTGAGGCTGACGTAGCTTCAAATACAACCGGACTGAGTCTGGATCGAACCCGCGAACTTGAGCTCAGAAGACCAGCGCTCTACCGTCTGAACTGCTCAGCCCGACACAGGCGGATTGCTCCAATGTTTCTTTCTTTCAAAATATTAATTTCGATTTTGTCAGCTATCGCCTTTTGCACTGCTGTTCTGAGTTTTGTTGGAAATGTCTTAGATAAATCACTGACGACGAAAAGTGGTTAAGGCATAAATCGGTGTCAATTATTTGTTATTATACTCAATCCACTTGCTGTGCTGGCTTGTCTCTGTTAGCGAGCAATTGAAAATGTTGATGTGTAGGTCATCAGTGACGTGACAGCTCGCCAACCCTCTTTCATCACGGTGACAGCCCACTTGACGTGCTCATTGCATCTGTACAGTTTTATTATAACCAATCAGTCGACATTACAGTACATACCATATTTCTCTGCCTGAAAGCATTTGAAATTTTTGAAAAATCTCATCGTCTCTATACTTTCGACGAACCTCCTGACAACTAAATTCATTTCAAAGTCTACAAAGTTTGCACGAAAGATAATTTTATCGTCAGGGTGCAGTGGTCAAGGAGTTATCGTATTTGTTTCCCGAACATCCAGGTTAGCTCCTTGGCTCCAAACCAAACCAAACCAAACGAAATCCCGTGGCGCTACAGCAATGGTGGGCCTTGGCATACAGGGTGACCGCTGCTCAACCCAAAGACCTGCAGATTACGAGGTCTCCGCGAAGAATCTTCTTCGCCGTTATTTTTGTTTTTCTAGACCGGAACCGCTACCTCATCGTCAGATAGCTGCTCAGCCTTTCTCAGGTAGGCTGAGTGGGCCTCGCACCAGCCAATGCAAAAATCCCTGACCTGACCAGGAATTGAACCCAGGTCCTCCGAATAAGGCGGCAAGGCCACTACCTCCAGATAGTATGGCTTGTCAGTTTCTTGACTCAGTCGTGGGAAATTTAAATCGAAGTATAAGAATTAAAAGGCGATAAAGTAAACACTGTTATGGCCAGTAGAAATAAATAAACTGGGATACAGTTTCACTCTCTGTCACTCTTGAATTTTTTTTCGATTGTTATCTTTCTTACATTCTTTAGGAATGTCTGAATGGTGACCAACATTAAGGCCGCTTTCTTCCCCACCCTTCCTTACATTACAGATATCACTGTAACACAAGCTAGCCTCAGACCAACATCACTCACAGTAAGGATATAAGGCTATCTCCCACGAAGTCCCAGGTATCTGACAGGAAACTATTGTAAGAAAAGCGATATTGTTTTGAAACTTCAGTATTTCTGGCCATTATTTTAAGGCTTCTCCCACTAGCGCATGCAATCCACTTAGAGCCTTAGCCTGCCAAGATTACTGCTCAGTCGGATGGATTGCAGAAATTTGAATGCCTCCTGGTCAGAGTAATATTTTCCTCGACTGTATTGGTTGGCTTTCTTGACCGGATGTGCTGCTTGTCATACAGGACAGCTCCTGGCTGGAACTCATGCGGCAGAGAGAATGCCGTTCCAGTCCTCAACCTAGGGTTAAATACTTCGACGAACCGGGAATCGAATCGGATCTGGCAGACACATTACTACTACTACTCGTATTGTTTTCACATCCAACTAAGTACATATTTATGGTTTTCGGAATTTTATCTCACAGGGGTTCCTTTACGTGCTACGAAATCTACCGACAGGAGACTGACGTAGGCCTACTCGAGCACCTACAACACCACCGGATTGAGCCACGATCGAATCTGCCAAGTTGAACTCAGAAGGCCCAGCGCTCCACCTCAGAGCTACTCAGCCCGGCAGGTAGACACGCTTATGGCTAATGGCCTCCAGTAAACATCATGTCCAGATAAATAAGGCCAGACCAGATTTTACATACGATTTCATTAAATGACTTCAGTGATACAGGATTCTAATAACGGACGATACATGTGAGCTAATTGAAATGAAAAATCATGTCCATGTTCGGATTGCCCATAAAATTGGAGGTTCTGCTGCTGTCATCATGATGTCAACAGCCACGGACCGAGTGAGTTGGCCGTGCTGTTATGGTCGCGAAGCTGTTAGCTTGCATTCAGGAGATGGTGCGTTCAAATCTCACCGTCGGCAGCCCTGAAGATATTTTTCCGTAGTTTCCCATTTACACACAAGGCAAATGATGGGGTTGTACCTTTATTAAGGCCACGGCCTCTACCTTCTCAATCCTGGCCTTTTGCCATCCTTGCATCGCCGAAGACCTTCGATGTGTTAGAGCGATGTTAAACCACTGGCAAAAAAAAATAAGGGAGAGAGAAACACACACACAAAAGAAATACGCTAACAAGGGAACTGTTCGGTTTGAACTAGACAGATTTCAATGAAACATGAGTTAATTACCAATAAACATATCATAAATTCACTAATAATAATAATAATAATAATAATAATAATAATAATAATAATAATAATAATAATAATAATAATAATAATGAAATCCCGTGTCCTTGTCACGAAGTGGTGCAGTTCTTTTCAGGCGGTAAGATTCACGTACCAGTCCTCCTGACATTCTGAAATCACTGACAGTACTGGGAATCGAACCGGGGTCACCGATGATGGCAGCTATTAGTGCTAACCATTGCTTTACGGAAGTAGTCAGTGCTAATAATAATTTTTCCACAAAATAAATGGTAGTGTTACAATAAATGATCGCTGAAGAAAACTGGATGACTGGTAGCAGTCAGCTGTTGATAATACATGCACTATAAAAACATATCGACTGTTCTGTTCTTAAGTTATGCGAAACATTTTATACCGAAGATTATATTTTGACAACACGTCCAGAATTTCGTGCTCTTCAAACTATTTTATCAACACGGACAGTACATGAGTACATGACAACATTGTTTTAAAACTTCTGTATCATTTGTAATGGAAGTTAAAAATATTGGTCATGATTATATACAGGATATCTGAATGTCTCAAGAGGAATAGTCAGTATTCAGGGATATGACAGAAACGATCAGATGAAGCAAAAAACTTCATATCGACATATGCCCTATTCTGAATGATCTCCGAGATACCGTAGAACACATTTAATGTACATTTGTTTTTGGGCTAGTGGTGCGCGCGTATGTCTCTTACCCACCCAAACACTTCGACTTTTCATTCTTTTTTTTTTGTTGCTAGGGGCTTTACGTCGCAGCGACACAGATAGGTCTTACGGCGACGATGGGATAGGAAAGGCTTAGGAGTTGGAAGGAAGCGGCCGTGGCCTTAATTAAGGTACAGTCCCATCATTTGCCTGGTGTGAAAATGGGAAACCACGGAAAACCATTTTCAGGGCTGCCGATAGTGGGATTCGAACCTACTATCTCCCGGATGCAAGCTCACAGCCGCGCGCCTCTACGCGCACGGCCAACTTGCCCGGCACGTTTCATTCTAGCCCAACCTATAGTCCTCTCCGTGTAAGGACGTACCCTAAGGGTGCAAACTTACCCTTTCTCCCCTGTAATATTAAGGTATTGATTTATAGTTACTTTTCTTGCTGTTGGGTATTTTGCAGGTCTTTTTCAGTGTCGGTAACCATACAGTTTAGGGACCCTACTTGCCGATACGACGTCTTACATTTACCGTTCATCTGGCACGTTGCCAACGTTCAATCACTGTTCTAGCGTGAATTGCGTGTTGCCACCGCATTGCCGTTAAAGTCACTAGTGATACATTTGCGAGAATATTTAAAGCATATTTTCTTTTTCTGTGGGACTGTAAATCTATTTGGATAATACCAGGTAAGTAGAATTGTGGCATGTTCGGATAATGCATTTAATAACATAGTTTGTGTGAAATGATGAAAGTGCTCAAATACGCCAGTCTCATGTCTAGATCTACCGGTACATGAAATAACTCTTGCGGGCCGAAATTTTGGCAGTAGAACTTATAACATTATTATTTTCAAATCCGCAGTGAACTTAAAAGCTGACCTAATTTCCGTTCACGGAGCTTGGCAAATTAGTATTCCTATATGTTTCCTGATAACCTTGAAGATATAACTAGCCTGCAGGCTGAAAATATGCCCAATAATCTCTCCCCTTACTGGTTACCGGTATTGAAGAGAGAAGGAAATGTTCGCGCAAAAGAAAGGGAAGTCATTGGATGTCTGGAACTTTCGAAAATCACAATGCAAAAACTTATTAAATAAATTGCATCGTTTAACACACCCCTCTTTTCAAGAATATGGTTATAGTACGCCTACTGTATTGAACCCTTGACTTACCATTCCATCGTTGGTCGGCCACAGCTGCTACAGCAGAGCAATATTGAACTCTTAAATCTTGGGTCTTTGCGGGAATGTTTCGGTCACGATCTTAACCAAACGATGGGGTTCAGAAGAGAGCCTAACTACTTGAAATGAGGAGCAATTATGTGCTTACTAACTTTTATTAAATTCGAAATGGCACGACAACATTATTATTTTATATAAATCATTGAAATAAAAAAATTATAAATTATTCGTTATTGAATGCTTCAAACGCAGTCACATTGCATAGCGTTGATTTATTTCTCACAATATCGAAGAGTTGCTTCGGGGAAAGTAATAAATTAGTGGACAGCGGAACTAAAAAAAAGGAAAAACCTGAAAACCGGGCATCTATTACTCCAAACGAGAACTGAGAATTAATCCACACGATCCGTGGAAAATCTGACTTTCAACAAGTAGAACGCCTGATTTCCTCTCAATTAAGGTTATTCACCAGTCGAATACCCTTGCGGATACGGAACACCCGCCGAATGGACCCTTAATCGAACCAAATTGACTATCAGTTGCTTTGGATAGGTTGCGAAATATTATGGGAAAGCATGGTGTTCAGTACGAGTTAACAGCAGCATTCACAACTGAAATAAAATTCCACCATGTATTCGTCATTCATGACACCCTTAAGTGATAAAATAATCCCGATGCTAAACGTGCATCACCCAAACAGCTGTTCAGAAGGAACCAACAACACGCCCCGCGAGGATCTTACGTTACGTCGTTCTGAAGGAACAAAACTGCGAAATGCAGGAAACACTTATTCATCATTCATTTAGAAGAAATGCCAAACACTGAAGTTAATTAAAAAATGGTAAATCACTTGAAAAGTCTTATTATCAAACCGATTTTCACATTAGAAATTGTTACGTTACGCTTAATAAAATTACCAGTCCACATTGAAAAATACAACAAACTTAAGGAATTCTTTCCTTCTTAAACAATGACTACCATTACAGATCCATCTGCTTTGTCCCAACACACTACCTACAAAGTTATCACTTGATCGAATTCAAAATACGTATAAAATGCCAGAGCGACAAAATTGAAAATAAAAATAATATTACTGGCTGACGAATCGAAACCGCATTCGCAGCTCAAGTCTCACACTAATACATTGAGTGCGAATATGTACACTATCAAAGCAAAAATGAACACCAGAACGCCAAATACTTAGTTCCGTAAAATAAAATAAAATATCGAAGTTATTTGAACTCAACACGCATGGAGAACTGTAGTAAAATGTTCAATCCCCATTAGCTCGATATCCAATGTTGGACAACCCTTATTATGCACGCCGTCAGGGGTCCCGTAATCTTAGGTCAACACCTTCCAGCTGTTGAGGGCTGCGAGCAAGTTCGGCCTCATTATTATCAAGCTAACTCTTTCATATTTCGTATTTTACTACAGGCACTACATTCGGTCATGGCACTACGCAAAAACATCTAATCTGAGACTTGAGTATATACAGCTGGCATCCCAGACCTATCTTCGGGCTTACTTAAAGTCTGTACACCCTAACACTAATCTCTATGTACACAGTACCTTCCTAATTCTATCGTCGAGCGTGAACTAGGACGTCTCATCATCAGTATACTCCTAGGATAACATGTGACGTCCTAATTCTATTGTCGGGCGGACATTGGGTCGTATACGCTTCCCCTGGCACATCACGCGAACTAGCAATTTCAAACAAGCCCTGACATTTCTGTTGTAAACCTGGTCAGACTAATAACACACAACGGAACAACGTCTCTTGAACTCAAGCCGGAAAATGCAGTAAGTCTATCTCGTTACGAAAACAACGTGAACTTGAAGAATAAATATCACGTGACGAACAATCCCCCAACTAAAACACGATCTCAGCATGCGCAATGAAGTTTTAGGGACGAATAATAGTTCCCAACACACGTCTACCATTTAGTGGATGTTGTCCAAAAATAATAATCATCACCACCGCATTGGAAACCCTAATCCATGACTATCCAGTGAAACGAAATTCAATACATTTACACGGTCAAACAACACCAACCGTGTATTCTAAATGCTCTTTTTATCCTTGACGTCACATTATCCTAATATTCATACTGACTTTACGTAACTAGTCACTTGAAATTGTTACTACCAAGAGTTACCCACCAGAATCGTTTTTCACTTGGGATCTCAATTAACATTTACTGTGCTTCGCACAATAATGATCTCGGACCGAACTTCTCCAGGTCCCAGCTTTCGGATTGTTAGCGGAATATACTACAGCCTGCCGCATAAAATCTCACATTTAATATACAGCCTGTCTCACAAATCCTTCCTCGGCAAACATAGTTTGTCTCAAAACTCATTCTCCTCGCCTTATCCCGGCGGTATTACTTAAAATCCAGGCTCCCTTTCATTTTCAATATTTCTACCACTCTCATCTCCACATATATAAATAGTTCGCTCTCAATCCATTTTTGTTATACACTGACTGACAGAGCAAATGCAACACCAAGGAGGAGTGGTTCGAAAGGGATGAAAGTTGGGGAAAAAACAGAGACGGCACGGACGAATAATTGATGTTTATTTCAAACCGATATGCAGGTTACACAATGCGCACGGCATCGACTCATTAGGATGTAGGACCACCGCGAGCGGCGATGCACGCAGAAACACGTCGAGGTACAGAGTCAATAAGAGTGCGGATGGTGTCCTGAGGGATGGTTCTCCATTCTCTGTCAACCATTTGCCACAGTTGGTCGTCCGTACGAGGCTGGGGCAGAGTTTGCAAACGGCGTCCAATGAGATCCCACACGTGTTCGATTGGTGAGAGATCCGGAGAGTACGCTGGCCACGGAAGCATCTGTACACCTCGTAGAGCCTGTTGGGAGATGCGAGCAGTGTGTGGGCGGGCATTATCCTGCTGAAACAGAGCATTGGGCAGCCCCTGACGGTACGGGAGTGCCACCGGCCGCAGCACATACTGCACGTAGCGGTGGGCATTTAACGTGCCTTGAATACGCACTAGAGGTGACGTGGGATCATACGCAATAGCGCCCCAAACCATGATGCCTCGTTGTCTAGCGGTAGGGCGGTCCACAGTTACGGCCGGATTTGACCTTTCTCGACGCCGACGCCACACTCGTCTGCGGTGACTATCACTGACAGAACAGAAGCGTGACTCATCGGAGAACACGACGTTCCGCCATTCCCTCATCCAAGTCGCTCTAGCCCGGCACCATGCCAGGCGTGCACGTCTATGCTGTGGAGTCAATGGTAGTCTTCTGAGCGGACGCCGGGAGTGCAGGCCTCCTTCAACCAATCGACGGGAAATTGTTCTGGTCGATATTGGAACAGCCAGGGTGTCTTGCACATGCTAAAGAATGGCGGTTGACGTGGCGTGCGGGGCTGCCACCGCTTGGCGGCGGATGCGCCGATCCTCGCGTGCTGATGTCACTCGGGCTGCGCCTGGACCCCTCGCACGTGCCACATGTCCCTGCGCCAACCATCTTCGCCACAGGCGCTGCACCGTGGACACATCCCTATGGGTATCGGCTGCGATTTGACGAAGCGACCAACCTGCCCTTCTCAGCCCGATCACCATACCCCTCGTAAAGTCGTCTGTCTGCTGGAAATGCCTCCGTTGACGGCGGCCTGGCATTCTTAGCTATACACGTGTCCTGTGGCACACGACAACACGTTCTACAATGACTGTCGGCTGAGAAATCACGGTACGAAGTGGGCCATTCGCCAACGCCGTGTCCCATTTATCGTTCGCTACGTGCGCAGCACAGCGGCGATTTCACATCATGAGCATACCTCAGTGACTTCAGTCTACCCTGCAATTGGCATAAAGTTCTGACCACTCCTTCTTGGTGTTGCATTTGCTCTGTCAGTCCGTGTATTTCAAGACCCTTTTCAAATTTCAATCCTCTTGTGAAAAACAATAACCATTATAAAATACACCTCTTTATTTTACTGTTACTACAACTTTCGGACCTCGAGAATACAAGAACACACCGTGATTTTCCATATCATCGACATACACGATGTCACAAAATTTTACTTCCCATGAATAAAACATAACTTTATCGGATTTCACTGGAAATTTTCTAAATGCCTGCAATCCTGGTAAAACATACTTGTTAAATGCACTATTAACATAGGAAAATTTTATCCCGCGGTAGACATTAATATTATTATTGTTATTATTATTATTATTATTATTATTATTATTGTTATTATTATTATTATTATTATTAATTTCGACAAACATTTCTGAATTCAAATGATATTTGAAATTAAGACATTCGCCACGACTACTTTACTATTATCACTTTCCTAATTTTCCTCACTTTGGACAATATCGCATAGAACATTAACACCAGATTTAAACGTCGTTTTTTATAGTTTCTTGTTGTAAAATTTTACAAAACTAACGATTTTCACACGCTGACCAAAATTATAAAACATTTCGCCTGATAATTACAAATGTCAACCCGACACACGCTTTGAAAAATTGGTTGGGACAAACAACAGTCTAACAACAACATAATACAAAATATAGACAGACCTGCATTGATGTCATCTTCACATATTCTGGCTACATTTAGCCAGCTGCCCTCGTGCTTAGCCGCACATGGCTACAAGGAACATCATCTTCTTAAATATATCTATCTTACAAATACTGCCTTTTCACACGTTATTAAATGACAACACAAATCACGCACGTCCTTCGTTATGATTTTGTACAGCAAACCTTCTTCGTTCTGCAGTCGACCGCAACTGTCTCCCTTCTCCCCAGACTCGGCTTTCATTCACCCTAATACAACAGGTGTTCCAAAGATAACGAAATCAGAACTACTCTGACTAGCTTCCCGACCCCCTTAACAATTTCCAACACACACGAGGTGATACAATAAAATCAGCTATGTATGTAAACAGACGCCTATGCTTTCACAGTTTTGTCGGCGAAAGTTCAGAAATATTTCTATCACCTTCCATTTTTAACAGTAGATGTGAACCATAGCCACGAACATGTACTAAGTTATTTAGAGATCAGCCTTATACACTTTTCTACCGACGATGGGCGTGAGATTCCGCTGGTTCAGAAACCAGACAGACACTGAGAAATATACAGAGGGGGGTTTCTTTTATAGTCTTATGGGATGACGCCACTCACACCACTAAGCTTGATTATGTAATCTGCTAATTTTGCGTCCAATAGACCGATTTTCATGAAACTTATTCCAGAATTCCGGACAGACTTGCGATTTATTTAGATGTTAATCTCATAATTTTACCACACTCGCGACAGGTGAAATAAATTATTTCTGCCCGGGCGTTTCGCGGGTTTTCTTCATCCATTGACCTTGGCACGTGGAGCTAGTCCACTGATCGGGCGCAGATTTGTACCTAGGCTTAACTGCATTTATATTTACCCTGGTGGTTCTGTCTTCACGTAGGGTTTAAGAATAATTTAGATTATTTATTTCTGTATTTACTGTGTTGCCAAAATCTCTTGTTACGAAGAGTTCCACGAATTTGAAGAATTGTTCAGTACTCGAAGTCCACCGATGTGTCACAGTATTTCACGAGCTTGCGGCTCAGTTTGCCACGGGTGAGTTCGTTCCCACGAGACAGCCCGACTCTTGAAATGCAACATGGCTGCTGTCACAAATAAAAGTAGCTTGTTATTTGAAATAAATATTGAGACAAATAAAAAAAATTCTCATCGTAGAATTATGAGTTCATTATATCAAAATAAAGACAGATATATGTAACATTAATTTGAGTGAGAAAGTGTGTTTGTTTCCTTAATTCGTCATTGAGCGTGGAAATCGACTTAATTATGAATATCTTGATTTATTTCATCTTAACCTTTATCATTTACTAGGGTAGGGAAACATTCATTATCGGTGTTTACATTGAGGTTAGTTTGTTATGGTTATGTCTGGTGATTTTAATATGTAACCAGGAAGGTTGGCAGCAGTGATCAGCCATTACAAAAAAGAGAAAAGAAGAGCATCGGGCGGCGATATTTACTTTCTGGGGTATTGCCTTACATGGCGATTACTATACCTCGTTGCTTTCAACCTCTTTGTTCGGCATGTCTTTCCGCCATTAAGTTAGCCATTTGCGCATGGTGTGTAGTGAGTTAAGTAGGGCGAGGGACTGAGAGTGTATCAGAGAAAAGCATCGGTTAACTGTGTTACTTCACGCGCTGGCTAAATTGTCGCACATGCACACTATTGAAGAATATGCAGATATGCTTCTACTCGTACTTTGGTAGTGCTCCTGCTGCTGTCGAGGAATACCGACGGCACTTTCCGTCACGTCGAATTCCTAGTCGTAGAGTGTTTACCAGAGTTTTCTGCACATTGACCGGCTCCATTGTTAAATGGTTAGCGTGCTGGCTTTTGGTCACAGGTGTCCCACGTTCGATTCCCGGCAGGGTCAGGAATTTTACCCATCATTGTTTAATTTCGCTGGCACGAGGGCCGGATGTACGTGTCGTCTTCGGGTGCATGCCATTTGCGCAAAACTGACGTTGGGATACCGCAACATAACTGCAAAAATGCAGCTTACAGTACCGCAAACGAAGGTGACAAATTAATCACACAGTGAAAATGACTACATGGCCTTAGGCTCCATATATGGCATATAAGTTGCCCGTAAAAAGGAATGTTGAATCTATCATAAATTTACCAAGCCCTCTTTTAATTTCTAAATTTACGAACACGCCCATATGGTACTGGTGTGGTAGCACTGAAGAATATTTTTACGAACACAGCCTATATGGTGCTGTTGTGGGAGTACTGCTGAACAGTAGATACTGCCGGTGTAACAGTATACGTAGACGTTCTTCAGTGTGTCAGTACTAGCGCCAGCATGAAGCTTGTGGAAACAGTGACCAACCGTGGAGTGCAGTGCGTAGTTTAGTATAATTCTGAAAACCGTAGACAACGTGTAGTGAGAACTGGAAATATATCGTGGCGGTGCACTATTAAAAATTGTGGAGCTACATTACAGACTAACTCAGATGCAAATGAAGTTGTGTTTTAAAGAAGTGAACATACGCATGAAAGTGAAAGCGAATAGTGTATCGTAAATCATACAATAGAAATAGTTCTGAATGCATAGCTTCGGAGGACCTGACTAGGTAACCACGGAAAATTATTCGTAACTAACTCTGTGGACACGACGGAATAAACCTGTCCCTTTTAAGAAGAATTCTAGAGATCATTCTTCCTACAATAACGCATATTATTAACACGTCTCTTATGACGGGAAACTTTCCTGAGAACTGGAAAAATGCCATCATCCGACCCTTGCCGAAAAATAGTGCCCTCACAACCCTTGACGATTACCGCCCTATTAGTACCCTCCCTGGACTAGGAAAAGTACTGGAGAAACTAATACGCAAACAAATGACAGACTATCTCTTACATCATAACTTACTATACAGATGTCAATCAGGGTTTAGATCGAATTACAGTACCAACACAGCATTAGTAAAAGTAACTAACGACATTCAGTTAGCAATGCATAACGGACAAATGACAATTCTTATTCTTCTCGACCTTACATAGGCATTTGATTGCGTAGATAAAGACATTGTAATAGACAAATTAGAAATAATGAAATTTTCTAATAATGTATTATGCTGGGTACGTTCATATCTCAGTGGACGTAAACAGTGTGTAAACAGTGTGTGTCATTGGGAGACAATATGTCTAGGTGGCGAAATACTGAGATGGGGGTAGCACAGAGTGGGCTGCTATCACCACTTCTGTTCTCCCTATACATGAATGACCTATCAGAACAAGTGACGAACTGTAAATATCACTTATACGCAGACGATATCCAATTGTATATTCATACCAAGCCGAATATCATACAAGAAGCAACCATGCAATTAAACGAAGACTTATTTAACATTAACGAATGGACTAGTAGCCACTGCCTGAAGGTAAACCCATTGAAATCGCAAGCCATTATAATAGGATCTAAAAAAGCGCATGCCAAGTTAGAAAGCATCACCATACCGGTTATCAAGATCAATTAAACACCTATAGCTCTGAAAGACTCCGTTAAGAACCTTGGAGTAATTTTTGATAAGTATTCCTGTTGGTCAGAGCACGTAAAAAAAATTTGTCAACGTGTATTCGGTTCATTACACTCACTATAAAAACTGAGGGATTTTCTACCTGTCAAAACCAGGAAACTGCTCGTTCAAGTACTAATACTACAAATATTTGATTATGGTGATGTAGTCTATAATAACATAAGTTGTTCATTTGGCTCTAGACTTCAACGGGCGCATAATGCCCGCATTAGATTCATTCTAAATGTTTCGCTCCATTCCCACATCAGCCCATTCCTCCATCAGCTGTCCTGGTTAAGATTATGTGATAGACGTAAGTACCATGCTTTTTCTCTTCTGCACAAAATACTGCGAACAGGTAAACCAGATAACCTAAGAATAGATTTCAACTACCTTTCTCCTTCAGGTAGAACACCCTCAAGGTCATCAGTACGATCCCTGCTGAACATCCCCACGCATCACAGTAGTACGTATAACAAGTCATTTGTACCGGGGACCATACGTTCCTGGAATTCTCTCCCGCCTGAAATTAGAGACATAAGCAACCTAAAGCTATTCAGAATAATGTGCTGGAAATTTTACCTACACTCAGATTAATTTACTCTGATAAGCACCCTTAAATATTAAATTATTAAGTTAAATGAATAAAATATCAATGTAAGGTTAGAAACATTATAGTTTATATTTTTCGAGATATAGTTTTAATAATAGTAAATAGTGTAAATTAGTTTTAAAATGTTAAAATTATTTTTATGATGCTTTACATTTCATTCAAATTACATTTCATATTAACTTTAAAGTATAATAAACTTATTTTTTATTTTAAGTAGTAATAATGTACAGTATATTATGTTTATGCAGGTGCATAATTATATGGTTTGGCATAATAGCAGGCTTCATAGCTTGAGCCCCGTAATGTACAGAAAGACATAAATAAATAAATAAATAAATAAATGAATGAATGAATAAATAAATAAATAAATAAATAAATAAATAAATAAGTCAAATGCCAATCATATTCACAAAGGAAACATCAACAGTATCCGTGTAGCAGGAATTTTCTACCACATTTACCTCTTTCTGCTGACGAGGCACTAGTACAATTACACAAGTTAAATATTTTAAGTAAAAACATGAGAAATTTTGTTTCTTAGATTTTAACAAAAATTACTTTCTTTACGCGTGAAACAAATGTAAATCTTTATGCAATAATTCTAATACCATTTTAGCAGATCGCACATTTTATGTGAGGCCAAAGCATTTTTATGAGAAGTATACCATTCACTGATATAGAAATGCTGGATACATTAAACTTATAGATTTGTTTACTTTTATCCAAAACTCTTGAAATGGATGAAAACATGTGGAACGGTATTCCTCCGTTATGCGAAGACAATTTAAACCCTGAATGTATAATTTTAGAGTTTGAATTAGCAGCTCTAACTGCTGTAAGAAATGTGTTTTCAAACGCGCGTCTTATATGTTGCAGCTTTCATTTGGGACAGGCCTACCTCCGGAAAATTATAAACATCGGTCTGAAATATTAATACATTAATAAAAGCTCTAAATTAGGACAACATCTAAAATATTTGTTTGGTTTGCAATATTTGCTTCCAGATACTGCAAGTGATGAGCTTGCTGATTATTACACAGCATAATTCCTCATAATACCCAAATGAATATAAATGAGTATATATTCGAAAACTACATCACTGATGATGTCAAATTTCCACCGGTGTTATGGGCTATTTGTCCTTCAATCGATCCCGAAGGACAAATGGGGCTGAGTCTTTCCAAATACATTTTTAAAAACAATTTCCTGCATCACATCCATCTGTTCATGTGCTGACTGCAATGCTTAAGGAATTCCAAAGCGAAATATACACCTCCATCTCTTCTTTCAGAAGAGAAAAAGTTCGGAAACATACTGTACATACTGTACAGAATCACACATACAACATGGATATCTGTAAGAGCTATTCAGTTTGTACAATATCGTTACTACAGCACACCAAAACTTCGGGACACCGTTACCAGCCACAGCAGCTCTGAAGGAATTGAGTGCTTTGACGAATCCTTCGAGAATGCAGTGGACAACACACTTCTAGTGTAAAGTAACCCTTAATGCTCATTTGTACTAATGAAATGTCAACGTTTGCGGCACTGTAACCATGCCCATTTGCGTAAATGCAACGTACTTTCGCGTAAAAGTGCTGCACCGTCGTCTTCATCCTCATGTCATGCTCATCACGACGCGCAGGTCGCCTACGGGAGCCAAATTATAAGACCTGCACCTGGCGAGCCATACATGTCCTTGGACACTCCCGGCACAAGAGCTATACGCCATTTCATTTCAGCACATTGCGTGAAACAGGTATTCTTCCATGTTTCCATTTTTCTTCTGGACGTGTAGTTCAACAACCTGTACAGGAACAGAACAGATTGTTGAAATGGTGCAGCGCCTACTACAAACATACGTTGAATTTCTGCACGTATCAATGTCCAAATAAGACGTATGGGCATGGTGAACATTACATGCGGAATATTTACACCCATTTCAAGACGTCAAGGAGATTGGGTGGGTAAGACACATACGTGCGCGCCACTAGCCCAAAAATAAATGTGCATCCAATTTTCTATCTCGTAAACCATTCGGAATAGAGCATATGTCCATATGAAGTTTTTACTCCAAATTATCGTGCCTGTCATGTCCCTAACCATTCCTCCTGGGACATCTTATATATATATTGAACCCTTGAACTTACAATCCCATCGTTGATCGGCCACAGCTGCTGCAGTAGAGCAATATCGAACTCTTAAATCTTGAGGTTGTAGCGAGAATATTTCGGTTACGATCGTAACCAAACGATGGGGTTCAGAGGAGAGGCTAACTGCTTGAAAAGAGGAGCAAATATGTGCTTACTAACTTTTATTGAATTATCAAAATGAAAAAAAAATAAGTTATAAAATCATTAATGAAGAAAATTTTAATCATTTAACGTTTCAGCACAGTCACATTGCATTGCGTGATTTTTATCAGTTACATTTATCGAAGAACTTTCTTCGGAGGAAAGTAGAAATATCACAGATTAGTGGACAGCGAAAGCTAGAAAAACGAAAATAAAACCTGAAAATCGGGCACCTTTAGATCCAAACGATAACTGAGAATTAATCCACACGATCCGTGGAAAATCGGACCTTCTACAAGTAGAATTCCAGATTTACATTTAATTAAGGTTGTCCACCAGTCAAATACCCTGTCGGATATGGGAACACCCGCCGAATGGACCCTTAATCGAACCAAAATGACTATCAGTTGCTTTGGATAGGTTGCGAAATACTACTGGAAAGCATGGTGTTCACTACAAGTTAACAGCAACAGTCATAATTAAAAATAAAATTCCACCCTGTATTGTCATCTCGTGACACCCGTAAGATATGGAATAATCCCGATGCTGAAACATTCATCACCCAAACAGCTGTTCAGAAGGAACCAGCAACAACTCGATCTGAGAGGATCTTACGTTACGTCGTTCTGAAGGAACAAAACTGCGAAACACTTTTTCATCATGCATTTAGAAGAAATGCTAAAACACTGAAGTTAAAGAAAGAGTGGTAAATAACTTGAAAAATATTCTTATAAAACCAACTTTCGGGTTATAAACGGTTACGTTAAGTTTAATAAACTTACAAGTCCCCATGATAAAATAAAATCCCAAATTACCAAAACAATCTAAGGAAGTCTTTTCTATTTACAACCGATGCCTACCATTACAGAACCATCTACTTATGTTTGTCCCAATAAATTAACTACAAGTTATTGATAGACCACATTCATCTACTATTAAATGAAAGAATGAAAATTGAAAATAAAAATCTATTCACAACTGACGAATCGAACCCGCATTCGTAATTCAAGTCTCACATAAATAAGCTGAGTATCAACACGCACACTAGCAAAGCAATCGGATGTCTGAACGACAAAATAATTAAGTCCGGAAATAAATTTAAATACTAAAGTTCAATGAACTCAAACGCGCGTGTCAAACAGCAGTAATATCAATCACCGTTAGCTCAGTATCCAATGCTGGACAACCCTCACGTTCAGGCCACCGGTGGTTCTATAATCTTCTGTAAACACCTTCCAGCTGGTAAGGGCTATGGCGAAACATGGCCTCAATATGACTTTGCTAACACTCTTCGCATTGCATACACTACTGCAGACACTACCATCGTTCAAGTCACTTCGCAAAAACACCTAACGTGAGACTTGAATATATACAGACGACACCCTAAATTTACCGGGCGAGTTGGCCGTGCGCGTAGAGGCGCGCGGCTGTGAGCTTGCATCCGGGAGATAGTAGGTTCGAATCCCACTATCGGCAGCCCTGAAGATGGTTTTCCGTGGTTTCCCATTTTCACACCAGGCAAATGCTGGGGCTGTACCTTAATTAAGGCCACGGCCGCTTCCTTCCAACTCCTAGGCCTTTCCTATCCCATCGTCGCCATAAGACCTATCTGTGTCGGTGCGACGTAAAGCCCCTAGCAAAAAAAAAAAAATTATCGTCGAGCCTACAGAGTGTCTACACACTCTAACAATAACATCTATATGCACACATGCATCGTAAACCTATCGTTGAGCGTAAATGGGGATGTCTACTCATCAGCATACTCCTATGATACGCGTTACGTCCTAAATCTATTGTTGAGCGGAAACTGGTATGTCTACTCATCCTCTAAAATGTCAGGTGAAATCGTAACTTGAAACATAATTACTGTTATTTAGCTGGAAACCGTGTCGAAACTATAGCACACAATGATAAGAAATCTTGCCACTGAATGAGCGCAAGTCTGGAAATGCAACTAAGTCCCTACCTTGTCAATAAAACATGAAATTGAAAATAAATAACGCGCGGCTACACAATCCACGACTCAAACATGATCTCGACATACGCAGTGAAGTTTGGAAGAATACTAATGAATTCAGCACACGTCTAACCTTTCGTGAATATCGCCAAAACAGTAATCATTACCACCGCAAAAATTCACACTGTAATTCTTGGGTGAGGCCCAGAAATCGCCTACTGCCTCACTATTCCAAACATTCATATCCACGAAATATCCAGTGAAGTGAAATTCAATGAATCTACACATCCGAACTATCACTTTAATAACGTCCAATATCTCATCCCACAATGTTTCCGATTTAATGATAATTTATCGTCTCGTAATATATGAAATTTACTGAATGGAAATTTGTTACAAGAGCTAAATAACACCAACCGTGTACTCAGAATGCCCTTCTATTCTTGAGGTCGTGTACTATAATATTCACTATGCTAACTTTATATAAGTCGTCATTTGGGCTTAACTGCCAAGAGCTACAATCTTCTACAGAAATTGTTTTTCACGGGGAGTTCTTGACTTGAAATCATAATGTGCATCACAAAGCACTTACTTCGACTTTGACCACCATTCAACCAGTCAGCTGTTCCGGATTGCTAACGGAATCCCAATACAGCCTGCCTCAGAAATATCACATTTAGTATACAGCCTGTCTCAAAATTTCTTCGCCATCGACAAATATAGCCTGTCTCAAAAATTAATCTCCATCGCCTAACATTATCGCGGCATTACTCATGAAATACAGGCTTCCTATGCCTTCAACATCTACACAACTATTCTCTCAACATATCATTCCGGAACAATCCATTTCTTCCTGTTTCAAAACCTTCCATACCTCAATACTCCCGTGACGAACAATTTTAAGAGGATCTTCTCACTCACTTTTTACAACTTTCGGACCCCAAGAACACAATTTCACACCGCGATTTCCTATATCACCAACATACACGGTGTTGCAAAAGTTAACTTCCCACGAATAAATATAACTTTATCAGACTTCACTGGATTTCGACATGAACGCAAATCTTACTCAACATTACTGTTGTATAACTTATAAATTTTTTATCCTGCTGTTATTATTATTATTATTATTATTATTATTATTATTATTATTGTTATCATTTCGACTAAAAATTTTCTGAATTCATACGATATTCGAAATTAAGGCATTCACCACGACTACTTTATCGTTATCACCTTCCTAACTTGACTCAGTTTGAACAATATCTCAAAGAATTTTAACACATTATTTAAACTCAGCATTTTACAGTTTCTCAACGTGATTTTTACCGCCCTGAAGAATTCACATGACGACCAGAAATATAACACATTCGCCTGATCATTATTTAAATACTAATTTGACGCACGCACTGGAAAATTTTATTGGAACAAACAAATTCTATTCTGCAACATTAATACAAATTTAGACAGACCTGTAACAGTAATCATCTTGGAGATTCCGGCTACATTTAGCCAGCTGACCTCGTATTTAGCCGCTCATGGCTACAGGATACATCATCTTCTTATATATATAACTTAAATATACACAGATTTTACACTCGCCATGGATTAACACCGTAAATGACACTCTTCCCTCGCTTTTTAACATGCTACGAACCTCCCTCTGTACTGGCGACTGCGACTGTTTCCCAGGACTCTGCTTTAGTTCACCCTAATAACGGGCCAGGTGTTTCAATAGATAACAAAAATCAGACCTCTCTCTGACTAGCTTCCAGACTCCCTTTGACAATATCAAACACACACAATGTAGTACGGAGAGGAAATCAGCTACTTTTTTAAACAGTTATCTATGCCTTCACAGTTTTCGTTGGCGGAAGCACAGGAAAATTTCTATCACCTCCAATTTAATACTCTTCTTGAACCATTAACACGAATATATAACTTAAGTCATTTTAAGAAATAAACCCCGCACTTTCTTACAGACGAGTGACGTGGGTTCCACCGTCCAGCCCTCCAAATAGTATGTGTGAATGTAGGTGAAGGTGATTTCTTCTATACCCTCTGAGAGGACGCTACCCTCACCATGAAGCTTGGTGGTGCAATATTCTAGTTCCAAATCCGCTGGACCAACTTTCTTGAAATTTATTCCACAAATTCAGACAGAATTATAATTCATTATGGTGTTAATTTTATATTTTTCCCATACTTACAACGGGCATAATAAATTTATTTCTGACATGTAACTTCGCGGTCTTTCTTCAGAGATGACCTCGACACGTGTCGCAAATCTGCGAGTAGGACGCTACGTTTTCTTCAGGCTTAATTGAATTTCAGTTCACCCTGGGGATTCTGTCTTCATGTAATGTTTAATAATAATTTCGATCCTTTATTCCTGGATTAACCATGTCGCCAAAATCTCTCGTTGTGAAGGATTTTTCCAAAACTGCTAAATTAGTCAGTACTCGATATCAACCGAAGTGTCCCGGCATTTTACGAGAGGATGGCTCGCTTGTCACGGTGAGTTCTGTTCCCACGGGGGAGTGAGAGTCTTGAAATAAAACATGGTTACTCTCAAAACAGTTATTTGTAGCTGAAATAAATATCTTCAATTATTTTGCATCGTAGAATTATGGGTTCAATATAAAACATGTATGTTGTTCGTACAATCCTTTGCTATCACGAACGAGGGAACTGCAGGATTCCTAGTCATGGTCACTCATTTTGTAATGCCGTGATTAGGCTATGTAAAACGCCAGGCGAGCATTGATGATCCAATGCCTTTGATCATCCCACCAAATATCATTGCAATCGGTCTGGTCCAACCCAAACAGTTTCCCCTTAGCGTTCAAATCCTAATTACACGGAGTATAGAGAGACATGTCTACTTTATAATTAAACTGAACTAATGACCATCTAATCTCTAGACAGTAAACTGATAGAAACCAAGCGAGTTGGTTAAGCTGTTTCCGTCACGTAGCTATGAGCTCACACACGCGAGATAGTGGGTTCGAACGCCGTTTATGGTAGTCCTGAAAATGGTTTCTCATCATTTCCAATTTTCACATAAGGCAAATCCTGGGGCTGTAATATAATTTAGGCCATGGTTGCTTCCTCTCCATTCCTAATCCTTTCCTATCCCATTGCCACCATAGAGCCTGTCTGTGTCGTGTCTGTGCTACGTAAAACAAATAGCAAAAGAACAACTGATACACCAGGTGATTATCATTAAGATAAATATCACGAATGGAGGTCTAAATAAGTTCAGCCATGAAGCGTGAAAAGATTTGATTGATTGATTGATTGATTGATTGATTGATTGATTGATTGATTGATTGATTGATTGATTGATTGATTGATTGATTGATTGATTGATTGATTGATTGATTGATTGATTGATTGATTGATTGATTGATTGATTGATTGATTGATTGATTGATTGATTGATTGATTGATTGATTGATTGATTGATTGATTGATTGATTGATTGATTGATTATCCTGGCAAGATTAAGGGAAGGTTCTATTATATCTACACACCATTTGCAGTAGTTGTTTGCGACTTTCCAGTGAGTTTCTCTTACCGGTTGGCCGGCAGGCGTGCCCATCTTATCTGCCTCCCTTTTATTCATCACATCCCGTTACACATCGCAGCTGGGGGCACCTGCCGGCCAACCGATGAGAGAAACTCACTTTATATACCTAAATATTTAGTAATTAATATGATACACAGTAAACAGTTAAGTACTGTGTCTTTGCTGCTAAACATGTTTAAATGGTTATGTAAAGTGCAGAATAGTAATTAGTAATGTAAAGTAAGTTCATGAGTAAACCATTAGTAATTAAATTATTTATAAGTAAAATACAAGTATAACAAAAAGTAAACACAACTATTTGAATCATAATTATAAATCAATTTAACAGGAATCAGCGAATTACTTTGGGCGGATGTAAAGGAGAAATACTTCAGTTAGTGAGATTGGTAATGAAGAATTCAGTTGTGCGAGAACTCTCATACAGCTGATTTGACATCATTTTCGCTTTGTATAGCCCTGATATTCTCCAGAATGTTGTTCCGATCACGAGAAGCAATAACTGCGAAGGAATTGGTGAGAGTGGCAGATCTGTACCCGCTCGGGTATTCCTGTCATGGTGTGACGAGTGGTAATTGAAGGGTGGTTTTGTCACTGTTACTAGCAGTTGTATCTTAATTGCAAGAACATTATAGGAGTTTCATTGCGAGGGACATCCAGAAATTGTTTCCCTGTTTTTTTAAATACAACATAGTTACATGAAAAACTTTATTGACACATGATTCAACAATGTTGGAGCTATTTCTCGACATAATTACCACCAGAATTGAGACAATTTTCATATCGTGGGAAGAACCTTTGTATGCCCGTGTTGTAGAGGTCTGCCGCCTGGTAATGAAACTAGCGTGTGACTTTCGTCTTCAGCTCTTCGTCCACTCCTCGAATGAAAATAATGAGCCGAGCTGTGTCCGCAATGTCGGTTGATTCCAGGACGACTGGAAGGGCCCCAGTCTGAATCATTAAACCTTTCCAGGAAATAAGACACGGAGCTACGAGAGAACTGGCACGTTACAATATGTAACTAACTCTAATACCCGTCACTGACGGATTACCGAACAACTTACAACCATACATTTAAGATAAGGTAATTAGTCCATACTCTTATTGATTTGAAAGCCATTTTTATTTCCTTTCTCCCTCATTTTTCCAGTAATCATTTGTTCACGCTTCCCTTCCTATTTCCATAGTCATCATCATTACCTTCATGATCAATAAGGGCTAATATCTTGCACCTTACTCAAGCAATCACGATGATAACCATCACCATTGCCAGTTATTTCGTTACCATGACGTCTGTACAATATTTACATATTAGTAACGCTCGCCGTTTGTGGACTTGGTAGTGACGTGCACTGAACCCCAGCACTGCTGGGGTAAAAACTTTTTATTAACGTTTTCTAATTATTCCTTAGAACGCTTTTTATAATGTTAAAAAAAGCGCGAACATCTAAGCCAAGGCAAGTACAGCTCTCTTGACAATCCACTCGCACTTCCGCAGTTCAGCTTCTCCAGCGAGCGGGGTTTTTCTTGTCTACGCGATAGAGAGCTACCCTCAACGAAATTTAAGGTCGCTTGGGTGACGCATGCACTTGAAGCTTCCACGAGGTGAAGCTGTGACCCCTCCCCCGACAGCAATTTACAGCGGCAGGCTAGCTAGGTTAGGTAAGGTAATGTTAGTTTTAATACATGACACTCGAATGCTTCAGCGCCACACACTAGAGACTGCAAGAAAAATATCAACATCTTAACAGTGTAGCCACTTGCACATCGTCTTGCTAATAAAAATAGAGCCAGTATATGAAATCAATTGTAATATAGAAGAATATATTTTAGTCTTGGTTTTCGGCATGTATACAGTTTTTCGAACAGTTCCTTGATGACATGTGTAGAGTATGTGTTCCGAAAGCCGCAGAAAAATATTCAGGTTGCCCAGCATGAACACAAGAGTTAAGCGCGAATGGTTGTCTGTGATGGTGGGATAAAGTGAATTTTGTAGTGTTCCTCTTGGATTACAAGTGAAGGTTTCTCGAGTTCTGTGGCATTCTTCATGAATATAACGTGTGTTGTATGTCGTGACAAATATATTTTTTCCTCGTATGTCGCTGATGCACGCACACTTAATATGCGAGTGAAACTCTAAAACTTCAACCACTGTAAAGTATCAGTTAAATTTTGCTGATTAGTTTAGATTAGGCTTTTTAAGTAAAAAGCAAATAGTTAGTCCCAGTGTATTTTTGTGAAAACCATGACTGTACTATCACGAAGCATCACCGGATGAAACTGTGAAACAATTGTTGAAAATCTGCTATAGATTAAGTTATGATTGTGTCGTCACTGCCGTAAATATCAATTTGGAAGTATGTGGGAGCGTGTGAGGATAGTTGTCTAATTGTACTTCCTCTTAAAACAATAACCACCACCACCACTACCACTGTGCGAGCGTGTGGTTGAAAATATTCTTGAAATATTTTCTAAGGTAGACCTTTCCACGAAAAATTTAGCCTTATAAAATGGTAATGTTGACTTTAGAGAGTGTAGTTGGGCTACAATTATTTATATTTAAAATAATTGCAGCTGGGGTAATGAATATGTTCACCGCTCGCCACTGGGACTTGGCAATGAAAATATATATTCGTGAATACCTTCGTTATCATAACTCGCATGGTAGGAATATATAATATGATACAAATATTGAAAATTTGATTTTCTTCCACTTTATAATTATTATACACAATATTTTGATAGAACAAATATATCCGGAAATGTTCGGAAATTTGTGAAAAATTGTGAATATCTCTCTTATTATTTATCGCATGCTAAAAACGCTTGAAATATTAAAGTTGAAATATTATATTTTTCATAACTTTAATTATGTACAGTATTTCGATACGGTGAGTATTCAGTGTGAAATTCGACATTTTTTTCTGTTTCGGACCACTCAATACAATATTACTACTCTACTGTGGACTAATGAAACATATGACCTATTTAGTACATAACTCGGTTATCCCTGAGCTCAAATACCGACTTTCGGGAAATTCTCTTCAGTAGATTCTCCCGTGATTTCGTAACAAACAAACAAACAAACGGACACACAAAATTTTGAACAGGACCTTCTTTCGGCTTTCTTGTATCTACTCCAGGATGAAAAGAAAGTATAACTAAAAATTTGAAGTGTTAAGACATTTTTAAAAAAATTTCATTATTTAAATAAAATTGCATGAAGGTCTCTAATAGAATGTTTGATTGTGACTGCAGAATTTATTTCATTTATGAATGCAGTTTAATAGCTGGTACGTAAGCTATTAATACTGCATCTGCTCCTAAGGAAGTCCTTGTTGACACAATTTGCACTGCTGACTCTACCGCAATAATTGACTAACGCTGAGAGAGGGTAGTCGCCTCGTTATGGCCCACTAGTATCCGATGCGTGAGATTCACTTGGCCAGCATATTCAAGGAGCCACTCGCCTTTACGAGAACGAATAACCAAATAGTATCCCAAAACATGAAAAAAAAGAGGGCTATTTCTTGTATATTCCTATGACCACGCTTTATCAAACTGATAAAGCATAAAAAAGAAGAAAAGAAATAGAAAGCAATCAATATACAGATTTCATCATCATCATCATCATCATCATCATCATCATCATCTGTTTACTCTCCAGGTTCGGTTTTTCCCTCGGACTTAGCGAGGGATCCCACCTCTACCGCCTCAAGGGCAGTGTCCTGGAGCTTCAGACTCTTGGTCGGGGGATACAACTGGGGAGTATGACCAGAACCTCGCCCAGGCGGCCTCACCTGCTATGCTGAACAGGGGCCTTGTGGAGGGATGGGAAGATTGGAAGGGATAGGCAAGGAAGAGGGAAGGAAGCGGCCGTGGCCTTAAGTTAGGTACCATCCCGGCATTCGCCTGGAGGAGAAGTGGGAAACCACGGAAAATCACTTCCAGGATGGCTGAGGTGGGAATCGAACCCACCTCTACTCAGTTGACCTCCCGAAGCTGAGTGGACCCCGTTCCAGCCCTCGTACCACTTTTCAAATTTCGTGGCAGAGCCGGGAATCGAACCCGGGGTTCCCGGGGTGACAGCTAATCACGCTAACCACTACACCAGAGAGGCGGACAATATACAGATTTACTTTAAAGAATTCAGACCTCTGATGCACATTAAAACGGAAATAACCTGTATAATTGTCTTTTTTTTTTTTTACAAGTTGCTTTACGTCGCACCGACACAAATAGGCGATGTTGGGAGAGGAAAGGCCTAGGAGTGGGAAGAAAGCGGCCTTGGCCTTAAATAAGGTACAGCCCCAGAATTTGCGTGGTGTGAAAATGGGAAACCACGGAAAACAATCTTCAGGGCTGCCGACAGTGGGGTTCGAAACCGCTATCTCCCGAGTGCAAGCTCACAGCCGCTTGATCCTAACCGCACGGCCACTTGCTCAGTAGTAGTATTAGTCTAGAAAGTTAACTATAGGAATGGGACCTTAGATATAACAATACCAGAAAATGTTAGATGTAAGCCCGGTTGAGTCGCTTCAGACAGTTGAGACGCTAGCCTTCTTACACCAGCTTGGCAGGTTCAATCTTAGCGCAGTCCGGTGGTTTTTGAAGGTGCTCAAATACATCAGCCTCGTGTCGATAGATTTACTGGCAAGTAAAAGAACTCCTGCGGGAATACATTCCGGCACCTCGTCGTCTCCGAAGACCGTAAAAGTAGTTAGTGGGACGTAAAGCAAATAACGTCATTATTTGTCAGATGTAAGCTGCCTCGGTAATCAGACATTCGAGTGCCAGACTCATTTTCGCGAGTTGGATGTCATGTGAAAATTGCTGGCTGGTTAAAGAATTATAATCTACCGGACAAAATTAACTCAGGCGTAGGAACCATCCACTAGAAATCCTCTTCAGTTAATACCACTTCAGAAGGCCTGAAAGCCGGCAGCTGACGCCACGTGATAGTGGAGATGACGGCATTCTTGTAGCTGAGACCACGTGATCATGACGATATCGAACGTGCGCTGAAAACTTCAATGTGTACGAATGTGAAATGAAATGTCGTATGGCTTTTATTGCCGGGATATCCCAGGACGGGTTCGGCTCGCCAGGTGCAGGTCTTTCTATTTGACGCCTGTAGGCGACCTGCGTGTCGTGGTGGTGGTGGTGGTGGTGATGATGATGATGATGATGAAGATAACACATATACCCAGCCCCCGGGCCATTGGAATTAACCAATTAAGGTTAAAATCCCCGACCCGGCCGGGAATCGAACCCGGGACCCTCTGAACCGCAGGCCAGTACGCTGACCGTTCAACCAACGAGTCGGACTGTACGAATGTAATGAATACCGACTGACATAAAATTAAGTTTTAATTTATTTACCAGTGGCTTAGCGCCGCTCTAACTCAGATAGGTTTTCAGCGACGGATCATAAGCCGCTAGGACTGGGACGGAAGCGGCCACGACCTTAAGGTGAAATCCCAGCGCTTCCTTTGTGTGATAATGGGGAATAAACAGACACCATCTTTAGAACTGTTGCTATGGCTTGAATCTTGGTCTGCGGATGAATATCATACTATTTTTGAGCAAACTGCGTAACGTTGAAATTCAAAGCATCTGGAACTATCGGGCAAATTCAGCCTATGTGTTTCCGTCTTCCGTCGTTACAAAACATATTATCGCACCACCTTTACCCGGCGATTTGGCCGTGCGGTTAGGGGCACGCAGCTGTGAGCTTGCATCCAGGAGAGAGGGGGTTCGAACCCCACTGCCGGCAGCTCTGAAGAAGGTTTTCCGTAGTTGCCCATTCTCACAGCAAAGAAATGCTGGGGCTGTACCTTAATGAAGGTCACGGCCGCTTCCTTCCCACTCCTAGGACTTTCCTATCACGTCGTCGCGCCGTAAAATATATCTGTGTCGGTGCCAAGTAAAGCAAGTTGATAAAAGCACCATCTCCAGCTATTCAAAAGAATAGCCAGTTTATGATAAACTGCAGGACAAACTGGTTCGCATTCGTTTGTATGCCATCGTTTTCCACCCGTTCTCGTTAACACTTTATACCAATATGATTATCTATACATTCTGTAAGAGTGGATAACTATACTGAATTCCCGAGGAGTTCGCCTTGACATTGTTGACGCGAACTTTTGTAATCCTGCGGTGGCCGTTTTTCGTTCATTGCTCATGGTGCAATTTTAAGGGTTGCTTTGAACATTCTGTAAACATCTGTGATGCACATTTTGTACCAAATACATTCCACAGAAAGTTTCCCTCTGCACCTCCAGTATATTCATCGTCTGTCGTTCTACTATATACACAAGTCGCTAGCAGCTACTATTTTGCTGTCACCGGGCGAGTTGGCCGTGCGCGTAGAGGCGCGCGGCTGTGAGCTTGCATCCGGGTTCGAATCCCACTATCGGCAGCCCTGAAGATGGTTTTCCGTGGTATCCCATTTTCACACCAGGCAAATGCTGGGGCTGTACCTTAATTAAGGCCACGGCCGCTTCCTTCCAACTCGTAGGCCTTTCCTATCCCATCGTCGCCATAAGACCTTTCTGTGTCGGTGCGACGTAAAGCCACTAGCAAAAAAACTTTGCTGTCCCCATTGTTAGTACTGACATTTTAGAATGGTCCCAACTGGACATTACATTTCCGACGTGCACTCAAGTACGTTCCTTGCGAGTCAACCAAATTAAACCCTCGCCCTGTCCGGTTCCGTGTATAAATGGTTAGCGTGCTGGTCTTTGGTCACAGGGGTCCCGGGTTCGATTCCCGTCAGGGTCAGGAATTTTAACCTTAATTCGTTAATTCCACTGGCACGGGGACTGAGTGTATGTGCTTTTTCATAATCAATTCATCCTCATGGCGAGGCGCAGGGCGCCTACGGTTCTCAAATCGAAAGACCTGCATCTGGCGAGCCGAACTTGTCCTCAGACACTCCCGACACCAAAAGCCACACGCCCTTTCATTTCATCAAAGTCGGTCCATAATTAATAATGAGAAACATCCAAAACTGTAGCTGGCTAAATGGTCATTAAGACTGAAAGCCAAAATCTGAAAAAACCTCGTCCAGTCATATAAACATTAGGAGAGTTGAAGAAAGTGATAGTTGAAGTGCTCACATATTGTTCTCACATATTAACAGTCATTCACAAGAATGTTTATAAATGGAAAGTATGGACAGAAAGGTCCGCCTCTGTGGTGTAGTGGTTAGCGTGATTAGCTGCCACCCCCGGAGGCCCGGGTTCGATTCCTGGCTCTGCCACGAAATTTGAAAAGTGGTATGAGGGCTGGAACGGGGTCCACTCAGCCTCGGGAGGTCAACTGAGTAGAGGTGGGTTCGATTCCCACCTCAGCCATCCTGGAAGTGGTTTTCCGTGGTTTCCCACTTCTCCTCCAGGCGAATGCCGGGATGGTACCTAACATAAGGCCACGGCCGCTTCCTTCCCTCTTCCTTGCCTATCCCTTCCAATCTTCCCATCCCTCCACAAGGCCCCTGTTCAGCATAGCAGGTGAGGCCGCCTGGGCGAGCTACTGGTCATTCTCCCCAGTTGTATCCCCAACCATGAGTCTGAAGCTCCAGGACACTGCCCTTGAGGCGGTAGAGGTGGGATCCCTCGCTGTGTCCGAGGGAAAAGCCGACCCTGGAGGGTAAACAGATGATGATGATGATGATGATGATGGACAGAAAGGTTCCACCACATAGTTTCATGTCTTATTTCTTCCTCTTGTATTGATCATCCTTCTTGTCCAGCAATAATCGGCTAATATCGTGGGCATCTACTTCCCTTCATAGCGTTTCTCCATGGTAGCTATGTCTTTATGAAATCTTTCCCCATGCTCAGCTGATACATCACTACAGCTCTCTGGAAATAAGTCTAGATGCGAGTCCATGAAACTTACTTTCAAGGACATGTTGCATCCTAAACCTTTATAAGATTTGCTCAATTCTTTCACTACTCTTTATATTTAGTGTCCCTTTTACTTCCAAGGAAGTTTTATTACTTTTTTGAAACACACTCAGATTCGCTTTTCTTTGTCAGACATACAGACATATATAATAGAAATACAAAAGTAGAGAACATCCACAGAAATTCTCACTTGATATATCTGAAGATGCCAAATAAATACACTGACTGACAGAGCAAATGCAACACCAAGAAGGAGTGGTTCGAAAGGGATGAAAGTTGGGGAAAAACAGAGACGGCACGGACGAATAATTGATGTTTATTTCAAACCGATATGCAGGTTACACAATGCGCACGGCATGGACACAGTAGGATGTAGGACCACCGCGAGCGGCGATGCACGCCGAAACACGTCGAGGTACAGAGTCAATAAGACTGCGGATGGTGTCCTGAGGGATGGTTCTCCATTCTCTGTCAACCATTTGCCACAGTTGGTCGTCCGTACGAGGCTGGGGCAGAAGTTGCAAACGGCGTCCAATGAGATCCCACACGTGTTCGATTGGTGAGAGATCCGGAGAGTACGCTGGCCACGGAAGCATCTGTACACCTCGTAGAGCCTGTTGGGAGATGCGAGCAGTGTGTGGGCGGGCATTATCCTGCTGAAACAGAGCATTGGGCAGCCCCTGAAGGTACGGGAGTGCCACCGGCCGCAGCACATGCTGCACGTAGCGGTGGGCATTTAACGTGCCTTGAATACGCACTAGAGGTGACGTGAAATCATACGCAATAGCGCCCGAAACCATGATGCCGCGTTGTCTAGCGGTAGGGCGCTCCACAGTTACTGCCGGATTTGACCTTTCTCCACGCCGACGCCACACTCGTCTGCGGTGACTATCACTGACAGAACAGAAGCGTGACTCATCGGAGAACACGACGTTCCGCCATTCCCTCATCCAAATCGCTCTAGCCCGGCACCATGCCAGGCGTGCACGTCTATGCTGTGGAGTCAATGGTAGTCTTCTGAGCGGACGCCGGGAGTGCAGGCCTCCTTCAACCAATCGACGGGAAATTGTTCTGGTCGATATTGGAACAGCCAGGGTGTCTTGCACATGCTGAAAAATGGCGGTTGACGTGGCGTGCGGGGCTGCCACCGCTTGGCGGCGGATGCGCCGATCCTCGCGTGCTGACGTCACTCGGGCTGCGCCTGGACCCCTCGCACGTGCCACATGTCCCTGCGCCAACCATCTTCGCCACAGGCGCTGCACCGTGGACACATCCCTATGGGTATCGGCTGCGATTTGACGAAGCGACCAACCTGCCCTTCTCAGCCCGATCACCATACCCCTCGTAAAGTCGTCTGTCTGCTGGAAATGCCTCCGTTGACGGCGGCCTGGCATTCTTAGCTATACACGTGTCCTGTGGCACACGACAACACGTTCTACAATGACTGTCGGCTGAGAAATCACGGTACGAAGTGGGCCATTCGCCAATGCCGTGTCCCATTTATCGTTCGCTACGTGCGCAGCACAGCGGCGCATTTCACATCATGAGCATACCTCAGTGACGTCAGTCTACCCTGCAATTGGCATAAAGTTCTGACCACTCCTTCTTGGTGTTGCATTTGCTCTGTCAGTCAGTGTACATTTCAAATTGGTAGAAATCGTTGCATTTTCACTGTGATTTTGAGGTCAACATGCCACTATGTGAACAATAACATCAGTTTCTGAAGAAGGTCCGCCTCTGTAGTGTAGTGGTCAGTGTGATTAGCTGCCAACCCCGGAGGTCCGGGTTCGATTCCTGGCTCTGCCACGAAATTTGAAAAGTGGTACGATGGCTGGAACGGGGTCCACTTAGCCTCGGCAGGTCAGCTGAGTAGAGGTGGGTTCGATTCCCACCTCAGCCATCCTGGAAGTGGTTTTCCGTGGTTTCCCACTTCTCCTCCAGACAAATGCCGGGATGGTACCTAACTTAAGGCCACGACGGCTTCCTTCCTTCCTCCTTGTCCATCCCTTCCAATCCTCCCGGCCCCAGAAGGGCCCATGTATAGCATAGCAGGTGAGGCCACCTGAGCAGGGTACTGGTCATCCTCTCCAGTTGTATCCCCTTACCCAGAATCTGAAGCTCCAGGACACTGACCTTGAAGCGGTAGAGGTGGGATCCCTCGCTGAGTCCGAGGGAAAAAACCGACCCTGGAGGGTAACCAGATGAAGTAGAAGGAAGAAGAATCAGATATAGTAATGTTAATGTTGCCAACTTTTTTTTATAGAAGTACCATATTTGCCGCAAACAATGATACCACATATGATATATATCATCAGATGACTGGAAAACTAACCCTGATAGCGCAATTCGGATTAGCAATGCAAATTCCTTCAGAATTACATACTTTCATCCCAGAAATAGAACCTTTGTAGAACAGTGTTATTTCTTGTCATTCTGCAAGTGCCGGGGCTGAGTGGGTCTGACGGTTGAGGGGCGCTGGCCTTCTGACCTCAACTTGGCAGGTTCGATCCTGGCTCAGTCCGGTGTTATTTGAAGGTGCTCAAATACGTCAGCCTCGTGTCAGATTTACTGGCATGTAAAGGAACTCCTACGGGAAAAACTTCCGGCATCTCGGCGTCGCCGAGAACCGAAAAACTAATTCGTGGGACGTAAGGCCAATAATATTATTATATTCTGCAAGTAAAAGTAGCTGCTAGCCTTAATATTATACTCTCAGTCTTTAGGGTGAGTCAGCAAAAGTCATCAAAGGTATTCCATTCGATTTTAATTAAATAAATGTGTAAAATTATGTAAAAGCGCAACTTGACATACCACGTTATTGAATGAATTTACAAAGACAAATTATGTTAATTTAGCTGCCATAAAGCCATTAAATTATTCACTACACAGTATTCAATTTAAGAGTCTGGAGAGCGAAAACTAGTTTTGTGGTTACTGTTCAACATAGTTTACTTATATCTTAACTGAAATCGCCTGTGTGAAGTGAGTGTTCCTTTTTGTTATAAGTATTGGAATTGCTGGCCGGCTCCGCGGTGTAAGGGTAGCGTGCCTGCCTCTTGTCCGAGTTCGATTTCCGGTCAGGTCAGGGATTTTTACCTGCATCTGAGGGCTGGTTCGAGGTCCACTCAGACTACGTGATTATAATTGAGGAGCTATCTAATGGTGAGACAGCGGCCCCGGTCTAGAAAGCCAAGAATATCGGCCGAGAGGATCCGTCCTGCTGATCGCACGATACCTCGTAATCTGAAGGTCTTCGGGCTGAACAGCGGTCGCTTGGTAGTCCATGACCCTTCGGGGCTGTTGTGCCATGGTGTTTGGTTTTATTTGAATTGCTGTTATAGTTAATTCTGAATATTTTTGCTACTCATTACATTGTTAAATATACGACTTATATTTTGGCGAAAGATACAATTCTATTTAATACGACAGCACAAACGTGAGATTGCTAATAACAATATTTTACTTATGTAATATATTGGTCCTTTTGTGTTTTTCCTTTTGCATTATTGTGTAGCAGCTAATAGTGTATAAGCATCTTATTAATTTTTAAGAAGCCTGGACGAATGGCTCAGACAACAGAGGGCTGACATTCTGAGCTCAAATTGGCGGGTTCAATCCCGGATCAGTCCGATAGTAGCTGAAGGTGCTCAAATACATCAGCCTCGTCGGCCAAAGACGAAGCGTGTTGGTTGTGAGGTACGAGCAGTGTTGCGGTAAGTTTGCATTGTGCTGATGGTAGGTTCGAATCCTATCATCGATAGCCTAAAAATATTTTTCCGTGATTTCATATTTTCACAGATATTTTTTAAATGTTATTTTTGCTAGTGGTTTAATGTTGAACTAACACATCGAAGGTTTTCGGCGACGCATGGATGGGAAAGGGCTAGGATGGAAAAAGTAGCGGCCGTGCCATTAATTAAGGTACAGCCTCAGCATTTTCCTGGTGTGAAAACGTGAAACCACAAGAAACCATCTCCAGGGCTGCCGACGGTGGGATTCGAACCCACTATATCCCGAATTCAAGCTCACAGCTACGCGCCCCTAACCACACGGCCAACTCGCTCGCTTCCCACGGACCGATAATGGGGCTGTGTTTTAATTAAGTCCACGGCACTTTGCCATACTGGCAAGTATGTTAGAGAATATCAAGGGAGGCCATCATATTAGAAACGTTTTGATGCTTTCCGACAGTCAAGAGGCTCGTAAGGCTCGGAAGCCCTCAATGGTTCAGTCTGACCTGGTGCTTGAAGGCTTAGGTACACTCATGAAACGAGTGAAACACAATTAAGTTATTATCGGTGGCGTGACGTGAGTGGATTCAGCGCAATAGAACGACTGATGGGTTGGCTAAAAGGGCTATCACAGATTATTCATAGTTCCACAGCCTCTATTTGTTCTTTGCTATGGATAAGTTAAAGGCAAAGGTGAACGGTGTTAAAGAATACTGGAAATCGGCTAAATGATGCAAGTATACAAAAGGTCATATAAATGATCCAAATGCAAGTAGGGCTAAGACCCCAATTCACATGAACAAAAGAAATCTCAATTGAAAAAATGATATGCTCACTGGCCTATGTGGATTAATGTGACATCTATACAAGATTGGAGTTGCTGTGAATATCTCTTGTGTTAGAAGGAATTAATCAGTTGCAACTTCAGAATCCATGCGTTGTGAATGAGAAGCCCTTGTCTCGCTAAGGGTCCTTTTATTATTACCGAGCTCGATAGGTGCAGTCGCTTAAGTGCGGCCAGTATCCAGTATTCGGGAGATAGTAAGTTCGAACCCCACTGTCTGCAGCCCTGAAGATTGTTTCCCTTGGTTTCCCATTTTCACACCAGGCAAATGCTGGGGCTGTACCTTAATTAAGGCCACGGCCGCTTCCTTCCCACTCCCCGCCCCTTCCTGTCCCATCGTCGCCGTAAGACCTATCTGTGTCAGTGCGACGTAAAGCAACTAGCAAAAAAATGTCCTTTTATAGATTTAAGTAAGGAGTCTAGAGTCTATGTTAGTAGTTCCACAGCATTTATCACTAACTGTGGAGTTGTACGCGCAGACTAACGTAGAGAACGAACACTAGATATAATTGATCGCAGTGCAAGGTCATGAAGTGACCTCCCCCTTTTAACCTAACATAACCTAACGCAACCCTAACCTGACCTAAAGCCGTGGCTGATCTTTCCCTCTCTACCCTTTCCTACCCCATGGTCGTCGAAAGCCTCTCCGAGTTAATACAAAATTATAACTTTCTGTATATCGCACCGACATATTCGGGTCGTAGAGAGATTATGGGACAGGAAACAGCTACAAGTGGAAAGGAAGTAGCCGTGACATTAATTAAGGTACAGCTCCAGGATTTTCCTGGAACAAAATGGGATACCACGGAAAACCATCTTCAGGCTGCCGACAGTGGGTTCGAACTCACTACCTCCCGAGCAAAACCTGACAGCTACTCGACTCAAACCGCGTAGCAACTCGCTCACAAACTCCTGTGGGACAAAATTCCTCGATGTCATTGTCTCCGAAAACCGTAAAAGTGGTTCTTAGCATTTAACACTTTATTAATAATTTCTAATATTTATTTCTACAAAACAAAATTCAGCTAACAATGTCCAGACATTTATGAGATGTATTCATCCACCTGCTGGGGTTTCATCCGTGTCTGTATGTACAAGGCTTACATCAATCTATTGGGATTCATTTTCATGGAATTTTAATATCAGATTGTTTTAAAAGTAAATGAAGTTGTTGCGTGACAGTGTTCAACATGAGATCATAGTTTACTGATAACAACAGTTAACTTGTAACTCGCATTCGTCACTGTCAAGACTTCAATCCTGTTGAGCAGATTGGACCCAGCCTGCTTTATTACATTAACATCATGCTTTGGAAGAAATGAACGTACATCAGAATGCAAAAAACCTCAGACAATCTACACGCAGAAGATCTACTCCAAATTATTTCAATGATTCACTCCATTGTCATTACCAAGACATATAAACAGTTTCCAAGTATTGTGAAATGAGAAAACGAATAGGTAATTCACTTTGGGGCAACATGAAGCAAAATGCATTTATAATGGAACGATATATTACTCTTGCATGGATAAGGTTTCGCGAACATAGGGAAGGCACCAAGAAAGAGCATACCGGGCGAGTTGGCCGTGCGCGTAGAGGCGCGCGGCTGTGAGCTTGCATCCGGGAGATAGTAGGTTCGAATCCCACTATCGGCAGCCCTGAAAATGGTTTTCCGTGGTTTCCCATTTTCACACCAGGCAAATGCTGGGGCTGTACCTTAATTAAGGCCACGGCCGCTTCCTTCCAACTCCTAGGCCTTTCCTATCCCATCGTCGCCATAAGACCTAACTGTGTCGGTGCGACGTAAAGCCCCTAGCAAAAAAAGAAAGAGCACCGCGAGAAAAGATGTTGACCATATTGAAGGGTTATTGAATCACAGGTATGCTATTACAGGCAATCGAAGGGATTTATGTTTATAATCATGTTACAGTCGGAATTGATGGTAGAATGAGTACTTGGTTCAAAGTATTTACGGGGATTATACGAGAGGAGTGGAAAAAGGTCACGCTGGCGTAGGATATAGTGGTGATACATTGCTCTTACGGGGCTAACTCTGGGGCTACTCTGTAAGATGACTGCTACACATTGGTTTTATGGGACAAACCCTAGAGTGTTGGCACAAGGGCAAATTTTGATACATTGCTCTTATGGGCTTAACTGTACATAGCCACCATAGGGGCTCACAAATTTTAACTTAGAAGCTACCCGTATTAGTCTTATTGGCCTAACGTTGGTGAACTGGCATAAGGGCTAATGGTGATACATTGCTCTTGGGGCTGATGCTGGAGAGCTACCTCAGGGGCTCACGACTTTACTTCGAGTTCGACTCCCCGGTTAACCTTACAGGCTCGACTTTGACTCCTTGGCTAACCCTAAATTTTAGAAGCTCGAGTTCAACCCACCGACTGAAGCAGTATGCACTTTCTGAGCTTGAGTTTAAGAGTTCGATTCTTGTTTGCTACAGCTAAACCTAGTTTAGCCTATGGGTTACCTGACGATTTAATGTACGCTTTCTGAGCTCGAGTTGAAAGGTTAGATTCTTGTTGGATCCCGTCAATTCTCGGAGATTCAGGGTTCGACTCTTAGTGGTAGTAGGATTTACCAACAACTTGAGTACAAGAATTGATGAAAAAACAATGCAAAAAGGCGTCAAATGGTATTAATAATCGGTTTATTTTAAGGGTTAAAAAGTTTATACGGCTGTCTATATGGTGTGATATTAGCATAACAGTGTTATCTTACGTAGTGCATGATATTTCAGTTGGTGCAAAGCGACGATAAAGGGTATATAACTCAGCGTCGCACAGTAAGGTACTTTAGAAAACAGGCGGCTGATCGGTTCACTGGTATACTCGGGAATCGAACGTGGGTGTATAGAATAAATGTGCTGAGAATTGGATAGGATACACAAATGGCCTGATTAAAACAATGATGAACGGTCCATTATAGAAATAATAACGTCTGAGTGTGTGAATCACTGACGTAAATACTGAATAAAGATTTGTGACTGAAAGAAAAAGCAGAAGATATTTCGGCCCGAGCAGCCTTGGGCTAGTTAGCTGAAATAAATTTCTGAGGGTAGACTTGAGAAAAAAACGAGAAAGAAAATCTCAGCTGCAAAAGTAGGTAAAGGGGGCATGTATTGAAACAGTCCCGTTGCCCATTCAAAATGTGACGATTTAACTTGCGAGCCAGTCAGACTTATTGCGTGGTTAAAAGTTTCAGTAAGCCAGCTGGAGTGACCTTCCTTCCAGGAGGAATACCGATGTTTACCCACGCACTACCGGCTGAACCTGACGATGCCGCCTACTGGCCAAGGACCCCAGAACATACGAGTTCCGAGTTCCATGCTAGATGCATGAGGACAAGCGTCTTTTATGTGTATGTTGTTTTCTCTTTCATGAACACACCCTCTTTCTTTGCTGTGTGTTGATATTTTTTGATCTGTTGTAATTTCTGCTTCAGGTTTGTGTTTATGGTGACTGCGTCTGTCGCTTAAGGGAAACTAGCATCGAGCGCTAATTAAAGGCTGCGAGTTTCTATCCCAATCTGTGCTGCCCAGGTCGTGACCTAGGGTGTAGAGCCAGTGTCATTTTGAGGGTGTAAGCCTTGGTCTCATCTTCTTCTTCTTCTTAATCGGTTTATCCCACTTCCCCCCCCCCAGCGTTGGCGTTTCCCTCGGACTCAGCGAGGGATCCCATCTCTACCGCCTCAAGGACAGTGTCCTGGAGCGTGAGACATTGGGTCGAGGGATACAACTGGGGAGGACGACCAATACCTCGCCCAGGCGGCCAAATCTGCTGTGCTGAACATGGGCCTTGGTAGGGGATGGGAAGATTGGAAGGGATAGACAAGGAAGAGGGAAGGAAGCGGCCATGGCCGTAAGTTAGGTACCATCCCGGAATTTTTCTGGAGGAGAAGTGGAAAACCACGGAAAACCACTTCCAGGATGGCTTAGGTGGGAATCGAACCCACCTCTACTCAGTTGACCTCCGAGGCTGAGTGGACCCCGTTCCAGCTCCCGTAACACTTTTCAAATTTCGTAGTAGAGCCGGGAATCGAACCCGGGCCTCCGGGGGTGGCAGCTAATCACAGTAACCACTACACCGCAGAGGCGGACACCTGGTCTCATACCAAGTGATATATTTTTGTATGTGTTCGTGTTCCCTATATTTATTGGGGTTTATTTAATTGATTAATGCGAAATGCCATGCTATTTTCTTCCATATTGATAGATACCTAGTTACAGGGCCATGGGCCGGAAGTGATTCCTTTTTTTTTTTTGTTACATCTCCGTGCTATAGTGTTTTTCTTAGTTTCCAGTGCGTAACGTTCAAATTAATGAGGCTTCGAAACCCCATCGTCATCTCATTGTGTAGTTTATTTTGTAAATTTTGTAAATTATTTATAATCATGGATTCCGGTCCAGCATATCTACGTTTTAGTTCAGTACATTTGAATATACCACTTACACTAAAAAGTTCTCATTCATATTCATGTTCTCAGATTCCTGGCCATTTAGAGTAAGAATTATACAGCTAGTTTTGGGAGACCCATTTCGGACTTTCCACACTCTGAACCAATGAGAATAGCCAGGCGACTTTAGGACAAGTGGTCGGGTACAATATTCATGATGGCTATGCTGTAGACAATCCTTTCCAAGATGACAACAGCAATGTTCACAGGGCTTCACGGATACGTGACTGGTTTGACTAACATGGAGACACCTGTCAAACCTCGACTGCCCCACTAAACCCCTCTATTTTAATCCCATAGAACATGTGTGGGATTATTTGGTAAAGCTGGTGAAACATAAACACCAGCATCCCCGCAATTAGGTACCTCTACGGGATCTCATCATCAGCGAGTGGCTGCAACTGGATATGGGATACTTGGAGAAACTTGAGGACTCCCATCCCTGCCGAATCGAGGCGATTACCAAAGCTGAACGCGGTGTTACACAGTATTAGAACGATGCCTCCAGGAGTGACTAATTTTTGTCAGTTGAACTTATTTTTACTTCACTAGCAACAATTCTGATGTCTTTACATCATGAATTATAGTCATATACCAGGAAGCTATCTAACTATACCCGGATAATTACTGATTACGAATATAACACAGCATATTATCAACTATAATTTGAAAAGTAAAATCTAATTCAATGTAGTCAAGGATTAGATCTATAACTTAAATCTCTAAAAAGAAGAAAATCTATGTTCATTATTGTAAGCAATATATATCTTGAAAAATAATAATGAAGTAACTAAAGTATATGACAAGGTTCGTAATGGAAGTTTTACCACTCTGTCATTTGTAGTTAATCCTACATTTATACGACTAAACACTCGTAAAGCATACAAGAGATCTTTTAGTTTCGTACTAAAAGATGTCCGGAACAAATCTTGTAGGCCTACTTAGATATCCGAAGCAGCCGTACAAGTTGTTGTTGAATTATTTTTATGATACTGGGAAAAGGGAGTAAACACTGAAATAAAAAGGAAACTGCAAAGAATATAAATTGGGATAATGTGTTTCTTTGAGCAAATTCAATGTTTTCTTACATTGAAACCGCATCTGTTGCATATTAAAGTGAAAAATAGAATTATATATATCTTTTACTAAGAGAACAAATCTCATGATTATTGTTGTCTTTGATATCAATGGTAAAAATATAAGATAATCGTCAGTCTAATACATTTTCAAGCACATGCTGGTAACAGATACATAAATGTATCTTATAGAATCAGACCTTAAAAATACTGGATGTTCTCCAACTGAATTTTCACCTCGTATTGCGGGATATGTTGGTAAGGGCCATCACTAGACGCGAAGGAACGTCTCCTCCATTTACAAATATCCTTACCAGTTTAAAAGGAAAAGACTAAGTGACCATTTTCGAAACTCACCACGTTGATCTGCCTCTATAAGAGCTTTGAGCTGCGCCATTCGAATCTGACGAAGTGTTAGTCATCTATCATCCTAGTAATCCTGCAGATGTGAGTAAGTTGTGGATATTCTTCCCTCTTCATTATCGATCCTAATACTCATTCATCAGGATTATACACTGACTTTAATTCAAGTGGCGTTCATGGAAACATGTCCTTGCAAATTCCAATAATTAACTCCATGTAGTGAACTGCGGGACTAATGCAGTGACCATATGAACCGAGACGAATATCGTATCAGTCGTATGCTAACTCTTGTACTGAAGGCACGATCATATTTTCCTGGTCAGTGTGGCATACTCTTTGCTTGACCAGTTCAAATAGCTTGTGTTATGGGGCATTATTAACTATGCTATTTACCTTCGGAATACTGGATTACCTTCAGGTTATTAAGACAATATACAATGTGGAAGTGATTTCTACAAATGAAATTCCAGAGGTTGTTCAGGGTTGTTGATGGAGTGTTATGATATAAGGAGCACGTGGTCGCTGGTAATGAATTACTGACTAACGCCATTTCTTTTTTAATCTCTAGGTTTGTTTACATGGATTTTTAAAACTACAATACTTCTGCTTACGTTTGCTCATCTCAGCGTATGATTTACATTACAGTTCATCGTCCTGACACGAGGCCTGAGCTTTACCATGACAACGAAAAGAGTACTCAACACAGAGTATCATGGCAATTTGTCAAAGTGGTACTTCTCGGAATAAACGCAAGAAAAGGTAGTTTGGCTTAAAAACGGAACGTATTTCTTGTGAACAAATCCAGAGATTTAAAAAATGAAAAAATTCAATATCTCAGTAACTAGCCACCAGCGACATAAGGTTTATAATAGCAAAATTCTTAGCCAACATCCCTCAACTCCGAATGTTTCATATTGTACACTGTACACCAGACGTCATCACGTAGTTTCTCTAGGGAGCCGGTGTTACTTGCTCCGCTCGGGAAGGGTGTTTGTCACGTGACAAGAGAGCATCAGTCAGGCGGGTTGCATACCGTGGCCACTGGCCTTCAACACATACTACGTCATGCACTTCCCCTAAGCTGCTCTCTTTTCTCGAGAACGGGGAGCGAACTGGCTCCGAAGGCATTTCGCTCTCGATTGACGATGCCTGCTGTACACAATTCGATTTCTCCTCCAACCATTTTTAACACATCTTGATGTGCAGCTGCATTTCTCTTCCCCCTCCCTCTCATTAGGGAACCCCATACATGACCAGGGCAACAAGAGGAGTTTAATTTTGAAATACCAACGTATTAGATGATCGAGTAACTCTTACGTGAGTTTACTGTCAGTGGACAGCCTCCGCGGCTCAGGCGGCATTGCGCCGGCCTCTCACCGCTGGGTTTCGTGGTCCAAATCCCGGTCACTCCATGTGAGATTTGTGCTGGACAAAGCGGAGGCGGAACAGGTTTTTCTCCAGGTACTCCGGTTTTCTCTGTCATATTTCATTCCAGCAACATTCTCCAATATCATTTCATTTCATCTGTCATCCAATAATCATTGCCCCAGAGGAGTGCAACATGCTTCGGCAGCCGGTACAATTCCTATCCTCGCCGCTAGATGGGGGCTTCATTCATTCCGTCCCTGACCCGGTTGAAGGACCGGAAACAGGCTGTGGATTTTCATTTTCCCTGTCAATTGAATAGTAAATAAATGGGTATGTTAGCAATATTTTTTAACTTTTCCGTCTGCTACTGTATTAGACATTGTCTCAATTGGCATCTTTGTGTTAGTAAGTAAGTTGGATACGTGGTTTGGATCATATAGCTATGAGTTTGAATTCGGGAGATACTGGGCTCGAACCCCAGTGTCGGCAACCCTGATGATGTTTTTCCGTGTATTTCTATTTTCAAACCAGACAAATGCTTGGATTGTACAAAACGACTTGTATGATGATGTTTGAGATCCACGTCATGACAAATACTGCAACTGTTGGAAAAACTGGAAAAGGACAGGATTCAGTTTTAATCAGTAGACTAGGATAATGATCTAATAATTTGTAATTTCAATTACTCTGTGTATTCCAGTTTGTTCAGAATATCTTATTTTCCATGCTGAATATTTGAACGCTCACTCATAGATACATTTTGTTTTATAGGCTACCTCTTTGTTAAAGTAAATCCTATCTAATGCTAAAAAGCTACGATCCAACAAACGTATACCGCTTAACAATTAGGCATATTATTTTGAATGATGGACCGCATTCTGGCAATTAAAAGTGTGGTGATCTCCTAAAGACTGGATCCGAATCAATCCATACAGCAACATAATTTTAGCCGGCTCGAGTTCCGTTGATGGAAAAAGTTCACCATCAGAATGTTGGCCCTCAGTATAGGGGAAGTGGTAGTATAAAATTTCCAATCTCAAGATGACGTGCCAAAAACCCGAAATCAATTCCAAACCTCTCTGCAATGTTCGTGCATATAACGCTCTACATAGCGATTCCTCCGTCGGATTGAGACGTAAAGCCTTCAGACTTCAGCAGACCCCTTGGTGTTATTCGACAGGAGTGGCCTATGTGCCGTCACTGGGTCTCACCCTCTCCCTTCCTCCTCCTCATCATCATCATCATCATCTCACACGCAGACGTTCAGGTCGCCCATAAGAGTCATCTAGAAATTCGTGCATCAGGCCGCTCCGGAGGCCAAAAGACGTCAATCAAGCAACAAAGTTCATCTGGTTAGTAAAAAAATGAAATGGCGTATGGCTTTTAGTGCCGGGAGTGTCCAAGGACAAGTTCGGCTCGCCAGATGCAGGTCTTTTGATTTGACTCCCCTAGGCGACCTGCGCGTCGTGATGAGGATGAAATAATGAAAAAGACGACACATACACCCCACCCCAGTGCCAGTGAAATTAACTAAATAAGGTTAAAATTCCCGACCCTGCCGGGAATCGAACCCGCTCTGAAAAAACATTAAACCATTTCACTTGTGTTACACGAACTAGCTATTGATAACTCATGCAGCTGGTATTGTTCATCCTGTCTTCTTTTCCTAAAGTGATTAGCAGTGTTATGTGCTTTATCTATATGGCGAGAAGTGTATTCAGACGAACACAAACACCCACTGCTCGGGGATTAACCATACGTAGTTAAAATCCCCGGCCGTTCCGGAATCAAACCCAAGCCCTCTGAACAGAAGACCACTACACTGACCATCCATCCAAGGATCCGAACTAGTATTATTCATTCAGTGTTCCAGTTTATTTTACTAAAGCCTTAGATAGTCGTACAGAATGAGGAGCAGTGATTAATGTTAACGCAGTTCCTACTTTTGAATTCTTTATTCGTACTTCTGTTTTAATTTCAAGAAATTACTGATTACATTTTTATCGAAACCGACTTTCAACCTATTAGGTCGTGTTACGTACATTTAGTACGTGTTGAAGAGATGTTAAGTACATTAGTGATGAATAATAATAATTTCGTGTGCCTATTTCTAGCCGTGTGCAACCCTTGTAAGACAGACCCTCCGATGAGGGTGGGCGGCATCTGGCATGTGTAGGTAACTGCGTGTTATTGTGGTGGAGGATAGTGTTGTGTGTGGTGTTTGAGTTGCAGGGATGTTGGGGACAGCGCAAACACCCACACATCCTGACCAGCGAATTAACCATTTAAGATTAAAATCTGCGACCCGACCGGGAATCGAACCCGGGACCCCTGTGGCCAACGGCCAGCACGCTAACCATTTAGCCATGGAGCCAGACACGTTAGTGATGTTTGTATTAGATTTGCTCACATAGTTTTGCCCCATAGTTTAAATAATACAGGTTGAAAAACACATAATACCCGAATTATGACTCCATTACATGGGTAATTGCCACCTACGTCGTAAGGCACTATTACTACATCTGCAATCAGTTCGTCTCCCCTACCCTCTTTGGTCCAAAAGAACAGAGAATTCTTCTCACAACAAGTCTCAGCAACAGACATTACCTGAAGAACAATCGTGTGTGAATAAACCAAACCCATTCCGCTTCTGAAATGGAGATACAGCCAATAGATACTCGACGTGGTGGATTGAGATAAAAGAAGGTTCGTGTTTTATAGTCTTGGGTAACCAATTGCTGACTTCCTACTTTTACTGCTGTTACTTGAATGTGTATCAGATTGAAAAAAATAAGTAATAATGTGTGTATTCTTGAAAGTCATTCAATATGCGGGCAGTATTAATTCTACTTAGCCGACCGTTCATTTACAAGTTGATTCAGTAGTTAGAGTACTACACTAGTCTACAGTTTACATGATCTAGGACATACTTGTTCTGTGCCAAAGCATAAAAATAAATGAACAATGGAAAAAAGGATTAATATACCTGTACTGTGACCGTAAGAAAATGTTAAATAAACTTTGGCAGGTAGGAAGATAGTCCGCCTCTGTGGTGTAGTAGTTAGTGTGATTAGCTGCCACCCCCAGAGGCCCGGGTTCGATTCCCGGCTCTGCCACGAAATTTGAAAAGTGGTACGAGGGCTGGAACGGGGTCCACTCAGCCTCGGGAGGTCAACTGAGTAGAGGGGGTTCGATTCCATCCTCAGCCATCCTGGAAGTGGTTTTCCGTGGTTTCCCACTTCTCTTCCAGGCAAATGCCGGGATTGTACCTAACTTAATGCCACGGCCGCTTCCTTCCCTCTTCCTTGTCTATCCTTTCCAAACTTCCCATCCTCCCACAAGGCCCCTGTTCAGCATAGCAGGTGAGGCCGCCTGGGCGAGGTACTGGTCTTCCTCCCCAGTTGTATCCCCAGACCCAGAGTCTGAAGCTCCAGGATACTGCCCTTGAGGCGGTAGAGGTGGGATCCCTCGCTGAGTCCGAGGGAAAAACCGACGCTGGAGGGAAAAACCGGTTACGAACGAAGGTAGGAAGATAGATTTCCAAATAAATTTTTTTCTTTCTTTCTTAATCTGTTTACCCTCCAGGGTTGGTTTTTCCCTCGGAGTCGGCGAGGGATCCCATCTCTACCACCTCAAGAGCAGAATTCTGGAGCGCAAGATATTTCGTCGGGGGTATAAAACTGGGGAGGAGGACCAGCACCTCGCCCAGGCAGCCTCACCTGCTATGCTGAACAGGGGCCCTGTGAGGGGATGAGATGATTGGAAGGAATGGACAAGGAAGGGTGGCCGTGGCCGTAAGTTAGGTACCATCCCGGCATTTGCTGGAGAAGAGGGAAACCCCGGAAAACCGCTTCGAAGATGGTTGAGGTGGGAATCGAACGCTCTTCTACTCAGTTGACTTCACGAGGCTGAGTGGATCCCTTTCCAACGGGGAATCGAACCCGGGACTCCGGGGGTAGCAACTAATCACACTAACCACTACACAACTGAGGTGTACTTGAAGAAAATACAAAAGGAAGATTGAAGAAGTCACAATTGTAGTTAACAGGTCTAAGATGATGTCCGATGATTTGGAAATCCAGTTTCAGAGGAAAGCCTTACCACATCTACGCCTAAAAACATAGTTTTGAGAACAGGTAAACTGTGATTTGTAGTATCTAAAGCCATCTCTTTTCCGTTTCGACTCAGTTAACTTATAACTGTTTAAACTTTTCTAAGCCCCCTGTGGGTGGGGGAGGCTGACGAGGAATTCACCCACAGTATCCTCTGCCTGTCGTAAGAGGCGACTAAAAGGGGCGATCAAGGGATGATCCAATTAGATAATAATAATGTTATTTGTTTTACGTCCCACTAACTACTTTTTATAAGGTCTTCGGAGACGCCGAGGTGCCGGAATTTAGTCCCGCAGGAGTTCTTTTACGTGCCAGTAAATCTACCGACACGGGGCTGTCGTATTTGAGCACCTTCAAATACCACCGGACTGAGCCAGGATCGAACCTGCCAAGTTGGGGTTAGAAGGCCAGCACCTTAACCGTCTGACCCACTCAGCCCGGCAATCTAATTAGAACCATGAAACTACTTGCAATTAGTATCACCCCGCGGGGAACACTATGGGTCGCTTTTCCTTGCGCGTAGTACCACTATGTTAGGTACCAAATAGGTTTGGGATTAGTAGCACGCAGGAGCACCGTGCGGTCAGCTTTTACAGTACCTGTGATTAGTAGCACCATGAGCGACACCATGGTTCTGGCTTGCCTATGATTAATACCCACTATGAGGAATACCACGGGATAGTAAGAGTCCCTGTGGTTAATAGACTGACGTGATGAACACCATAGGTTTGCGTTGCCTATAAATGGCGCCGCAATGTGCGAAACACCATAGGTCTGTACAATATGTGCGAATTTCATGACCTGTGAGTAGTACCATAATGTGTGGAATACCGCGAATCAACGCTACTTATGATTAGTACCGCAATATAACAAATACCATGGTTCTACTTTCTTAGCGATAAGTTCCATTACGAGGGGCCGATGACCTGGATTTTGAACCCCTTTAGACTACACGCCTCATCGTTTCAGTATTGTGCTACAGAAGCAGGCCCTTGGTCAGTAATACTATTGTTGTCTTTTTCGTCATTTTCTGTGAATGTGACATTGCAGGTCGGATCCACTGATCGTTTTAAATTCATATCCATCCATTCATTCTTCATCCTCACGTTTTTAATTCTGATCAGTGGAGGATTTTGGACTTTTAATTTGTTATTACATTTCGTGCCATTAGGGGCCGATGACCTAGATATTAGGCCCCTTTAAATAACAAACATCATCATCATCAAACATTTGTAATTATCTCTGACTTGTGAGTTTGATTTGATAGAATCTGATATTCTTTCAGGAACAAAACACGCCATTCAATTTCAATTAAGTTGTTTCTTTTCCATGTATTATTCTTTTACCATATGTTTTCCTTTCAGTTAGTTTATAAATTTATTTATCCGAAATTAGTTTCGGCAGACTGAAGAAGCTAATAAAACCTGTGACAATAAAGTTCGGTGAATGAGGTCAGAACGGTCAATCCGGCAACACTGGCGACATACAACGCTGCACCTGCGTAGCAGCAGGTTTTGAACACCTGCTCCCAACGTTGTTCAGTTGAGCATCGTGTGTGTGCCGTGTAAGACCTGTTTGACGCAGTGCGTGCTTAGTGCGTTTTTTCTGAACTACGAACAGGAACATGAACGACCAAAAGATCAATGTACTGTTTTGTTTTAAGCTTGGCAAGACACCGAAAGAAACGCATGCGATGCTGGTACATGTTTATGAAGATCAAGCACTGTCCTTGAAGTGAGTGTACGAGTGGTTCGCCCGTTTTCGAGGAGGCCAATAAAGTGTTTTTGACAACCCCCGTAGCGGAAGACCGGCGACCGCCGTCAGTGATGAAAACATTGAGAATGTGAGGACATTAATCACGAACGATCGGTGATTAACTATGCGCATGATAGCGGATGAACTGCAGATTAACCGTGAATTCGTGCGACAAATCGTTACCCAGAAGTTAGGGAAGACGAAAACGTATTCTCGTCTTGTGCCACATCACTTGACTGACGATCAGAAGCAGGCACGTTTAGAGGCTTCACACGACTTTGTCAAAACGGCGGATGAGACACCAAATTTCTTGAACTGTATTGTCACTGATGATGAAACCTGGTGTCTCAGGTACGACCCTGAAACGAAACGCAAAGCATGGAATGGCGTTATCCGCACTTCTTCCTATTCCCACGACTCAAACTCGCTTTGAAAAGAGAGAGATTTGACGATATTCCTGACATCCAACGAAACGTGACGAGGATTTTGAACACCATCCCAAAGGAAGCCTTCTTGCAAAGTTGCCATGATATATATCGCCGATCTCAGCAGTGTATTGCACCCATAAGCGAATTTGCCTAATTTAATTCACAATTAAATTGAATATTTTCAGATATGAGATACCACAGTGAGGCTGTGAAACTAGCAGTCACAAAGGAACTTTCTGGCGCCAGTCAGGCGGCGAGAAAATCCATGAAACTCTTCTCTAGGCACGACCAAAATTGCAAACCATCCTTAGGGTCCCTTCCAATAAATTTTATGACACCGCCTGGGAGCGGCGATCTGCTGGTCGTTCTCACGAGGAAAGCACGCGTTGAAGCCTGACCTACTTTGCTACGACAATAGGGGGCCAACGACTATAACCGCCAATTCTGGGGAGGAAGCGGATGCACCCACGTTTGGAAGAGCGCGAAAGTCTCAGCCAATCAGAATATTCTAAATTTGAATGAGCTGTCATACCGGGAAATCTACAATCAGTATCTCGCGATCTGAAGCCCGATGTGGTAGTGAAAAACAGTGTCCTGACTTCTTTATAATATTTGGTGAATTATCAGTGCCAATCTGCGGTTAATCAGTGCCTAATTATTAAAATTCAACTGCACACGGAGGAGTACTAGGATCTAGAGGAAGGAGCTGTCATGGCAGGATGAGGCCATCCACCGGAAGAAAATAACACCAGTGACGCGCACCATCGTGTGGATTATCCTATGATCATTTCCCGCGGCGCAATATCACATGTGAGTCGGACAAAATTTAGGATGTTTTGCATATAAATTTTGAAAACCATAACCTACGGATGTACGAGAAAGCGCTCCCGAAGACTAGATTATTACGCCACATCCCTTCCACGGAACTATTTTCCAGGTGGTGGGAGGAATTTCTACAAAACCCAGCGACCACAGGGTCGAGCTCTCAGTGTGTTTCTGGAGTTCTCAGTCAGTCTCAGTGTTTTTGTCAGTCGTTGTGAATTCTCAGTCTATTCTCAGTGCTTGAGTCAATTATCAGTGTCTTCAGAGTTCTCATGTTCTCAGTTATTGTCTTGAGTACTTTTAGTGTTACTTCAGTATTCTCAGTGAGTTTACGTTGACAGAGTGACAGAGTGTGTCAGCAAATGCATTTAGTCAGCTTTATTTTGGCTGGTAAGAAAGCGATTAGACACTTGTAGGCATTTTTTTTGAAAGCCTTGTATTATTTACTTGGGAGAATAGCATTTCGGAAAATGAACATTTTCACAGACTTTTACTGTAAATTCAGGGTGAGTAGGCAAGAATTACACTTTCAACTCAAATGAACTCACATTATTAGTCGAGGGAAACAAGTCCATGTTTTCCAGCATATTTACATAAAAACATTTCTAACCAGCAGGGAGTGTTACATGTGAGATCAGTATAAAATTTTCTCCACAACATAAACTGTATTTTAGCTTGTTTCTACCATTCTACAAACTGTTTGGCAAGCGAGATGTTTACGGGGAGAAACCAGTAAAGACAGATAGGAAGGTGATTGACTTTCTTCAATGGAGACCGCAATTGTCAACCTTGAGGAGACAGTTATGTCCCAGTAGGGTGAATGTACTGTAAGCTGTAGTGTAAACAGAGCTGAGGGATCGGCGAGCAGGCCAGCAGGTGTTTTGCAGGTAGATAGCGAGGCGATTATCTTTCTACACAACAGGCAGGAGTCTGCAGTGGCATTTTCTAACTTTCACTGGAGTGAGAGAAATACGAGTGTTTTATGCTAGTATAAACGTGTGTCACGACATGGCAAGAATGTGTCAAATTTGCGTGTGTAAAAATAATCTGGAATACCACATCAGCTTGAAGATGGAATTCTAATTTCAACCATGACAGAGGCCGGTGGGTGAACCGACCTGCCTCCACCAGCACAGGTATGAGCATCATGATAATGTAAATAAATATGTAGGACCGTGGCAAAAATCGATGATCAATGTAGTTTAGAGTACTAGGTAGGGTTGTAAATAATTCACAGTTTTATAATACTGCTAATAATAATAATAATAATAATAATAATAATAATAATAATAATAATAATAATAATAATGTTCATGTTGCACTTTCAGATAGGCTTATTTTGTGCACTTTGTTTAGGGAGATGTTTGTTTGCGTGTTTTATGGTTGATTTTTTGTAGTATGTCACTTTGACAGTTAGGCAGCTTTGATTTTGGATCTACGAGTGTAATGTCAGTTTATTATTATTATTTATCAGGATTTTAGATCAGTGTTTTGAGTCGATTTTGTTGGAGTTTTGATCTGATAGACGCCGTCGCGATGATTTCAATGTTATTTTGCTATTTTTGCGCATTTCACCTTGTTTTATGTTAGGGGATCATCCTTCTGATGTCCGGTTTTGATTGTACTTATCCCGCGTATTTTTGCGACGATTTTTGGCAGACGCGGATTGTATTTCTGTGTAGTTGCGGGCAGACGCGGATTGTATTTCTGTGTAGTTGCGGTTGCGCATGTTTCTACATTTGTGTTTTGAGAGGCAATCTCGTCAGTCTTTGTTTTGATAGAAACGGTGAGCGCCATTGATGAGTCAGCTCTGTGATTTTTGTGATGTGTTAACAGTGAATGATCGAGAGATCGAGCTAGATGATTAATATCCCTGATGATCTACGTTGATGATGGAAATATGATATTGGGACCATGTCTTGAATTTTGTAAGAAGCCGTTATGTGCACGACGGATATTTGCCCGCCGGATACGAGCGAGGCTGTATTGTGAGAATAATGAATAATAATGACGTCGAGAATTAATGAGATAATAGAATTGTGAAATGAAGAGTTTAACCACGTGTGTTAAATGTGTTACGACATGGGTTATGATACTACAGGCAGGAGCCTGTATCTGTTTAAATAATTCCAGGGAAAGTAGATGCTCGATAATAATGCTAGCTATTGTACAATGTGAACAGAGTGACAAGTCAATGTGTTTTGAATATTTATGTAGAGTCACGGATGACGTGAAGTAACAGTAATTTGTCCGTCAAGGTTAAATTATATCATGTCCAGACATTTATCGTCTGAAATTTGAGATTGCCGTCAAATTCGCAATATTTCATTTTGCTACTCGCAGCGGGGTATGTTTTTCTGGTGACTCCGAGTTTGTTTTGCGCTTTCTATCCTTTTAATTTCCAGTAGGCCGCGATGGTGGGATCCAGTTTGCTTATTTGTTTTCTTTTCTGTTTGTACCTTTTACCGTTTATTTGTAGGACTTAAGCGTATGTGAATTATTTATATTTGATGAGTTGTAAATAGATAAGTGTAGCTAGGCTAGTTTTTTTTGATCTCTGTATTTTTTTTTGTCGGAGCAGTGTTTCTCCGTTAATTAACGTAATGATGTAAATACCATTTCAGATGTTAGGTTTATTGGATCATCGATTATGTCACAGTCGAAATAGTAGTGGTATGCTCATACCAGGCATCTAAGTAATTACCAAACTTTCTTTTAAAATCCACTACATTTTTATTTTGAAATGAAGCGATCTTTAAATAAACAAATTGTATAAAACTGCCGCAATGAATGGTAAATAAGAGGATATCTGCCTCCATCTAGTGGTGATACCACAAATATGAATTAATAATAAAATGCAGTTAGCGGCAAGGTCAATAGAAATTTTAATGTACAAGGATCGCTATCATTTGGTAATGTTAACATCAGGCATTTGGCCTAAATTTCTGTTTATTTTAACAAGTCCAGTCTATCACAGACATGCAAATGAAGTTTAAAATGGAGAGGAGTGGTTGGATACACTCAGAGTGATGTTTCGATATTTAATTTGGTTTATTCATGAGGCGTTGAATAAGACAACAGTTATGTAGGAATGAAGTGTGATGTTCATGGTTGTTCTGTTTTCTTCGGTTTATTCCTTAAGTGATACACTTGCTTAGTGCAGTCCATGTTTATTTAAAATTTTGGGTATTTTACCAAATGAACTACATGTGCTTAAACATTTTATAACTCCTATAAGTCAGTGGTTTGGTGGCATAACAGAATTTAATTTTACTTTATTGTGAGTCAACTATTTTAAATTTAATTTTGGGAGATTGTTTCTCCGTAATATAATTTATATTTCAAGAAGGTGGTCTTTCTGACCAGAGAGTTGAATTGAGTCATGTTATTAACTTGAATATTTGGGAGATATTTTCCTCCGTAATGTAATTTTTGTAGTTCAAGAAGGTGGTCTTTCTGACCAGAGTTTGTTTTAAACTGAGTCATTTTATTTAACTTGAAGACAGTGTCAACAGAGTCTGGTATATTTTAATTAAGGTGTTTTGACCTTCAGTCAGTTTACTTAGGCAGTTTATGATTGTTTGCAAGGCAGATCCTTACTCTTTAATATTTTATTAGTCACTGTTATTTCATTTGTTTACATTTTTTTTTCACTAGTTCAGTTTACGTTCATTTTTTTTGCATTTTGCATTTTATTTTAATAAATTAGCCTTTTATTTAAATTTTAATTCAGTCTTGGGTACCGTCATTTTAGTTAGTTTACCCCTTCTTTTCATTCCCTCACTCCTTTATCAACGGGTGGCCTCTCCGGGGATAACGGACGGGCACGTCTGAGAAAGAAGAGTCTACATGCAGCGGTGAGTATAATTTTACATGTCATTTATTACAGGAGCAGCCGGCGCACAGAAGAAAGAAGAGATCACCGCAGTTGTTGCCTTTAAAAGGGCACAGGGGCCGGAGTGAGGAGTGAAAAGCGTGGCGCCCAACGTGGGGCTAGATTTGCTTATCCCCGGGACTTTGAACTTTACGTTTAATTTATTTTGTACCCAGACTAACAGCCATGAACATAGGTTTACTGAGTGTTGATAAATATGAATGCTGTGATAGTACTGTTTGACAAGTAGTGGTATTAATTATAAATGATATGTTTTGTATAATTTTATCCAATTTAGGATAAAATTGTTTTGTATTGGTGATTACTGTGTCTTGCATGTGTTGGAAGTAGGTTGGGGAGCCTGATGGTCTCAGTCGTATTCTCTCAGCATATAGAAATGTCGATTAGCCAGGAGCAGTGGGACATGTTAATCAAAACCATTAGTGATTTAAGCATAGCGACTAATGAACTTAAAACCAGTCAAGATGAGTTGAAATCAAGTCAGGCCGAACTCTCGAATAAAATAGAAAGCAGCCAGGCAGAATTAGCTATTGAAATTGTAAACAAAGTCGAAAGTAGCCAAACAGAATTAACCGACGAACTGAAATCCAGTCAGGCTGAACTTGTAAACAGAGTAGAAACTAGCCAGGTAGAGTTAGCCAACGAGTTAAAAGCCACACAAATCGAATTGAAAAGTAGCCAAGCCGAACTTGCGAATAAAGTAGAGGCAGTACACGGACAGGTTTTGGAAGAATTCAGGCAGTGCGAAGTAAAGCTCGAGGAGAAATTCATAAAGAGCCAGGTTGAATTGAAGAAGGAGTTACGGGAAAACCAGGATAAACTCATGCAGGCGTGCAATGCAAACAGGCAGGAGACGATGGAAGAAATTAAGAAGTTAGCCGATGCACAAGCACAAATACAAGAGCAGTTAGACAGCCATAGCGCGACTGTTGAGGAAACTATGAGGGAAACCAGGGTAATGGTGCAAGATCAAGGCAAGGATTTAGCTCGAGGTATTATACTCTTGGAAGAGCGTATAGATAAAATTGAGGATGAGACTAGAAAAGAGATGAATAAAGTATGCGTACAGATTGGAGAGACTCAGGAGAAAACGAGCCACGAAATCATGACCTTAAAGTCGGAAACCCAGGATATTACAAAGAGGTTAACCGAACTGTCAGAAAAGATCGCGGAAACTGAGGGTGCGATTACACTCAGTGAGCAGTCAGTAAGACAGGAAGTTAACGAGGTCATAGAGGGAAAAATCCAGGCAATTAAGACCCAGGGTGAAAACCTCTCGACCTTGGTCAAGATGCTAGTAGACAGGCAAGCTGAGTCCCAGGTAGCCAGAGAAATTAGGATACAGCCGCAGTATGAGCCGACACAGACCGAGCCGATAACACAAATATTTAACATGGAAAGCACAATGCCCGAAAGTACGCAGAGAACTGAAGCTTCCACGCAGATCATAAACATCGTGCGTACGAGTGACGATCAGCCGAAGAAATTTAGTGGAACGTCACAAATAACCCCAAAAGTATATCTTAGGGAATTGAAACAATATTTCCAAGATATTAAAGCCCCAGAAGACAAGAAACTACGCATAGTAGAAAAATATCTGGAAGGACAGGCGAAGACCTTGTACTACGGTTTCGTAGATACTTTTAAGACGTTCGCAGATTTCGAGAAGGCTTTCCTCGAAAGGTACTGGTCCTTATCCACACAACAAGCACTCAGGATGGACTTGTACACTCGCAAGTACATGTCGACACAGCCCACACGATACTTAGACTTCTTCTTAACACAGCTCGTCAAACTTAGACAGTTAGATTCTCCGGTGTCTGACGAAGAGATCGTGCAGACAATAATCAAACAATTTCCGTCGGACGTGTAGAGAATGCTCATTACAGCGAGGGTAGATCATCCAGCCCAAGTTGAGGCTATTCTAAGGGAGCTAGACGCTACATCCACTAACAATGTACCGCAGAGAGTGACCAGGCAAACGCAGGAACATAGGGCTTACCTAGCTAATGCCACTAGTGACAATGCACGAGGCAATGCGCAGGCAAATGGCCCGAATTCAGGCGCTGTATCGCGGCGAGATACGAACACGAGACGCCAGGAGGAAGAAATCCAACGTCCGTGGTTCAGAAAACCTAACTACACAGACAGGCGACCGCGCTACCAGGACAGGCAGCCATACCAAAGGAGGTACCTCTCACTTGACAGAAGGCGATGGGAAGATCGAGGGAGAGACAGGCCTTACTATCGCGACCCTGAAAGGAGATGGAACAAGAGAAGGAATTACCAGCGAGATAGGAACTCGGACCCGAGGTATCAAGAGGGGCGCCGATACATCAATGACCTGAGTAACAAACAGCAGCGCGATCCGTGGAAACAGGCAATCGAATCCCAAGACATGAACCCGGATATCACAGGAGCCGAAAGCCTCGAGTTCCAGCAAACAAGAAGGAGAGGAAGCGAGGACCGCAGTCCGCTCAATCCGAATGCACCGACGTACGAGGGGACCGGTGCTAGGAAAAAAAAACTTCAATTTCGAATTAGTAGCTCCATTAGACACTGACTCAGCCACACATTTAACCAGTGAGAATGAAGAGTGGGAAGTAGCTAAAGTAGATTCATGGATAGCGCAGCCTGAGGACTTATTAAATGATGAATTCAAGCAGGAGAGCCCACAAATTTTACCTCTACCTGCGATTAAAATCAAAATTTACGGAACAAGCATTTTAGGACTTTTAGATACTGGTGCGAGTATCAGCATTATTTCGAGGACTTTGTTTAATGATTTGAAAGAGAGAATGAGCCTACCTGAGATTCCAGTCTCGACAGTAAAAATAAAAGGGATTGTGCCAGACAAGGTGACTACCTGTAAGTCCCAGACATACCTGGAGATGACAATAGGGAGCTCAACCTACAGTCATACTTTCATCATAATGGCCAGGGTTAACTACAACGTAATTCTTGGAGCTGATTTTCTAAGGGAAACACATGCCGTCATTGACCTTGCAGGGGGCGTTGTGAGATTCCGAAGGAATGGAGGTCACGACAAGGTGGCAATAAATCCGGAAACTGATGATGAGGACGAAGCAGATAACAGTACTGACGGAGACTTCCACGATATTTTAGGAACGGAGCATGCGGACGAACAGTTAAATATTTTGGACCATGAGGGGATTTTTACAGACATTTTTATGGTTGATACTGCAGAAGATATTGAAAATTTAATCAATGACAAGGTTGCAGAGTTTAAAGGGACGAAAGAACAGAAAGATCAATTAAGAGCCTTCTTAATTGAACATCAGGCCGTGTTCGATTCCAAAGTAGGCCTCATCCCTAATTTTACATACGTTTTCAATGTTTTGGACTGGGAACCATACAAACGTAAGCCGTATCCAGTGCCAGAAAAATACCACGAGGAGGTCAAGCAAATAATCAAACAAATGGAAGAGAACGGGATTATCTCGAAGCGACCTGCTCCGTACGTGAACAGCCTTGTCATAGTAAAGAAAGCCGACAATTCCCTGAGGCTGTGCCTCGACGCTCGTCAATTAAACTCCAAATTAATCCCGGAGAATGATCAAGCCATGCCTATTAAGGACGCAATTCGTCGATTTAGAGACATGGAAGTTTTCACAGGTGTAGACCTGACCAGTTCTTTTCACCATATCCTTCTGCATGATAAGTCGAAGTTACTAACAGGGTTTATGTTTGATCAACAGACCTATGTCTTTGAAAGACTCCCGTTCGGAACCCGCAACTCTTCTAGCGCTCTCATACGGGCACTTGACAGGAACCTAACAGACGAAGTCAAAGCAGTTACTACTTTGTACATCGATGACATGATAATTGGAACTAAAACCTTTGAAGAAAACCTCCAAAATTTAAGTAAACTGTTCAAAAACCTTATAGAAACTGGATTCAAGGTGAATATCAAGAAATCACACTTCTGTCAGCCGGAAATCCTATTCCTAGGACACGTGATAGACGGCAAGGGGATCCGACCAAATCCGGTCAAGTTAGAAGCGATAAGTAACTTCCCTAGACCTACCAAGGTGAAACATATCCGACAATTCCTTGGTATGTGTCAATTTTTCAGAGAACACTGTAAAAATTTCACCGAAGTCGTAGCACCACTACAAGACCTGCTATGTAAGAATAACAGATGGAAATGGACACAGGAAGCAGAGACAGCGTTCTCAAATACTAAAGAACTGTTAGCCAGGAGCATACAATTAGCGTATCCTGATTTTAACAGACCATTTATCCTTCAGACAGACGCATCTAAAGTGGGCGTAGGTGCAGTCTTATTCCAGGAATAGGACAATGAATGTAAAACCAAGGACTATTTAGGCTTTTACAGCAGAAAACTGAGGTCACACGAACGGAACTACACAACTACAGAGCTGGAAATGCTAGCTATAGTCCAAGCCCTACAGCACTGGCGGAAAGTTATTTATGGATTTCCAATCGTCATAAGAACCGACCATAAAGCTTTAACGTTCATGTTAAAATCAGCTGTTTCATCTGACAGAATTACTAGATGGTCACTGTTCGTGCAGCAATTTAATTTCACCATTGAACACTGTACCGGCAAGGCAAACATCTTAGCAGACGCCTTAAGCAGGAACCCAAATAAACGTGAAGAGCAGGTAAATTATGTGGACTTAACCCAGGAAGACCGAAATGTACTACTCCGACTGAGCCAGTTACCAACCTTTCAACAGGCTGATCCAACCTTGCAGCCGATTATCCAGTATTTCCAGGGAACAATTCAACAAGGGGACCCTCGTTATGACGAAATTCACAAGGCCGCACAAGAATACAGGTGGTTAAATAATCAATTGTTAAAATACGCAGACAAGGATCATACTAAATTAAAGATTGTTGTACCGAAAGAATTACAGGAAGAGCTAATATGGCATGTACACCGTGTTATTGGGCACGGAGGTATTGATAAGACCGTTGCCACAATTCAGGAAACTTTCATCTGGAAAGAGCTAAGGAAAACTGTCAGGGATGCGATAGTTACATGCGACACTTGCCAGCGTGTCAAGGCGAACTCCTACCTTTTAAAATAGAAACCAATTCCCATTCTACCGTCAAAGCCCCGTGAGTTATTCGCGATGGATATTTATGGAAAAATCCCGAAATCACGGAGAGGCAATCAGTTCATATTAGTCACCATGGATGTATTTTCCAAATTTACAAACCTTTGTCCAATGCAAAAGGCCAATACTAGGTCAGTTTTAAGATGCATTAATAGGGAAATAATTCCGGCCATGGGAAAACCGGAGAAATTATTAACAGATCACGGAACCCAGTTCACCTCCGCAGAGTTCAAAACAGGTTTAAGGCAATTAGGAATACAGCATGTTCTGAGTTCAACACGTCACCCAGAGTCGAACCCGGCAGAAAGAGTAATGAAAGTCATCGCAAAATTCAGCAGAATTTATATCCCAGAACAACATTGGCGATGGGTCGATATTCTCCCGTTGATCACTGACTGCATAAATAATACTGTCCATGAAGCAACAGCGAAAATCCCAGCCACGGTGCATAATGGCTTACAACCGGCCAGGCCGTGGTGTCCAGTCGTCAATTGTCCGCCTGAACCCCTATTATCCCCGGAACTATGTACACAACAGGTACGGGAGCACTTAAGAGAGCAAGCTGACCGCAGGCTGAGAAGAGTCCGAAGAAAAAAATATCACAAGCCATTAAGGGTAGGTGAAATGGTATTGATCCGTAGACCAGCCATCTCCGATCCTGAAAGGAAGTATTACGCAAAATTCGCACCATTGTACATCGGTCCTTACAGCATAGTCCAAGATATGCAAAACAATGCATATAAAATAAGAAGTTTAGATGGAGAAAATGAAATGATTATGAACTCAGCCAATCTTAGAACCTACCGAATAGCACCAGGCGCAGCTCAAGTGAATCTCGTGGAAAAACCAAGGAGCTCAAACGCAGGAGAAGACGCATGTTCCGGCACGGAAGAAGAAGACGATGATGATGACCCGTGTACCGAAGCAGAAGAAGAAGATGACCAGGAAACCCTATCAACGAACCCAGGAGACGACAGCCATTTCGAGATTGAGACAGGTCAACAGACAGAAGAGAATTGTCCGGAATGCGAGCAGAACTCAACCGAGATACTAGCAGTCATGAAACAGATTGCAGATGACCTCGAGAAGGAGAACAAACTTTTAGAGAGAGAAATCAGAGAGAAACTCAGACATAAGCAGAGGTATACTTCATAGTCAGGAGTATACATTCGCTTATGGCTGCAAGTATGTCTAGAATATCATTGGTTGAATTGAGAAATCTTCCACTATCGCGTAAGATTTCTAACGGCGTAAGGGGGCATTGCACCCATAAGCGAATTTGCCTAATTTAATTCACAATTAAATTGAATATTTTCAGATATGAGATACCACAGTGAGGCTGTGAAACTAGCAGTCACAAAGGAACTTTCTGGCGCCAGTCAGGCGGCGAGAAAATCCATGAAACTCTTCTCTAGGCACGACCAAAATTGCAAACCATCCTTAGGGTCCCTTCCAATAAATTTTATGACACCGCCTGGGAGCGGCGATCTGCTGGTCGTTCTCACGAGGAAAGCACGCGTTGAAGCCTGACCTACTTTGCTAGGACAATAGGGGGCCAACGACTATAACCGCCAATTCTGGGGAGGAAGCGGATGCACCCACGTTTGGAAGAGCGCGAAAGTCTCAGCCAATCAGAATATTCTAAATTTGAATGAGCTGTCATACCGGGAAATCTACAATTAGTATCTCGCGATCTGAAGCCCGATGTGGTAGTGAAAAACAGTGTCCTGACTTCTTTATAATATTTGGTGAATTATCAGTGCCAATCTGCGGTTAATCAGTGCCTAATTATTAAAATTCAACTGCACACGGAGGAGTAATAGGATCTAGAGGAAGGAGCTGTCATGGCAGGATGAGGCCATCCACCGGAAGAAAATAACACCAGTGACGCGCACCATCGTGTGGATTATCCTATGATTATTTCCCGCGGCGCAATATCACATGTGAGTCGGACAAAATTTAGGAAGTTTTGCATATAAATTTTGAAAACCATAACCTACGGATGTACGAGAAAGCGCTCCCGAAGACTAGATTATTACGCCACATCCCTTCCACGGAACTATTTTCCAGGTGGTGGGAGGAATTTCTACAAAACCCAGCGACCACAGGGTCGAGCTCTCAGTGTGTTTCTGGAGTTCTCAGTCAGTCTCAGTGTTTTTGTCAGTCGTTGTGAATTCTCAGTCTATTCTCAGTGTTTGAGTCAATTATCAGTGTCTTCAGAGTTCTCATGTTCTCAGTTATTGTCTTGAGTACTTTTAGTGTTACTTCAGTATTCTCAGTGAGTTTACGTTGACAGAGTGACAGAGTGTGTCAGCAAATGCATTTAGTCAGCTTTATTTTGGCTGGTAAGAAAGCGATTAGACACTTGTAGGCATTTTTTTAGAAAGCCTTGTATTATTTACTTGGGAGAATAGCATTTCGGAAAATGAACATTTTCACAGACTTTTACTGTAAATTCAGGGAGAGTAGGCAAGAATTACACTTTCAACTCAAATGAACTCACATTATTAGTCGAGGGAAACAAGTCCATGTTTTCCAGCATATTTACATAAAAACATTTCTAACCAGCAGGGAGTGTTACATGTGAGATCAGTATAAAATTTTCTCCACAACATAAACTGTATTTTAGCTTGTTTCTACCATTCTACAAACTGTTTGGCAAGCGAGATGTTTACGGGGAGAAACCAGTAAAGACAGATAGGAAGGTGATTGACTTTCTTCAATGGAGACCGCAATTGTCAACCTTGAGGAGACAGTTATGTCCCAGTAGGGTGAATGTACTGTAAGCTGTAGTGTAAACAGAGCTGAGGGATCGGCGAGCAGGCCAGCAGGTGTTTTGCAGGTAGATAGCGAGGCGATTATCTTTCTACACAACAGGCAGGAGTCTGCAGTGGCATTTTCTAACTTTCACTGGAGTGAGAGAAATACGAGTGTTTTATGCTAGTATAAACGTGTGTCACGACATGGCAAGAATGTGTCAAATTTGCGTGTGTAAAAATAATCTGGAATACCACATCAGCTTGAAGATGGAATTCTAATTTCAACCATGACAGAGGCCGGTGGGTGAACCGACCTGCCTCCACCAGCACAGGTATGAGCATCATGATAATGTAAATAAATATGTAGGACCGTGGCAAAAATCGATGATCAATGTAGTTTAGAGTACTAGGTAGGGTTGTAAATAATTCACAGTTTTATAATACTGCTAATAATAATAATAATAATAATAATAATAATAATAATAATAATAATAATAATAATAATGTTCATGTTGCACTTTCAGATAGGCTTATTTTGTGCACTTTGTTTAGGGAGATGTTTGTTTGCGTGTTTTATGGTTGATTTTTTGTAGTATGTCACTTTGACAGTTAGGCAGCTTTGATTTTGGATCTACGAGTGTAATGTCAGTTTATTATTATTATTTATCAGGATTTTAGATCAGTGTTTTGAGTCGATTTTGTTGGAGTTTTGATCTGATAGACGCCGTCGCGATGATTTCAATGTTATTTTGCTATTTTTGCGCATTTCACCTTGTTTTATGTTAGGGGATCATCCTTCTGATGTCCGGTTTTGATTGTACTTATCCCGCGTATTTTTGCGACGATTTTTGGCAGACGCGGATTGTATTTCTGTGTAGTTGCGGGCAGACGCGGATTGTATTTCTGTGTAGTTGCGGTTGCGCATGTTTCTACATTTGTGTTTTGAGAGGCAATCTCGTCAGTCTTTGTTTTGATAGAAACGGTGAGCGCCATTGATGAGTCAGCTCTGTGATTTTTGTGATGTGTTAACAGTGAATGATCGAGAGATCGAGCTAGATGATTAATATCCCTGATGATCTACGTTGATGATGGAAATATGATATTGGGACCATGTCTTGAATTTTGTAAGAAGCCGTTATGTGCACGACGGATATTTGCCCGCCGGATACGAGCGAGGCTGTATTGTGAGAATAATGAATAATAATGACGTCGAGAATTAATGAGATAATAGAATTGTGAAATGAAGAGTTTAACCACGTGTGTTAAATGTGTTACGACATGGGTTATGATACTACAGGCAGGAGCCTGTATCTGTTTAAATAATTCCAGGGAAAGTAGATGCTCGATAATAATGCTAGCTATTGTACAATGTGAACAGAGTGACAAGTCAATGTGTTTTGAATATTTATGTAGAGTCACGGATGACGTGAAGTAACAGTAATTTGTCCGTCAAGGTTAAATTATATCATGTCCAGACATTTATCGTCTGAAATTTGAGATTGCCGTCAAATTCGCAATATTTCATTTTGCTACTCGCAGCGGGGTATGTTTTTCTGGTGACTCCGAGTTTGTTTTGCGCTTTCTATCCTTTTAATTTCCAGTAGGCCGCGATGGTGGGATCCAGTTTGCTTATTTGTTTTCTTTTCTGTTTGTACCTTTTACCGTTTATTTGTAGGACTTAAGCGTATGTGAATTATTTATATTTGATGAGTTGTAAATAGATAAGTGTAGCTAGGCTAGTTTTTTTTGATCTCTGTATTTTTTTTTGTCGGAGCAGTGTTTCTCCGTTAATTAACGTAATGATGTAAATACCATTTCAGATGTTAGGTTTATTGGATCATCGATTATGTCACAGTCGAAATAGTAGTGGTATGCTCATACCAGGCATCTAAGTAATTACCAAACTTTCTTTTAAAATCCACTACATTTTTATTTTGAAATGAAGCGATCTTTAAATAAACAAATTGTATAAAACTGCCGCAATGAATGGTAAATAAGAGGATATCTGCCTCCATCTAGTGGTGATACCACAAATATGAATTAATAATAAAATGCAGTTAGCGGCAAGGTCAATAGAAATTTTAATGTACAAGGATCGCTATCATTTGGTAATGTTAACATCAGGCATTTGGCCTAAATTTCTGTTTATTTTAACAAGTCCAGTCTATCACAGACATGCAAATGAAGTTTAAAATGGAGAGGAGTGGTTGGATACACTCAGAGTGATGTTTCGATATTTAATTTGGTTTATTCATGAGGCGTTGAATAAGACAACAGTTATGTAGGAATGAAGTGTGATGTTCATGGTTGTTCTGTTTTCTTCGGTTTATTCCTTAAGTGATACACTTGCTTAGTGCAGTCCATGTTTATTTAAAATTTTGGGTATTTTACCAAATGAACTACATGTGCTTAAACATTTTATAACTCCTATAAGTCAGTGGTTTGGTGGCATAACAGAATTTAATTTTACTTTATTGTGAGTCAACTATTTTAAATTTAATTTTGGGAGATTGTTTCTCCGTAATATAATTTATATTTCAAGAAGGTGGTCTTTCTGACCAGAGAGTTGAATTGAGTCATGTTATTAACTTGAATATTTGGGAGATATTTTCCTCCGTAATGTAATTTTTGTAGTTCAAGAAGGTGGTCTTTCTGACCAGAGTTTGTTTTAAACTGAGTCATTTTATTTAACTTGAAGACAGTGTCAACAGAGTCTGGTATATTTTAATTAAGGTGTTTTGACCTTCAGTCAGTTTACTTAGGCAGTTTATGATTGTTTGCAAGGCAGATCCTTACTCTTTAATATTTTATTAGTCACTGTTATTTCATTTGTTTACATTTTTTTTTCACTAGTTCAGTTTACGTTCATTTTTTTTGCATTTTGCATTTTATTTTAATAAATTAGCCTTTTATTTAAATTTTAATTCAGTCTTGGGTACCGTCATTTTAGTTAGTTTACCCCTTCTTTTCATTCCCTCACTCCTTTATCAACGGGTGGCCTCTCCGGGGATAACGGACGGGCACGTCTGAGAAAGAAGAGTCTACATGCAGCGGTGAGTATAATTTTACATGTCATTTATTACAGGAGCAGCCGGCGCACAGAAGAAAGAAGAGATCACCGCAGTTGTTGCCTTTAAAAGGGCACAGTATAGTTATGGGAGAGGACTATTTCGAAGGACAGTGAAGTCTCTATCGTGCATTGTTCATCTATGTCGGGGCCTCTCAGGGTTCATGCACCAGTGCATTGCGCTGTGCACGGTGCAAAAGACGACTTCGCTTGGTTGAACAGGGTGGAGACCCCCACTCCTCGATTTGGAGCAATAGCGCTGTCTTTCTCTTTCCCCATGTCTGTCTCGCTCGCTCCGCTGTTTCCCTCGTTCTCAATTGCTCCGTAGCGCTCCAAATCCGAGCCGAGTTGAGCCGAGCTTAGTCGAATAGCTCAGAGACGAAGCGTTGCTCCGTGCCGAGCCGAGTGGGACCGATGCACTGTGCACAGGAACTCTGCGCGCGTGAGATTTTGGGCGTTTGAGAGGCCCTGATCTATGTTGATAGCACAGGACTATTCACCGAACTTTGTCACAGGTTGTAGTTATTTCAAAGAATAGATATGTAAACTGGTAACTAAGCAAATCAAGACAACGGAAATACCTAAACCACAGTCCATATAACATAACATTTAAAATACTCTCTCTTTACATGAAATTGCCTACTAATTATAAAAATATTATTGTTCTTACGTCCCACTCACCCCTTTTTGACTGTTTTCGGAGACTCCGAGGTGCCAGAATTGTGTTCCGCAGGAGTTTTTATACATGCCAGTAAGTCTACCGACACGAGGCTGACGTATATGAGCACTTTCTAATACCAATGGACTGAGCCAGGATCGATCCTGACATGCTTGGGTCAGAAGGCCAGCGCCTCAACCGTCTGAGCCACTCAGCCCAACCGAATTTGCCAGCCAATGCAGTGAGCTTAGTGTGTTTTATCAGTACACTCATATAAAATCTCCTTTTGCAGATGATATCAAGAGTTCCAGTAGAACTGAAGCTGATTGTCATTTCTCCACTTGACAACCTAGTTGTTGAAAGACGTCGACGGGTCCCTCAACACAATCATATCATTGTACAAAGAAATTATGCAAATGAGTGAACCTGCGCTCTTTAACACAGCTAAAGATACATTTCATTAATAGAATATTTCCGCGTACATCAGATGAGAACCGATCGAACAGGTCATTCCCGCTGCAGAAAATTTGATTGACCTGTTTACTTTGGCTTTTTTGAGGTTACAGCACTGTACTCCAGTCAAGTAATTAAAGACAAAGTTATTAAGTACAAAAGCACGCAACCTGCGTGCAAGCGTAATTGAGGTGATCCTGAATGACGAGCGTCCTCAGTAAAGCTTGTCATAAAGCATAACAGTGATGCTTCTTCCAAAACCCAAGCCACGCTCCAACACAGCTCCAGAAAAGATTCCAACTACTTCAACTCTTACTTTCCCGTAGCAAGCCATAAACAACAAAAGATAATCTCCTTAAACAACGATAAATACACCCACGGTATCCCCTGCCTGTCGTAAGAGGCGACTAAAAGGGGAGAACAAGGGATGATGATGATGATGATTTTAGATCCATTAGACTACTAGTGATTAGTACTATTACGTGAGGAACACGATGGGTCGACTTTTCTTGCGATTAGTACCCTAACGTGAGGCACACCATGGATCTACGTTAGCTAGGAGTACTACCTTTATGTTAGGAACACCACGGTTCTGGGCGTGACCTGTGGTTAGTACTATTTTGTGCATTCCACGGATGCGGATGGGAGGGGGGGGGGGGAATTCGGCTGCGCGGACTAATGTCCATGTGCCGTAACGTTGCGCTGGAATATGTCCGTTCGCCTGTGTTCAGAATTGGTGTGCGTTACCCATGAGTAGTACCACTTTCTGAGAAAATCCATGGGTCTACGTTCCCTCTAACTAGTAACACTGTGTGACAAACATCACGGGTTAGGCTGGCGCCCGTGGTTAGTACCACGATGTGAAGAAAACCGTGGGTCTGCGTTACCTGAGAGTAGTTCCATTATGTGAAAAACACCATGGGATTTGTTACCTGTGAGTGTAACCATTATTTGTCATACACCGTGGGTCTACAGTAAATATGATTAGTACCACTATGTGAGCAAAACTGCGAGTATATGTGGCCAGTGATTAATTCCTCTAAGAGAGGAACACCACGGGAATACCGACGCCCGTGATTAGTCCCACTATGTGAGGAACACCATGGGTCTGCATTGCTTGTGAGTAGTACCATTATGTCTGAAACACCATGAGTTTCTTTTACCTGTGAGTGGAGCCATTGTGTGTGACGTACCATAGATCTACATTACCTGCGGCTAGTACCACCACACATCATTCCAGTAATTCAGATGTTGTGAATTGGATCCACTGATCGTTTTTGTTTCATTGTCGTTTTTCATTATGATTTCTATAACACGCAGTTCCCTACACATGGCAGATGCCGCCCACCCTCATCGGAGGGTCTGCCTTACAAGGGTTGCACTCGGCTAGAAATAGCCACACGAAATTATTATATTATATCATGATTCCTTTTAGATTCTATTCAGTGGAAATATTTTGAAGTTTTAATTTTCATTTCGTTGCACCTTGTCCCATCAGGGGCCCATGGCCTAGCTATTAGGCCCCTTTTAAACAACAAACATCATCATCATCATCACATCCACATGTTAGACACAGTTCGCACCCGCAACCCCACAAGGTGTGGGAAAAGCAGCAGAAGAAGAAGAAGATTACCAAGTAGATAAACTTCACCCTTAATATCGATTTATACTTACTCTTGGTGTTGGGATTTTGTTTTCCGCCAGTGTATTAAGTAATGAATGGAGAAAGAATGACAAAACAAACTATTTACCGAGCTCGATAGCTGCAGTCGCTCAAGTGCGGCCAGTATCCAGTATTCGGGAGATTGTACTGTAGGTTCGAAACCCACTGTCGGCAGCCCTGAAAATAGTTTTCCGTGGTTTCACATTTTCACACCAGGCAAATGCTGGGGCTGTACCTTAATTAAGGCCACGGTCGCTTCCTTCCCACTCCCAGCTCTTACGTGTCCCATCGTCGCCATAAGACCTATCTGTGTCGGTGCGACGTAAAGCAACTAGCAAAAAAAACTATTTTCTTTTCTTTTCTTTTCTTTTCTTTTCTTTTCTTTTCTTTTCTTTTCTTTTTGTACTTGATGGTGCTCAGATACGTCAGCCTCATGTCGATGACAATTGATTTACAGGCACGTGTAAGAAGTCCTGCAGGACAAACTTCCGGTTCCATGCCTTCTCCAGAATCGTAAAAGAAGTAAGCGGGACATATTACCGTATTGTCTTCTTCTTCTTCTTATTATTATTATTATTAGCATCGATTCGTTATCTTCCGACCTCATGATCCTTCGTGAACCTTCCCTGCCTTTTGCCGACAGCTTAGAACCTCTTCAAACGTACGCCCTAAATAATACCATTAGGTCCACTTGTCCCACTAACTACTTTTGCGGTTTACGGAGACGCCAAGATGTCAGGATTTTGTCCCGCAAGAGTACTTGTACGGCCCAGTAACCTTAACTACACAAGGATGGCGTATTTTAGTATCCTCAGATACCACCGGGCTGTGTCGGGATCGAACATAAGCTCGAAACGCCACTTCTCTACCATCTGACCGTGTGACAAACATATGCAGTACTAGAGATTCATAGAAGAACCACAGAGGAAATGAAAATCCACTGCCTTTTTCCAGTCATTCGACAGCGTCAGGAATGAAATGAATGAATCTAGCGGTGAGGATAGGAATAGTGCCGGCTGCTGAAGCATGTCGCACTCCTCTGGGGCAGTGATTAATGACTGACAGATGAAATGAAATACTAATGGAGAGTGTTGCTGGAATCAATGATAACAGGGAAAACCGGAGTACCCTGAGGAAAACCTGTCCAGCACAAATCTCACACGGAGTGACTGAGATTTGAACCACGGAACCCACCGAGATCGATAGCTGCAGTCGCTTAAGTGCGGCCAGTATCCAGTATTCGGGAGATAGTAGGTTCGAACCCCACTGTCGACAGCCCTGAAAATGGTTTTCCGTGGTTTCCCATTTTCACACCAGGCAAATGCTGGGGCTGTACCTTAATTAAGGCCACGGCCGCTTCCTTCCCACTCCTAGCCCTTTCCTGTCCCATCGTCGCCGTAAGACCTATCTGTGTCGGTGCGACGTAAAACAACTAGCAAAAAAAAAAAAAAAAACACGGAACCCAGCGGTGAGATGCCAGTGCGCTGCCGCCTGAGACACGGAGGCTCTCTTAGAAGAAAATATTACCTTCACAAATATTGCTGACAGTCACAATTTCATTTATTCTTGATATACTCTTGTGATGGAAACGGTAAAGAACTTCTGAGGTTCACCTCTCAAGAATCCATGTAATATTGCAATAAAATTGGAAGTAATTGACAGAGGACCATTACAACCAAACAAAACACACCAACCTGTGCTATAGCTCTAATGGTCCTTAGTCTGCCAAGCGACTACTGTCTGCCCAGATAGAAAGCCTGCAGATTACGAGGTGGTACGTGGTCAGCGTAACGAACCCTCGCGGCTGTTATTCTTGCTTGTATAGACAGAGGCCGCTATCTCCCCGTCAGATAGCTCCTCAATCGCGTAGGATGAGTTAATCTCTAACCAGCTCTTGGATCCTTACCTGAACTGGCCGGGAATCAAACGCGAGACCTCCCCGCAAGAGGGAGTTACGTTACTCATTGACCCTGCGGCAGGCTTTGAGACTACCTCTAATTTTATTCCTTTATTCAGTTTCGTTAAAATTACAGCGGATATGGGTTCCCATAAAAAAACGAGATTTTTGTGTTGCCATTGTTGCTTTCTTGCATTGCCAAAAGTGCTCTATCCTATAATTCAATGAGCCCCTCTCGTAACGTTTCTCGTGCGAAAATAATATTTCAGTGTTTGTTGCTGCTTAAGAAAAATTTTCTGTATTTAACATAAATATGTTGCATTATTTATTCTTGATACGTCCTACTAAATAACCTTTAAACATAGTTGAATGTTTATCTGCTCATATTTATCGATGGTTTTCTTTTAAAAACTCGTATGTCCCAATGCTCTTCCTACCCATTATATTCCTTAAGACTAGTTACGCCTCCCAGCCACATATTGATATGCAGTCCATCAGAACAGTTTTCGTTGTGTTCATTTACCTATGCTTCTTCTTCTTTTTCTTCTTTTCTCCATGGGGCCTCTAAATACTAGTTCCTAATTAACGTCGCCCTCTAAGATCTTTTGCTACCATGTTTTTTTCCTTCATTCCCACCTAGATATACCTGCTACCTTCACAAAACTGCAGGTTGTTCTTATTGGGTCTACTTCGATTTTTTTTTCCTCTCTCTCTCCCTTTACCTGGTAGTCATAGAGTGGAGAGTCTGATTCTGCCCAGCGCCTCACATTCGAAAAGTATGTGTTCAGCTGATTCCTCTGCATCATTGCATTTCCTGCATGTATTGTATCTTATTACTCCAATTCTATGTGGGTATCCAGTATTCGGGAGATAGTAGCTTCGAACCCCACTGTCGGCAGCCCTGAAGATTGCTTTCCGTGGTTTCCCATTTTCACACCAGGCAAATGCTAGGGCTGTACCTTAATTAAGGCCACGGCCGCTTCCTTTCCAGTCCTGGCCCCTCCCTGTCCCATCGTCGCCATAAGACCTATCTGTGTCAGTGCGACGTAAAGCAACAAGCAAAAAAAATCTATGTGGGTGCTTTTTTTTTCAGATGGCAGTGTCCTATCAACAGTCCTACTACCCATCTTATATTTTCTGCGCTGAGTTTCAACAGTTCTTTAGTATGCTTCTCGTTTGGTCCTTTTAGCAGTTCCTTTTCATGCCTGCGTTCTGGAGTATTTTTCCAGTTCTCCATTTGTTTCTTTTGTACCCATTTTCCTATATAGTGCCGGGCTTGTCCATAGGAAATCCCGCATACAGGTTCTGCGCCTACAAAACGTGTTTCTGTCCCTTTCCTGGCCAGTTGATCTGCCTTTTCATTTCCTTCTATACCTGCATGACCTGGTACCCATTTTATTTTGACAATGTTGTAATTTGAGATCTTCAGGAGAAGCGAATGGCAATAGCAGACAATTCTGGGTAGTATCCGGACTGCTTCTAGTGCCTTAATGGCGGCTTGGCTGTCCGATTGTCCATGCTAATATGTGGAGCAAAATTGACCTTACCGTACCGTACTCTAGGGATGTTGTCTGCATGGCAAACTAGTAAATAAATAAATAAATAAATAAATAAATAAATAAATAAATAAATAAATAAATAAATAAATAAATAAATAAATAAATAAATACAATGGAAAAAATAACACATAATTATCACTCCTATGCTCTGTCAATAAACCAAGCGTTCAGAATATAACGCCATTTTGAAATAAACTCTCTTGAAACTGAAATCCGCAAAGCTATTGTTCTCGCCAGGGGAAGTGTCTGAACCGGGGAATTTCAGATCGCGCTGAAACCTGGCTCAGACGCTGTGTGAGCCCAACTAGGAAGAACCGTGAAAACAGTTCCGAAACCAATTCCATTTTTTTTGCTATTGGCTTTACGTCGCACGGACACAGATATGTCTTATGGTGACGATGGGACAGGAAAGGGCTAGGACTGGGAAGGAATCAGTCGTGGCCTTAATGTACAGCCCCACCATTTGCCTGGTGTGAAAATGGGAAACCACGGAAAACTATCTTCAGGGCTGCCGACAGTGGGGTTCGAACCTACTATCTCCAGAAAACTGGATACTTAAGCGACTGCAGCTATCGAGCTCAGTAAACCAATTCCTAGCCGCATAGTCGGAGGTAAGAGTATTACGTTTTTGAAGTGTAAACGCTCATCAAGAGGATAGTTCACCTCGCGCCTGGTTGGCTACTCAGGAGAAACGATTGTACTCTCATACTCGTGCTCACGAGCTGCGCTGCTGCATGCGGTCTTTCAAGTATTTTGAAGGGATTGTGTTACTTTTATTTTTACATTTTTGGTAAATTGTCACAAATAAATACCATTACAATTCGGAAAAAAAAGAACCAATATTAATTCACGTGACCAAGCTACTCAACATAGTTTTTGCAGCAGTGATGCTCATTGTAATAATGTTGAAATATAAACTGGTTTTACATCTCCCACATCGTTGAAACACTGACGAGTACAAGTAGTACATGGTATCGTACTGTTGTGGAAACGATACTGCACTGGGTATTCAAGAAGTCTGGGATTGTCGGACAGGTACTAAAAGTATTGCCAGGTTGAAGTAAAACGAAGGGACAACGATTGGTGGCACGTCAGATATTGTATATTGCAGATTGTACTTTTCAGGGCCAATCTGATGTCAAAATTCAACAACCGAAGAGTGTTCGAAAGTCTGCGAAGACAATTTTTTCCACATCCTAAACCCAAATAAATCCAATAGTTGACAAAAGCTGTGGCCACAGCAGGGAGCATCATCAGTCACATACGCTTTTCACTTTCCAAGGATTTGTGTTCAGAAAAGGAATCCAGGAGGAGCACGACATTGCCGAACGGCACTTGCTATTTGAATTCGTTATGAAAGCAATCATTTAATTCTGCGGATCCCATTTTCTGGGTTTTGTGGGAAAAATGTGAATATTTTCATTTGAAAACATCGGTTCTTTCACCCTTGTACCAAATAAATCTTTAGTTCTTTTTCAAAATTACGAATAAGGTGCCTAGTAGCTTGCCGGCTGTTGTAACTGTTAGAATTATTGTATAACTATGCGTTGAGACCCTCACTAATTACACTTTGAAACAAACCGTTTTTCTCCTTTTATGGCCAGTATCCTATCCAAACACATCTTCAAATTGAACCCACTTTGATCGTCATTACATTCATTTCCGGGGCCGAGAAACTCCGGAACAGTTTGTAAACCCTCCTACGAATATTTCTGCTGTCGATGTGATTTGTATTTCTTGATGAGCTTTATTTGATGTCACAGTTGTTAATATCCCCGAAATGTTATTATAGCGACACTTAAAGTGCTACATCCATAAATGGCTGGCTTTAAACCCTGCATATTTTTCGTCCTGTGGAGCTAGCGTAGCCCACTGATTGTTACGTGATATATTAATTCATTATTTTGATGGACAATGTCAAGTCGTGTTTTTACGGCACATTTTATTCCCCTAAATTTGTCACAGCGGGTGTCTCCCACTTTTCACTTGCTCAGCCCACCAATATAACTGTTTCTTATCTTTTAAAAGATAGAACTTGCGTTTAGCAGTCGAAAAAGCAAGCGAGCGCCTCTTACCACTTTTCCAATACTCAAGATTCTTTCGCTTGTTCTCAATATCTACATATTCGTACGTCATGTTCCTGCGTGAGCGATCAGTGGCAATGAAATTATCGTCATCAGGAGTCGTTTGCATTATCATCATGTGACAGATCATTTGAGGCGACAGATAAAATAGCTGTCCACTTTCTTGCATGCAACTGGTTATGATACTAGTATTTTTTTTTTTTTTTTTGCTATTTGCTTTACGTCGCATCGACACAGATAGGTCTTATTGCGACGATGGGATAGGAAAGGCATAGGAAGTGGAAGGAAGCGGCCGTGGCCTTAATTAAGGTACAGCCCCAGCATTTGCCTGGTGTGAACATGGGAAACCACGGAAAACCATCTTCAGGGCTGCCGACAGTGGGGCTCGAACCCACTATCTCCCGATTACTGGACACTGGCCGCACTTAAGCGACTGCAGCTATCGAGCTCGGTAGTAGATATTAATAAGCATAAGAGGTAAACAAACTGTTTACAAGAGATGAAAGTCATAAAGGGAACAAAACACTCGTATGTTGTTGTATGTTGGGTATTCAGCCCGAAGGCTGGTTTGATCCTCTGTAGCTCCGCCAACAGCTGTCATAAATAGCCTAGGCGTCACTGAAGAAGCGTACTAGGGAAATGAGGAGTGAGGTAGTTTCCCGTTGCTTTCCTCACCGAGCCAGCCGTTGCTATTACATATCAGTTTGCCAAGCCCACTGAAATGCATGCACCAACCAACCCTATGAGCGATATTTTCACACCATTCATAACAGGGACTGGCTGCATAAGAAATGGTATTACTAGCATCACTCATACCTCAGGCACTTTCATATTGTCAAAGCCAAGGATGAGACTGAGACAGGTCAATGAAAGTAACAAAACACTCAACCGCCCAAATTGTCCAACAGTTCCTATTCTTGAATGCTAGAGGCATTTCAACAAATCTACCGTATTTTTCCTCCAGATAAAAAAAATAACGTTTTCAATGTTGATATTCATCTCTGAATACACGGAACACTTCCATTATACGAATATAAGCGTTTGCCGCGTCTATCGTCTCGCATCAAGCGATTGGACACCAAAGTGCGGGGGCCACTGTATGGTGGGGAAGAGACCTCTGGTGCAGCCAATGAAGCACGCGCCACCGGGGCGCCAATTTAAACATGTGAATCTTAATTGTGCCTTCCAGTCCGAGGGGAAGTTCATTTCGGAATTAATTTTTTTCATGGTTCCACCCAATGCACGTGCCCAATTCCAGTCCAGATCAGACACCGCTCTAGTCAGCTTATTTCATAATTGTTACTGTATTGTTTGCGGATCTGCAAACAATACTGCATGCTGACTGGTTTCTTGCAGACAAAGCATGCACAATAAGTCTTGTGTATTTTACTCGTCGTAAAATTCTGCATGTTTTCTAGCTATGAGGACCCGTTTCAACTTCCTTTGTTTCCTCGCGCGCAGAAACTCCCCTAAATCCTGAGGGGGTCTTATGTTCTGAGCCCGTCTTTCCAACGAATTAACTCCTTGAACATCGGATGTTATCGTTACTCAAAGGTGGGATAAATTCTTCAGAACAGTCATCAGAATCACTAGAAATTCATCTTCAGAGCTTCTTCAAAATTCTGACCTTGAACATTCATTTTCTTTCCTTTTCCTTGGGTTGGAATTGCAGATTATTTACTGAGAGATACCTCTTACTACAAACGTACTTGGGATATCCATTATGTCAAATGAAGTCCTAAAAAGGAAGGGAAACGAAAAGATAAGAGTGGCGGAGAAATAACACGAACAACGCACTGCAGTCAAACTGACCTGCTACTGATCGTACCTACGTTACAGGACCTACAGAGCAACCACCCTTACATTCTAAGTCGGAGCACAACTAAACTGACAGAGCTCGATAGCTGCAGTTGCTTAAGTGCGGCCAGTATCCAGTATTCGGGAGACAGTAGGTTCGAACCCCACTGTCGGCAGCCCTGAAGATGGTTTTCCGTGGTTTCCCATTTTCACACCAGGCAAATGCCGGGGCTGTACTTTAATTAAGGCCACGGCCGCTTCCTTCCCACTCCTAGCCCTTTCCTGTCCCATCGGCGCCGTAAGACCTATCTGTGTCGGTGCGACGTAAAACAACTAGAAAAAACAACTAAACTGGAAGGCAATGGAAGGCTGGACCCAATAGTAGGCGAGCGATAGTGGGCGGGGAAGGGCGTAAACAGTAACAATGCACAACACTGCGCGGCCTCATATACCACAACACGTTAACTGTAGGTTAAGTAAACATGCACGTATGAAGTAAATATTGTTCTGACTGAGCTTCAATTACTTCTTACTTCTTTACTTCTTTTCCTCCTTTTCTTTACTGTCCTTGGCTGGCAGTACTGTGTCGATTAACGCCGAAGGGGTACTCTTCCTCCGGCTCTGTCCTCACTTAGCCAACCAACACTCAACAAAACTCGTGAGCATAGTACGTAGAGCAGTGTGCCGTGAACAATACAAGGTCGAAACCCACTGAAGTAAATTATCAGGTCTCCTTTAGTTGTTCTGTTTTGTATGACTGCCTCCGTAAAATATATACAGACGTTTTTAGTCGTCTTATATTCTGGAATAAACACGCCATGTCTCTGCCCCTCGACGTAAGGAATAAGAGCAGGTACAAGATGGACAACCTTGACTCCTCACGCACACAATTCTCCAAACAACCAGGTGCAAACTTTCGCGTTTCTTAGTTTTCCACGTAGATGTGCTTGCGAAGAAAGTTTGTTTATCCACCCCGACCACAGTTCTCACTCCTGTGCCATCAACTTTGTTCAAATTAACCGTAGAATACTTAAAGAGACTACGCCATGTTTTCCTATTCAACTGCATTATCATATGCAAATTCCACACCATTTTCGCAAAATTTTGTACGAGCTGGCAGCGTGTATTTTGTAAGTTACTAAAGTTTATTGTTAGCGAAAGGATTTAAGTGCTAGAAGATGCAAGGTTTGTTGCCAGAAATCTCGTAGAATGGGAGTTTCAACGTCTGTATCTTCAATTTTAGTGCAATGTAATGTGGACTAAATTAAAATAAGATGTATGACGTGTTAAAAACATCATTCACCAATTTATTGGAGATATGAAAATAAGGTTTGAAATAATCAGAAAACATAAAGAATGACGCACCATAGCATATATAATTTTATTGCCATTGATTAGTATAATTTAGGGATAACTTACTGCTATTTAATAGTAGCGACTGATTTATAGTCAATATACATTCCTTTACCAATCTTTCTTGCTCTTCTTCTGATGATACAACAGGCATGGAATGTCCGGATCCATGGCTAAATGGTTAGCGTGCTTGCCTTTGGTCACAGGGGTCCCGGGTTCAATTACCGGCAGAGTCGGGAATTTGAACGATAATTGGTTAATTCCGCTGGCACGGAGGCTGGGTGTATGTGTCGTCTTCATCATCATTCCATCCTAGTCACCACTCGCAGGCCGCCTACAGACGTCAAATCAATAGACGTACACCTGGCGAGCCGAACTCTCGTCACTAAAAGCCATACGCCATTTCATTTTTTCCAGGCATTAAATGCGAACCGTCATGTTTATGTCCACCACTTCAAGAGTATTTTGCACTGTATAGTGAATCATAAGGAGTGTTGATTATTATTATTATTATCATTATTATTATTATTATTATTATTATTATTATTATTATTATTATTATTATTATTAAAGTCCCTTAAGCTACGAACTCTGAGTAACATCGTCACTGACTTCTCACCAAGGCTGGTGCCTTTTGATCCTTAGGCAAATAACCGTGGAATTCTTGAAATGAAGAGTCAAGTCCCTGTGATTTGGAAACTTCATAAAACTCGACATCTTGTAGCTGTGGTCACAGTAACAACAGTTATTTAAACTATAGCGCTGCTTATTATTCTTCCTACTACCAGTTCTGTATATACGTGCTGGAGTGCCATAACTAGGTCCTGAAAAGAATCTCTTGAAAAGCGGCATTAAATCTACGCTCACAATGAGCACGCTCAAACCTCGATTAAGTACAGATCAAATATCGTGGCCTTAATTATTGTACAGTTGCAACATTTGCCACGTTTGAAAATAGAAACTACGGAAATATCTCTAGGGCTACGTGTGTTGAGGTTCGTGCTCAGAATCTCCTGAATGCAAACTCACAGCTACGTGGGCCTTACCACGGAGCCAATTTTGTCAGTATATATGTAAGCTATGACCTGAACGTTTGGAGGTAAAGAGCATTAAGCATGGCAATTTTTCAAACACCTTCTTCTTCTTCTCTTCTTCTTATTCCTGGTCTCTTTCCCATTTTATGAGGATTGGCACTTGATATGGATTTGCCTCTTTTAGGGCTGAATGCTATTCATGACGTGGACGTATGTGGAGGAGTGTGGACTATTCACTGTTGCGTATTTCTGTGGCGTTGAGTAGTGTGATGTTTTGTATGTAGAAGAAGAGAAATGTACTAGGACGCACACAAATACCCTGTCCCCAAGCTGGAGTTAAATTTCTCGACACAGACGGGAATCATACCACGGGTGCTCTGAACCGAAGTCCGGTACGTTGACTCTTCAACCAAGGAGCCAGAAAGCAATTTTTCAAGCATGAATACTCTATTTTGAAGTCAAGTACGTGATTCATGGGAATAAATCACTCCTGATTACACACAAATTTCGTCCTCCTTCCAATCGAACACGTGCCCTTAGACTGAACAGTGCAGCAGAATACGGACGATGTGATTACAAAGAACTTTTGTTTTGTGCTCAGCTATCACGTATTCCCTGGCAGCGTTTTATTGCTACTTGTCCCATTTCCTGTTAAATACTGATAATAGGGAAGCTCAAAATCAGTGGAATAGATGATACTCTGCATTTACTGGAAACACTGGTTACATTGTACCTGACTCTAATGGCTGTGAAATTAACTAACGAACTAAGTAACTAACGAACGAGCGAATGGCTGCGTGGCTCAGATCACATGGCTATCAGCTTGCATTCGGGAGTTAGTGTGTTCGAACCCCACTGTCGGCAGCCTTGATCATGGTTTTCCGTGGTTTCAATTTTCACACCAGGCAAATGCTGGGGCTGCACCTTAATGAAGACCGCGGTCGAATCCTTCCCACTCCTAGCTTTTTACTATCTCATCGTTGCCGTGTGACCTATGTGTCGGAGCGACGTGTAGTAAATTGTCAAAAAAAGGTGATACGGCGAAACCAGTGCACGCACTCACCCCACTAGAAATGCAAATTGATGTAGTATTGATTATTGATCTTAGCCAGTTTGCGTGGATCAGACGGTTCATGCGGGACAAAATTGCGGCACCTAAGCCTGTACGAAAACCGTAAAAGTGGTTAGTGGTACGTAAGGCCAATAACATTATTATTAATTATTATTTTACAAGCGAATGGACCACTAAGGATCACGCTACAACTTCATTTCTTTCTCTTCGTGCGGAGTTTTCTCTGTGTCTAATACTCCTTCATGCGTTCGCTGCCCTGCTTCAGTTGTTCATCTGTCCAGGCTCTTCCGGCCTTCCTAGTTCTTCCTGCGGCTTGAACACCTTCCAAATTCTTCAGTGTGTTCCTAAACGTATTCCTTTCTAACAGCTGGTCTTCCAAGATGCTTAACCTTTCCATATCCTTCTTCGTTTCCTTAATCCATGCTGTAGTGGTTTTTTTCTCCAGAAGTAATCAAATATCTGTTTGGTAAGTCTGTTTGCATTCATTCTGTATAGATGTCCAGGAAACGCCAGCCTCCTTTTCTTCATGGTCTCTGAGATTCTTTCCACCTTCTGGTAAACTTCTTTGTTACTCCGAAGTTTCCATCCGCTTTCAGTTATTATTATTATTATTATTATTATTATTATTATTATTATTATTATTATTATTATTATTATTAGTTGTAATAGTAGAATTCATATTTCAAAAAGTAGTCGGTTGTATGAATTAATGACATATCGGATGTCTTAATAGTACGAAGTTTATGCTAGTGTAAGGAATTACTATAGTCCGGTAAAAAAAAAGAAAAGAAAGGAATTGGTGTCAATATTCCCGTTATTACAAAATCCACAGGAAAATGTATCGCGTTGTTTCACGAGCTCCTTAGTACTATTTAAGGATATGAAAACAGAATATCGATATTTCCAATGAATTAAAACTTATTTTTGTGTAACCTTAGGTGAACAGTCATGATGATGATGATTATTATTATTATTTTGATTGTTATTATTATTATTATTATTATTATTATTATTATTATTATTATTATTATTTACGTCGTTATGCCCTACTCAGGAGCACGGTTGAAATTGCTTAGCTGATGTGTTGGCCTTCTTTTCCTCCCAAAATCTCTTCATCCTCTCGCTGAGCTTCTTCCTTCGTTCTTCTGTCCAAGTTATAGTAGCTCTGGTGTTGGGTTTGTCTTCAAAGTGGTGATTGTCGATTTTGGTTCTGAATTTACATCTGTCCTGTACAATGTCTTCTGAGATGTTGCTTTCCTGCAGATCTGTTTCAATTTCACGGAGCCAGCTGTTCTTGGTTTTAGACGAAAGAATTCTTTTAGTTAGCCTGTTAGTGTTCATTCTGATAATGTGTCCATAAAATTTCAATCGTCTTTTCCGAAAAGTGTGAGGAATATTTTCATAATGACAATATATCTCGTGGGATGATTTTTTTCTCCATATTCCATCTATGTAAACTGGGCAAAAAATTTCCGTAAAATTTTCCTTTCTTGTTTGTCAATGCCTTTGGTTAAAGATACGCCACCAATGATAAAGGTTTCTGAGGCATATAACGCTTCAGGTTTGATCACTGTGTTATAGTGTCTAAGTTCTGCATTTCCAGATATTGATTTCTTCTTCTTCTTCTTCTTCTTCTTCTTCTTCTTCTTATTATTATTATTATTATTATTATTATTATTATTATTATTATTATTATTATTATTTCACCCGTCTTCCTTTATTTTATTTGTTACAGTAATGCTCACATGCAAGGTCCCTTTACTGCCATATCGGGTCCTTTAATGTAATAGTCACTTTCATTTTTACACGAGGGAACGGAAAGGCAGTAGACATAGCAGCAGGAATTACTGTGCGCACAATGTTGATGTTGGTCGTTCCGCAGGAGACGTGCTTCTCCATTGAACGTAAAAAGAGCGATGATTAGCACCCGTAGTAGCAGGAAATGGCCTGAATTGAGAACTAAATGATTGCAGTCATTTCCACATGCAAGGATACCTCCTCTCCAGAGCAGAAATGAAGATTTATGGACATACAGAGCCATTCAAATGGGAAACATCAGGAAACTGCTGGCATGAAAGGAAAAACGAGAATGAACTCCAGGCGATTTATGACTTTAAGAGCATATAAAAACAAGACGAGGGAGGGAAGGGTTGAATACACGATCTGTGTTTTAGTTGAAATGCACTCTCGTGTGCAAGTAACACAAACTTTGAAGCCATGCCAAGACGAACATATTATTAAGCGATTATTTGGAATTCTTAGATTTTGTGCGATGTAATTGTCGAAGAGTCTTGTGGTATATGAAGATGCTCAAATACATCAGCCTCGTGTCAGTATATTTACTGGCTTGTAAAAGAACTCCAGCAGGATAAAAATCCAGCACCTCAGCGACACCAAAATCCGTAAAGTAGGTAGTGGAACGTAAAAACTATTTGTTACATACATTTCGTGGACAATCATGAAGAGAAAGCATTGACAGTAGTTGTATCTTTCTATTCTACAGGAACTTGGCAACTGGGTGATTCATTCACTACAAACTCATCTTCACTATCCTCTCAATCGTCAGAATCATCATCATTCCCTAAAACATCTTGTCATGACCGTGGGTCATAACGCGCCCTGTTGTCCTTTATTATGGACCGAACGGGCTTGGCTGAGTATCGAATTCGCGACCTCTAAGAGAGAAGGATCTCATAAATTGTATGAAAATTTAAGGGGATAATACTCAAGGGTAAGGAGCCTCCGTGGCTCAGGCGGCAGCGCGCCGGCCTCTCACCGCTGGATACAGTGGTTCCAACCCCGGTCACTCCATGTGAGATTTGTGCTGGACAAAGTGGAGGCGGGACAGGTTTTTCTCCGGGTACTCCGGTTTTCCCTGTCATCTTTCATTCCAGCAACACTCTCCATTCTCATTTCATACCATCTATCAGTCATTAATATATATCACTTTGGGAGTGGCGACCACATCGTAATAATAGCCTATATATGATTCATTCATTACATCCCTGACCCGGCCAATGACTGGAAAACAGGTGGTAGGTTTTCAATACTCAAGGGTAATGAAGTAATTATGATCAGTGAAGTGAATAAGTGTGGGTGACTATATTTGAATGCAATTAAGAACTATTGAATGCAGTAAATGCAGCACGAAGCAAAACCTTAGTGGAAATAGTACTATGGGCAATATGATGAAATATAGTGTCAGTATCTTGCTGTCGCCGAACCTGTAGGTAGGGCCGAATACGTCACGCAGATTATGAAGGAAAAACGCAGCATACTGACTCTATAGAAAAATACATCCTTCGACTACCTTCCAGAACAATATTGCATGAACCAAAGCCCAGTAATGGTGGGAGGGTCACGAGAACCGATCAGGTTGGAATACATCAGGGTTGTGCAGCAGTGGGGGTTGTTATTTGGAAGAACACTGGTAACTTCTATAAGTCCGACTCCTTGGCTGAATGGTCAGCGTTGAGGCCATATATTCAAAGGGTCCTGGGTTCGATTCACGGCCGGATCGGAGATTTTAATCGCATCCGATAAATACTTCTGGTTCGGGGACTGGGTATTTGTGTTTGTCCCAATGCTTTCCTCTTCATATTCAGACTACTTCACTACCAACCACCACAGAAACACGCAATAGTGATTACATCACTCCATAGAAGTTTGGCGTCAGGAAGGGCACACGGCTGTCAAACAGGACCATATCTACATGTGTGACACAGTTCGCACCCGTAAACATGCACGATGATGTTATCGCTGCACACTCTTGCCTTCGCGATGCAGGTTTAAACTTGTTCGATAGAGCAATGCCTTGACATAGGAAGAGCCCTTAACAGCTTACGTATAACCGCTATTGTTTAAAGATGACCGCTGTTAGCTGTCAAAAAAGCACGAAGATTTTTTTAATTACCCACCACCACATTTCAAAGGTAGTAGCTAAAGGTAGCAGCACGATGCTCTGTTGATTAAAGATGAGAGCTGTCTCAAATTGCCCTCCACCGCATGCATAACAGCAGCCACTATCTTGCGCAGTAGCCTCTAAGCTAGTTTTCTTCATAAGAGTGGCCGCCATCTTGTGCGAGCACCCCTAGGCTGTCTCATAAGGAGCTATGTATAGTCACCATCTTGTCGCTGCTATCTTGCGCAAGCACCCCTAGGGTGTCTCATAAGAGCAGCAGCCATCTTGTACAAACGCTCTTAAGCCGTCTCATAAGGAGCTATGTATAGCCGCCATCTTGTGTCTGTCATCTTGCGCAAGCATCCCTAGGGCGTCTCAAGCCATCTTGTGCGAGCACCCTTAAGCTGTCTCATAAGAGCAGCCGCCATCTTGTAGAATTAGATAGCCGTTAATGCCAAAGGGCCTAAGTAGGAACCGAACCGTTGATCTCATCATTAGACTATGTTTTTCTTATGCTATCATGTTCCTCATACTGCGAAGCTGGGTATTGGACAGAAAAATTTTGTCCGTTTTGCTCTACAATGCACCGTTTTTGAGATATTTAACATTATGCATTTAAGCCCCAAATTTAATGAATCGAACTAGCACGGCACGTTAGCCTCTAAGCTAGCTTTCTTGATAAGAGCAGCAGCCATCTTGCGCAAGCACCCTTAAGGCGTCTAATAAGGAGTCGTGTTTAGCCGCCATCTTGTGTCCGCCATCTTGCACAAGCATCCTTAGGGCGTCTGAAACCATCTTGTGGGAGGACCCTTAAGCCGTCTCATAAGAGCAGTCGCCATCTTGAACAAGCATCCCTAGGGCGTCTCATAAGGAGCCATGTATAGCCGCCATCTTGCGCAAGCATCCCAAGGGCGTCTCATAAGAACTTATGTATAGCTGCCGTCTTACGTAAGCACCCTTAAGGAGTCATGTATAGCCACTATCTTGTGCAATTAGCGTCGAGAGATGGTTGCTGTAGAATTTTTAAATTATCCACCACCATATTTCAAAGGTAGTAGCTAAAGAGTGCAGCACTGAGGTTTGCGATGCAAGATGGCGGATGACAGCTGTGACGTAGAAATTGTCTACTACTACGATAAAGATAGCAGCACGGTGCTCTGTTGATTAAAGATGGCTGCTGTCAAAAAGAATTTTTCAAATTGTCCGCCACCACATGTTAAAGGTTTGTAGCTAAAGAGGGCAGTACTGTGCTCTCTTGATTAAAGATGGCTGCTGTCACGTGGAATTGCCTGCCACCACATTTCAACTAAAGAGTGCAGCACAGTGCTCTGTCGATTAAAGATGGCTGCTATCAAAAAGCATTTTTCAAATTATCCGCCACCTCATTTTTTTGCTAGGGGCTTTACGTCGCTCCGACACAGATAGGTCTTATGGCGACGATGGGATAGGAAAGGCCTGGGAGTTCCTAGGAAGCGGCCGTGGCCTTAATTAAGGTACAGACCCAGCATTTGTCTGGTGTGAAAATGGGAAACCACGGAAAACCATCTTCAGGGCTGCCGATATTGGCATTCGAAGCTACTATCTCCCGGATGCAAGCTCACAGCCGCGTGCCTCAACGCGCACGGCCAACTCGCCCGGTCCACCACATTTCAAAGATATGTAGCTAAAGAGGGCAGCACGGTGCTCTGTTGATTAAATATGGCGGATGACAGCTGTCAAAAAAGCCGTATCAGTCTTTAGATTATTGTATGCCTGTTGCGCTTTTAATTAATGCAAATCTAACTCTTTTCGGAATTTTGCTTTTTCTACATCTTCCTCCACATCTGAAAGTTTTATGCGCACTGAATCACACACCTTGCATGTGTCAGCAGATCGTGAGGAAAAATAGAGTTTGAATTTTGTATTTAAAATATCCTTGTAAATATACTCACTATCAATATCTTCAGAATTATGTGCCTGTTTCATCCAAGTAACACAGTTTATACATCATAACTGCATTAAGACCTTCAGATAAATATTTTCTCTTTGGAGCAGAAACTCTAGAATAATGACTTTTACACAACGGAAAACTATTAATATGATTTACAACTAAATTGGACTGATGATCACTAGTTTGTTTGGGTCTTTTTACACGTCTTCCACAACCATCTTGTTTTGGTGTTCCCTCAGTATGCGTCTTCGGAAACTGCCCTCAAAAGTCTACCATTACTGATTCCAAGCAAAGATATGAATGCCTGTTAGCAAATTCTTTTATCACCACCATGTAATGAAATATAATACTCACAGGTGTGTCTCCTGTTCTCATTTCCACTTGCACCATATCAGTTCTTCACTAGGTTTACTTTTAGACACCCACTAATATACGCATCTTGTAAACTAAAGTCACATATATACCAAAACCTTTTGAACACAGTTTCGCGTTGTTCTTCATTGAAACATGTATAACACTTCTGTTCACAACCACATGGTGGGCCTTGTTTACGTTTGTGGACTTTCTTGCCTGTTCTCCCTACATATTATTCTCCTGCGTTTCTTTTCCTCTTCTTTATATTCCTGTCTCAGGAATTTATACAGCTTGACCTTTCCCTTCCACTGTTTTCCACTGTTTGTTCATTATTTTCATTGCTCGAGACATCACTCTCACCCTGAACGTCAGCCATACTTGATGTTATTACACGTAATCCAGATACTGACCTGTCATTGGCTGGTTGAGGTTGGACCAATGTTGCACTCAAACGAAACAGAATTTTGTTCGAGGGAATAAATTAGCGGATTATAAATAATATGTACGAGGTGGTATTGGTCTATGCCACATGACAGAAAGGTAGTTCACCTCACTAGACAACAGATGGCACCAATATCTCATTTTCCGTATTGGAGAGGGTTAGAGCACTGTTGCGCTGACCCCCTCAATTCATCACACACACATTCTGCTCTCACTCAATAGATATTCCAGGCATACCCGAACATCCTTATTTTCAAGATCACAGCATCCACAGTCATGATCTTTCAACATCGGGGAAGGAATGGAATTGCCATCGATGCCAGTGATGCTGTCACGGTCTATTTAAAACCCCTGAAACAAATTGCTGTCTTTAAATATTAAAATATTATTTTACTGCGGGATGACTATTACCATTATGTTCAGTACGCCTGAATTTATGATACTACCTAGTTTCATTACAGTCCAACCCAAACAGTTACCTTTTAGTGAGATTGTAAGAGTTTAGTTGTTCCACAGTTCAAAAAATTAGGGGAACATGTTTGTAACATCTGGTATGTGAACGTTAATTTGGTATATGGTGTTTCAATGGTCGTATACCATAACTTGAGACCTTAGCTACTCAGGGTATGTCAAATCTATGTTATACTCCACCTCTAGGCGTAGCCATGCATTAAACTATCAGGTGACCCCTCAAAACGAAGTGAATAGCGGTGCGTCCGTGTATCGTTGTGATATACACTGAACACTGCGGTCTCTTGAGCACGATGTACGTAAACCAGCATATCCCATGAGCAATCTTGAACCTTAAGTCGCGACGGCCGTCACTATGACCCAGGAAGAATGGACTTTTCGTCGTGTTGGTGTGGATCTCAATATATCACCGTCAGTTGTTCAACCCTTGCAGAATAGCTACAATGACACAGGTCAGTTCACAAGGAGGGTTGGACGAGGTCGCGGACGCAAGAAGACCCAGCAAGATCACCGATATCTGACCATCTGTGCGTTGCGGCGTCGTTAAGCAACTGCCAGAGAACTGCAACAAGACCTCAGGAGGGTCACTGGAGAGACAGTGTCTGACCAGACAGAAAGAAACAGGTTAAGAGAAGTTTCCTTACCACCCAGACGTCCTGTTTGAGTGCCCCATTTTAAAATGAACGCGAATCCATCGATGTATTTTTGTATACTTCTGTCCGGCTCCATGGCTAAATGGTTAGCGTGCTGGCCTGTGGTCATAGGGGTCCCGGGTTCGATTTCCGGCAGGGTAGGGAATTTTAACCATCATTAGTTAATTTCTCTGGCACGGGGCTTGGTGTATGTGTCGTCTTCATATCATTTCATCCTCATCACGACGCCCAGGTCGCCTACGGGAGTCAGATCAAAAGATCTGCACCTGGCGAGCCGAGCATGTCTTCGGACACTCCCGGCACTGAAAGCCAAAGGCCATATTTGTATACTTCTACGGTAAAAAATAACGATTTTGTGGGTAATATACCTGGATGTGAGGTATTGTTTTGTGGAGCATAGCATACGTTCAAAAACATGTTCCCCTAATATTTTGAACTGTGTTTTATGCGAGAGTACAATGCATTCCGCGATTTTGCCAGATTGGTGGTCACAGAATTTCCCTTGTGCGAAGAATGTGGAGAGAAATATCTGAGGGAGAACATACCACATGTTTCAGAACGTTTTGGACTATCAACGCTGGTAAATCTGGCGATGTAGGGATGTCCGTTAGTAACCGTTGTGTCTAATCTGCTGCGTTAGAGTATCACTTGGGGAATGTAACAAGTTTTCCATTGCCTTTTACAACAGTGTGTAGCTGTTGTATACATTACTGCTTATCTGCTCGCTGCCTTCTTACAAGGCTGCAATTGACAAATCATCACAAAACTGCCAGCATGCAATGATGCATGAATAAAAACCTCTGTCTACTCAAATATAATGAAAAAATCCTCACCAAACGAGTGCATGGGAATGGTGTAATCGCACGAGGTACAACCTGTGACAATAAAGTTCGGTGAATGAGGTCAGAACGGTCGATCCGGCAACACTGGCGACATACAACGCTGCACCTGCGTAGCAGCAGGTTTTGATCACCTGCTCCGAACGTTGTTCAGTTGAGCATCATGTGTGTGTCGTGTAAGACCTGTTTAACACACTGTGTGTTTAGTGCGTTGGTTCTGAACTGCGAACAGGAACATGAACGACCAAGAGATCAATGTACAGTTTTGTTTTAAGCTTGACAAGACACCGAAAGAAACGCATGCGATGCTGGTACGTGTTTATGAAGATCAAGCACTGTCCTTGAAGTGAGTGTACGAGTGGTTCGCCCGTTTTCAAGGAGGTCGGGAAAGTGTTTCTGACAACCCCCGTAGCGGAAGACCGGCGACCGCCGTCAGTGACGAAAACATTGAGAAGGTGAGGATATTAATCGCGAACGATCGGCGGTTAACTGTGCGCTTGATAGTGGATTAACTGCAGATTAACCGTGAATCCGTGCAACAAATCGTTACCCAGAATTTAGGGAAGAGGGAAACGTGTTCTCGTCTTGTGCCACATCACTTGACTGACGATTAGAAGCAAGCACGTTTAGGGGCTTCACAGGATTTTGTCGAAACGGCGGATGCAACACCATATTTCTTGAACTGTATTGTCACTCAGAATAAAACCTGGTGTCTCATGTACCACCCTGAAACCAAACGGCAAAGAATGGAATGGCGTTCTCCGGGATTCTCTCGTCGTAAAAAGGTCAGAGCCGAAAATTCACGCATCTAACTCGCTTTGAAAGGAATGAGATTTGACGATATTCCTGACATCCAACGAAACGTGACGAGTATTTTGAACACCATCCCAAAGGAAGCCTTCTTGCAAAGTTTCCAGGATATGTATCGCCGATCTCAGCAGTGCATACTTACGGGAGGGGACTACTTCGAAGAACAGTAAGGTTACTGTCGTAATTTGTTCATCTTTGTTGATAGTACAGGACTATTCACGGAACTTAATTGTCACAGGCTGTATATTGTACCATCGCAAGGCATCATGGTCTAGAGCAGAGGTGCTCAAGTGGGCACCTGTTGAGGCTAGCCCAATGCAGCCGGGCTTGTCAGTGGTAAATGCGGGCAGCTTGCGTAGTAGGCATACGTCACAGTGAAGCGATAGAGCGAACAGACTTCGCAAGGAAGGGAGCAGTGACGTTCGATTGTGATTACAAAGCTCTCCTCTAGTACTCAGTGAAATGCTCATTGGGGTACAATATTTATAAACACGCTATAATCGCAAGAAAATAAATCTGAGCTCGATATAAACAGTCCGTGTTATTTTAATGTATGTATGCATTCAAACTAACTCGTTTAAATTTTGGTGTTACAATTTACATTAAGTTCAGGATTTAAGCGTACAAGTTACGATTTACAGTTCTTTGGGTGGGAATGAGAATATCTCCAATTTTTTAAGCTTAAATTCCTGTTATCCATTCAATAAGGAGTAATAGATTTACATCATTCAAACAAGTTTACCGCTCGATTTTGCACACTGTTTTAGTGTTGTGTGAATTTCTCTGTTCACCGAATTTCTGCAAATAGCATCTAATACTTATCAGACGTCCTATGACAATAGCTGCCCTTTAAATGGCGAGGGAGTTTAATCACGAATGAGGACCTAGATATTTACTATCCATGAGTGAAGTTTATGTATCTACTAAATAGATGTAGAATATGCCTTCGAATAAATAACCTAACTGATGTTATTCCCGGTAAGCATAATTGGCTTGTTCGGTAGTTTATCAGATAATTTAATCCCAAGCAACCGCAAGCCACAGTTTATCCACCTTAACTCCGTATTATATTAGAAATGTTTCTAAAGCACCACTTAAAATGTATTAGTGAAAAATTCTAATTCATTACAAAATATTGAGGTTGCAGGGCTTACTGTTTATTGTATCCAGTCAAATTACATAAACTGCTATGAACATAAATAACTTATTTCATAAAACGTAAGTTGAAACTGGCGTGGATTTCCGCCCTCCTTCTTTCTCTGCATTATACCTACATTTCAAACTCGTGTATTGCCGCAGTGATAGATTGTGACCGTGACCTCTTCGCCCAACCTTCACGGCCTGTGACGTACCTCTGACGTCACTGGCTGAGTAGCACACGGTCGTCTCCTGCCTGCCCGCCCGCTTCCAGTGCTGTGCCCACGGGACGAAATGCCCAGCGTGAGCACCTCTGGTTTAGTGTGTGATCACACATGCTATCAAAGCACCAGTATAACGGGTAGTAAGGCGAGTAGGGCCATCGTTCTTGCAGATTAGCCCCCATGATACATTTCAACAACCATGCTGCAATTTGCTCGTCCACACATGAATTTTGAAATAATCTAAATATTCTACTTACGGCGTAACCAGAAGTATCGCCAGATTTGTCATCCATTGTAAATGTCTGGAACATGACAAAATTGGCAGGTCTGCTAGGATATATTTGTGGACGATAGACAGGGGATGTGTATGACTCTCCATGAAGACATCATCACAACGTTGTTTGATTTAATGTTCAAATTAGTACGGTACAGGATGTGTGATAAGCCAGAATTGATCATATCACAATCATAAACGTATAACTGTCACATATTAATTGATACTATAGAACTGCATTAAAAGTATATCTCATGTATATCAAACAAGTATCACGTGGTGTTTGGATATTTATAACGAGCAGTGTACTTTTAAACATTTCATGCTTAGTTTTTTATATTAATAATCTTCTTTCCGATACACACACACATGCACACACACATATATATATATATATATAAGTTATCTGGAAATTTAAATGCACCTAACTCTGTGATAGGAAGGTAAATATAGCTTACAGGAGGTCATAATTTGCACATAGATTCTACTTCATCCTCACGATCAACCTATTGTAGCTCAAAAGAGAGAGTGGACATAACTAAATAAGAGCGCCACTCAGAGATTCCATGTTCTAATCTAATATCATTGTTCAGGAACTCTGGAATTGGTTTACCCAAGTTTATTTGCAAAGTTGCTCCAGAATGGTGCTGGGGTAGTACACTGTATTATTTATTTTATGTTGGAGGCACCTAAGCGTAGAGCCAAATAATTATGGACTTATTGTAACTCACGTTAACAGATATAATTAACAAACACAGAGAGCTGACTAGAACCAAGGGGCCCCTGGCGTCTAAACTAGAAAACGTATCGTGAAATAATGAATTAAGTACGTTACTCACTATGTTACTCAGCAACTATATTTCAGGAAGTGGATGACTTCCTTTCTTCCACGCGAAGGCTTTATATAAAAAGATGTATAGAGATTAGGTACTGGAGAATGAATCCCGTGCGGGTGGGATGATTTTATTACCGACAACAGTGAAAATTAAAGTACCATATAAAATAGAACAACGTTTGAGGAAATACAGTGGAATACAATGCAGCAAATGTATTTCTGTATAATAGCCTGTTGAGAGAAGTTTATGGACTCGGTGATAAACGTGCTGTAATGTTTATGAGTCGTTCTTGAAGGGTTAGGACTGCCTGAAAGACGTGACTGTGGGACCGCGCTCGGTATGAGATTCCTCGAACATGAAGAGAAATGAAATAGCAAGAAAGTAATATCCCTTAATTAACACAATACAATCTACATGACCAAAGGCTGCAGAGATTTTATTGGTTGTATATATATTGTAGCAGGCTGGTTTGGGAAGGCTTAATCATGTTTTAGAAAATTACAGTAGCTATAATATTGCATTCAATAAGAAATGTAAGGGGAAAACCTAATAAATCTCTAATAGGCCGTTGAACGCCCTGGGGGATTAGAAGGTAATGCACCCGTAACCTGGGTTCCAAATAGCATATACCGGGTGTGCAGAATCAAGCGGAACCGCTCCATCCTGTGCGCGGGAATTCCTGAATGAGTGAGTGAGCGAGTGAATGAGTGATTCGGCCGGTGACGGAATACAGTGCAGGATGTACTCAGGCCGCGCTACCGCGCCAGGTTTCAGTCTTTGTTGAACGTTTGCAAATGTGGCACGTATTTCGTAGGTGAAATTAGTACACTGTGTGAATTCAGTGAAATGGCGCAGGTGGCTCAAGTCAGGTATAGGTACTCTGTTCCCCAAAGAGTATTCCTTTACGATTCATACGTCCGTACAGAAAGTGCGAGGGCCGTAAGAAGATTATATGAAGAGACGATTCGTTATGTTCAAGTTCCAGTTCGGACTTCGATTCATAAATTAGTAAATACATTACGTAAGACGGGAAGTCTTCTCGATAAGAAACGTAATAAACCACGTACAGCACTCACACAAGAAACCGTAGGTAACATTCGTAATGCTCTGGAAAGGTCTCCTACAAAATCACTTCGACGACTTGCTCAGGAAATGGAAATTTCCTATGGTTCTGTTCCAACGGGTACAAAGTTACTGAAGGGTAATGAACAATTTCCTAAGCAGGTGCCAGAAATTCTTGAACAACAAAGGGAGACAGTTTCAATATCTCCTGGCGTGATATATGAGAGTTTCTTTTATTTTATGTGTTGTTTTGTGCTTTGTTTGTTTGTTTGTTTGTTTGTTTGTTTGTTTGTTTGTTTGTTTTGGTAGAAATAACTTACGCGGTAACGTATTTACTGCTGACAACACGCACGCATCTCCCGTGTACAGGCTGCGCCGCCGGGCTGTGGGACTGGTTCCGCTTTATGTTGTTCACCCTGTAGTTATTGACTCTATTCTAGAGGTCTGCATTATCTCTGATTTTTACCGGCGAGTACCGCTCGCCTCTCTGGCTCTCGGGAGTATGCGGCCGAGCGTCCTGTGCAGCCGGTTGCGGACTACCGACCATCAGCGACTGGCCGAGCGCGCCAAACGCTCGGTCGGTCGCCAGTAACCGGCGGACTCAGTGCTAGCCAGCCAGCGAGCTGCGCTTCGCCGGACTTGAGATCATAGGCCACTACTTTACATCAATCCTCACCTATTTCTTTTATCGTTTTTTACTATCAGTTCTATAACCTAAATATTACAATTGTATATGTTACATCTGAAGTGTGTTAATATGTTGCAGACTATTGGATTTTCGTCTTTGAGGTGATAATGTATTCCAATAACTGTAACGGTATGAACTGTAATGTCTTCATGTAGTATTTTGTTCCGTTCGCTAGATAAACGGGGACACAGTAATAGTGGGCTATGTGTAGCCTATCTACAAACTTGGCCACATATACACTGTACTAATATCAAATGCAAGATCAAGAAGAAATGCACGATTATTTTTAAACAAATACACATCAATTTTCTTTTTAAAAGCGTTAATTTATAAACAAATTATGACCTGTAAATAAAGTTATATGTGAATCATAAATATACAATTCGTTTTTCGTCATTGGTGCTGTCTGATGCACAGGATTCATTTGTGTTCCTGGAGCTACTACTACAGCTGGCGGTTTGCACTTCTTCCTGTGAAGTAAATGAAAGTAGAATCATACTTTCATAGCGTTTGAAGAATGTTTCCTTTCTTGTGATTACGTGGTATGTTCAGAATACTTACGAAATTGTGATGGATCAATAAGAGATCATCCACCTTGTCTGATTCCAAGCACGATCTTTAGCTGGAGAGCAGGTGACCGGCCTGGCTAAAATTTCTCTCGCTGGCAGCACTAGTGGCAGAAATGCAGAGAACTCTTCTGGCTACTACCGACAGCCTTGGAAATAACTCCGCATGCGTTTTCCACCACTTCAAAATGTGTCATTCGGCACAGCTACAGTCGGATTTGGAGAGCGAAAGGTACCTGTCAAGATCATTAGTAGTATTTGTGTGTCCATCTTCGTCGTCCTCATCCGAACTCCAGTCCACCTTGGACTTTTTCATGGGATGAACTTGGTCACTGTTTGCTTGAATGGGCTCTAAAAATTAACAAAACATCCGTAATGCATTCCTGTCACCTTTAAATATGTATAAAACTTAGGATTACTGATTACTAAAAAGCCATATTTCCAGTGAATTCCTATATATATCGCAAAAATTACATCAAAACGCATTGCGGAATATTTAGGCTGCGAAACCCTTCCCAAATATTTGGGCACCATTGTCGCTCGTATTTTTTCGGCCTTTTCTTTAATATGCCGTGATACAGTGGTAGGGTGCGGAAGAACATCTTCTATTATTGACTTTGCCATAAGTAGCGCCGACATTGATGAGCTCCTGCGAATAATTCTTGAAGCCAATCTTACTACAAGTATTTAATGGTAGCAAATCTATTCCACTCATATCGACCAACTTATCAACACCAACTTTCTTTATGCTGCTTGGTACAGCACGTGTTCGGTGGAATTCTGATCCTCAGTTACTTTTGCAGCGCCAAATTATACCTGTTGTGCTTGGCTGGTAAGAAAGTACAGTATCACACGTGGCACACTGCACGAACCCAGAAGAAGCCTGCGTGACAGGATCCACTATAAGTGCAAACGATTTCCAAGCTTCACTCTTCGCCTCCTCTTCCGACATATCTTTCTTCTTCAGGACTAACGAGCCGCTCCTAATTCTCTCCAGGATACTTCTCTTCGTTTCTTGAATGCAGCGTTTACGACTTATACTTGGTTGATCTATAACGCTGTCTGCACTGCTCAAAGCCCAGTCACCAACTGGTTTTACACACGATTTCTAATGCGAATCCGCACTATTGAGCGCGCGGTGGTTTTACTGTCACCGACCGGGATTATGATTACGCTCGAGAGCCCGGCAGTGCTCGACCGTTCCACTGATCACCGAGAGGTGAAGGACGGCCGGCCACATGGTCCCTTAGACGGCCACAGCCTTATCGCAGCGTGGGCTTTTCCCAGCCGTCGAGCAGCGGCAGGAAGTGGGCAATGCTCGAGCGGTTGTTTTCTTCCAAATGCAGAGCTCTACTCTATTCTCAGCCGCAACTCAGTTCTGTCGTAGGCTGGAGAGCTGACCAATGGCATCACTATAGTAACCACTGAATATTCTAGGGTGCAGAAACATCACTTTTCCTATATATAGCTGTTCCAATTTAGTTTGAATGCTAACAAATTATGGGCGTATATGCTGTAAATGTACAATTCTTAGTTATAGGAATTTAAAAAACTGATCTAAATTACAGTGTTAGTGTATTAAGGATTTATGTGTTCCCAACTTTGAGCGAGAAACGTGTACATGTCTGCAGGAAATCCTATTTTCACATAGAGCACGAGTCAGTATGAACATCCGCCTCAATATCTACAGATTCGCTAAATTTACAGACATTCTCTTTCCATACTCTCAACAGGTTTTAAGGCCTCATACAATATATTGTATTAAAACTTCCTCGGAAGTTCAATTCTTTCACTACGACTACATCGCTTTTTAAATTTAGTTTGAATACTAATAAATAACGGGCGTATATGCTGTCAATATATGTCTTAGTTATGAGAAATTACAAACAACATTCTAAATAAGTGTTGGTGTATTATTATTATTATTATTATTATTATTATTATTATTATTATTATTATTATTAGCTGCAACGCGTCAAGACATCCTGGTCAATGGGTTAAATATTTATTGAAGGATTTCTTTTTATACGACATTCCTTATAATTTATTCTTTTTGGCAATTTTTTTACGTCACGCCGACACAGATAGGTCTTGCAGCGACGATAGGATGGGAAATCGCGAGAAGTGGGAAGGAAGCGGCCGTGACCTTAATTAAGGCAGGACCCCTGCTTTTGCATGGTGTGAAAATGGGAAACCACGCAAATCCATCTTCAGGGCTGCCAACAGTGGGATCGAACCCTCGATCTCCCGAATGTAAGTTGATAGCTACGTGAGCCAAACCACGCAGCCACTTTCTCAGTACTTTCCTTATACAACTATGGCACTATTGCAACTTAAAAATATCGCTCTCTTGAGACTGCAGCATCTAACTGGCCATGGCTGAAAACTGGCTGAGATACATAGACCTACTCGTCCCTTGAGGTTTATTGATCTTAATAATAATAATTTCGTGTGCCTATTTCTAGCTGGAAGCAGCCCTTGTAAGGCAGACCCTCCGATGAGAATGGACGGCATCTGCCATGTGTAGGTAATTTCGTGTTATTGTGGTGGATGATACTATTGTGTGTGGTGTGTGAGTTGCAGGGATGTTGGGGACAGAAAAAACACCCAGTCCCCGAGCCAAGGGAATTAACCATTTCAGGTTCATCTCCGTCCCGGCCGGTAATCGAACCCGTGGCTCCCTGAACCCAACAACACTGCGTTGACCATTCAGCCAAGGAGAGGGACATTGATCGTGATACAAAAGGCCAAGCGAATTGGAAATTGATGCCCCTTGAAAGAAAATTGAAGCGTTTTATCGGATGTTGTTAAATCAGTTCCAGGGATTAGAGCTCTCAGTCCAGCTTTATCTCCACGTTTATATTCAAATCTAAACAACTTTCGTACATACTTCTTAGAATTAGGCCCTAATTCGGTTCCGTTTCGTAGCCGTTGGGAAACGCTCCGATTTCTAAGGAGCATAACTATGCCTCCAATTTTAGAATAAAAGTATGCGCAGGCAAACCATTAATTCCAAGAAATTTTAGAAAAATATAGGATATCGAAGTAGCTAGCTTTCATCTTCAGTGTTAATCTGTAGACGCTAATGTATGGTTTCGAACTACCAGGTATAGGTCTAGTGACTTTCAAATTAATTAAGAATGGCAGCTTTCGAGAAAATGACATATTTCTCAGAAGTGAACATTTTACTATACATTTCATTCACGATATAATGTGCTCATATTCTGGCTAGTAATTCAGTGACACTTGATCCGACACCATCTAGAGAGGTAGACACCGTTACCGATTTCTTGCCAAAAAATCAGCGAATTCTTATTTATTGTGGTTTTGCCCGCATATTTTACGTAAGCGGCGTATTTTGATTTGGTATAAACAGTAGAGTATTTAATAGAATTATAAATAATTGTTTGGAGATAAGCAAGTGACGTAAGAGACAAAACCTGTATGAAATTTCCCCAAAGAACAATAATTTTCCCACAAGAAGGAATGGAGTCCCGATCTAGAAAGCCAAGAATAACGGCCGAGAGGATTCGGCGTGCTGACCACACGACACCTCGTAATCTGCAGGCCTTCGGGCTGAGCAGCGGTCACTTGGTAGGCCATGGCTCTTCAAGGGCTGTAGTGCCATGGGGGGGGGGGGAGAATGGAGTTGGAGTATCGTTACCTATGATAAATTTTAGACGATTCACACACATTAATGAATGTCCCATATTGAGCCGTGCTGATTGAATATCATCCAGCTGCTTTGGAATTTAATTTTAAACCAGACACCGAAATCTCATTTAAATTTAGAGGAATTTTTAATGTAATGTGCACCTTTCAGTCAGTGGGCAGCAAAATAGCGGTTATTCTTGTCCACGAATTACTACTGGCCTTATCGTGCCACCTGCTTCGCGCTCTCACGGTTCATGCAGCTTTGAAGTACTGGCGAGCGCACTGACGAATCAAAATGCTACATTTTCTTTTAATAATTTGAAAATATATGGCAAGAAATTGTTATGCTTTTAAAGACACTGAAAATCGTCAGAATGCTTCACGTTGTCAATCGGTTCAGCCGTTCTCCTGACCTCGCGTTCGCAAAATCAGTCTAGTGTTTTAAATATATTATTATTAGTAGTAGTAGTAGTAGTTGTAGTAGTAGTAGTAGTATTGTTCTGGGGTTTCCCGTGGACCGCAGACTACAATGTCAAGAATAGAATTTAAAACTTAAAGTGAAGGTCATATTTTCAGACATCAAAATTGCCAATTTTTACAAGTAGCAAACGTTAAATAAGATTGGTAAAAAATTTAAGATTCAGAATCTTAACACCTTGGAATTTAAGCCCATAGCTTTACATTTCCTGAGTTACACGCTCAAGTTTACAAAAATCACAAACTTACTCAAGGGCAGAAATCCCACTAATTCATGGAGCACTTGCTCCCATAGAACAATATCTAGCCTTCCAGAGGCACTCGTTACAATCACAAAATTGAAAAAAGAGCTAACAGGCTCTGAGTTTTCCAAGCCTACTGAAGGCAACATTGCATGAAAATATAAACATCTCTGGCCTTACAAGACACTCTTTACAAATAGAAATCACATTACACAGAGGTAGCTAGTACCCAACCTACAGGGCCTTAGTGAAAAAGAACAGGTTAACTAAACGGCCCGAGTACAATTTGAATGGAGTCGAAGACTGCGCTCCAAAAAAAAAAAAAAGAATTAAAACCCTATAGGGCGATTGGCCGACGAAACAGGGGCTATTCCCTACCTACTGAGGTAGCACGAATGGAAATAACTTTAATACATTCCAGAAACGAAAGGTTACAAATCGTGGCACCTCAAACCAAGATGAAGGGGAGCTCGAGAGGGTACATCACTCTTTATTCCCGATTTACAGTTAAAGTTTTATGAAGTTTTTACATTAGCCGGCTGAAAGTTACATTCTCAGGAAAACTAGGTTACATAGTTAATGATTCGGACCTTTCCCTCAGGTTAAACTGCGGAGCTAGCAAGAAATAAAGATGTTATGTGGCCATTACCTTATCGATGTACTGCTGCCTGATGAAAGAGGAATGAACTCGGTAGATAAAGCTGTAGGTATAAATTGGCTTCGGTGGTGGGGTTATGTGAGGCGAATGGAGCAGAATAGGTTTCCTAGAGGAATAATTGACTCGGCCGTGTAGGTTAAGAGAAGCAAGAGGATTCCAAGGTGACGATCATTAGACTTGGTGTTGATAGATTTAACGGTAAGGGGGCTGGAACTCAACGAGGCCACAGAACTAGTTGGAAATAGAGAATTATGGAGGCGGCTAATTTATTCGTAGAGGCTTGTAGAGTGAACGCTGAAAGGCATCACAGTCTATAATGAAGATTTATGTTTCGTTTGCAATTGTTTTAATGTCACGCCGACATAAGCTAAATAATTTGGCGACGATGGGTTGGGAAGTGGCCGTGAAAACCCCAGCATTTGCCTGTTATGAAAATAGGAAATCACGGCAAACCATTTGCACGGCTCCCGGTGATAGGGTTCCAACCCACAATTTCTCGAATTCAAGCTCACAGCTACGTAGCCCAAACGCCATAATCAACGCGCTTAATAAGTATGTATGAACGTTGTTATTATAATGCTATCAAAGTTCAGCGATACGCATTGCAAAAGTAAACTCCAAACGTGTCTTCAGAGTGTACTTGAAGGATGAAAACAGCGTGTATCCTCGAAATGTCGGTATGATCTTTGAATGTGATGCAGATGGTGAACCTACCATCACATTCATTTTACTATGAACCCGCAGTCGGGGATGTAGCACTGAGTAATGCCGTGAGTACTGCGCACTCACCCACACCCACCTAATGCGTAACTTCATTGATCGGATGGACGAGAGCCACCGTAATTAAACACGGCTGTAATAGAGTTGGTTGCAAAATCACGGGAGTAAATATGGGGAGCAAGCTGTTATCTCCACAAGTGGAAAATATACCATCGTATGCAGAACTGTGTGATTGAAATCCGGAAATACAATGATCTCGACATCCTGTATAGAACTTACTCTGTTTGGTAGGTGAGAGGATAAAAATCAATGGTGACCTTCCATACTAGCAATTGTGCTGCATTAACTTAAAAAGGAAAATATAGGTATTAAACTACAAAATTATGTAGCGGAAGCAATGGTGATATTGACCAATTTTAATTTTTATTTTAGGTATATAATACTTTAAACAAATCTATTGCGTTGAATAATGTGAGCATTATCAACTGAATGTTCCCTCTATTGTATTGCTAGTTTATATCAAGAAATGTAACTATATCTTAAATAAATATTGTTAAATCATGCTCGGAGATACCAAACTTGAAATTTAGCGTGATAGCCGAGTGGCGTTGACACCGGCTTTTCACCTAGGCTGTAGTGGCTGAAATCGTGGCCATTGCATGTGGAATTTTTGAAATGGAATATCACGCCTCTGTGATTCGGATTCTACGCAAAACTGGAGTTTTCGTGAATCTAATCACGATGTCAACAGTCACTAAAACTCCAAGCTTGCTTGATTTTTTTTTTACGTCGCACCGACACAGAGAGGTCTTATTGCGACGATGGGACAGGGAAGGGCTAGGAGTGAGAAGGAAGCGGTTGTGGCCTTAAATAAGGTACAGCCCCAGGATTTGCCTGGTGTGAAAATGGGAAACCACGGAAAACCATCTTCAGGGCTGCCGACAGTGGGATTCGAACCTACTATCTCCCGAATACTGGATACTGGCCGCACTTAAGCGACTGCAGCTATCGAGCTCGGTGCTTGCTTGTTTAAGGCGGACTTGAAATGAGAGCCAGTGATAGGAAACAGGTATTATATTAAAGGTTATTATTTGCTTTGGGTAGTATTGTGAATACATTTTTATTTGGCTGCCTTTTACAGGCAACTTTCCCATCTCTTCATAGGTGGAAACTTAATGCTTGGAGAGAAACGAACTGACGAATGCATTTGGAATTTTTAAAATGAAAAGACACACCCCTGTATTTTAAATTCCACTTCGGAACTATCAGCTTTCAAACACTAGTTTAATATAACTTAATTTTTTCAGTCTGTCAAAATAGGAAATATAAGACTTCAAACACATATGTGTAAAAACCACCTATTGGTAAATGAATGGCATGTTCCGTTCTACAAGGACATCCTCAGATTCCATCAAATCGCTTTTAACAATGCGTGCACATGCACACGTTGAGTAAGCTTGTCAATGATTGTTAACTGGCCATATTATGAACAAGTGTGACAAATTATATGAACTTAGAAGTCCGTTATTCACACTTTAGTAAATCTGAGGACATTTGCTATAACTTATCTTGAAACCAGCTCTGGCTTCACGTCTGATCCCTTCAGCAACAACAGCTGGACTTAATCCAGGTCATTGGCTTCTATTGTTGCTTGCTAACACAAACTTGTCTGTACGGGTGGTAGGGGAAAGCGAAGCGCGAAAATTTGTTCAGCGGAAAAGTTAAGTGCTACGCGGTTATAGTCTGGTAGTTTTGATATTAGAATATGAAAGATAATGATACTTGTAATAAATAAATGTGCTGCAATGAATTGCAGAGTACTCTGAATGATTTTATTTTTAGTTATAAAATAATATCCCACAAAATTGTCATGAGTGGCGAGCAGTTGCCTAAATGAAAATACGTATAGCCTAACCCACATTCCAGACGTACTTTGCGTCAGAGTAACTTCCAGTGGGATTAATTAAGAGCTAATTGAAAATAGTGTGAAATGTTATTTTAACAATTTGTGTGTGTGTGTGTGTGTGTGTGTGTGTGTGTGTGTGTGTGTGTGTGTGAATATTAGCATTTTACCATGTAAAGTAAGACTTGCTATATAATATCATATATGGATATGTTTTGCACAAAGTTTTGACATTGCAATGCATATGTTGCAATACTGCTGAGTCATCACTCTGTCATCGTGTACATTTAGCGCTGAGCTTTTTTTTTTTTTTTTTTTGCAGAAACCTACTGTGCACCAGTCAATTTCACCATTGTACGTAACATTTGGAGCCGAGTGGGAGTATATCATAGTTATTTCTGGAAATTGAGGAGGTGTGTCAGCTAAGGCTATATAAGCTTATAGCGGGAGTCAAAGGGATGGAGAGGCCTCAGTCGGTCAGTTAGTGAGTCAAATGGATGGTAAACAGTGAGTGGGTCAATTGGAGGGAGAGACCTCAGCCGGTCATTTAGTTCAAATCATATTTACGGAGAGACTTGCCATGAAGTCACATAGAAAGAGAGAGACTTGCCATGAAGTCATATGGATGAAGACACTTGCCAAGAAGTGTTGTACTGAGATGATAGTATAGTAGTCATCTAGAATGAGAAACAGCATTCACGTGGATACTTAGTCGTCAGTAAAACAAAAAAAGATACATCACAAAATTAGGCTTGATACATCTACAGCAAACACCAACTCAAAGGAATACGTCGTAATTACACTCAAAGTGTTAAAGGTACAGTCAAGTGAACCAGTGAGGGATAAATTTCTTGTATAATTTTCAAATGTCCGGTCAAAAGAAATTCATATTAATGTCTTGTTTCTTTCAGTTGTAATGTCATACTTTTATATTCTCATCTGTTTTATCGCAGCTAGTCTTACTATTTTATCGAAATAATTTCAAGAATATATGTTGTTCTATCAAATTAATTTATCGTTTTATTTCAATGGTAGAATTAGATAACCTCAAATTTAATGGGGAAACAAAATGACACTCTCCTTTTCACAGAACCTATATGGAATGTTGTCAAATGTAAGTTTATTGCCCCACACCCTAGATATATTCAAGATTCGCATTCTATTACTGCTACACTGAGTTGTAGCTGGCGCCCATCAAATAACGTATGAGTAAGTAATCAGATAAGAACTAAGTGTGAGTACAAGGTCCGAGGATTGTGTATTTTATTTAATGGATATTAATTTACATATTTTTCATAATTCAGATTTTGATATATGTAAAGCAAGAAAATGAGTCAGGAACCTCTTCAGTATTCAGTCCTGCTAATTTATGTGTGTTCTGGTGATTGATTCGTGGTCTCTGGTGTGTAAAGTCTGAGTTGGTTTTCTGTATATTTTGTATGGCGGGTTGTTATTATTACTACTGTTCGGCTTTATGATTAAATGTTTAGCGTGCTGGCGTTTGCTCCAAGGAGTCCCGGGTTCGATTCCCAGCCGGTTCGAGGATATTAACCTTCAGTGGTTAATTCTGCTCGCTCGGGATCTGGGTGCGTGTGAGCCTTGATCAACATTAGAATTCATCATAAGTAGGGCCTCATCCTCACAGACTCGCAGGTTACCTACGGGTATCAGCTCGAAATACCTGCATTAGCCATCTTCGGAGGCCATACATTATTATTATTATTATTATTATTATTATTATTATTATTATTATTATTATTATTATTATTATTATTATTATTATTATCTATATAAAATAACATGTCCTTACTGACTGACTGATTGATCATCGTCGAGCCAAAACTACTGGACATAAAGAAACGAAATTATTTTGGGGATACATTTATATTAGAATGTAGGTGCTCACTAAGGGACGATTTTTGCATATTCCATCGCTAAGGGGGTGAAAAGGTGGGTGATTTTGTTTAAATGAGTATATCTATGTCTTAAAAACGAACAATTTTGCAGACGTGAAAATTGGTATTGGAATCTCCTATAAAAGCAAAGAAACATAGATAATTTGTTTTAGAAAATCCAGTTAGGGGAACTGGAAAAGAGGGTGAATTTTTAAAATGAACATATCTACAGTGTATCTTAAAAACAAATGTGAAAATCGGTATTTTTAATCTTTTAAAAATAAAGGAAAATGTATTTTTGTTTTCGGAAGAAAGAACTTAATGTGTAGGGTAAAAGGGACTGAAAAGATGGCTGAATTCTTTTTAATAGGATACTGATTTTTTAAACTGAAGATGTTAGACCTAAAAATTGGTATTTGGAGTCTCCTTTAAAAATAAATAAATATGTATTCTTTTGTTTTCGGAAAATCCATTTAATGGGGGTGAAAGGATTGAAACATTTGTCGAAATATTTGTATGACGGTACTTATATCTAAGAAAAAGGCCTTAAGATGTTACAGGCGTGAAAACTGCTATTTATAATATCTTTTAAGAATTGAAAAAACACGCATTTTGCGGTGAAATGAACCTAGGGAGGGGGGTAGAAATAGGAGATGAGTTATTGTCATGAGGATATACCGGTATATATCTCAAGAACTGAAGATGTTAGTCGTAATAATTGTTATTTGGAAGCTCCTTTATAAATAAAGATGCAAGTATTTTTGGTTTTCGGAAAATTCACTTCGGGGGTGAGGATGGAAAGCGGTAAAGAAAAAGTTGAACTCTTTTTATGAGAATACTTACATCTCAAAAACGGAAGACGTCACAGACGTGAAAACTGGTATTTTGAATCTACTTAAAAATGATGAAACACGTATTTTTTTGTTTTCGGAAAGTCCACTTAAGGGGGGAGGGGCGTGAAAATATGTGAAGTAGAAGTTGAGGATAAATATATCTCAAAAAGTGAAGATGTTGAAGACGTGAAAACTGGTATTTGGAATCTCCTTTAAAAATGAAGAAACATGTAACATTTTGTTTTCGGAAAAGGCACTTAACGGGGGGGGGGGGGGGGTGAAAAGAAGTGCAAAAAGAGTTGATTTTTTTTAATGAGGCTACCCCTGGTAGACAAAATACTGATATATATATATATATATGACCAGATTTTGAGATGTGTTTCATTGGTCTCCACTGGTTAAATTAAGTAATACCCAAGATCGTAGATAGACTTGGCACGCTGTCTCTTTCAACAGCATTTAGTGGAATTTCCTCAATGCAGTTTCTCTTTCTGTTTTGAATTTATACTTCATTCTCACTTGCCCGGCTCCGTGGCGGAGCGGTCAGCGCAGTCGCCTTCGGGTCGGATGGTCAGATGATCCCAGGTTCCCGTCCAGGTCGGTGATTTTCACCTTAAATAGTTTATTCCCCTTGCACAGGGTGTTTGTACTGTCCCTGACATCCCTGAAACTCTCACACCACACACAGCTCTATCCTCAACTAAAGTACCACGCAGTTCTAATACACGGCAGACGCCACCAACCTCGTCGGAGGTTCTGCCTTACAAGGGCTGCACCAGGTTAGCAGTAACCACACGAATATTTTTTCTACTTAACGTCGGATTATCACATCGAAATTTCGGCGGCGGAGGGATGGGAAGGTCTACGATTGGGAAGGTAGTGGTCGTGGACTTAATTAAGGGACAGCGCCAGCATTTGCCTGGTGTGAAAATGGAAAAGCACGGGAAGCCATATTCAGAGCTTCCGACGATGGGTTTCGAACTGGCTATGTTCCGAACGCAAGCTCACAGCTGCGTGACCCTAACCACACGGCCAATTGTACGAAATAATAATAATAATAATAATAATTATTGTTATTATGATTATTTCCTGATTTATTTCTTTTCCTTAGTCGTGGACTTTGGTCTTCTCATGAAAGTGTTTCAGTTCGGCAATCACTAAACGAACATGCTAAGTCAGAGTTCATACAAAGATTAGCCAGTTACTTTCGGGTCCTGCATTAGCTACAGTGCCAGGCAAATTTATCACGGATGATCGAAATCTTGTACATTTTTGCTAGAACCGCGGTCTGAATGCGCGGGGGCATGCTCAACAGCAGTCTATTCATATAATGAGGAGACCGGTAAAGTATTCTCTTCTGAAGGACACTCATTGAAAACATCAATCTTCCTTCGATATGATTAGATGTGTATTTTGAGGAATATAATTTCTGTAGCAGAATGAGGGCGTAAACTATGCCTTGTATTATGTACAGCGTACAACATGTAATATAGTTAGCGTTAGAATACACAACATTTAGCTAATTGTAGTATATCCGCCACTAACACACTGGGCTGTGTTCATCTACTACACAAACAGCGCGCAGCTTGCATACAGACGGCGGTGAGCTCGGGAAACAGTTCAATTACTCTGACTGTTCTCGTTCGTTAATATCAGTGTCCTCGCAGGAGCACAATCAAACTCGAGTAATGACCACGTTTCCACCAAGGATGCACAAACACACAGAAATTGCACGCTTCAGCACTGTCTACTATGCCGCTATATTACGCCCATAGAGTTCTCATTAATATTCCTACGTTCCAAAGTCACCACGCAGATGATTCTACATCATGCTTGAACGTTGGTAAACAATATGAGGTCATGATGAACAACTGGAGTTAACTGCTTCTTAGATGAACTGAGAATAGACTGTTACCAGATTTCCTGTACTCACATCGCCTTCAGTGTCACTGATTACGTTTTTCTATCCTGGTTACCAAGAATTACGTAATACAAATGCCATGAAGAAAAAGGAGGAAACCTACCAATGGCATCTCTTAATATGTACCCGTTTCATAATTGGGTACTTACCTATAAAAAGGTGTAAAGTGCCGAATGTTTCAAACAAATTTCGATATTTCACTACAAAGGTGCAACGGGTGCTTTATAATGTGTCGCATCAGGGCTAGGTCCGGAGAAGACAGTAATGCGTTATCAATAGACCTCGGATTTTTACATGCTATTTATTTTTATTTTAGGTGCCTAAAATTGGCCCTTAAATCACTCATCCGTGGGAAAAACCAGAAATGTGTTCTTTATTTTTTATTTTTTGGCAGTAAACTACTGAGGTCAATGCTCGCGGTCCTTTGAGATTAACAGGACACGTCATATCATCATAATATTGAAAAAAAGCTAAATTTTACTTGCAGATTATACAAGAATACAAAACAGTCCCCGGTAAGAATCAGATAATTTGAGTTATCTTGTTAATATTATCATGTTCATAAAAAAGGGAATACCTTGAACGACTAGAGATAGGAAGTTCATATGCACAGGTCATGTTCATTAGTGTGTTCTGTTGAAACGATTAGCATTTCAGTCACCTAGGTTCAACATGTGTCCTGTTGCCGAGTACGCACTGGGTCCTCCATGGGCACTGACTTGGTGTCCTGAGGTACAGCCATCCATGCTGCATTCGCCTGGTTCCACAGTTCATCTTTGGCGGTTGGCATTGGGTCACAGCGACGCACCCGTCGTTTCACCATATCCCACACATTTCCGATTAGCGTCAAGTCCGGGGCTCGGGTGGGCCTTGGCAACCGTCTGACATCCTGTGGCAACAAGAAGGAACGTGTTCGTGGAGCAACATATGGTGGCGCATTGTCTTGCTGAAATATGGCGTCTAGGGTGTCGTGCAGAAAAGGTATGGGTACAGGTTACACGTAGGTTAAACTGGTCACAGTACCCTGGACACGCTCCAACTGTGATGTGTGGTTGTACCCAATAGCACCCTACACCATAAGGCCTTGAGTTGGCGCTGTATGTCTTGTGCGAATGCAGTCAATGTGATGCCTCTCCCCCTGTCTGCGGTGAACCAAAATGCGGCTATAATTTTCAAACAAACAGAACCTGGATTCTTCCGTAAGCACCATCTGCTGCCATTCCTGTACCCAGTAACGTCGTTCCGTACACCATTGGAGTCTAGCATGTTTATGCACATTAGTCGAAGGTAGGTGGAGGTGGACGATGCACCGGTCACCTAGACCGTAATAAACGGCGACGGACTGTCACTCCTGATAGTGTACGATGTGATACACTGTTCCACTGTAGCGCCAGAGCCGAAGAGGACTCAGATCTGACCTGCGATGCTATTCGGAAGAGGTGTCGATCTTTTCGGGGGTGATCTGTGTGATGCAACTAGACCTATCTCGTCGTTATCTACAGCCTTCTGGGAACTATTCTGTACACACCCGTTGCACTGCCGACACAGTTCGTCCCACACGAGCAGCAAAATATCCGAATGGATGCATCACGTTCTCTCATGCTCTTTCAAACTCACTCATTTGACGGTACGGTTCTCGCATACGTCTGTGAGGCATCCTGCACGTCTGCTCAAATCACACTGATCCATTAGCTTCAGTTTATAGCTTGAACGAGAGCCGCAGGCACATTTTACCAGTCGGAGATAGTGCGCGGAGATATCGATGTGGACCTTGAACCTGAGGACCGACATAGTTCAAATGCTTATCATTTCTCAGAATATCTAATGCCCATATCCTCTGAATATGAACTTCCTATCTCTACTCTTCAAGGTGTTCCGGGTTTTATGTACATGAGTGTATGCTGAATTCTGTTAATAAAAGTGGCTTCAAGCAGACAAGTAAGTTTGCTTTATGCGTGAAATATTCTCTGTGGTTATTATGGACGTAGACATGGTTATCTTGTAAATGAATTATTAGCAGTGAATTTACACAGCTGCTTCTCTTAAGAAGAAGTATTACATCTTCCTAGCTAACAATACACAAATATGACTTGCACACATTGGTTATTACTGGTCCATATCAGCAAATGAGATGAAATGAAATGGCGCATGGCTTTTAGTGCCGGGAGTGTACGAGGACATATTCGGCTCGCCAGGAGCAGATCTTTTGATTTGACACCCGTAGGCGACCTGCGCGTCTTGATGAAGATGAAATGATTATGAAGACGGCACATACACCCATCCCTCGTGCCAGCGAAATTAACCAATTATGGTTAAAATTACCGACCCTACCTGGAATCGAGCCCCTTTTGCCAAAGGCCAGCACGCTAACCATTTAGCCATGGAGCCGGACATCAGCAAATAATGCCTGGTCAATATTAGACAAGTCAGATTTATTCACGAACCAAAGCTGATACAATGAATTGTTAACGAAAACAAAATCCAGCTTAATCCGGTATTTAAAAATCTGTTTCATATAACAGAGAATGGTTTGACAACATTTGGTGAAACGGTGATTTCGTATTGTTTAAGAACAAACCAATGCTTCCCCTCAGAACGTTAATTTTTTGACTTACCTTTTTATTCCTTTGGATGAGTTAAATGTGAAATAATAGGATATAAATATATATCGTATGCAGATTAAATTTTACATATTTTAATAGGCTTTTATAAATTGGAATAACATTTTTATTTTCTTAAATTTATAATAACTCTTTATGTGGAAATATAAAACAAATATCACTCACCACTTTGCTATAATATAATCTTACCATCCTGTATGAAGTGGGGAATCTCCTGTAAACTTTTAATTAAAGACTAGCTGGAAGCTGACACTTTCTTGTTTCCATTCGTGACACTGGCTACGAGCGTGTAATGCGGAAGCTTCTTAAGGAAAGTACTTCCGGGAGGTTTGGTTTACAAATATCCAATTTTCAGGTTTTGTTTGGAAAAGTATTTCGAGATACTGAAAACTAGTCGGTAAATATTTTAGTTTCTCGGAATAAATTACAAGCCTTTTGATCGAAGTAGGGATAAAATAGGAATTATAGGAAATATGGGAGTATAGGCAAATATAGGTTCTAACGACAATTTAGGCATTTTTAGGTACTGTGGCGTCACCATTTATAAAATTATTAATAGGTTAAACATGTAAATACAATTTCATTTTACGTTATCTCTTCAGTAACGAAATAGGTTTTTGCCTAAAATCCGAGGTCTAGTTATTAATTCCACCAGAAGGTGGCAGTGCCAAGTTCTCACACATGAAAAGTGCAATGTTCCACTCATTTACGTTGATTAGTGTTCATTTTCTGGTAGCAAGTGGGTTATTGGAAAGTACATAGTTGTGATTTCTTGTTTGTTGCCATTGTTTCCATCCTTGTGAATCTGATTCTGCTCTAACCGCTCGGCCAACTCTCGGTCTTTCAAAATTTGATCTACGTGTTCAAAACACCCTTGTACTGTAACTTTGAATGAAAGCCAACGGGAATGGACGCTTCTTCATTACGGAAGTTTATCTGAAGACTGATTATTGTGTATTCACGTATCTCGAACGGGAATTTTGATCGCTTTACGTCCCAAAATATTTCAGTAATATTATAAGATATTGTATCTTCTGCCTGGGATGTCGTGATGACGCATGCTATCCTTTATCTTAATTCTTTTCCTCTCCTATCTAGAAATGAACTTTCCATTCGATGTCCTACTTTAATCGTGATCATTATGAACATTGCACACGTAAATTTACCACAAGTGTGTAAAGTCGAGGGAAATTTCTGGAAATATTTCTCCCTGTTAAATGCTCGCTGAGCTGCTGATCATAAACCAATAAGCTGTAATATTTCCATTTTACGTGCTAAGTTACCACTGTGTACTTGATTGCACGTAATTACCTTATTCTCACTTGTTATCTGTTTCATGGGATTACTTTTCTTCCCTCATGGGGAAATGTATGTTAAATCATTTTCTATGAAGCCATAGTACGCTTATTTTCTTCTAGTGATCCTTGAATAGGGCCGAGTTGTCTAGTCTGAAATTTAGATGTTAACAGATCACTGTATATTATTACTGTCAATACTTGAGTTGTTGAGCAATCTTGGAGCACTGATATCCCCTAACGTTTTCCTTTACCTCCTTTCAAGATCCTCAGATTTCTTTCCTTATCTTGTTATTGTACCAAATCCACAGTAAATCTCTGGGCTCACCGAATGTAGCTGTATTACTACGCCGACTGAGACCTCCACATCTCTCGTGTTAACTCCTAATATCATGTCTGCCTTGTAGTAGTTACCATGAACGATATAACCTTAACATTCTGTAATTCTGGTATACTTTTGTGTGTGGAAATCATCTGCATAATTCTCTAGAATTTATGTCTGGTATCAGCAACGCAGGAGAAATCTGTAAATGAATTTGAAACGTTTCACTGTCGCAAGTAGTCGTCGATTATTTAAAAATGAATTAATATTTCTGTATATTCCTCTCTGGCATCTTTTAAAGCTTCTTCAAATATTTTTAATGGATTTCCTTGCATTTATGGAGCTCCTTTGAAACATCTTCCTGTAGACTTAACCGTAAAGAAGGTAAGAATATTTAATATTTAATTCCTTTATATTTTATCCATTCACTTCATTGGGAATTATTAAACCATTAAACCGTTCTCCGTGTAAAATAATACCAATGCTTATGGATTTCCTGTTATTCTCCCAGAAGAGAAAATGAAGCTGTTGCTTTCTTTGTGTATCCTTCAGTGCTGAAATATCCCTCAGGCAATAATTTGAGACAAAGACAGCTCATCCCTCTCCGGCCTTGGAAATGAATGCGATATATCTGGACCTTTCCTTTTCAGCTAGTCTCTAAGAATGATGAAAAAGTAAGAGGAATAAAAATATATCGGTTGCTGAATGCAGTCTTTTGAAGTAACTGAGCTTTAAATAAAGATGGTATTCTTTCCTGTTCCGCTGTTTTCTCCGTAATGGAGTTAAGCCTACTTTAACTGCCCACTGGAAATGCTTTAAAGAGATAGACAGAATTGCAGAGGTGACGGGATATCTAAATAGAATAAAAGGACCAGAATATATAACATTTTCTTCATTTCATGCATTGCCTTTGTACTTAGTACGTATACATTTAGTGTGATATCCTGTGTGACTGTATTGTTTGTACTGATGTATCTCTAACTGGCGCTAGAGCTTGGAAAAGTGTAACAATAGGCCCTGTTAGTTACCATCTAGGCAATCGCTACCGTTAACTTCTTTGACCGAGCGAGTTGGCCTTGGCCGTTGGCCGTGCGGTTAGAGCGCGTAGATGTGAGCTTGCATTCGGGAGATAGTGCGTCTGAACTCCACTGTTGGCAGCCCTGAAGAATTCTCATTTTCACCTTGTGTCTCATTATCTTTTATCTTCTTTTTTCTATTTGTTTTACGTCGCACCGGCACAGATAGGTCTTTTGGCGACGATGCGATAGGAAATGGTTAGGAGTGGAAAGGAAGCGGCCGAGGCCTTAGTTAAGGTACAGCTCCAGCATTTGCTTGATGTGGGAATGGGAAACCACGTAAAACAATCTTCAGATCCGCCGACATTGGGGTTCAGACCCACTCTCTCTCGAATGCAAGCTCACAGCTGCGCGGCCCTAACTACACGGCCAACTTGATCGGTACGAATAAGTTTGAATGGTGTTTTTAAAACTAGGGAAGTTCACAATATGAAGATAGTTGGAATTCAAGAGGAAAAATTGGGGCAAATATTCGTATATAGGAAGAGGAGTTAGGGATTGGAATAATTTACCAAGGGAGATGTTCAATAAATTTCCAAATTATTTGCGGTTATTTAAAAAAAGACTATGTGAAAAACAGACAGCGAATCTGCCACCTGGACGACTGCCTTAAGTGCAGATCAGTGGTGACTGATCAAAGTTAAGAGAGAGACAACACGTATATAGTAGAGCAGAGAATGGGGTTTTAGTGTACTTCTATTGTCAGTTGTATCCATTAGGCTGAGTGTCTTCTCATACAGAACTCAAGTACATTTAAGACTTGGAAATCGAACCCAGCCTCACTGCTAGACCACGGTGGCGACTAAGCTGAATATTTCAATGACCTCTGTGAAAAAATAATTAATAACGTGGCCTTCATGTGTTGTTGCTTGCAGTGTAGTTCTTGTATTTCGAAAGTAATTTTCTCCTTTCATAATAACTGCCATATTATATAATTTTATGTGAATTAAAAACGGAATATGACCGCAAAGTTTCATGTAACGAGCAGTTCGCTCGAGGCAAACTCCTGCTTCAGAACTTTTCAAATAATCAAGTTAACTATTGTCTCATCTCAGAGTTTTGGAATTTAGAAACGGGGCAAACGCCATAATTACCTGCCTGAATCAACAGAAAAAGGATCGATATTGTTTTCGTTAAGGATCATGAGTTAATATGATGTTTCCATTGGAAGTTCGATATTAGTATGGGAATTTTTAGTGTTTCAGCTGGTTTGCGACGATGGGATAGGAAAGAGAAGGACTAGGAAGGAAGCAACCGAGGCCTTAGTAAATGTACAGCTCTAGCATTTATCCGACGTGAAAATAGGTAATCACGGGGAAATATCTTCAGGACTGCCGACAGTGGGATTCAAGCCCAACATCTTCCGAATGCAAACTTATAGCCAAGTGATCCAATCCGTGTGGCCAACTTGCTCGGTTACAAAATGGGATAAAATGAAAAATTTGTCACCGTAATCGAATTCTTGCTAGTCACAGATATGGACACGATGAATAATGTAACCTCTCAGGATTATTTGACGAACTGTCTAACCTAAAATACGATGCATATCAGAACGCGTCTGTTCCTTAAATGTTAGTAATGAGTTAGAGATTTTGGGGTCAGACTTGTGGTATAGCGGTAGAGCGCCTGCCTCTTACCCGGGTTAGATTCCTGGCCAGTCCAGGGATTCTAATTCTGAAATGATGGCTTGAACTGGGCTCGCTCCGTATCGTGAGACCCACTGTGAAGCTGGCTTATACGAGGGGCAGCGGACCTGGTCATGAAAATCAAGCAATACAGCTGAGGATGTAGTCATGTTGATCACGTGTCACTTCTGTAACTGCAGTCCAGCTGACGGGGTAGCATTCTTCTTGGCAGACCAAGGCCCTAATGGGCTGCTTTTCTTTGTAATATGCCAGCTTTACATCGGGAGATTTTCTGTGTTGCTGAAAGCTGATTCCAGTCCGAAGAGCCAATCTTAAATATTTGACAGGTACAGGAACACGTCGTGGGACGTGCATTGTGTCGTCTAAAATTAGAAAGATCTCCGAGAATGGGAAGTGGCGCGTTATTCAGGCCTCGTGTATTATGTCTAAAGCAACAACTATTACTCTTCAAGTATCACGTCAGAGTATACGATATACCCTTGGTACTCTGTACAAAGATGAAAACATGAAAGAAAACAGAGTCCGGGAGAGAGATAGAATGAAGTGGAAGAAGAAAACATTGGCTGTAGTGTAATGAAAGGGGAATTTGACCCAGTATTAAAGATAAAACCGAGCTCGATAGCTGCAGTCGCTTAAATGTGGCCAGTATCCAGTAATCGGGAGATAGTGGGTTCGAGCCCCACTGTTGGCAGCTCTGAAGATGGTTTTCCGTGGTTTCCCATTTTCTCACCAGGCAAATGCCGGGGCTGTACCTTAATTAAGGCCACGGCCGCTTCTTTCCACTTCCTAGGCCTTTCCTATCCCATCGTCGCCATAAGACCTATCTGTGTCGCTGCGACGTAAAGCAAATAGAAACAAAAGGAGATAAAAGATAATGAGACGCAAGGTACTGATAATCTTAAAGAGAAGTCGACCACGTATGAAGGGAAGACGTTTAAATTAGTCAAGTTCATCTATGAGAAGGGAGAATTACCCCCCGACTTAGAGAAAAATGTAATCGTTCCAATACCAAAGAAAGCAGAAGCTAAGAAGTGAGAGCAGTGTTGGATAATAAGTTTGATAACGCACATCTGAAAGATTGTAACCATTGTCTTACTAAAGCGGATAGAAAGGCAAGTAAAAGAATGTCCAAGTGAATACCGAGGAAAAGGAACAATAGAAGCAATTTTAGCAGTGAGGCTAATACTAGAAATAAGATTAGCAAAGGACAAAAACTTGTTTAGCTCTAGTGGACATGGAGAAACATTTGATAATGTCAAATGGGCGAAAATGTTTGGAGCTATCAGAAACATAGGAATCTGGTATAAAGAAAGGAGACATTTCTGGAACATCTATGGAAATGAAACTGCAGTAATCAAAGTCGGAAATGAGCTAGAGGAATCGGCATTAAAGGAAAGGGTGAGATAGAGAGAAGTACTTTGTCTCCCACGATTTTTAACGCTAACATTCAATATTCAGTGAACAGTGTAAGGGAAGAAGTGAATGTGGGAGTGAAGGTAAAAGGAAAAACAACAGATATGATTTGATTTGCAGATAACATTGCCGTAGTCGCAGAGAGTGAAAAAGACCTTGAGTACATGATAGAAAAGGTGAAAGAAACCATGGGAGGCGAATATAATATTCAGATCAATAAAAGGAAAACTAATGTGATGATATGAGACAGAGAAGGAGACTCAAAAGTAAAAATCACAATGAAAGGGGAAACTAGGTGACGTGAGAGAATTCAGTTACTTGGGAAGCAAGGTTACGAAAGATGGTGGAAAGAATAAAGAAATACGAATTAAGATCCGTCAAGCAAAAGCTGCATTTCACTCATCGAGGGGGAAAAGAAGATAAGTTGGTTTTTTCGGTCTTTGTTAATTTTTCAGTAACCTACTGGTTCATTGCTCCCTACCTTTCAACATTACCAAGATAAGTAATTTCGTCATAATAATATAAATAGCTAAACTTTACTTGACCGGGCGAGTTGGCCGTGCGGTTAGTGACGCGCGGCTGTGAGCTTGCATCCGGGAGATAACGGGTTCGAATACCACTGTCGGCAGCCCTGAAGATGGTTTTCCTTGGTTTTCCATTTTTACACCAGGTAAATGCTGGGGCTGTACCTTAATTAAGGCTGCGGCCACTTCCTTCCAACTTCTAGGCCTTTCCTATTCCATCGTCGCCGTAAGACCTATCTGTGTCGGTGCGACGTAAAGCAACTAGCAAAAAAAAAAAAAAAAAAAAAAAAAAACCTTTATTTCCAGATTGTTCAAGAATACAGAACAGTCCCGAGTAAGAACCTGATAATTGAGTTATAATATTCTGAATATTGTTAGTAAAAATGGCTTCAACTAAATAAGTCAGTTTGACTTATGTGTAATACGTTATCTGTTGTTATTGTTGACGTGGACTTTATTATCTTGTAACTGAATTATTGGCAGTGAATTTGCCTAGCTCTTCTGTTAAAGAGAAGTGTTCATTCTTAGTAGCTAACAGTACACAAATGTGGCATACACGCTTTGGTTTCGACTGATCCATATAAAAAATAATGCCCGGTCAGTATAGGACAAGTCAGTTTCAATAATGATCCAAAACAGATACTTCATTCACTTTTTGATTAAACAAATTACAACCAAAACCAATATTTTAAACGCTGTTGCATGTAATGGTGAATGGTTTGACTCCCTCGCTGATTTCGTTTTATTTATAAACAAAAAAAATTAATGCTTCCCCTGAGAACTTGAATTTTTGGACTTATCATGTTTTTGTCTGAGATGAGTGATTTAATACTCAAAGAAAAGAAAAAGCCTCTTTACCACAAAATAGCATTAGTTTGGTTACAAGGAAAATATTTTTTAAATCATAGCCTAGATATGGAAATGAAACCTGGACAATAGAGAAAGAGGAAAAGGAGAGATTAACCGCATTTGAAAAATGGTACTACAGATGGTTATTAAAGATCAGTTGGAAAGATAGGATAACAAATGCAGATAAGAAAGCAGGGGGAAATTATGCTACTTGGTGGAGCATAAAAATTAGAAAATCAAAATTAATAGGACATATGCTAAGAAATGACAGCTTGCTTACACTGATGTTAGAAGGAATGATTGAAAGGAAGAGGTACCGCGAAAGGCTCCGTATTCAGTAATGAATGGCGTATAGCTTTTAGTGCCGGGAGTGTCCGAGAACATGTTCGGCTAGCCACGTGCAGGTCTTTTGATTTGACTCCTGTAGGCGACCTCAGCGTCGTGATGAGTATGAAATGATGAAGTAGACGACACATACACCCAGCCCTCGTGCCGGAGAAATTAACCAATGATGGTTAAAATTCCCAACCTTGCCGGAAATCGAACCCGGGACCCCTGTGCCAAAGGCCAGCACGCTAACCATTTAGCCATGGAGCCGGACTCCGTATCCAGTATATTCAGCAGATAATGAGAGACGTTAAATGTGGAAGCTATGCTGAACTGAAAAGGAGGGCGGAAAATAGAACCATTTGGAGGACTTCCGTGAACCAATCTACGGATTTAGCACTTGAGAGGAAGAATCGTTAAAGTTAATATGATTTATATTTCTATATCTATAATACTGTGTTGTAGTGGAATTATCATCTAGATATGACATTTATTTAATTTTCTATAGTAATAATATCGAGAGACCGCCTCTGTGGTGTAGTGGTTAGCATGATTAGCTGCCACCTCCGGAGGTCCGGGTTCAATTTCCGGCTCTGCCACAAAATTTGAAAAGTGATATAAGGACTGGAACGGGCTACACTCAGCCTCAGGAGGTCAATTGAGTAGAGGTGGGTTCGATTCCCACCTCAGCCATCCTGGAAGTGGTTTTCTGTGGTTTCTCACTTCTCCTCCAGGCAAATGCCGGGATGGTACCTAACTTAAGGCCATGGTCGCTTCCTTCCCCCTTCCTTGTCCATCCCTTCTAATCTTACCGTCCCCCCACAAGGCCCCTGTTGAGCATAGCAGGTACTGGTCATCCTCCCCAGTTGTATCCCCCGACCCAAAGTCTCACGCTCCAGGACACTGCACTTGGGGTGGTAGAGGTGGGATCCCTCGCTGAGTCCGAGGCAAAAACCATCCCTGGAGGGTAAACAGATTAAGAAGAATAATAATATCGCAGTGTACGCTGGCGAAAGGACTGTGGAGCTGTTGTTAGAAGACGAGCCAAAAGGAGATGATGCTCACATCCTTTAGTCCTCACTGGCATTCTCGTCTGGGGAATATTAGCTGTAATCGTAAGTCCAAATCAACAACATTGTGCTCTCCTGATCTCGAAGAGCGGTAGGTTCCTTGCGAAAATATAGTAGTGATAGACATCAGACAAAAGAGCACATTGAATATATATAAAAGTGTAAAAATGATAGGATTAATTTTCTTACTAACATTTCCACCTACCACTCAGCTCTCGTGGGGAATTTGAGGAGATAGGAAATCTAACCAATAAATGAAGAACTCTCCAAGAAAATAAGTATAATCATATTCTATAAATGTCTTATTAAAGCCTGTAACATATCAATAATGTCATTATTTATAACATCAAGGTAATCAATACATAATTGTTTATTCATATTTATATCTTAAAAGATCGTAAGTCGTTATTTTTGAAACGAAGTGGGAGACTGACTGTAATTATTTGTCCGAAATTTGAGATGAGAACCTCATAATAAGAATTGTGTCAAGACAGTATTTTCCTAGATTAAGTGTTAAAATATCGAAATACAAACTCAGGCCCGCCGCTATAACAATCCCGAATAGAACCTCGTATTAAAAAGTATGCATGCTCCCAGTCCAGTCGCCGAGTGTGTGTTAACTCATAATAGAAGGACGATGGGGTTCCTTTGTTAGCAGTGAAATGTGTTGTATGAATGTGTGGTGATTGATCTATATAGAAGGGAATTTAATTGTTAAATCCTGTAGCCCTGTGTGTGCGTCTAATTGTATGTAGGATGAAATTTTGTAACAACTTAATTAAATTCAGTGATGGTGGAAAGAGAGCAATATAATTAAGGCTTTTGTTCATTACTTGAGTTTGTTTCCCTTTACACTGATTAAAATAATGTACATTGGTAAGGTACATACTTGACGAGAACAAGAGAATGCATACTGTATATTAGGTTGCTTGTTAGCTAACTGCTGCGATATCCAATTAAGAGGTCTTCTAACTTTTCTTTTAGGCTCGTTTAACATATGGCCAGATGAGAAATATAGCCCCAAAATTCCGTACATTACCTGTACGTGGAACAATGAGAAGGTAAAAGAAATCCAGCGACACTATCTTGTTTGTTGATAGCTGCCGTAAATAATACAAATTCGTCTATCATCCGAATGAGACTAGTGAGTAGTCGAAGTATATACACTGCCGGGAGAAAAACATGCAACATCTTCAAGGACAAGGTCAATTTATTCATAAGCGATGTGACAGGTAGTTACTGTAATCATTGCAGCAGTATATGATTACGAATTCAGAGCAAATAAAACACATTTGTCACAGTAATGGGTGCCCAAACAGTCGCATTAATACACAGTGCACACCTACACACCCTCAACCCCAACCCACCCCCTCTGGCGGCAATGCAGGAGTGTATTCGCGCGTGCAAATGATCATAAAGGTGCCGAATGGCACCCTGCCATAGATTGCCCCAAGAATCTTGCACCATTTGATGCAGTTCGGGAATGGTTCTTGCAGGATCTGAAGAACGTGTATGTTCGCGCTTCATCATGTCCGATACTTGTTCAACTGTTGAGAAATCCGGTGATCTTGCTGGCTAGGGCATTTGTTGTACACCACGTAGAGCACGTTGCGTCGCAGCAGATGTATGTGAACGTGCATTGTCCTGCTGGAAAAGCATATCACCTTCCTCTGGCAGAAAGAGCAGTAGCAGGGATACAACAATCTGTGCAATGTAGCGGGAACTGGTTACGTTACCCTGATGAAACACCAACCGTGACAGCGAGTTGTAACTGATGGCCCCCACACCATGAAGTCTGGATGTCGTGGACGAATGCACTGTGGAATATCCCGCTCACCAGTTCTACGCCGTACACGTGTACGTCCATCACTTGTATACAGACAGAACCTACGTAACCCTGCTGCAAGCAGATGGTTCCCAACGGTCCTTGGTGACACAGCAGGTGCAATATATGACCGTATTTCGTTCCTGGATGATGTTCGGTTGGCCACCACTGCTCGCACAATCCGACGATCTAGACGTGAGTCTGTACTAGGCGGACGTCCGGAGCCTCGTCTACGGATGTGAGAATGTTACACTGACCACTGCTGAGAGCAGCGACACACCACCGATGCATTGTGTCCAACATGTGCAGCAACCTTTCGATACATACATCCAGCTTCCCGCAGGCCCACAATGCGACCCCGTTCAAATTGCTGTAGTTGTTCAACTGGAGCGCGTACTCGTCGACGAGGCATGGTTGTACCCTAGAATGAATGTTGGAAACATTGTTCACCTGTAACCTCAGCACAGTTACTGCCCGCAGAGCCAAACAGAGTGGGAACGCTTATGCTTCTTGAACGCTATCTGACCGCCGAAGTCCATGACAAATTAAGTTAATCACTAACACAACCACCCCTCAGTATGCACATATTGTCCGACTCGTTGGCTGAATGGTCAGCGTACTGGCCTTCGGTTCAGAGGGTCCCGGGTTCGATTCCCGGCCAGGTCGGGGATTTTAACCTTCACTGGTTAATTCAAATGGCTCGGGGGCTGGGTGTTTGTGCTGTCCCCAACATCACTGCAATTCACTCAGCACACCTAACACTATCCTCCACCACAATAACACGCAGTTACCTACACATGGCAGATGCCTCCCACCCTCATCGGAGGGTCTGCCTTACAAGGGCTGCACCCGGCTAGAAATAGCCACACGTATTATACCCTGGTGCCACAGAACACAGTCCTTGAGGTTGTTTTTTTTAGGCGGTCTATGGGCGTGGGATTGTTCCACAGACCACTGCTGAAAGCAGCGACACACCACCAATACATTGTGCCCGACATGTGCAGCAATCAGTCGATACGTCCATCCAGCTTCCCGCAGGCCCACAATGAGAGTGTGTGTGTGAGAGAGAGAGTGTGTGGAATTCAATTTAAGTTTGTACTATTTTTAGATTTTCTACTTAGTAATTTTATAAGTGAGGAAGAACAGCTTCAATCTGTAATATTATTAGAATAATGTGTAAAAGGATATGAAAAGAAGGTGAAGGAACAGAGGTGCGTGAAGTAAACAGTGAGGATATGCAATAGACGGTATCGTACACACTATAACTTATTAAAGTCTAAGAAATACTGTACCCTTTTAGAAAATATATAGAATCACTACATGACATTTCCTGAAATAATATAATATACACTTGCGTGCATAAAATCTGACTTACACGCAGACGGCAATTGATTTCCTCCTTCTGTAAGATTTCCACATATAACTAACACAAACTTGAATCCAACGAGCGCTTTCGGCTTCTCTATGCTACAGGCTTTAAGTAAATCAAGAAAAACGAATTGAAACATTGAACAATATTACGTTTTGTTTGAAATGAAGAGGGGATCAGAAAGCCCATGTTAATGAAATTTGCTATGACTGGAGTAAGGGATATTGGGCTAATCCAATTTAATATGATGTTGTAGAGAGAGGGATGGATGAGAAGTGAGCTACGTGTATACTTAAAAAAGCACAACAGCCACAAGATATATCAATAGTTTTTTCTGTAGTAAGCATCCGGCTCCATAGCTAAATGGTCTGCGTGTTGACCTATGGTCACAGGCGACCCGGGTTCGATTCCAGGCAGGGTCGGAAATTTTAACCATCATCGGTTAATTTCATTGGCACTGGGGCTGGCTTTGTGTATCGTCTTCATCATCATTTCATCCTCATGACGACGCGCAGGTCACCTATGGGAGTCAAATACAAAGACCGGCACCTGGCGAGCCAAACATGTTCTCAACACTCCTGGCAATAAAAGCCATATTCCATTCCATTTCTGAAGTAAGCATGGAGACTAAGAAAAGTTGTTGCCGCTGAGCAAGTAAATGCCACTTCATAAGCTGATGTACTGTATGAAGAACCGCATCTTGTTGATGGAAAAAGTATCAGGAAGCAGGCTAGGCCAATGAAAATTATATACAAATAATCATCTAGAACTATAATAATAATAATAATAATAATAATAATAATAATAATAATAATAATAATATTTAAAATAGACTTACATTAATACCATGTTGTTATTCGTACAAATATACGCCTACTGGCAGCGGACGTCATCGAATGTCTAACCCAGAGCAAGATGAGGAGCTTATTTGATATTGTAAAGCCACCATCTGTAGTGGTTAGCGTGATTAGCTGCCACCCCCGGAGGTCCGAGTTCGATTCCCGGCTCTGCCACGAAATTTGCAAAGTGGTACGTGGGCTGGAACGGGGTCCACTCAGCCTCGGGAGGTCAACTGAGTAGAGGTGGGTTCGATTCCCACCTCAGCCATCCTGGAAGTGGTTTTCCGTGGTTTCCCACTTCTCCTCCAGGTAATGCCGTGATGGTACCTAACTTAAGGCCACGGCCGCTTCCTTCCCTCTTCCTGACCTGTCCCATCCAATCTTCCCATCCCTCCACAAGACCCCTGTTCAGCATAGCAGGTGAGGCCGCCTGGGTGAGGTACTGGTCATCCTCCCCAGTTGTATATTCCGACCCAGAGTCTGAAGCTCCAGGACACTGCCCTTGAGGCGGTAGAGGTGGGATCCCTCGCTGAGTCCGAGGGAAAAACCGACCCAGGAGGGGAAACAGATTAAGAAGAAGAAGAAGAAGAAGAAAGCCACCATAAAAAACACGAAAGTTTGTGACGGATAGTAATTTCTTTGGCTCCATGTGGACTGTCCGATGAAGACTTAAGCAACTAGCAATATTGGCAGGAGGGAAACTGTTCGGGAAATTTTTAAAGAGGATCATACGATGGAGGGATTCTTTCTGTATGAAATATTTTGCCCATCCCTGGCATAAGGTGGTGATCTCTGATGGTAAATTATTAGCGAACAACAATTCAGGGCCAGTCCATTTATATCGGCCTACAAATTCTTCCCACCTTGAACCCCTGAATGTCGCACTACAACAGCATTGTAGCTGCATTTCCGTCCGGTCTGGGGCTGGATTTCTGCTCGAAGTGGGGTGGGAGGTGTGAATTGAAGGTTACCTAGTCACCAATACACATCCACACTGGAACAAGTGACGTTACGCTGTGTGCGGGTGTTCTTTGACGTTGCTCCCTTTACATAAAAGAACGATTTTACCGCCGTCGACGCATCTTTACAGTTCAAAACGTATTTACGTGACATCAGGATAACGCTGAACTCTGGATGTCGAAGATCCTGGATCTGAATCCAAGAGAAAATTTGAGGCAGAAGTACAGACACTGGAGAAAAGACCCAGGAACCAACACTGCGCAAGGGAGCAGTTAAGGGAATTTTTTTGGAAGACGCACGGGAAAATGTTACAGATTCAAATGTCTTCATGGAAGAGTTTGTCAGTTCGGTTCCAAGAAAGAATGCTATTTTCCTGAACAGACCGTACTGGAAATTATATTAGTAATTTTGATTTTTGTTTACTAGTTGTTTTTACTTATTAACAGCTGCATAAAATATTTTTTTATTAATTTTTTCTTGGTCATATCATTTGTTTCTGCTCCGCACTTACTGCCCGTTATCGTGCAAGAGAAGAATGTTATATATTAAAATAACACTCGTTTAAGTTTTGTGCTCAATATTTTGGCTGTGCCAGTCTGTCTTAACATCAGCGTTTCTAAAACTGTGGTCCCAAAGTATTAGAGTAATATCTTCATATTAGACCGATATATCATGACGTCTCAGAGAAATGCAGCTACAAATATTCATCAACATCAATATTATGATTTCTTTTTTTACAATTTGTTTTACCTCGCACAAACACAGATAGGTCTTATGGCGACGATGGGATAGGAAAGGCCTAGGAGTTGGAAGGAAGCGGCCGTGGCCTAAATAAGGTACAGACCCAGCATTTGCCTGTTGTGAAAATGGGAAACCACGGAAAATTATCTTCAGGGCTGCCGACAGTGGGGTTTGACCCCACTATCCCCCGGATACAAGCTCACAGCTACGCGTCCCTCTTTTACAACGTACATATTACCTGCGACGGGTTGCAGACACAAGATTTCCAAATACACTAGTAGATGTATTTTTTTCTTATTTTCCCGAAACAGACAGGTAGCAGGTTTAGAAGACATGATCCTGAGAAAGATGCTGTACGAACGTACGCCGACAGATACCAAAATGCATGCTGATACTTCGTTTATTTTTGGTTTCTTTTTTTTTTAGGAAAACAGGGTGAGAACTCCACCTCAGGGCTGAACTGAAGGAATCCGAAATTTTTTTACGTACCTCTGTCAGTTTTCAAGATCAAATGTCTGCTTGTTTTATGGCTAATCACTTTTTGGCAGGTTTATTGTTAGTAAAAATCTAATACATGTTACCCATCCCTAAAATGAAGATATATTTTACCTTTTCTAGGTCATATTTAGCTAGCTTTCAGGGCTTATTTGCTTGCATATTTTGTACTTCCTTTAGGTCATCAATTTACGAACCCTATTTATCACCTACACCATGCCATTATGTTAACCATGTATTCTATTAGAACTGATCATATATGTGTACTAGCAAGATACCCGTGCTTCGCTACGGTATTATAATGAAATTTATAATTGAATGCTTAACGTTTTATATATAATCCGCCGGAATTCGTGATCTAACTCGTTTTCTGAGAGAATCCGCCAAAATTCTTGATCTGACTCGTTTTCTGAGAGATTACCGCAAAGTTCCTCCCGTTCTTCAATCTTTCTTTCCAGCAATCGATTTCGTACTTCCCGGGATAGGTCCAGGGATTCCACCCGGCCAGTTGGGTCCCTAAACCTTTGCCATCCTTTCCTATAAGCATTTTAATATGGATGAAATCCTTGAGGAGATTCGGCGTGGTGTGCCTCGGCGGTACTGAACTCGCGGACGGACTGCATTCGTAGTCATTACCTGGCCAGGACCCGTTTCTAGCGCGCTCCGCATATTTTGACGACGGTCCTGAACATTATTATTATTATTATTATTATTATTATTATTATTATTATTATTATTATTATTATTATTATTATTATTAGATATTCTGGACCCCACAGCAACATGCACGACCGCTACTTGGCGGTAGATTACATCTCCTGTCATTGTCATTTTTGACAATGTGACAAACACCATTGTCGCGCGTAGGCAAGTGTGCGGGATTTCTGGCGATACGAATGACATACTTCCGTGCATTATTGATCTGATTATAGAGGTGAACAGTTTCACGGTCAATCTCATTCCTATCGTTTATTTCAAATGTGTTTACATTTTTATTTATATGCCAGGAGAATCTACTGTAATCTAAGAACGTTCTCCGAAGGAAAACATGGCTGTTGAAAACGAACCCCAGGAAAGCTTAAAAATGGTCGGTTTATGATCAGAATAAGTACATCGAAAACCTACAGCCTGTTTCCAGTCATTCGACAGGGTCAGGAATGAAATGAATAAAGCCCCATCTAGCGGCGACAATAGGAATTACGCCGGCTGCCGAAGTACTCCTCTGGGGCAATGATCGATGAATGACAAATGAAATGAAATATTGAACAGTGTTGTTGGAATGAATGATGTCAGGGAAAACCGGAGTATCCGGAGAAAACCTGTCCCGCCTCCGTTTTGTCCAGCACGAATGTCACATGGAGTGACCGGGATTTGAACCACGGAACCCACAGTGAGAGCTGGCGCGCTGCCGCCTGATCAACGGAGGCTCCTTATAAGAACATTATGAACAGTAAAATCAATTGGTCTCAGCTAATTTTACACCCCACCGCCGTTAAGTTGATTCCCCCCCCCCAAAAAAAAAATTAAAAGAAGGCGTGTTTCTTTATGTTTAAAGGAGATTCCAAATACCAATGTTCACGTCTATTACCTTCAGTTTTGAGATATAAGTATCCCCATAAAAATAATTCACTTTTTTTCACTTCCTTCCACACTCCCCCCCCCCCCCAAGTGAATTATCCGGCAAAAAATACTTGTTTCTTTAATAGTAAAGGATCTTCTAAATATCAATTATCACGACTCTAACTTCTTCAGTTCAATCAATCAATCAATCAATCAATCAATCAATCAATCAATCAATTAATACTGATCTGCATTTAGGGCAGTCGCCCAGGTGGCAGATTCCCTATCTGTTGCTTTTCCAGCCTTTTCCGAAATGATTTCAAAGAAATTGGAAATTTATTGAACATCTCCCTTGGTAAGTTATTCCAATCCCTAACTCCCCTTCCTATAAATGAATATTTGCCCCAGTTTGTCCTCTTGAATTCCAACTTTATCTTCATATTGTGATCTTTCCTACTTTTATAAACGCCTTTCAAACTTATTCGTCAACTAATGTCATTCCACGCCATCTCTCCGCTGACAGCTTGGAACATACCACTTAGTCGAGCAGCTCTTCTTCTTTCTCTCAATTCTTCCCAACCCAAACATTGCAACATTTTTGTAACGCTACTCTTTTGTCGGAAATCACTCAGAACAAATCGAGCTGCTTTTCTTTGGATTTTTTCCAGTTCTTGAATCAGGTAATCCTGGTGAGCGTCCCATACACTGGAACCATACTCTAGTTGGGGTCTTACCAGAGACTGATATGCCCTCTCCTTTACATCCTTACTACAATGTGTCCTCGTGAAATAAATTCAACTCCTTTTCACTCCCGCCTCGCAAGATGCCCCCCCCCCCCCCACAAAAACGCGTTTTTCTTTGTTTTTAAAGGGAGCCAAATACCAATTTTTACGTCTGTAAAAACTTGAATTTTTATTAGATGTATGTATTCTCATACAATTAAGTCAATTAATTATTCAATTCTTCACCCCCCCCCCTTTCACTGGAGTTTTCGAGAATACGTCTGTCTTTACTTTTAAAGCAGATTCCAAATATCAAATTTCATGTCTGTAACGTCTTCATTTTTGAGATATCAGTTGCCTAATTAAAAGAATTCAACACCATTTTCAGTCAGTTTTACCGCCCACCCCTCCACACAAGTGGTAATTCCGAAAACTAAAAATACACGTTTCTTTATTTTTAATAGAGATAAAGAATACCATTTTTCACTTCTGTAACTTGTTAAGTTTTTTTTTAGATATACTGTAGAAATTCTCATTTTGAAATTTCACCCCTTTTTAGTACCGCTTAAGTGGAGTTTCCAAAAACAAATCACCTATGTTTCTTTACATTTACAGGATATTCCAAATACCCACTTTTTACGTCTGTAACATTTTACGTTTCTCAGATATTCTGTAGATATAGGCTTTCAAAAAATTCACCCCACTTTGTCACTCCTGTTTAACCGCCATTAATTGGATTTTCCAAAAGAAAAAAATACATGTTTCTTTATTTTGAAAGGAGATCCCATATACAAATTTTCAGTTCTGTAATATCTTCAGTTTTTGAAATATATGTATCCTCATTAAAGGCATTCAACCCATTATTCACCCTTTTACACCCCTCCTGTTGGGATTTACAGAAAAAAAAACGTGTTCCTTCATTTTTAAAGGAGATTCTAAATACCAATTTTTACATCTGTAAACTTTTGAAGTTTTAAGATACAGGCACACTCATTTTAGAAATTCTGCCCCCTTTTCACTCCCCATTATTTGGATTTTCCAAAAAAGAAAAAATACATATTTCTTTATTTTTAAAGTAGATCCCAAATACCTATTTTCAGGTATGTAATATCTTCAGGTTCTGAAAAATAAGTAACCTCATTAAAGGCATTCAACCCCTTTTTCACCCTTTTCCACCCTTCCTGTTGGGATTTTCCAAAACAAAAAAAAGAATACGTGTTTCTTTATTTTTAAAGGAGATTCTAAATACATATTTTTACACCTATAAACTTTAAAATTTTTTGAGATATAGATACACTCATTTTAAAAATTCATCCCCTGTTCACCCCCCATTAATTGGATTTTCCAAAAACAAAAAAAGTACGTGTTTCTTTATTTTTAAAGGAGATCCCAAACACCAATTTTCAGGTCTGTAATATCTTCAGTTTCTGAGAATTAAGTATCCTCATTCAAGGCATTCAACCCATTTTTCACCCCTTTTCACCCCTCCTACTGGAATTTTCCGAAAACAAAAAAAATACGTGTTTCTTTATTTTTAATGAAGATTCTAAATACGGATTGTTACATCTGTAAAGTTTAAAAGTTTTGAGATATAGATGCACTCATTTTAAAAATTCACCCCCCTTTTCACCCTCCCATTAATTGGATTTTCCAAAAACAAAAAAATACGTGTTTCTTTATTTTTAAAAGAGATCAAAAGTACCAATTTTCAGGTCTGTAATATCTTCAGTTTCTGAGATATAAGTACCGGTATTCTGATTGAAGGCATTCAACCCATTTTTCACCATTTTTCACCCCTCCTATTGTGATTTTCTGAAAACACAAAAATACGTGTTTCGTTATTTTTAAAGAAGATTCTAAATACCAATTTTTACATCTGTAAACGTTTAAAGTTTTGAGATATAGCTACATTCATTTTAAAATTTCACCACCCCTTTCAACCCCTTAGCGGCGCAATATCCAAAAATCCTCCCTTAGCGAGCACCTACATCTTAATATGAATCTATCCTCAAAATTTCATTTCTTTATGTCCAGTAGTTTTGGCTCGGCGATGATGAATCAGTCAGTCAGTCAGTCAGTCAGTCAGGATTAGAATTAAGGATACAAATTTGTATATACGGTGAAATCTGTCGAAGTATAATAGATTTTAACGTGTAACAAATTCAGAAGCTGACACTGTTGCGTAACGCAGGCATTAATAGTTAGGAGTGTGGACATGCTTCGGAGTATCCATTGCCCAAATGCAAGGTGGCACATGACACCACGAGGCGAACAGTTACAGTAGCGTTATGACGCGGCCGAGAAGCGGGAACAATTCGAACAAAACGTCATCACGTGTGAGCTTAGTGGAGAGAGTATTAGCTGGTTGTCTGGTGGATATTGAGAGGGAGAGACTCGTGAAGAAGACATGTGACCTACCAAGTTTATAAAAGGGCTTTCATACTTTGGATGTCCGACTCGTTTGCTGAATGGTCAGCGTACTGGCCTTCGGTTCAGAGGGTCCCGGGTTCGATTCCTGGCCGGGTCGGGGATTTTAACCTTCATTGGTTAATTCCATTGGCTCGGGGGCTGGGTGTTTGTGCTGTCCCCAACATCCCTGCAACTCTCACACCACACATAACACAATCCTCCACCACAGTAACACTCAGTTACCTTCACATGGCAGATGCCGCCCACCCTCATCGGAGGGTCTGCCTTACAAGGGCTGCACTCGGCTAGAAATAGTCACACAAAATTATTATTATTATACTTTGGATAGGTGTCTTATAACCTGATAATCTCCTGATCTGCTGACTTTTAACATCTGTGTATCTCAGATCTCGTATCTCAGACTTCTAACTGGTCCTCATTTGAAGGATGTTCTGGATCTATTCTGATCTCACATGGTCTGCCATAGCTTTGCCGTAATCGATGAAAATCGTATAACAAGAGTGGAGACGGTGCGTAGTACCGCTAATTCAGTCTATCTCAAATATAAGAAATGGGACGTGTGAAGCTATTTATCATAGTAAGGAATTTAATACGCCTAATTGTTTCAGGTAATACATATGGCTAGTTTCTTCAGTGTCAAACCAAGGATCGAGCTCGATAGCTGCTGTCGCTTAGGTGCGGCCAGTGTCCAGTATTCGGGAGATAGTGAGTTCGAACCCCACTGTCGGCAGCCCTGAAGATGGTTTTCCGTGGTTTGCCATTTTCACACCAGGCGAATGCTGGGGCTGTACCTTAATTAAGGCTACGGCCACTTCCTTCCCACGCCTAGTCCTTTCCTGTCCTATCGTCGCCATAAGAACAATCTGAGCCTCTGCGACGCAAAACAACTTGTAAGAAAATAGACAAACCAAGGATAGTTCGTCGGATGGCATTAGGTCATCAGCATTAAAGTAGGCTCAGTTTTAGGATACAGTAGTTTAGTAGAATTGAAAAGATTAGCAAGGCATAGTGTGGGTTGGAGAGCTGCATCAAACCAATCTATGGACATATTACTCCAGGAAAGAAAGAAAGAAATAAAGAAAGAAAGATACAAACAAACGAACGAACGATGGTTTAACCCGTATTTACATACATACCATACATCTTTAGAGACTCTGAGATAGAATGTAAAGTAAGCAGCAATCCCGTAATTATGATACTGTCTTATTCGTTGTAAACATGAGAAACCGTGGAAGCAATCCTTAGTTTTTTCGATAATGAGGTTCGAACCTATATTTTCCTCTCGCTCAGTGCCATGAAATAAATGGATTGTTAGTGTCGAGGGGATGCAGCAAGTCCTGGTGATTGATGTTTTGGAAGTACTACTTGTGGAATCAGTTGGCTTGCGCAGACTGATATGTACTAACATTCTTTGGATCAAGCAGGAAAGCAACGAGAAACTTTATCACTCCTCGTTTCTCCACTCCACCCTTTCAGGGACACCTGATGGTGGAACTGTTGTGAATTCAACCATCTTTCAGTCTAAGATTGTTAAGTTACGCTGCGTATATTTTATTTTCAAAAATATCCCTGAATCATTATTTAGAGAACCGCTTGGCGTTCTGTAAAATACTGTGAACTTCAAACTTTCTAAAGGAAAGTTTCATATATATTTGCCTAACAACGGTAATGTGGTCAGAGGAATATCATTTGAAAACGACTGAGATTTTAGTATGATTGTCAGGGACGCTGATCATTAGACCAACAATGCTACAGATATTTGCACGCAAATTGCCAATATCTAGGTAAGCTATCGCTGCTGCAATGGGTCGAAACGCAGGTAATTGTACGATTGTAAAAGCGTAAACAGCTTAAATGTTTTTATCTATGTAAGCTGTTAAATTCAAAGGGCCATTCTCTAGTAAAATTAAAGCCAGTGACACAAGGCGTTGAACACATATCTGTTTACTTTTGGCGTAGATCAACTTTCCTCAGTCTGAACGAAATGTTTGAGCCTATAGTTATGGACTTCCTTTGTAAGAAAGTCGACTTCCTAGTTAGAGAACGAGCAAAAAAGCATTTCCACGAACAGTGATCGAACCTAGATCATTGTAATCTACCTCTAAATCGTTACTTCCCTGCAGCTGATGTGCGCATGGTCCTCAAAGAAACATTACCGTTTTATCTGAATCCCTTTACACACGTACTGGAAGGGTCATATTTCCTAGCCACCTTAGTCAATCCAGCCTCTTTCTTTAAACCACCCCTCCTTTAGCTACGTAGATCACCCAAGAGTGGTGTTGATATACAATAGCAATATCTACGGTAACAGACTAGAAGAGGAAACACGAACCAGGGATTAAAACTAATCTAGTAGTAATTATTCAAGCTGTTGATTGGATGTCGTGCACCACTGGCTTGTTTGTGGAAATGCAAAAATAAAACACAGGTGTCAGTTAATAATAATGATATTGATATTATATACATTCTGTCGATAGCCTAATATGTCAAAATATTAAAAATATATTTCAGTATAAACAGGAATGTCATTATATAAAATGTATGAGATAATTTGATTGTGGCATTATAATTATGCATGGTTAAAATTGGTAGTTTGTCATTGTTCGTTTCAGTGTTGGCATAGTTCCATGCAATGCCGCTGAGTGTCCGGATGTTTAATACGGTCGTTTGACACGTTTCGACAGACATGGTAATGTAGGACACGCAACTCTGGCAAAATACTCTTACTTCAAGCACTTCATATCGTCATAATCTTGAGAGCTACCATTCGAGGGTCATAGTTGAATGATACGGTAACTGGATACAGCGATTTCCAAGCAGCACTTTGGGTGTAATTTTCCGCGAGGTTCCCACGCATGCAGCAAATAAATACTGGCATTGTCTTAGGTCAACTTTTCTCAACGTACATTCTAACCCTCTAGAACAGAGTGTCCATTTTAATGTATGTAGTATTTTGTAACCCTTCCCAATGCGTCCCTAGTCTGGCAATAATGCGTCACCTCGTAATCTTCAGGCTTTCGGGCTAGCCTGCTTTCGCTTGGTAGGCTAAAGCCCGTCAGGGATATAGTGTCAAGGGGTTTGGTTTATAATGCGTCATATCAGGTGTAACTGTTGTCCGACTCGTCGGCTGAATGGTCAGCGTACTGGCCTTCAGTTCAGAGGATCCCGGGTTCGATTCCCGGCCGGGTCGGGGATTTTAACCTTCATTGGTTAATTCCAATGGCCCGGGGGCTGGGTGTTTGTGCTGTCCCCAACATCCCTGCAACTCACACACCACATATAACACTATCCTCCACCACAATAACACGCAGTTACCTACGCATGGCAGATGCCGCCCACCCTCATCGGAGGGTCTGCCTTACAAGGGCTGCACTCGGCTAGAAATAGACACACGAAATTAAATTAAAAAGGTGTAACTCTCTAAAAAGTCTTGTACGTATTTGCGGACTTCTCTGCTCATGCCTTTTGTAATATATTGGATTTTATAATAACTTGTATAATGTGTAAGAATGAATAAAGAAAGGCTTGCAAGCCCCACAGAGCATGCACTAGGGGAGGAGATTCCAATATTACTGATTGTACAGACTGGTCCACAGACCCTTAAAATTTAGTTTTATGAAACCTGCAGTTTAAAAAGAATTTAAAATATTGCTCCATGTTCCTGTAAAGCGTTAGTACAACTATATGCTTGAGTATAAGATCGATAGAACGGACGGAATCATTAGAGCTAATGGCAGTTCAATGATATACACTATAATGAATGCGTGGAGTAATCACAGCTGCAAATAACACTTAATATAGAACAGGGGGCGCACATTAACCCTATCAACAGTTACCATATAAACTGCGAACTTCCTACAGACTGCTAGGCCTCATCCTAGTTGAAGTTAAATCACGTACTTCTGTGATTAAGAAACCTGACCATGCAGAATCAGGTTCGAATGCCAGGCGGTAGACTCCTTTTATTACCGAGGTCGATAGCTGCAGTCGCTTAAGTGCGGCCAGTATCCAGTATTCGGGAGATAGTAGGTTCGAACCCCACTGTCGGCAACCCTGAAAATGGTTTTCCGTGGTTTCCCATTTTTACACCAGGCAAATGCTGGGGCTGTACCTTAATTAAGGCCACGGCCGCTTCCTTCCCACTCCTAGCCCTATCCTGTCCCCTCGTCGCCATAAGACCTATCTGTGTCGGTGCGACGTAAAGCAACTAGCAAAAAAAATATTTTATTGTCCATCACTGGATACGTGCTATGGAAAATACCTACCCATTTCCGAAGAATGGATTTTTAATGTCTTGAAAAGGTTCGTTTGTAAGGGATTTTACGTATTGTTATACTTGTGAAATTGCAATCTACCCGAAAGAGTAATATTAATAAGAATGTTGCAATGCTATCCGTTTTGTGTAATATCCATTAAGAAAATATTCCCCATACATCGACGTCAGACCGTGAAGCTTCTGAGATAATTGCATATGGTGCGGATGAAATTTGTTGTTGTTAATACTGGCAGGACGGGCGACCGACTGATGTTGGTATGTTGTACAAATGCCTTTTTATAGGATTAATGTGCGCTTCCTGTTCTATCATGTGTTATTTGCAGCTGTGATCATTTCATGCATTCTTTACAGTGTTGATCATTCAATTACCATTAGCTGTAATGATTCCATCCGAACTATAGATCTTATACCCAAACGTATCGTTTTACTAACTCTTTATAGGAACAGGGAGCAATAATTTACATTTCGATCCGTGTCTAACATAATCCCTTTATTATGATCAAGCATTATGGCCCAGTTAAATACAGACGTCGTTCAAGCCTCCGGGCTATATTGGCTGTCAGTTTTCTTCTCCCAGGGAATTGCTTTTGATACAAGCGTAGCAAATGTAATGACGTCCATCGTGTAAGTAAACAACATATCGGCGCATTCATCACAAGATTACATAGCTAGTGTAGATAAATAAATCAAATAAGTTCGCTCTCACTACTCGAGTTTTTCACTCTTTTTAAATAGTTGAAGAGTTCAGGCACCATAAGTGCTTGACATAGCACTGTTTTACAGTCTTTAATGGGGCACTCTGCCACTTATAGGTACAATGATGCTGCAGATGGCTCCAAATACGTTTGCTTAGAGTAGGATTCGAAACTTGATTCGATTTTCAAATTTCAAAGACCTTACCGAATCATCCACAGTGACGACACACTTCTAGCTCACAGGAAACACGCTACTTATGCATGCCTTTTTCACCTCAGTATTTAATTTTCATTTCATACCCCTAATTTATGTTTTACTGTGTTCATGTAAATTCTATGACAACAGATCCCTTTGCACAACCTACTAACGTGATCGAACAGCAGTACTTGCATTACACTTAATATACAGCATGTTTGTGGAATGGCTTTCTCATCTCGGCGTGAGCATTGAATATAGTCTTTCATCCTGTGAAAGATTGGCTCATGTTACGTTGCTGACATACAGGTTGTAAGCAAAGCAATATCGACCGTAAGTGGGCCTGCTAGCAATGTTAGAAGGGGTGCGTATCTTCATGAACAAGGGGCTACTGGATAACCCTGTATGAGGAAATAAAACTTGCTTCGTACATCTTTGATGTCAGGGTAAAGGAGTATAATTTAAAATAGCCTGTTTTGAGATTCAGAGCTGCAAATGTTTTAGGCGTTGTACTATATCAGAGAAACATACAATTTTATATCGTTACATTAAAAATTTACAAGATAAGTTCTTTACCATTTGTATGTCATTAATACTTTATTTTTGTACACAAATTTCTGATATACATGAGATATGTAACATAATCCTTGGCTGAATTGTGAACGTCCTGGCCGTTGGTGAGAGCGCCCCAGGTTGGGTTTCTGGCCAAACCTGAAATTTGAACTGTGTATGGTTAATACCTGCTGCTCATAGGGGACTGGATGATCGTGTTTTTCCCAATATATTCCTCTTCATATTCACACAACACATCACACTACCAACCACCACAGGAACACGCACTAGTGAATACATTCTTCCATATGGGGTTGGCGTTAGGAAGGATGTTGTATATATTGAGTGCAAAGCCCGGAGAGTGGTTTGGACCTCAAAATCTCCGCCACTCAGCCACCATAGGTGTCCCAGGCTTTGCTGAAGCGGCGTGCTTGGGATATGGCGAGTGAGGGACTTTCCCGTTTCCCTCACTGAGCCAGAAGTTGCTGTTGCATATCAGTCTTCCAAGCCCACAGAAATTCCTACACCAACTGACCCTATGAGCAACATTTTAACACCATTCATAACAGGGACTGGCTACATAAAGAATGATATTACTTGCATCAATAATGCCTCGATCACCTTCATGTTGTCAAGGCCAAGGATGAGACTGAGACAGGTGAACCAAAGTAACAAATTTGTCCTAGCCCACACGAGAAGACATAGTGCAGTGTAAACACTGGGTCGTGCCAGCGAGGGCATTTAGAAAGGACATCTGGCCGTAAATCCTGTCAGGCAGCGTTCACACCCGCGACCTTACCAGGCTGGGAAAAGCCTTAGTAGAAGAAGAAGAAGAAGAAGAAGAAGAAGAAGAAGAAGAAGAAGAAGAAGAAGAAGAAGATGATGATGAAGACGAATTATTTTGATGATGATATGGTGCATTAAAAATTATTTGTTCTGTTTCTACCATGTCTGTCTGTTAGGTCATCAGCCCAGAGGCTGTTTGGATCCTCAAATAGCACCACCAAAGGTTATGCGGTTATATGGAAACCCCAGAAACCAAGGGCAGCAACAAAATGAGGCGTACTAGGCAATATGAGGAGTGAGGTAGTTTGCCATTGCTTTTTACCATAGCACTTATATTAAATTCTACACTCATTTCTTATTTTTTAAAATTCCGAAGTAGTTGCGCATAAAACAGGAAGTTATTCAGATATTTTAAAGATGTTGTAATTAAATGGATGAACCTTAATACGCGCACACTGGTTCACTAAATCTTTCTTAAGAGTCCAACTGAAAATATCATTCATACTAGAAATAAGAGAATTCGCCAACGAAACAGTTCTAATTAAAATAATCAACTTCTGCACTATCGATGAAAACTGGATCTTTGGTAGGAGAATTTTCTGTCTTCAGGGAATGGTAGAAATCATGGAAAACAGACAATCAAGAAAGTAAGTCCAGTAAGTCATTCTTCTGCTTGGGAGTCAGCACTATACTATTGTAATATCGTGGAGGTTGCAGTTTAAGGTCAGGATTTCCTCGACTTACGAAGCTTAACAACTTTAAGTTTTCTCATTCATCGGGAGTGATTTTAAACATCACCTTGTCCGGGTTTTCTTTGCTGTATCGCAACAACTTTGCATTGTGCCAGCGAAATGCTTTACCCCTTCTTTGTTAATTTTTCTCAAGACAACACCTTATTTTTAACAGTATACAGAAGTTACACAGAACTAAATTATTTTTGTGCTGTCGAACCAACTGAAACAAATTACATGGATTTGAAATTTGTGCCGTTAATATTGTTTTCGCTTTGTCTATAAGACCACGGTGAACATGGCATTCAAATTTCTGTGGCCACTAACCGTAACTTACGATCATTATGTTACAACTGTATGATTACGTGCATTCCAACAAGGAACATTACAGATAATGTTATTGAGAGTTCCTCTTTTGCCCTTCACACTTATCTGAATATAAGTAACAAATTGAGGCAGGGATGTAATTTTTTTTGTCAAAGTCTGTAGCTTCGTGATATTATTTCCTACTACCTACCGGGCGAGTTGGGTCCAAACCCTACTGTCGGCAGCCCTGAAGGAGGTTTTCCGTAGTTTACAATTTTCACACCAGGCGAATGCTAGGGCTGTACCTTAATTAAGGCCACGCTCGCTTCCTTCCCACTCCTAGGCCTTTCCTCTCCCATCGTCGCAATATGACCTATCTGTGTCGGTGCGACGTAAAGCAGTCTGTAAAATATATTTCCTACCTCCTTCTCCATCAAACAAGTCAAGTTCCACATTACATCATTCTTGCTGCAATTATGAACAATGAAGTTGTATGTCCACAGTTGCCTCTGTAAAATGCCACAAAAGATTTCAGTAAGTGTGTTGGGAGACATTACAGTAAATTACAGGTAAATACATGTAATTATTTCTGTTATTTATTCTAAATTCTTTATCATTGTTTATAGATGAGTTTACCTTTTCAGCTTCCATTTGATGTTCATGTAACTAAATTCTACTTGAGTTTCTTCTTGGGCATTGTTCTCTATTTTTAAAGCCATCTGAAGAGTATGAAGCTAATCCTCTGAAAGTCATGGCTTAGAAGACTCACCATGTTAAGAATTCTCACATTTATAAGTACGGTAGTTCACGTTGACGAATCTGTGGGGAAGGCGTAGCAGAACGTACTTAGCAGGATATAGTGAATATTATTGTCTTGCTAATACTACATTAGAAGAGCATTGTTAACACACAGGTGAATTTGAAATATTTCAACCACATTCATCAATCAGCACAAGTCCACTTATTCTGTTCTGAACATACAATATAATAACGGTCAAAATATTATATGTGATATATACTCATTTGCATAAACATGAAATCAAATCAGCAACCTTAGAACTATAAAGAGTTTACTTAGACTGTTTTTCTCAAAGATGAGAAAGCCTCCCATGCAAGTCGTGGAGTACTTACCTCATTTTGACCAAAAACTTTGTCTTATACTCATTTCCTCTACATCAAAAATACAGATTACCACCTCTTAAACATATAGCCATAATTTTTATTAATAATTGACAATGGCATTTCATACATGTACATGAACAGGCTAGAAATGTGAATAAAAGTTCATAAGAAGCTTTAGAGCTTGTCCTCTGTTTGTATCCTCTAAGAGGACTTAAGTTTATACATTGTGCATATATCGTTGTTGCGCCTGTGAAAAGCGCTACGTGATAATATTGTGGGAGAAATACCGACCTGCAGCACACAGTCATATAAAAGAGCGAGAATTGAAATTAGTCGCACAATACTGAACCGTACATGACAGAACCGAACCGTCCAATGTTCTAAGCTGGAATATAAAACTGTTAGGCTCTTTAATCTGACCAAAACTAACTTTGAGTAAAGAAGTTTATAAATTACCGGAAAGAGAAGGCATACGGTAACAGTATTACACCTAAAAAGGGAATAAGTTGTTCTTCTTATTTATTTATTTATTTATTTATTTATTTATTTATTTATTTATTTATTTATTTATTCAAAGTTATTTTCATAAGACTGAAGAGCCTAAAACTTGTAAATTAACTGAGTCGAAGCAGAAAAGAGATGGCTTCAGATATTACGGAAAAAATCTAAAATACAGTCGAACCTCCATTACCCGAATTTTTAGTATCTTGAAGTAACTTAAATTTACGGATCGTTTGTCCTATTCTTCACGTGTTTTTATTATTATTATTATTATTTATTATTATTATTTATTATTATTATCATTTTTTTTATTATTACTCGAAATTCGGTTACACGAATTTCCCGATTTCTCGAAGCAAACATTTTCTCCCTTGAAACAAAAAATACTCTAACTCGAATTTTGTCCATCATTAACTGTGCAATACGGCATTTATGATTAGTGAGGAACAGTTAACAAATAAAGAAAGCGTTACAGTGATGTTGGGAGCTAATATGACGGGAACTGAAAATCTAAAACTTCTATTGATCGGAAAATCGGCGAACCATCGCTGTTTCTTGGGTGTGAATTAATTACCGGTCACGTACGAAAGCAACCCACGAAGTCGCGGATGACAAGCTCCATTTATGAATCTCGGCTGAATGGTATTGATGAGAAGTTTCAACGTGAAGGGAGGAAAGGTTAACAGTAACAAATAGAAGGGACTAAGGGATTTTTCCAAAGGTGTTAACGGAGGTATGTTTCTTGTTTCGCTACTGTATGTACTGTACCCTGTCTTCAAAAAAAAAAATGTGGCTATCATAAGGGTTATAATTAAAGTGGTGCCGTAAAATAGTTCGTAAGTTTTAAAATACCGGTACTGTTAAAAATAATGTATTCAATATAAGCCCCCAGATACATACGATTCAATTATGTGCTATATACATGCTCAAAAACGGTGTTCTCTACATCTCAAAATTTCGATAACTCGAAATAAAATTTATCTCCCGATGTGAATCGAGAAATCGAGGTTCTCATTGTATTTCACATAGACGTTTTGTCGTCCCAACGACGTTATATATTACTTTCGATAAATAAGCAGATCTTGAAGTGTTGTTACGAACATATACGAAATGTGACCGTCCACATATTTTAATTAACTTTGACGCTTACCGTCTACGCACAAGGTTACGGGTATGGAATTAATTATGCATTTCCAATACAGACGAAGATTGATGAACGTTTAGTGTTTTGAAATTCTCCTAGCAAGGAAGGATCATTCATATGTGTGGACAATTGGTGTGTGGCCTGAAATGTGGACTCTGCTGTAAGAACACGTGTGTGTGGTTTATCAGCGTCTAATTCATTTACGATCGATGTGAGTGTGACGCAACGGTGAAACTTCCTGGACAGGAAGGCCGAGAGATCGATAACACTCACGGGTTATTTCATTGTGGTTCTCCACTTTCAATCCAATTTCCTACAGCTTAATACTCTCTAACGAGTAGAGTGACGCTCAAATTTACTACCTGTTCCTCGCTTACAGTGTAACATTTTCTTGGGCAGGATAGCTTATAACACTGATCTACGTGGGGTAGATATCCGACATGCTACTTACTGTTTCCAGTGCAGTTTTATTTCATGCTGATTTCAAATCTGGAAACAGTTTTGCTCTATCACGTCATATTTTGAAGACGCTGAAAAAATTTGTTTTCCATGCAACAGCGTTCATCGAGAATTGTTTTCATAGTTTTCTTCGGTTTTTCATACAAAATCGATTATTTTTAATTTGCTTCTTTCTTATTGTCAGTGACAGTGAACATTACGGGGTCCAGAGGATGTATAAATTCACCAGATCTGTTTTTTTACGTGTGCGGCTTTGTAACAAACAAACTAATCCAATATATGCCATGTGGCGCATTTACAATAATCTTAGCTAAAGCCATGTTCATTAGTACTCCATGTAGCAATCAACGCTTTAGTGAAACTTCTGTCGACCGGGCGAGTTGGCCGTGCGGTTAGGAGCGCGCAGCTGTGAGCTCGCATCCGGGAGATAGTGGGTTCGAACTCCACTGTCGGCAGCCCTCAAGATGGTTTTCCGTGGTTTCCCATTTTCACACCAAGCAAATGCTGGGACTGTACCTTAAGTAAGGCCACGGCCACTTCCTTCCCATTGCTAGGCCTTTCCTGTCCCATCGTCGCCGTAAGACCTATCTGTGTCGGTGCGACGTAAAGCAAATAGCAAAAAAAACCTCTGTCTGCTTTTTGGTTTCCTTGATACAATGTTATACATATGTAAATGGTTGATGCCGTATATATCAAAAACAGTGGGTGATAGAGACAAATAGTTGGCGTATTTTGATTCAACATGTTTCAGTTGTTTTCTTCTTCTTTTCATGGGCCTCTAAATATTAGTTCCTAATTAGCGTGGACCTCTAAGATCTTTTGCTACCATGTTTTTCCTTCATTCTCCCCTAGATATACCTGCTCCCTTCACAAAGCTGCAGGTTGTTCTTATTGGGTCTTCTTGGATTTTTTCTCTCTCTTCACCTGGTAGTCGTAGAGTGGAGAGTCTGATTCTACCCAGCGCCTCACATTCGAAAGTATGTGTTCAGCTGATTCCTCTGCTTCATTGCATTTCCTACATATATTGTATCTTATTACTCCAATTCTATGTAGGTGTTTTTTTTTCAAGTGGCAGTGTCCTGTCAACAGTCCTGCTACCCATCTCATATTTCTTCTGCTGAGTTTCAATAGTCCCTTAGTATGCTTCTTATTTGGTCCTTTCATCAGTTCCTTTGCAAGCCTGCATCCTGGAGTATTTTTCCAGTTCTCCATTTGTTTATTTTTTATCCATTTTCCTATATAGTGCCGGACTTGTACATAGGATATCCCGCGTATAGGTTCTGGGCCTACAAAACGTGCTTCTGCTCCTTTCCTGGCCAGTTTATCTGTCTTTTCATTTCCTTCTATACCTACATGTCCTGGTACCCATATTATTTTGACAATGTTGTACTTTTAGAACTTCATTAGAAGTTAATGGAAATACCAGACAATTCTGGATATTATACGGACTGCTTCTAGTGCCTTAATGGCCGCTTGTCTGTCCATAAAAATGAAAATGTTTTTATTCCTATAGTTCATTTCCATATTTCCTTCAAGACATGTTTTGATAGCTATCACTTCAGCTTTAAAGACTGTAGTGTGTCTGCCCAGGCTCATCTGGATTGATCTCTCAGGTCTTCCCCCGTTGATCCCTCCTCCTGTGCCATCCCCAGTCTTTGAGCCATCAGTCTACCACAATATATATTCTTTTCCAGTATTCCATTTGTTGATATCCCAGTCTTCTTTTTTTATTATCTGGGTCTCAAACGGTTAATCGAAGTTGTACTTTGGTATCATATGATCAGAAGGCATGTGTGGAACTTCCTCTGTTAATACTCTGTTAATTTTACAGTGTCCTAGATTGGGTATTTGTGCATTCCAGCACTCTGATTGTGCCAGTCTATAAGAACACATTCTAGCCAGTCCTTTTATGAAATTGCATAGTGATGGGAGGTCTAGTAAAGTATTCAAGGCTTCTGTCGGCGTAGTTCTCGCAGCCCCAGTTATGGCTATGCATGCCATTCTCTGTAGGCTATCCAATCTACTACTGACTTTTCCTTGGCTTACTTTCTGCCACCAGGTGATTGCAGCATAGGCCATCAATGGACTAATTACCATTGTATATATCCACATTACCATCAATGGACTTATTCAGTTGCCTTAGAATGCGTGTTGGATACCAAGATGTCAGCCGAAATTTATTTTTGTTGATCGGTGTAATCGAGACTACGATCTCCTGCCCAAGTTAATGATGATTTTATATTAAGTGGTAACCAAGTGTGTTTGATGCTACTTCTTCATGGGCGCGATACCTGTACCCTATCTCTTCACATTGACGGGAACGAAACATAGCATCCACTTTTTTCTGTAACATTATGGCAGCTGCTAAGTACGTGCGGTTCTGAGTGATGGCATTCATTACTCTACTACAACTGTATGTCGAGGAGTTTGAGACATGGTGAAGTGGGAAAGAGAGATGGAGGAGGGGGGACAGAGGACAGGTTTCCACTGAAATACCTATTCCCTCAAGTCAGATAATGCCAAAGTTAAATTAATTTGAATTTAGTAAGCACTGAGTGCAAATGATTCGATTTATAGTTGGGACTGAGATTTAAACTGTGTATCATCCCGGTCTAGAAAGCCAAGGATAGCGGCCGAGAGAATTCGTCGTGCTGACCACACGACACCTCATAATATGCAGGCATTTTGGCTGAGCAGTAGTCGCTGGGTAGACTACAGCCCTTCGGGACTGTTGTACCATGGGGGTTGATTTGGTTTTTACGGTTAAATCCTAGGCTCGACGACAGAGTGATTGTGTTTGTCCCAACGCATTCCTGTTCATTGTCCGACTCGTTGGCTGAACGGTCAGCGTACTGGCCTTCGGTTCAGAGGGTCCCGGGTTCGATTCCCGGCCGGGTCGGGGATTTTAACCTTAATTGGTTAATTCCAATGGCACGGGGTCTGGGTGTATGTGTTGTCTTCATCACCATTCCATCCTCATCACGACGCGCAGGTCACCTACGGGTGTCAAATAGAAAGACCTGCACCTGGCGAACCGAACCCGTCCTGGGATATCCCGGCACTGAATGCCATACGACATTTCATTTCCTGTTCATTTTCACACAGCACACCACACTACCAACCACCATAGAAACACGCAATAGTAAATATATCCCTCCACATGCGGTGGGCGTCGAGAAGAGCATCCGGCCGTAAAATCGGGCCAGATCCACATGTGCGACCACTGTTTACTTGGAAGTCTGATAACATCCTTGAGAATTAACACCGGGTACCTTTGTTTGTCAATCGAGAATATTTTTCTCGCTTTAATTAATAATGGGCATACTATACTTGTGAAAACAAATTCATAGTCATTAAGAAATTCGTTACAGTAACTACTAATCTTCAAAATACGAGGACGCATTTAATGAGCTAGAACAGCCCCCCGCGGAAGTACTGTTCTAGCCGCACAACATATCCCCGTGAGTGAGGTTTGACTGGCCTGTTTGTGTGCATGTGCGTATTGGAGTCTCCGTGAAATTAATAAAAAACTAGTGTTAATACATATATTGTTCATTTCTTCAAAAACTCCCTTAATGTTGTGTCACCACAGGATACAGGGTGAGGTAGGGAATATTTTCGCTTAAGTCAGGAACGCACCACACAAGTGGTTAGGTTGTGTTTACGTTGAATCTCAAGCTGTATTGAGACCAAGAGTACTGGATCTGGATTGTGTTAATGGCGTTACTCAAACGGTCAGTCGTAGTATAACAACAATTGATGGCTCAGTGTGGAAAACAATGGTAAGGTACTTAGCTCCTCACCTTGCCTCGAACGCCTCACTTTAGCACTGCCATCGTTTTCCACAGTTTCCCTCTAACACCGTAACTTCTAGTGATGAAGTTTGAGGATCTCAATTGCCTCCGGATCATTTTATTTAACAGATAAATATCGAACTAGGAAGGGAGGTTATCTGACTCCATATAGAATACTGGCAGTAGTATATCAAAGGCTCGATTGAAATCTATGAGGCACGTTCGGAAAATAAAAATCTGTAATGCGTGCTGTGGCTATTATGGCTTTTACTTTGATCCTTTTGCTTTTCCCACGGATTCATTCGAAAGTGTTAAGCCGAGTCAATTTCGGCTAATACGGCTAGAAAGAGGCTACGCAGGTAATGAATCCCATCATATGCAAGGTGAGATTTATCATACAGCCTTTTAAATCGCAACGATTGAGCGTCCGGCGCTATTTATTAAAAATATTGGTGTTTTGGAGAAAATTATGAATAGACAAAGTTGTGCCAATAATTCTTTGGATGTAGGACCGATATTCTTGACGAAAACATGAGCAGTAGGTGTTTATCTTCTGCCCATCGATATTCATCTCTCTCTTTACCTGTGAAACACCTCGGCTGACAACTCGACAACTCTACGGCGAGTTTTGTCATCTAAATATTATGTGAAAGTGTATTGGCTTTTAATGCATTACTTTTCGGTCACGCCTCGTAGCTGGATGGATATTTGAAGGTTTGATCATTCATAACCCTCTTATCTGTGCGTGTCGCCATGTAAAAGAACCGCGGGATGTACATTAGGCGTCCTCTTCGGAAAAGTACTCTACACGGCCGAGCTGACTGAATTAGCTGAGCGCTGACCTACTGAGCCCAAATCGGCCGGTCGGTCCCGGCTCTACCGGATGGTATTTGAAGGTGCTCAAATACGCCAGTCCCGTGTCAGCAGATTTACCAACACGAAAATGAACTACGGGATTTAATTTTGGCACTTGTTCGTCTCTGAAAACTGTAAAATTAGTGAGATGTAATACCAAAAATATACCTTTTAAACGCCTGTACTGTATTTAGTGCTTTGTGTTTCCCCACTGGAAGTGATGATCTCATTCATAAATATAAGGTAGCTGACCCTGAAAGTTAAAAATTAGTAATGGTATTGACACGCAAACCGCAGTAGCGCGTTAACTCAAGGGGTTTACGGTCACCAACTGAGACTCTCCGACAGTACTTCCCTGCATTATTAAAACTTGCTACACACAATTCAACATGTACAGTATACATATTTACAACATTCTCTCACTTCCTTAAGCATAAGATAATTCAGGAAATTGAATTTATATGGGTCCATTATGAGCTCAGAACGGAACTTGCTTGTGCTTCTCTGCCGCTGGAATACGATTTCTCAGCTGGAAGGCAGGCAGATCAATGTTCTAGTCCCCACGGTATCTGACATGTGGTTTACTGTTTCCAGTGCAGTTTTATTTCATGGTCATTTCAAATCTGAAAACAGTTTTGCTCTATCACGTCATATTTTGAATAATTGCAAAGTTTATGGGAAGATGTTCCTGAAAATTTAACTATTTAACTGAAAGCACTTATAGAGAATAATTCGTGATCTCTAATATTGTATTCATTGGCAGTATAGGGAACAAACTGTGAAGCAATAACGAGGAAGTATTTCAACAGCACCCATAGTGAACCCGTGCGGAGTTAGTACAAGTTCGATTTACGCGTGTGAGAAGGTGCGAATGCCATGCCTGCCATATCAGTGCGTTCGAATTTGAGCGAGGAGGAGAGCTGGAGCAAATAAAGGTCACCAGGTGTTTGATATACTATAGTTGTAGTAAAAAGACGAGTTAGCTGGGAAGCGGCTGTGCGAAACGAACGATAAACTTGTGCATTCGCACCGAGCATTACCTCTGTCTCCTCCCTTCCCTACTCTGATGCACGGCTACAGGCAGCGGCAGCAAATAGGGCAAGATCCTCAATTTGAATCACGTGCTCGGAAGTAACAAAGTAACCTCATTTTCCCGAAAAGAAAATTTTTCTCCAATCCGATTTCACCATTGTTCATAACATAGTACGAAGGGCATCGCCGATTTCTTGTCGGTATAGTTCTGATACAGCCTATGTACTCTCAAGATCAATTATAACGAATGTGATATGAAAATGTTCATCAATTGTATAGGTAGGTATGCCACAGATATGGTCAATATTGTTGTGATTTGTTATTGACAGTACCTAGGTATTGTTGATGAATGACGGCCGACATGTTGAGCATGTGTTATAAAGAGCATCGCCTTTGCTGAACCTCAGCCTGGATTGTTATGCTAATTATTGCTTGTGTATCGTATCTGTTGGTGATTTTGTGTACCTTATTTTACCTGTCCCGGGCTCGATAGAGTGTGAATATAAAATTTTACTTCACAAATATCTCATTGGATGGAAATCAACGGATGAGGAACTTCGGAAGGTCAGACCCTGGCGTCGAAGTCCCATCCTCCCTACTTTTAACTGGCACAACGGCTACGCTCAAGAGCATGCTGGTCAATGGGTCTGTCCGTTAAATAAAGTGGGCGCTTAATCGAAATATATTGAGAGTAGGGTGCTATATTCAGAGTAATACGCTAATTTACCAAACGATAAGAATGGATCGTTCCCATTTCAAAAACATTTTTAATTACTGAGGGAGTCACAAGAAAATATTTACACACACGATAAATGTCATATTATTGCCTGCGTGCCAATTTTAAACACTGAAATTTATCATATGTGTAATGCGGCTAAATGTCTTTTATCAGTCGTGGTCACTTCTGAATCTCATTCTGGCATTCCAAAATTAACTCGTTAACACTGCACGTATACACTATAATTATTAATCAGTAGGGATAATAATACCCGTGGTTATCCACTATATTATTACATAACAACACAAATATTATATGAAAGGGATGGCATTCTCGTGAGAAAACAGTAAATTTTTGCATATCGTTGTATTCTGACGTTTATGAAAGGACAGTCCCGCATACTTATCCAATCATGAAAGTCATGTCGTCGCTTGTCGCTAATAGTCTATATTTTCACATTAATTACTCATCACATTATCGAATATACGCATTTCTCCGGGGTAAAATGTATTTTAATATTTACAAAGCGGACACACGTCGTAGGTTATCCTGTAACTCCACAGACATCAATATACAGTACACTAATACATTACATAAAGTATAAGCACGTATAAAACTGAAGCATTAACTAGCAAACACATAAATACAATATATAATCCACACACACATTAATGCTTTCTGAGAGTTTGTGATCCCTTTCAGGTCTCCTGGGGTCGATCCCAGGACGTCGATACCAATCGGGTATCGAACCACGCTAGCTTGACTTCGATGTGCTGTCTGAAAATCCCTACTACGGTTTTATTCAAATATATAAATTGGAGGAGTTTACATCACCTATCGGATCATGAAAACGTACAGCATTCGTGACAACAAATTATCGACACGTGAACATTTAGTACAGTGTGAAATGGGTAACGTTTTAGGCAGTTGGTGCATGCGGTCGACAGATATTTAACAGGACCAGCAGCCGAGAGTCGGGCACTCACCCCTCTTGCCATTACTTCAGCAGTCATAAATCTATCACTTCGAAGGCAACCTGGGCTACAAACCCAGCTGAGCGGACACATGCAATCTCACCGGGACATAAACAACTTAGTTCTTAATTGAATTATTTCGTGTCCGCCGGGCATATGACCATTTATGGATATTCTTCAAATACACCTCATCAAATTATCTCAACCCTATTCGGTATTGGTTCACCTCATTATTATTATTATTATTATTATTATTATTATTATTATTATTATTATTATTATTATTATTATTATTATTATTATTAATGCTATTTGCTTTACGTCCCACTAACTACTCTTTTACAGTTTTCGGAGACGCCGAGGTGCCGGAATTTAGTCCCGCAGGAGTTCTTTTACGTGCCAGTAAATCTACCGACACGAGGCTGGCGTATTTGAGCAACTTCAAATACCACCGGACTGAGCCAGGATCGAACCTGCCACGTTGGGGTCAGAAGGCCAGCGCCTCAACCGTCTGAGCCACTCTGCCCGGCTATTATTATTATTATTATTATTATTATTATTAATAATAATAATAATAATAATATTATCATCAAATCTGTCACCTCGCACATTTCCACATATACGGTTTCACCCTTCATTTTCACACCCGTGTACCTAGTCTCCACGTTATTCACAAATTGAGATGATCCTAATCGACAGGGATTTAATTTAGCATATCACTCACTCGCGTAGCTATCTAAGGTCATGGTTCGCGCCTCGAGTCAGCTTTCCTTTCTCCTGTCGTCAGCATCCTTAAGACTAAAAAGGAAAGTAATTGTATTCATGCATTAAAGTTGTGAAGCGTCTGAATAATATATAAATTTGAAAATTGAGAAGCTCCATATCAGCTGATTGAAATTAAAATGGATTATGAAGTCCGCTGAATTATCTAAATCCACCCTTACGAATTATTTACTCAAACATAACAAACTATAGGTCCTTATATACTACTTCATGCAAAAGCCACGGAATACATTTGTGATTAACCAATAATCACAGAAGACAAAAATTAAAATTAATAAAGAAAATTTACCCCGTCGAAATACGCATAATGCGTCACCTACACTTTATAATGAACATCACCGGGCGAGTTGGCCGTGCGCGTAGAGGCGCTCGGCTGTGAGCTTACATCCGGGAGATAGTAGGTTCGAATCCCACTATCGGCAGCCCTGAAAATGGTTTTCCGTGGTTTCCCATTTTCACACCAGGCAAATGCTGAGGCTGTACCTTAATTAAGGCCACAGCCGCTTCCTTCCAACTCCCAAGCCTTTCCTATCCCATCGTCGCCATAAGACCTATCTGTGTCGGTGCGACGTAAAGCCCCTAGCAAAAAAAATTATAATGAACATCAAACTGCATGCTGATAGATTCTATTTACAAAGTTAAGTTTACATGTTAATGCGACACGGCTGAGTATCATGCTAAGAATATCATGGAATTTACTTATTTGCTGTGTGTAGCCTGCTTTCATCTGAGGATACCCAAATGGACTTAGTTATTCACAACTGGCGTCTCGTTAGCAGGGAGTCCTGGGTTCATCTCCTTCGGGGTTGAATCCATGGTGTCTTGATCTACTATCTCCTACTGTTGGAAGTTGTCTTCAAAGAGGAATTTCGCAGGCACAAATGTGCGTTCTTGTAGTGGTGAATCCTGGGTTCGATGAGCACTCAGATACCTGCGAACAAATTAGGAATCTGTTATTTGAAGTACTGCTTACATGAATTCAAATAGCATGACATTGATAGATCAACTAATAGACTCTAATGGACTTCCCAAGTAGCGGTTACTCTACTTGAAGACCAATACTCGATTCCCGTTTGTTATAGAGAAAAATGATTATTGTTTTTATTTGTTCTTACGTGAGCGTAACTGGTCACTTATGAAACACTTCCTGGCTAATCTGACGTTTACTGATTAGGCTGGTTGTCTCCTACAACAGCACATACCTTAATCACAGTACGATAACTACTAGTTCCCTAAGTCAATAACTCACTACGTCGTGAAGATTTTTGTAATGTTACACGTTCTTTCTAAACATACTCATTTTGGCCTGCACTAGTACCACTTGTCTGCATTTCCTTAATGTATACGGGAATTAGTATTTCATATAGCCACACTCCACAACTATCACTTCACACAAGGAAAATGTAACTGCACTACGAATGCGTATCGGACTGACGTGGAGTTGACCTCTCTCTAACACAATATCCAAAACACTGAGTAACTGAGCGTTGTCCTGGCTCTCCTTATATAGAAGACATGGGTCGTCAGCTATGGAGAGTGTAAACATCGCCTCCATGAGAAAAATCGCTCCGCTAATAATTGTCTCTCAGGGTCGTGTAGATATTCATCTTACAGATCTTGACGTCCTCCGTTTACTGATCTACTTTCCTTTAAATCGCATCGCAAGTTTTCTGGTAATATCACAAGCGCCCTTTTGCATTTTTGAGCGCGAAGAAGTGTGAGATGGGGACTCCGCTATCTCTGTCAAGATAAGTACTCAGGAGAGATGGTGTCCATCACCGCACATCTGCCTAATGTGCGTCATAAATAACGCGTTCGGTAAGTAATTCGTCTTTTACATTATCAAATATTATAAACTAGCGAGATACCCGTGCTTCGCTACGGTATTATACTGAAATTTATAATTGAATGCTTATTGTTTTAGATATATAATCCGCCGAAATTCGCGATCTGGCTCGTTTACTGCGAGAACCCACCAAAATTCCCGATCTGACTCGTTTTTTCTTATTTTACGGCACGTTTCCTCCCATTTTTCAATCTTCCTTTCCAGCAATCGAGTTCGTACTTCCCGGGCTAGGCTCAGGTATTCCTCCCGGTCAGCTGTGTACGTAAATCTTTACCATCTTTTCCTATAATATTTTTAATATGGATAAAATCCTTCAGGAGATCCGGCGTGCTGTTATATTGGGTGCCTTGGCGGCACTGGACCGGCGGCCGGACTGTATTCTTAGTCATTACCCGTCCAGTAGCCGTTTCCAGCGCGGTCCGCACATTTGATGACGGTCCGGAACATTATTATTATGATTATTATTATTATTATTATTTGTTGCTAGAATGGCTGATGACAGGGAAAACCGAAGTATCCGAAGAAAAACCTGTCCCGCCTCCGTTTTGTCCAGCACGAATATCACATGGAGTGACCGGGATTTGAACCACGGAACCCAGCTGTGAGAGGCCGGCGCGCTGCTGCCTGAGCAAAGGAGGATCCTTATAAGTACATTAATAACAGTAAAATCAATTGGTCTCACCTCCTTCTACACCCTACCGCCGTTAAGTTTATTTACCAACCCCCCCCCGCCAAAAAAATTAAAAGAAGGCTTGTTTCTATATGTTTAAGGGAGATTCCAAACAGCAATGTTCACGTCTATTACCTTCAGTTTTGAGATACAAGTATCTCCATAAAAATAATTTACATTCTTCACTTCATTTCACACTACTCCCCTCCCCCCCCCGCCCCCCTAAGTGAAAAATACTTGTTTCTTTAATATTAAAGGATCTTCTAAATACCAATTATCACGACTCTAACTTCTTCAGTTTTTGATTTATGTGTCCTCATGAAAGGAATTCAACTCCTTTACACTCCCGCCCTCCAAGATGGTTTCCCCCCAAAACGCGTTTTTCTTTGTTTTTAAAGGAGATCCAAATACGAATTTTCACGTCTGTAACATCTTTAGTTTTTATTAGATGTATGTATTCTCATACAATCAAGTCAATTAATTTTTCAATTCTTTCATCCCCCCCCTAACACTTCATTGGATTTTCCGAGAATACGTGTTTCTTTACTTTTAAAGCAGATTGCAAATATCAAATTTCACGTCAGTAACATCTTCATTTTTGAGATATCAGTAGCCTAATTAAAAGAATTCAACACCATTTTCAGTCACTTAACCCCCCCTCCTCCCAAGTGGTATTTCCGAAAACTAAAAATACACGTTTCTTTATGTTTAATAGAGATAAAAAATACCATTTTTCACTACTGTAACATGTTAAGTTTTTTTAGATATACTGTAAAAATTCTCATTTTAAAATTTCACCCCTTTTGAGTTCCCCTTGAGTGGAGTTTCCAAAAACAAATCACCTCTGTTTCTTTACATTTACAGGAGACTCCAAACACCCACTTTTTACGTCTGTAACATTTTACGTTTCCAAGATAATCTGTAGATATAGTCTTTCAAAAAATTCACCCCAATTTGTCACTCCTGTTTAACCGCCATTAATTGGATTTTCCAAAAACTAAAATACGCGTTTCTTTATTTTTAAAGGAGATCCCATATACAAATTTTCAGTTCTGTAATATCCTTAGTTTCTGAGATATATGTATCCTCATTATAGGCATTCAACCCATTTTTCACCCTTTTACACCCCTCCTATTAGGATTTACAGGAAACAAAAAAATACGTGTTCCTTTATTTTTAGAGGAGATTCTGACTACCAATTTTTACATCTGTAAATTTTAAAGTTTTCAGTTGTAGACACACTCATTTTAAAAAATTCACCCCCCTTTTCACCCCCCATTATTTGGATTTTCAAACAACGAAATATACGTGTTTCTTTACTTTTAAAGTAGATCCAAAATACAAATGTTCAGGTCTGTAATATCTTCAGGTTCTGAAATATAAGTAGCCCCAATAAAGGCATTCAACCCATTATTCACCCTTTTCCACCCTTCCTATTGGGATTTTCCGAAAACAAAATATGTGTTTCTTTATTATTAAAGGAGATTCTAAATACCAATTTTTTCATCTATAAACTTTAAAAGTTTTGAGATATAGATACACTCATTTTAAAAAAATCACCCCCTTTTCTCCCTCCCCCCCCCCCATTAATTGGATTTTCCACAAACAAAACATACGTGTTTCTTTATTTTTAAAGATCCCAAACACCAATTTTCAGGTCTGTAATATCTTCAGGTTCTGAAATATAAGTACTGTAGACTCATGAAAGGCATTCGACCCATTTTTCAACTTTTCCACCCTTCCTATTAGGATTTTCCGAAAACAAAATATACGTGTTTCTTTATTTTTAAAGGAGATTCTAAATACCAATTTTCACATCTAAAACCTTTAAAGGTTTTGAGATATAGATACACTCATTTTAAAATATTACCCCCCTTTTCACTCCCCCTTAATTGGATTTTCCACAAACAAAAAAAAATCGTGTTTCTTTATTTTTAAAGGAGATCCCAATCACCAATTTTCAGGTCTGTAATATCTTCAGTTTCTGAGATATAAGTAGCCTCATTAAAGGCATTCAACCCCTTTTTCACCCCTTTTCACTCCTCCTATTGCGATTTTCCGAAAACAAAAAGTACGTGTTTCTTTTTCTTTTAATGAAGATTCTAAATACCAATTTTTACATCTGCAAACTTTAAAAGTTTGGAGATATAGATTCACTCATTTTAAAAATTCACCCCCTTTTCACCATCCCATTAATTGAATTTTCCAAAAACAAAAAAATACGTGTTTCTTTATTTTTAAAGGAGATCAAAAGTACCAATTTTCAGGTCTGTAATATCTTCAGTTTCTGAGATATAAGTACCGGTATCCTGATTAAAGGCATTCAACCCATTTTTCCCCATTTTCACCCTTTTTCACCCCTCCTGTTGGGATTTTCTGAAAACAAAAAAATACGTGTGTTTCCTTATTTTTAAAGAAGATTCTAAATACCAATTTTTACATCTGTAAACTTTTGAAGTTTTGAGATATAGATACACTAATTTTAAAATTTCACCCCCCTTTTCACCCCCTTAGCGACGGAATATCCAAAAATCCTCTCTTAGCGAGCACCTACATCTTAATATGAATATATCCCCAAAATTTCATTTCTTTATGTCCAGTAGTTTTGGCTCGGCGATGATGAATCAGTCAGTCAGTCAGTCAGTCAGGACAAGTTATTTTATATATGTAGATTATGCTGAGTTCATTGAGTCCTTACTTGCAAATTTCTTAGGCCTGTGACGAATTACTATTATTATTATTATTATTATTATTATTATTATTATTATTATTTGTCGCGCAAAATTTTTGGGTTTGTATCCAAGAATATGCTGGGAATTCGATGAGAATATCCAGTTCTCAAGTTAGAATCCTGTAAAGTTAACTCCGCCTCGTGACATAGGCAGTAGTCGAGCGTGGCGTCCTACTTCGCGCTCGCTTGCACGATAAAGAGCGTAGTCCAAGGTCTCGCTGTACTGAGAGCTCTCCCTCTCCGCACGCGCAATTAGAGCTTCAACCTTCGAGCTCGCTCAGCGTCGCTCGTATCCCGGATCGGGTATAAAATGTTTGTTACAACCAAATATTTTGTAGAATGATTCGGAAAATGGCACATATGTCTTGCTGGACATCATGACATCTCTATTAGCATAGTATTCAACGGTTAATTATTTCGTTGTCAATAAAACCCCATGTCATGCCAATCATGTGTGTCAGTTATTACCTCTCTACCTTCAATATTCCGTGAAGTATCGTCTCGTCAAATGTTAGCGGTCTTTTGGGTCACCCTGTACTTTGAAGGTTTTCTATTCGTGTATGTATATGGAAGAACACCTACATCCGACTCCTCCCAAATATGCTCCATCAAGTTTATATATTATTTGGCGAATCCAACATATAGTCTTTTTCTTCTTTGGTATATTCCTGTACTGGAATCGGTTCATTATCCAACCAGTCTCGATCAGAAATCCAACATCACTTGAAGGGAAACAACCCTACACAATAACACCCACTGTTTTGTAATGAGTACGTAATATTCTTCGTCGTTCATCTTGTTGGTTCTCGTCAGATGATAGTGACTTAACTAGCACCCGTGACTGCTTAAAACCTAGGACCAACTATTAACGTCTCATATTGTACTGTACTCTGCAAATTGAAGTCTGCCCTTCATATTGCTCGCATACCGGTAAATAAAAATTAGTCTACGAGGTCGCATTATTCTGCGATCTGCAATAACTCCAGTAGCATGAAAGTACACTCAGCGATTTCCTACTAGATCATTATGTATTGACCACATTGACTTTCATTCCCCGATTGCCTACAGATGACTTTAGCTTCCTTTGATGTTGATCTCCATGGCTGAATAGATAAAGGAAAGTTACCTACAATTTGTTGTTTCTTTTAACCGTGCAAACACATTAGTCGTATATGGATTTTAATAAGTCTCATTGAAGGCATACTAAATAAACAGAAGCTCTTTTAATATTTCCCATTGCAGTGAAAAGGTAAAAATCACTAACAGTAGTCTACTTTGTAGTTACAACACAAAATATCCCTGATTTAGCCTTGAGTAGAAATTTATTGACAAACTAGCATTTGTACCCTTCTTCGCACGGCAATTTGTAATGGATTAAAAGTTTCCTTCAGGAATTTATGCGAATTAACATGGCTCTATTCACACGTTATTTCGACATGTTAAAATGCTATTTTCCTACGAAAGCGCATGGCAGTAATGTGAAATATGATGAAGCTGAATAATGCCGGTAGAGAATGATGACGATTTACGAATTTATTGTACGGAACAGTTCCTGGTCCGAAGTTGTGCGATATTCTCCGTGGTTTTTAGGCTGCATCCTGTATCTCTTACCAATGACGTGACGCTCTGACATTGATGATACCTCCCATAATATCTTTTTTTAGAACTTGCTTTACGTCGCGCCGACGCAGATAGGTCTTATGGCGGGATGGGATAGGAGAGGCATAAGAGTGGGGAGGAAATGGCCGTGGCCTTAAATAACGTACAGTCCCAGTTATTGCCTGGTGTGAAAATGGGAAACAACGAAAAACCATCTTCAGGGCTGCCGACAGTTGGGCTCGAACCCACTATGTCCAGGATGCAAGCTCACAGCTGCGCGCCCCTAACCGCACGGCCAACTCGCCCAGTTCCTTAATATCTGTCCCATCGAAATGAGTAAAATGGCTCTTTAGTTTTTCCTTTTACCCGCCTTGAAGTGACTTGCACAATATGTCTCACGAGACTTGGACTAAAAATCCAATTTTTCTTAATCATCTACATTATTATCCATAGTACGATAAATACGCATATGGAATAAAGGAACGGAAATAACATATTTTTGAACGTTTGTTGTGTACAGTCTTTTGATAGACCTAATGTTAACGAAAATACTTCAGAATAATCTTCCTGTATATACCTAATCATTGTGATTATGCACCTGATAACACAATCCTGAGTGAGTATAATCAAAATACGTAGTTTGCTTGAAGCAGTTTTCTACTTTCGGGATATACAAACAGATATATAACCAGACAAACAGATAGACAGACAGACAAACAGATAAACACACTGACACCAAAGGTAGAATTTCTTCCTCATGTTACCTCGGTGTTCAGATACTCTAGGCGGGGGTAATTTTAAAGTCGAGAGAAATATGATGCATCATCTGATTTTCTCCTGTTGTGGATCCTTTAAGTAACTTACGTCTGCGAGGGTGTCCGCCACAGGCTGCAGAGCATGACGGCCTTAGAACATTATCATTTTCTCCGTCATTTGAAGAGTAAACGTTATTATGTACATAAAACAAATATTTAACATGAAGGAGCGTTCCAACTATAGTCTACAGATTTTACACATAATCAATAGTCTATTCAGCGATTTTTAAATGATATGCGTTCGAAATCTGTTCCTGGATGAGTATACTCTAAATATGAAGTTCGACCAAGATACAAGCAATAGTGTAAGAGGAAACTGAAAAATTCTCCTTGATTTTCTGCAAACACCCAGTCTGTTTAGTGATTTCTAAATGATACGTATATTGAATCCTATAATTGAATGAGTAGACTCTTAATATGAAATTTGGTCAAAATATATTCAATGGTGTAAGAGAACATCGAAAAATTTCTAATCTCCTTACAAAACCCAGTCTTTTCAGTGATTTTAAATGATATTCATATCGGGACTTGCTCCTCGATGAGCAGACTCTAAATGTGAAGTCTGGTGGAGATATAGTAAACAGTGTAAGAGAAAAAACTCTTTTGGTCTTCGTATAAGTCCCCAGTCTGTTAAGTGTTTTTTAAATGATATGGATGCTGAAACCTGCTCCTGGATGAGTTGACTCTAAATATGAAGTTTGGTTCAGATCTATTCAGCCGTTTACCCGTGATGGTGGAACAGACAGACACGAATGCTGAAAACTACTGATACGATCTTGAATTGACGTTAAACGGATAAATATATTTAAAAATTACGAAATAAATGAAATTACAGGCAACGGACACCCTATTTATGAGATAAAGTAACCACCAGCAGTTGCAAGTACCCAATTCAACATGCAGCGGTCGGTTGTCTGAATTACCAGTCCACTTTGTTTTCTTTATTCTTAAAAGTAATCAGTCTCACCAATGGAGAATCTCTTGTATAAAATACCTTCGAGCATTCCTGTAAGTGAAGCTCTTTCCGACACACTGATCAACGAAAGATCCATGAGCTGAGTGAGGAATCACATTCTACACTAACTCTCTTTGGTGTCCATTCTTTGCGTGCAATGCGGTTGTCCTCATTAAGAAGATCACTAATATCAGTAAATTAAAATATTTTCTCTAACTGGCATGAGGATACTTAGCGTATATTCTCCCTTTAATATTAGTGTCTAATTAGATGTATAAAGTTAAGACATTACGTGCCTTTGAATTACCCTAGTCATGATATTTTATGCCCAAGTTTAAACGTAAATCATAAATCAAAATTATATACACTCTTCAATTATGTATTTTGTTGCATATTTGACCTGTATATATACTTTGTTTACCTCTCTGTTGCCAGGCTGAGTGGCTTGGACCGTTGAGACGCTGCCCTTCTGACCCCAACTTGGCAGGGTCGATGCTGGCTCAGTCCGATGATATTTGAAGGTGCCCAAATACGTTAGCCTCGTGTCGGTAGATTTACTGGCACGTAAAAGAACTCATCAGGGACTAAATTCCGGCACCTCGGCGTCTTCAAAAACCGTAAAAATTAGTTAGTGGGACGTAAAGCAAGTATTATTATTATTATTATTATTATTATTATTATTATTATTATTATTATTATTATTATTATTATTACCTCTCTGTTGATTTCGACAGTTCCCAAATGAAAACAGAAGATGAATAAAATATGGTTTCATATGTAGGAGGCTATTACCATTTGCAGAGACTTAAAATCTTCTTAAGTTTTTGTGAAGGACGTTGTATTAATTTATAACGGTATTTCGATACTTCTCGTACTTCAAAACAAATGTAGTATATATATTTAGTAGTGTCCGATCCGACACCTAAGCAAATGTGACATGTGAATTATCAAACTTCAACTATTTCCAGAAATGGAAAAATCTCCTTGAACCATTGACCTATCCATCCATACATACTAAGTTAAGTCCCAGATTGCAACTAAAATGTAATGTACTATAACAGGGCAAGTTGGCCACGTGCTTTGGGACACATAGCTGTAAGCTTGTGTTCGAGAGATGAGGGGTTCGGACCTCACTGTCAGCAGCCTTGAACATGCTTGTCCGTGCTTTCACATTTTCAAATCAGGCACTGTAATTAAGGTCATGGTCGCTTCCTCTCCAGTCCTACCCCTTTCCTATCTCAATATCAGCATAAGCCCGGTCTGCGTCAGTGCGATGTAAAACAAATAGCAAAAGAATTATAATAATCTTGTATAAAGACGCGTCTATTCAGTTATTTTACATTATTCGTGTCGCACATGCTTTTCCAGTTCTTTAATTTACTGTTCCACATTATCCAAGTGAAATGACCTGCTTTATCTTCTCTCTCTCTCTCCAATGCTTTCTGTACTAATTTTTAATAATAGTTTAATCATATAGTGTTGAAATTTAATTTTCTCTCCTACTAATGCCTATATGTGCGTAGATCGTTTCAAATTATGTTTAAATCTATATATGAAAGAACAAATATATTATAATTTCAGGCAAGCGATTTCGTAGTCGGACGGTGTAAGTGCCTTTAAACATTCTGTTCTTACACAACACTCAACACGATTGGGTAATATCTTAATATTATTGGACATTAAACTGTTCTCTTTTTCTTTCAGGGTGTAAATGGTGCTCGTGACTTCATCGACCTACCGTCTTTTCACACCAGGTAATTTCATAATTCAATTTTACTTCTCCATTGTGTTCATAAAATGCCATTGTAGTTCCGTATGTTATGAACAAGTGTTCTGCTAATAATATTCCAGTGTAACACAACGTACGAACACTCAGTGTTCTGCTGTGCAGAGTATCGGAAGATATTTTCAGATTAATGCAATCATGTGTGAGTAAATGAGGGATTGATTGATACATATTTTAAATGAAAGAGATAAGAGTAAAGGTTAAATTTCCACAATTGTTTCTTTATCCCATCATTTCATTCTGCAGTATGTAGAAGAATTTTTTTCAAGGACAGCGGTCTTTATCATGAAAAGTGTATTAATTTCATAGAAAATAATAATACTAATATTTGGTGAGTGAAATCGAACTCATTAAGGAATACAACTGGATCTGTTGAATGTAGAGAACTCGGTTACAGTGCTCCTAAAATCACCTGAATTGCAAGGGAACTATTTCGGTTGGACCAGATCGAATGCAACGACACTTGTTACGATGATTATTTGACGTATTATAAACTTGAATGTATTGACAATTCTCTCGTAAAATAATATTTACGTACTTAAAAATAATAATTTGTTGTTACGGCATTAAATGGAACGTGGTGTTTGGGAAACATCAATTGCAATGAAACCTGGTAGGAAGATCAATGAAGACATCAGAACTAATCCGCACGCCTTCCGTCGCTATATAGGCTCTCCACAGCATGACACAATGTGTGATTCTAACCAACAGTCCGGTAGCTTCCTCGTCTATGCTAATAAACTATTAATAGTATACAATACACGTTTTATATTGCCCCCTATTTCCCGGTCAAGCTTAGCCAGCAGACGAGAGATCCCAAGATCGTTTGCAAGCTGTCCTAAATTTGGAAGCATTTGAAGGACAGGGGTTGACGACAACACAAGAAAAAGAACAATTTAAAATATAGGCTTGACATTTATTATAAAATATGCACAAATAATGAATTTAACAACAATATAATTCTTTCTGAAGTTAATCTGGGCCCTCAAGAAGTCAGAATGGTTGAGTAATTTACAAAATTAATTCTTATATCTTGAACATCGTTGACATATTGAGTTATTCTGAAAGAATAAAAAAGTAGCCTTCCTTTGCCTATTCAAAATAAATTAAAATGGACGAAATCCATCCTAAACCATCCTGAACCTCAATGAAATTGTAAAGCTTGATTTCAATTGTATCACTAAACAAAACAGAAACACTGGACGTCCACTTTAACTGAGTAGTGGATAACCATGGTATCCCTTTAAACATGACCTGTATAATATTTACAAAAATATGCTTTACTTTCTCTCTTAATTAATGATAAATTCTTAAATATCACACATTTAGATTATAAACTCACTTATTTGACTTTCGAGACACTTAAAAATTATAAAATGAACTAATTCAAGTTAATAATGTCGTTACATGAACCTAAAAATCTCTTATTACATTTAACATAAGTATTCCTTCATTTATTTCACAATCCTGCTTATGCTTACGCTTCTAGAAACTTTTACGACCTTATTAACTTACACAAAATCACTATATTATAGAATTTAGCCTGTCACTAAACTTTGCATAAAAATTATTCAACGGCAATCTGAAATAAATGCACAAAAACACAGACAACGTTGGAATAATCTGATAATATCCATTTCTTCTTGAATTTTTAAAAGCACAAAATTCAGATTAGGAACCACATTTCAAGAAATAGCACTTCAAAATTATCAATAAACACTTCACACACACCACGAACACATAGGATACTCGGATTTTATATGAAAATTTACACTTGTATCCTAGGCTTTATTTTTATTTATGATTATTATCATAAAAAGAAGGTTGAATGGAAGAGGAAACTCAACATGCTCAGGAACTGACGTGATTCGTGATATAATTAGGATGATCACTTAACTGAACATTATCTTGACATTAAAATAGCGATCTCTTCAAAATCCAAAATATTATTCAGAAGACTTGGTAGAACAATAATCATACACATCGCCTGGGTTAACACTTATTGTCATCGGACACGTGGTCAGTGAGTGTCGATAAGTTATTATTTTTCCCTAGATATTGAAATATATCTCAACACGTGCTCCACATTTATCTCGGAATGCATCGTAACCCGTGACACATGCTTCCAAAATTCAACAAATATCCCGCAGGATTACCATTTTACAGGCAAAATTACACTATAATTGAGCACACATTACATATTCCACATGAAAATTTCTAAAATAATTCATCACCCTTGGCCATTATAATTTCGTTTAACCCGATCTTAAATTATTATTATTATTATTATTATTATTATTATTATTATTATTATTATTAGCAATGATTTTCAAATCTTCCGTCAAAATCTGAATTAATATTTAAATAGGATGACACAATATACATAATCGCGGGGTAATTCACTAGATGGAACACCACCTAAATCTCTTCCCACATTGTTTTATAAAAATCTGAAATCATCTTAAATTCTTATTTATCCGAGAGGTCATTGATTATAAAGCGTGATTTTAAATGATTTCACTGAGTTGGAAATATTCTCAGATGACAAACTACTCTACAGCTACTGTAATAGATCCCAATTCACACACTCTCATACCCAAACTACCTTTAACAAGACATGATGAAACGTGAAAAATATCACTAAATTGCGCAAATCTAATAGAAATATTATCTTAGGAAAAAGATCGTTAAATTTTCTACAAAGATGGAGAGGAAATATTATGAACATGTGCCTAAATTTTTCGATGAAGCTCGATTCTCGGAGCGGTCTGTTATGCTCCCATGATGGTAATATCCGTCGCGACCTTCCTCCGATGTTAGTGGCGCCTATATGCTTAGCACCACATGGCTGCTGTGGATTTCAAGTCCCACGTCGGATGAATCGGTCCCCTTTAATGTAAAGTAGACATCCTGCAATTGGTGTCGTAATTATGCTGGTGGCAGTCCTCTTCGTTCATCTAGAGTTATTTCTGAGCTGAAACTGACACAAAAAAATTTAGAACAAGTTCGTGCTAGGCCAGACTGAATCATTCAAATCTACACGTAACATAACTTGGCTCGTAGACTTCTTGCAGAGTAAGGGGGTGTTCTAAGGAAAACACTGAGATTTGATAGCCTCTCATTTGGAGGTGTGGCTCTCGGAATAATTATTATTGGCTTGTGTACGCGTAATTGTACCCCGTAATTGGTTCAGATTGTTCTAGAAGTTACACGAAGACGAGCGAGTAAGCGCACGAGGCAGTGGGTTTAACCTTGGCACAGGCTAGCTTATCACGTGATCACCACATGTTATCGATCGATGAGGGTGAAGGAAAAAATCAATATTTTTAAATTCCGACCGGTCGAACAGCTGACTGAATGAGATAGCAGACTGTCGCCAAAAATAACCCTAAACTTCGTTCACATGATATAAATGACACAGGCTATTACAGGAACATAATTAAAAACTCAAAAAGCACAAAAATGACGGGGACAGTACTAATGACAAATTACAATTAATGACAAATATAATATTTTAGCTTCAAATATGAAATATACTGAAGTATTAAAGTAGTAATACTTTGCTATATTCATATATTATATAATATGTTAGTAAACGTAGTTTTGTAGAGTTTGAAATTCTGTTCGTATTGTCAAAATCGAAATAAAACCAACGGCATTTTTCCACAGTGCATACATCATAAACATCTAAATGCTCCGAACCACCCAGCTATTTTGCAGCCATCGGTTATGAACGTACCGTTGCTTATACGGCAAAACGATAATTACCAATAACTTCCGATAAGTTAATTGATCATTCACCCATGTTTTATTGAAATCTTTCAGATCGAACCCAGTTTCCTTGTCAGTTATCTTACTTGTAAGATAATTATTCTAATTCCCATTATTTTTGTTCATAAGTGATATCTTGACAAATCATAACTAAATTTGCAAAAGTCTTTCAACAATATGTTCCCCCATATGCAATACAGGTATTCCATCAGCAAAGGAAACCCCTGGACATTTTCTTTAATACTTTACTGAAACCATTATCCTTAATCTCCAAGGTCAATACAGCACGGGAATAACGCGTCCATTAAAGATGACATTTTCGAGCGCTTTATTACCAGACGACCGATAATATCCATTTATTCTTGGTCTGCCATGCATCAGGTAAGGAAGTGTGATAGTGAAATTTCCTTGGAAAGAGATTTGCTCCAGTTCGGCGATCTGAGTGGATAATCATCCGACCTGTTCCAGAAAGCTTCTAGCATACCCGGAGCGGTTTTTGAAATTAATTTGATGAATCAAACACTTATTAGAAGAGAAATTAGTACAGTGCGATGCTAAATAAGTCATAAATGTTTTCAGGACAACAAATTATTTTATTTGCAGGTGTACAAAGTTTCAACAGAACCGTGGGAAATGAGCAGAGATGATTGTCACGAACATTGCATCAGGAAAGTGTGGGGAATTTCTATCCAAGTGATGCGTGGTCATTTAGAACGTTTTGGAGTCGTGAAAAAATTATCAGACCAGAAAAATCGTGATGCCCGATCTTTTTAATATTGTGGACCTGAAATACATTTGCAAAAATGGTCATATGACAAAGTTAACACAGGTGGTGCAATTCTTACCGTAGCTTTCGCGCCTCGCTCTAAGTTTTTATAAACTTGGAGCAAACAGGACTCATGACTCTTTCTACGCGAGATTCAGAGCTGAATCCAACATGCTCTTGATCACAATCTACGCACGCAATATTAACTTGGCTGGTGATACTCTAAAATATTTAGGAAGGGACGGTAGAGGCTTAACCTGGATGTGAAGAAGGGCTCGTTAGATTTATGAAAATTAAGTCGGATTTTGTGTGTGACAGTGACTGGCATAATTGTCCAGATAGGAGGAGGAACATGTATATCTCAGTCAACGAACAGAAACTTATCTTGTCGGTCTGACTGTTTCTTTTAAAAATCCAGATATTCGATCATGCTACTTTAAAAAGCAGACGGTCGGAAACTTCAATGCCGCCGGTAAAGTGCAGTGTACAGGCGTGAGTGTTACCTTGCGAGATAAAATATGTAAATTGTGTGTGTATTACTGAGTGTGAATAAATATAAAGGATGTTGTGAACTAATTCATAATTTGTGAAATCATATTACAATGTAAGTGATAATCAAGAAGGTTCAGATGGTAAATTGTGGAAAAAAATGAATATTATATTTATGTAATATTAAATGGTTGGCTAAAACCATGGGTAGCGGGCGATCTACGAATCCCTGAAGACATTCATCATCATTAGCTAAGACAAGGTCTGTCATGAACTTTACTACTTAGTTGTATATTACATTCTCGTGTAAACAAGTGCGTGATTTCTAAAATTCAGTCATAATTATCTAAATGTTCTTGTCTTTGCAAATGGATATGTTGAATGTGGATGTAGGTAGAAATATCGTGGGTAAAATTCTAGGTTTAGTAACAATAAACTGTTCGTTGGGTATAATAAACTATTGTGCAGGTAACGGTTATAGATCATTCAGGTGCAAGTTGAAGTCATAAGAAATATCGTGTGTAAATTTCCAGGTCTAATAATAATAACAATAACAACAATAAGAAAGACGAGAAGAAATATAACGCGAATGTCTTCAACTTTCTACGGATATCAGATAAAGATCACACAAGAATCTTCAATTACATGCAGCCAGTGATGCCGAGGATAATGGATGATGATGATCAGCATAGAAGGGTGCAATGCCAAGCACCTCACGGTCTCGTCAAACTCAGAAAGTGTATATTGACCGAAATGTATCCTTGATCGTTCACGTGTTCCTTTTAAATGAAGCTCTTCTCATTCCCTAATACGTGCAATTAATATTGTAATGTTGTTATCTGAAGTTACTAGCAACTTATATATACACACCAAGAAAAATTTTGCGTCATCTTGGACCAAGGAAAAACGAAAGAGGGATGTTCAGAGGTACCATACTATCGTTAATTTTTGCTGAGCAAAACAGAAAATGAGAATCTCTACAACAATACAGCTTTGCTTTCTCAGTTTGAGTTACTGAATAGAGCACACACCAGTACACTTAATACCGGGTAACACGTCCCCTTGCATTGATGCATGCCTAAGTTATTCTTGGCATACTGCCCACTAGTCCATCAATGTAATTTTGGTCCGAATTGTCCCATCCGGCGTGGACTGCAGTCGTATCCCTTGGACGACCTGTGAGAGGCAAGTCATCAGCAGAAAGTGCATGGGAATTTCTCATGACGGGTACAATGTTATAATTAGTGCAATTCGCAATGTTGTCTGAACGAATGTCAGTTTTTGAGAAGATTGCTGGGCGTAGCTGAGGCAACATTCACAATAGTTGGCTCCCAATTCCCTTAATCCTCATGTTTTGATTGAACGGCACCCACGAGCTATCATTGTTAACAAGTACCAAGGGATATTCGGTGTGGATGTATGAGAGGACGTCATCAGCGAAAAAGTGGTCAGACCTTACATCCACCTTTCATGTTTCAGTCGATATACTGTACTTGCGACCGAGCTCGATAGCTGCAGTCGCTTAAGTGCGGCGAGTATCCACTATTCGGGAGGTAGTGGGTTCGAAACCCACTGTCGGCAGCCCTGAAGATGGTTTTCCGTGGTTTCCTATTTTCACACCAGGCAAATGCTGGGACTGTACTTTAATTAAGGCCACGGACGCTTCATTCCCACTTCAAGCCCTTTCCTGTCCTATCGTCGCCATAAGACCTATTTGTGTCGGTGCGACGTAAAAGACATTGTACTTGTACTTGCGAAATTGGTATTTAAAGAGCTGTGCCGTAGCAGTGGCAAGATATGCCTTTAAGGTTTATCATACTAAGTGAATATAACATGTTGGAACGCTAGCACACATCTCTCTCTACCTGAAGTCGCAATTTCAGAGCCGCTTGTTTCTTGATTATAGAATCGGAAAAGGGTGGCCAGTTGAATGTCTAGCTCGCACCTGATTACTTTTGCGGGAATGTGAATTGCCTCGTCTATGAGGCACCATGGAACGTCGAAAATCAACTGCTAGCTAGGATACCGGCTTCTTCTGATGTGGTCCGTAAGACTCCTGACACCGGGCGAGTTGGCCGTGCGCGTAGAGGCGCGCGGCTGTGAGCTTGCATCCGGAAGATAGTAGGTTCGAATCCCACTATCGGCAGCCCTGAAGATGGTTTTCGGTGGTTTCCCATTTTCACACCAGGCAAATGCTGGGGCTGTACCTTAATTAAGGCCACGGCCGCTTCCTTCCAACTCCTAGGCCTTTCCTATCCCATCGTCGCCATAAGACCTATCCGTGTCGGTGCGACGTAAAGCCCCCTAGAAAAAAAAAGACTCCTGACATGTTGGAATGGATGCGGCAGACGTTCGTTCACCATGAGAGTTTTGAGTATCTGTTGTAAAATTATTTTGTCGAATTTATCATATAATTATCGTATAAAAAGGCAAAGTAATGTACAAAAATTATGTTAGTTGTATAATGTTAGAGCACTGATTATTCCTTCAGAATGCAGTCTGTCAGATCTACCTTCCTTCAGCTGTCTCTTCTGACTCAGGATGATTTCAGACGTTATGAAATACCTTTCTGAAAATTGCTCTAGATTTACCCCTCTCTATGCAGCATAACTTTTGCAGAAACTTCTGAATTGGCCTATATTTGCAACAACTTGGATTTAAATTATTTTGTGTTCTATTTGGTTCACAACATAGCAATTTCCGTAATTTTGAATTCTGAAGAATTTTACTCCAAAGGTTTTATGTAAATATCGTAATATATTATCTTGAATTAGAAAGAATGAAATAAAGTCTATCGTTCGTATCACTTCTGTCGTAATAATTGGAATGCCGAATGTATTATATTCTGTGGTGCGGAGGGGTAATTCCTTCTCTGAATTCCACTGCAGTGTATTCAGGTAATGAGATGATGGTATCAATAACTCCATCCGCCTCCTCATCCGGGTTGCAGCAGTTGTACATTATATCACAGTCTAACATCCGGGACTTTGTAATATGAATTATTACGTCGCACAGTAATGTCGACGTGTTTGGTGATATCATCAAGCAGTTGTGTGCCATTGAATACACGACAGAAATACTGTATGTGTTCAGCTGAAAATAAAATAAATGTCTACATTTCCCTTAAAGTTCGATTCGCTATTTATTCTCCACAAGGAAGAGTACGAATTTAATAGGTTCAACGCTTCAATACAGATGTTTATTTGACTCAAATAATGTAATGAATCAAAATAATTGTGTAATTAACGTTTTAAAAGACATTTGGAATGTTTTCATTCAATAAATCACACTTTTTTTCACGAAACAACTGATGTGCTATTTCAGTAAATACTTCATTTAACATAGTAAATAACTATACGGACTACCGGTATAACTCACCGGAAAAATTTACGGTTGCTTGGGTACCATTTTATGAACGACTGGTTCTTTCCGAAATGTAAAATTAGAGCTCGTTTAAATAGTACTCCCTTGTCGACAATGAATTGCTTGGGAAGTTTTCAATGTTTTCTTCAGTAAAAATTAGACATGTTTAATATATTTGAGGGAGATTCTTCTTCCTTCACCTACACTCTGTGTTTCCTTACTAACTTAATTCACCTTTCAGATAATATTTAAATTCCATCAGCGTATAAGTGGACTCGCTTGGATCAGGAATGTCTCTTACTTGAACTAGGGATGTCATTCAAGTACTTTATATTAGCGTCGAAAGCACCAATCGTTTTACGTGCAAATTATGTAGCATATTTTCCGATGTTCTCCTAAGAAAGGGGGCATGATACCTGAGTGAAATCAGTGTATCTGTGTTTGATTTCTGGTTGATATAAGCGACATTCTTGAAATATAACACCACAACCTAGAGTTTCGGATTCCTTATAAATCAGCTGTTTTCCTGACTTAAGCTTAATAAGTAAAGCCTTCTCCGCATAGATAATTAAAACTCATGGAGATGTGGAGGGCGCAGGCATTCACTGTTCATTACTTCGGCACAACCGTACTGTAAGAGGGATAGAACGGTTAGCCACTTTCTTCGTTGAGATCGGAACTCGCTTCTGGTGTAGGAAAAATAAATCTTGGGGCCTTATATATCTCCAGAAATGGAAATCTCGTTTCACTCTTTCCGACTTGTTAATGGAGAATCGAACCCATGCACTTCCGGATGAACAGAGCACATCTTTACCGCGTCGAATAGACAACCCCTCCTGAGGTTGATTAGTCATGTAAAACTCCAAACTTAATTTACTTTCATTATCCAATCGTTTCTGATGCATCCACTGGACGAGTTGGCCGTGCGGCTAGGGGCGCGCAGTTGTGAGCTTGTATCCGAGAGATTGTGGGTACGAACCCATCTGCCGGCAGTCCTGAAGATGGTTTCCCTCGTTTCCCATTTTCATACCAGGCGAATGCTGAGGATGTACCTTAATTAAGGCCACGGCCTATTCCTTGCCACCGCTCACCCTTTCCTATCCCATCGTCGCCATAAGACCTAACTGTGTCGGTGGACGTAGAGCAAGTTGTAAAAAAAGATCATCTGATGCGTCCATGAAATGTGCCTGCTGTATTAAAAAAGTGATTGTTAAAACATTTAAGATACGTTGTTAATTCCGAGAGGATTCGTCGTGCTAACCACACGACACCTCGTAATCTTCAGGCCTTCGTGCTGAGCAGCGGTCGCTTGGTAGGCCAAGGCCCTTCAAGGCTGTAGTGCCGTGGGGTTTGTTAATTCCCTTTAGGTGCTTAGGGCATGATTGATTATCGGCTTTGTGAGCTTGGTGCATGTGGAAGAAACATGCTGATCTGTGCTCTTGATGCTTCTGTAGGGTGAGGTGGTGTTGATGCGAGCTTAATTCTTTGTCCGGTAACTGAGAAGTTAATTTAAGCCTCTTGATCTGCGACAGCATCATATAAAATACGTTACATTCATGGCAGAGCTGTGAATCAAACTCGACAAATTTTAGCTTGTATCTATTCTGCACCAATGGAATGAGGGAAATTGTATAGGGTCTATATCCTAGATGTTAGGCCCTTAAACCAACTACGGTAATAATAATTATTATTTTCGGTAACATTGTCGAGGGGGTTTTCTCTCACATCAGGCCGCAGAATCGATTCTTGGCTATACTAGGGATACTTACCTGCATTTCAGGTCTGTCTTGAGGTCCACTCTGCCTACGTGATTACAGTTCACGAAGTATCTGACCGTGAGATGGCGACCCTCGTCCAAAAGGACAAGGCCTAGGTGCTTCGTCGCATTGAATAATGCGTCACCTTTAATCTGCAAGGCCTTCACGCTGACCAGCGGTCGCCTAGTAGGCCAAGGCCCATCAGGGCTTTATTTATTTTTGACAAGTTGCTTTACGTCGAATACTTAAGCTACAGCAGCTACCGTGCTCGGTCAACAGGGCTTTAGCGCCATGGTGTATTATTATTCATAATCAAATTTGTATATGACCCAAATTTGTAAGTTCCGTAATATCTTCCAGAATTTGAGAACCTCCAGGATTCGAGATTTATTATTACCGAAGAAACACACTTTATTACACATTGTGAAGGGATAGGGGAGGGGAAAATTGCTGTAGCACAGTGGTCTAGCCGCTCAACTCCTCACTAGATGTCATGGTTTCGAATCCCGCAGATTTGAACTGGGGTTTCCTCAAGGGCCAGCGCGTGGTAGAGGAAGGGCATTTGGTCTTAACCTCTTGGTCAAGTCCTACATCGACCTGGGTGCTCCACCGAGCTGTGCCTCTGATAATCTGAATTGTTCAGACATCAAAGGTTTGAGTCCCTCTACCTACAGCGGCCTTCCTGTGGATGATTGTCTCTTGATTTCCCGGCGTTCACTTAAGAAAAAAATCCTCCGATAGTGACTTATTTCGGACCCCGGGCCATCTATTCAAACTTGGGCGTAATTATAATAAATCCTACTACAGAGATTGTAATAATACGTGATCATCCAGGTATTCTGCCTTATGGCAGGTCTTGTCAATGGGATGCATCTCCTCCAATTTTGCCTGTCCTGCGCCAAGTTTTTCAAGTCCGACTATTTATTTCCTTTTATATTGTCCAACATTGCATATCTTTTCCTTTTTGGTTGGCTTTTCATCATTCCTTCTATTCCTTCTTTCACTAAACAGTTTATCCAAAATGTGCAAAACAGGACATGATGGATAAAATTAATGAAATAATTATTCGGATAAAGGAAGAAATGCATGGATGGATGGATGGATGGATGGAGAATCGAAACTTCGTGCTCGTAAGGCCGGAACTCTGCCGCCTCAGCCAACCAACAGGTTATGAGTGGGAAACACTTTTTAATATGTCAACTGCTGTGAATACGTTGGAGCGTTTTATTTGAGATTAGCTGACCAGTGTCATACCACCACACGAAGCCTGCACCCGAAGTCCATTTCCCAGGTAGTGCCTTCCCATTTTGAAATAGAGTCACACTCCTATTGTTCGGATTCCTATAAAAATTGAACTTCCCGTAACTATGGTCTCGTTATCAACTGTTACATAACACTTCAAACTTCCTTTTGCTCTTTATACAGCCTTTACGTTTTTATCCTCGTGTGTTCATAGGTCCATAAGAGTTGCCTTATTGTATTTCCATGAATCTTTGAATTTGGGATCTTAAGTAGTGTTTACTGACCAGTAAACTTTGTCGTTAAATCCTCACGCAATGCTCCGTAGTGTTGAATATAAATCCCTGTTTTTGTTCAGCCCTGTTGCTTGGAGGCGAGATACCTACCCTACCCCGTCCCTCGACTTCCTTCCCTCTCGCGACAATTATAATGAACGTAATTTATTCTGCAAAGAAACTTTAGAGGGCTAGGGGGCTGATTGTAATTAGTCTCTCGAAGGAATGCACCTCACCTTCCTCCTGAAGACGCACACTTGGATTAAGTTTGTCTTCCTTACTCAAAACACTGCCTTAATGCTCCTCGAGGTGCAAAATTCCACTTGGATAACACTCACCTTGGATGTTGAAACCAGTGCAAACAAAAACGTTCGCTAAATAATACCACTCCGATCTTACTGCGTAGTCTGAAAGGTATTTTCTGGACTGGCTAATTCTGAGACGAAGTTAGCCGGTTCGATTCCAGCTCAGTTCGGTGGTTTTTGGAAGTGTTCAGATATGACAGACTCGTGTTGTAGGATTTAACAGTTCGTAAAACAACTCTATCGAGACAAAATTCCAGCGCCTTGGTGTCTCTGAAAACCATACAGTAGGACATAAATTATTATTATTATTATTATTATTATTACTATTATTATTATTATTATTATTATTATTATTATTATTATTATTTCCAACCCCTTGGCTGAATGGTCAGCCTTGAGGCCTTTAGTTCAGATGGTCTTGGTTCGATTCCAGGCCGGGTCGGGGATTTTAACTTTCATTAGTTAATTCCTATGGCTCTGGGGCTAGGTTTTTGTGCCATTTTCAGCATTAAAAATCAACTTAGGTAGGGCCCCATCCTCACAGGTGCGCAGGTCGCTCATACGGCGTCAGATAGGAAGACCTGCATCAGGCTCTGCTGAGGCCACACGCCATTACTATTTATATTATTATTTATATATATATAATTCGCTGGGGCCATCAAGGACCGCGTTAAGTCTTGTTGCATTTGACACTGAACTTTGCCTTCTTTAGAGCCCAAATTTCCCTCATTCTTTGTGAGTGGCCTGCTTACGCTCCTCTGTCCAAGGGGCACCGTGTCTTCTCTTCGGTTGCTCGTCTCGGTTTAGCCCGTTCGTCAATATTTTCTTGCGGAAGAGATTTCTGTTAAGGGCGTCTTCAGCTGAGATATGTAGCATTTGCAGGTCTTCTTTTGTATTTCTAAACCAGGGAATTGTGGTTTTGGGGTTAGAATAAAAAAAAGTGAAACATTTCTTTAGTTAACTTTCTTCCGTCCATTCTTTTCAGATGACCGTAAAATCGTGCTCGTCTTTTTCTGATTGTGTCTGTAATTTTCTCTATTTTGCTGTAGACTTCCTTGTTGGGTCTCTTTTGATGGATTCCATTTCTGCACTTTGATCCCAAGATTCCTCTCACAATTTTGCGTTATCTTTTCTCCAGTACTTCAAGGAGTCCTTCGTTGGCATTTAGAGACAGGGTTTCGGCTGCATATAGAACTACTGGCTTCAGAACTGTTTCATAGTGACGTATCTTGGTTATTTGGGAAAGGCATTTTTTGTTGTAGATTGTGCGGGATGTTTGGTAGGCTATTTCCAGTTTGCGTACTCGCTCCTTAAGTGCTTCTTTGTCCAGTCCATTTTTCATGATGATCTCACCCAGGTATTTGAATTTGTCTACTCGGGTGATGTCCCCGTATTTTGTATGGAGTTTTGGTGGAGCCTCTTTGATGTTAGTCATTACTTCTGTTTTCTCAAACGATACCTGCAAACCAGTTTGTTCGGCAATTTCCTTTAAAATTTCAACTTGAGCTCTAGCGGTTTCTATGCCGTTTGAGAGAACAGCAATATCATCGGCAAATGCTAAGCAGTCTGTTGCGATCCCCTTGGATTTGGTTCCTATTCTCAATGGACTGTAGTTGGTTTCCTGTAATCTCACCAGCCAGGTTCTGATGATCTTTTCAAGAACACAGTTGAAGAGTATCGGGGATAGCCCATCACCTTGTCGGACTCCTGTTTTGATGTCAAAGGAATGCGAGAGACATCCGTGGAACTTCACCTTGGATTTTGTATCGGTCAGGGTGGCTCTAATTAATGCCAGCAGTTTCAAATCAACTCCAAATTCATTTAAGATGTTTAGCAGGACTTCCCGGTCAATGGAGTCGTACGCTTTCTTAAAGTCCACAAAGACAGACACATACTGCTTGGACCTTAGTGTACAATATCTGATGATCGTTTTGAGATTTTGGATCTGTTCAGCTGTTGAGCGACCTTTTCTGAACCCTCCTTGGTATTCACCTATTTGATGTTCGACTTGTGCTTTCAAACGCTCCAGGATGGCAAGTGATAGAATTTTGTATGTCACGGGTAGCAAAGATATTCCTCTGTAGTTGTTGATGTTCTTCATGCTGCCTTTTTTGTGTCATGGATGGATCAAAGCTATTTTCCAATTTCGGGTAGGGTCTCCTTGTTCCAAATTTCTTCTATTTGCTTTTGCAAGATATCAAGTGATTCTTCTGGGGCATATTTCCATAGTTCTGCTACTGCTGAGGTTTCCTCCGGCGCTTTGTTATTTTTGAGACGGGCAATGTGGCGCTTGATTTCATCTCTGTCGGGTGGTCTGGAATCTGGGTACCTGAGTAAGGGTTCCTTGGTCTCAATGGCGCTGTGCGGTTTAGAGCAATTAAGTAAATTCTTGAAGTAATCTGCCAGAATGCTGCAATTTTCTTCATTTTATTATTATTATTATTATTATTATTATTATTATTATTATTATTATTATTATTATTACAGAGATTTATCGTGAAACGCAGAGGTAAGGAAGCGCGTGGGGGTGAATGGCTGGACAGGGAATCACTTAGAGCAAGAATTTACTTTAACAAAATTTGGAAATATTATTTATTTCCTCTCATAAAACCCAAATAGAGAAATCTAATGATTTAACAAGAAATAGTTGAAAAAATACTTGAATATTATCATTTAACAACGAGCTCGTCAGCTCCAACAATACATTGGACTTAGAAGTCCTTAATCAGGTACAAGATTAATTGGGAGAAACTCCCAGTCATTAACCTACATATGAAAGAGCATAGTTGCTCCTAATAGGTGGGGGCGGTATCATAAAACCCACGGTATCCCCTGTCTGTCGTAAGAGGCGACTAAAAGGATCCCGCAAGGCTCTCTACTTTGGAGCGCGGGTTGGCGACCACGGGGCCCTGATCTGAGTCCTGGCATTGCTTCCACTTACTTGTGCCAGGCTCCTTATTTTCATCTGTCCTACCTGACCTCCCTTGGTCAACTCTTGTTCTTTTCCAACCCCGAAGGTATTAGATCACTCGAAGCCTAGGGAGTCTTTCATTTTCACGCCCTTTGTGGCCCTTGTCTTTCTTTGTCTGAAACCTTTATTTTTCGAACAGTTGCATCCCTTCCATTTTTCTCTCTGATTAGTGTTATATAGAGGATGGATGCCTTTTTGTACTGTACTTGCTCTTAAAATAATAATCACCGTCACCACCACTCCTAACAGTTACAACATTATTGCCCCCATTTTTCCCGAGCTAAGCCCAGCCATCGAGCGAGGAATCCCAAGGTGGACCGTTCGATCGTTGGCTATCACTTCCTAGAGGCATTTAAGGGTTGTTAAGGATTGATGACCAAGCAGGATAAAAAGAAATATTAAAACAACACTCTGACATTTATTCACATAAGCAGACAAACAAATAAAATATTCTTGCTGATATTTTTCTTTTAACATAACAGAAAACTTTCATAATATTGGATTTCTTCCTCGATTTAGAGTGACACGTGTTCATATCTCAAACCTTACTGTGCTGTAATGAAACCAAAGAAGTAATTAGGCCACTTGCCTTTTCAAACCAAACATTTGACTGAAAGAATTAAATAAATTAGCATGTGTTCAAAGCTTTACCAATTTAAAGTAGTCTCAACACGTGGTTTTAAGATGTACGCAACTGAATTTGTCATTTACAGTATTTAATAATGGTCAATGACACCAACATGAATTTCAGTAGAAAATGAAAATTGTTTCCAAAATTCTCGAAATTAATTAATTATTATTCTAATTATTATTATTATTATTATTATTATTTTCTTATCATTCAATTAACCTGTTTTATTGTCACACGATCGTGTTCTTATTAATTTTCCATTGCATCATTTACCTAATGATCATCATTAGCATTTCAGAGTAATCATTTTTAATTAATTATTAATGACTTATTTTCATAATGTTACAAAGCAATCATGCGGCTAACGAATTTCTACCTCTGATCTTTGCATTTCATTTCTATTCAAATTAATCTTAAAGTATTTCAGATTTTTTTTAGAAATTTTCATTACCAACGTGTGAGCTAGTTAAATAAATTTTATTTACAAATCGAGTGCCTTCACAAAGTAACGAGATGATCTTTCCTTTTAAATCTCGCTAATTAAGAAAATAAATTCCTTCCTAGTCTTCCTTGACTTAACTTAATTAAACTTTCCCTTAAGGGCATGAAATTATTTCTTAAGGCGACACACAACGATGAGTGTGATCTGCGTCACAGCGATTGCATGACCAGATCAAAATTAAATGAAATCAACATGACACAAGAGAAATATACACATTTACACACATACATTCACACTAGGGAAACACGTTTTTATGTACACTATTTACATCGAATCCTGATTTGGCAAATTTATCCATGATTTTTATTGGTGGTCGGGACGCGTAATGTCTAGCGGAAATAATCCGTGTACTGAAATTCTCCTACATTAATGGTGGCTAGTGATCGAAGTCATGGGTATCACTTGGTAGAAACACATTTCACATATCAACGCAAGTTCATCTAATTCATGAAATTATAATGGAAGATTCTAGTAAAATCCATAAGCACTACCATCATGTGGGCTAGAGGTTGAATTTACCGCAAGCGTGAGCCTTACTCGTATTATTTTTACTTCCTACCTGTGAAATACACTCGCAACACGTGCTCCAATAATTATACTCCATCTTGCGCTCCAAATACACAAGAATAAATCAAATATCACCATTAATTCATCAATTGCTCAATTATACAACAAATATCCCTCAGGATTGGCCATATTCCAGACCCTTCATGAACAGAGCACATTCCATCTCACATTTAGGAACTCTACAGTAGTTTTATGGCTCACGAGCGTTTACTTCTGTTTTACCCGATCTTTAGTCAATATTATTATTATTTAAGTGATTATTACATCTACTGATCCTCATGGAATATCGTAAAATTAGATGACTTCATCATAAAAACAACAAGTGATCTTAAAAGACACTAGGTTCGACCCTATTCACTCAAAATGTACACGCAAATTCTCCGTCCGGTAACTTTCAATATTACAAGGAAAGTAGATTTATCGTGTGGTCAGTGATTATTAGACATGAAGCTCCTTAAGCATGGGAAATCATTCAAAGACAACCTACATGTCTACTCTAATAGATTCCAAAATTTCATTCACACGTACCTAGTCTACCACGACACCTTAAGAAGTAGAAAAATGAAATATTTCTAACTACTGCAAACTAATAGATCTACGAGTTAAGAAGAAAGACCTCTAGTTGTACAAAAGGTAAGACAGATAAATTAAATTAAAAAGGTACTCAAGTTTGTGAAGTTCGATTCCCGTCGACAGTCAGTTATTTCAGCATACTCCGGCCAGTCTCCTTCCAATTACCAGAGACGCCTTACATTTTTACAGCTCCATGGAGGCTCTGCGACAGGTGTCCCTCGATGAAATTGTGTTGCCGGTGGTTGCGGAATTCTTCATCTTGAAGTATTCGATTCTAAGACGTCTTCCGTAGATTGCTGGTCACAAGCTGTAACTGAGATGACAAAATTAAGTATTTTGCACAACACACGCAGAATATAAACAGCTCGTCTACACTGTCACACTTAACTTGGCTCCTAGGCGTTTTTATTTCACAGAATTCACTAATTATTAGACTAAATTCTGGTAGAACGGGCGTCGACTTGACTTGAAAATTTTCTTTCCACGTGGTCCGGTAATGTGATGTCTCACACAGCGAAGAGCATTAATCATTAAGAGAACAAGCATTAAGAGAACGATTCACTCGAAGCAAGGCCTTTTATCTAATTAGCCAGGGAGGCGTGTTCTTCAGCGAGAACGGTAATTGGCTAATGGTCTCCTTTAATTCGCGCAGACTATTCCAGAAACAAGCTGGGTTGCGCGTGCGAAGGCAGTCACGTGGTTTGGCCTGACCTTGGCACAGTCTCGCCGGTAATCTCACCCCTCTGAACGACAAAAAAAACTCGTTCTCGGCTCGCCACTACTTCCCAGATGACATGCTGCAGTTTTAAGCAGACAATAAAATTTTTGCTTTCCACTCGTTGTAATATTCGTAATATCGCCAATTTTAACGGGGACATCATGAAACCGTGTAATTGCTCCAGGCAGGTACACATTATAGAGTCTGAGCTCCAAATACTTAGCGGCTAGCCCCAGTAAAGGGAAGTGTCACATGTTGCTTTCTCATTTACACTGCTAAACAATTGGGTGATTCCACTTCATAGTGTTCATACACAGGTTGCCCCATGTTGGGCTTATCAATTACAATATTTCACAAGCGGGAAAGTACATTTCCCCAATGGAACCATAATGTAGACACATTTACCCGCAAAACCCTAATGAATGTACAGGGGCATATTGCCCATCCTACTTGAC